>NW_027142372.1:7852500-8602500 GCF_026170545.1 Melanerpes formicivorus | reverse complement strand
GGGTAGATGGCCTCTGCTTGCACAGCTTCTCTTGGTTGTTTTCTAGGGATGTTCTGTATCTGTATACCCAAGAAAATCTGAGGACCACAGGTTAAAATTCACTTTTGCAGATGAAGTAGTAGTGGTTTTAGTTCTGCTGGTGTTTCCTTCCATGTGGCTTGTGCAGGAGCTCTCTATAGGAAGCCAACTACAGAAATGTTTCTGTGCTGGCAGGGTTCTTGGTGGGGTTGCAGCTGTCTCCTGCTGACTTGTGGTCTGCATGACAATGCTTCAGCCCCTAAAGCAGCACTGCCTAATCTCATAGGTCTGTAACCTCTCAAAAGGCTTGTCTTGCCAGACCGGTTTGGTTAGGGCTGCAGACACTGTCTGCAGCAGCAGACAGGGTCAAGGTGTCAGGGAGTAGTGGATGTCAGCCATGCTCAGCAGCCTGTCCTTGTGGCTGCCTGGCGGTCAGTTGGAGTTCTCCAGTTCGTCATACTTAGTGGAGTAAAAATGGTGGGAAGAGTGTCTTTCCTTCTCTAGGACTTGTGTCAGATATTTGCTTCTTGGGGTGAGGGGAAGCTGGCTGTGCCCTGCGGGATCTCCAGGAGCTTCCTGGAGTGTGGTGGGCTGGCTGCATTCTGATCCCCAGGATGGACCCTTGTCAGATCTGGAATTTCCTGTTTGGTTTCTCTCCTGATGTCTCTCTGTTTAAACTCTGTCCAGAACACAGCAATTAAATCTCCTGTGCATACCAAATGGTCTTACTCCAAAATCTCTGAGTTGCTCTGGGTCTCATGATCTACCACAGAGGTGCATATCATAGTTCTGGTTCTGTGCTTCCCAAATCACTATTGGAAAGGAATTGCCAAAATATAACAGCATCTGGCTTAGGGAGCAACAGAGTGCAGTTGTTACGATGTTTTAAAGCTCCAGCACTGCTCAGTTGTAGTATCTTAATTCTGTTTCTGTCAAAGCTTTTCCATTATATTTTTGTTTGGTATTTTGTTTGCCTTCTGATGATCTGTGGCTTTGGGGTCCTACTATCTTCCTGTCCTTCAGGAAAGGAGTTGGGGGAGGTTTTCACCACCTTCCAAGTCCCTTCAATTGTGTTCCCACTTCCATTGTGTTTCCATTGCTCGTTCCCAGTGGTGCATTGTGCAAGGCCAGGCCATCTGTTTTAGAGTCTGTCTTAGGGCACCAACTCTCTCACAGCCTTCCATTTGATCCCAAAGAGCAAGGTTGGCAGCCTTTGTGGTGGGAGGTCTTTACAAGCACTGTCTCTGTTCCCTGGCTCACCTGCCTTTCTCCTTCTTTCCCTGACTGTAGGTCCGAGCCGTACCGGGTGCAATGAGCGCTCCGTGCCGGCCCTGCCATGGAAGGCTGTGACTCGCCCGTCATCCCTGGGAAGGACAATGGGTGTGGCATCCCTCAGCACCAGCAATGGACTGATCTCAACAGTACCCACCTCCCCGACACGGCCGGCAGCATGGAGCAGCCCGCAGCGGAGAGCCGCGGCCCCCTGGACAGCCTGAGGGTCCCTTTCCCCGAGCGTGTCCCCGAGAGCAGCGCCGCGGCCGGCCCCAGCGCCGAGCCCGCTGGCAAGGAGGTGAGCTGCGGCCAGTGCGCCGCCTCCTTCGCCGGCCTGCAGAGCTACATGGAGCACTGCTGTACCGGTGCCCACCCGCCCCCACCGCTGAGGGGGGGAGAGCGGGAGCGAGAGCAGCGAGGACGGGGAGGAGGAGAGCGACGTGGAGAACCTGGCTGGTGAGATTGTCTACCAGCCGGATGGCTCAGCCTACATCGTGGAGAGCCTCAGCCAGCTGGTGCAGAGCGGGGGTGCTGGCAGCAGCGGGACTCTCCCCTCGCTGCTCCCGAACTCTCTGCCCAAGCAGGGAGAGCCCTCCACTGCTGCTCCCGTTTACCCACAGATCATCAACACCTTCCACATAGCCTCATCCTTCGGGAAGTGGTTTGAGGGCTCAGACCAGGCCTTCCCGAATACCTCAGCCCTGGCGGGAATCAGCCCCGTCCTGCACAGCTTCCGCGTCTTTGATGTGCGACACAAAAGCAACAAGGATTACCTGAACAGCGACGGTTCTGCCAAAAGCTCCTGCGTATCCAAAGATGTTCCCAACAATGTGGACCTGTCCAAATTTGATGGCTTTGTGCTCTATGGCAAGAGGAAGCCCATCCTGATGTGTTTCTTGTGCAAGCTCTCCTTTGGGTATGTCCGCTCGTTCGTGACCCACGCGGTGCACGACCACCGAATGACTCTGAGTGAGGAGGAGCGGAAAATTCTTAGCAATAAGAACATCTCCGCTATCATCCAAGGGATAGGCAAAGACAAGGAACCCCTTGTCAGCTTTCTGGAACCAAAAAACAAAACCTTTCAGCACCCTCTTGTTTCCACAGCTAACCTCATAGGCCCTGGACACAGTTTTTATGGTAAATTCAGTGGTATTTGCATGGAAGGCGAGCAGGCCCTCCAGACTGGGGCAGCCGGTGGAACAGAGCCGCCGGCAGCAGGTGTCCTTGCCCCTGGCGCGCTCCTTAACCTGGGTGGGCTGACCAGCTCAGCTCTGAAGACTCCCATTACCTCAGTCCCCCTGGGCCCACTGGCTTCCAGTCCCACCAAATCCTCGGAGGGGAAGGACCCTGGAGTGGCAGAGGGGGAGAAGCAAGAGGGGGGCGATCAAGACAGCCTCTCGGAAAAGGCAGAGCCAGTTGAAGAGGTAGAGGAGGAGGAGGATGTGGAGGAGGAGGAGGAGGAGGATGTAGAGGAGGAGGAGGAGGAAGAGGAAGAGGATGATGAGGGTTGCAAAGGACTGTTTCCGAGCGAGTTGGAGGATGAACTGGAGGACCGGCCCCAGGAGGACACTGGGGCTGTGGCAGGTGGCAGCAGCAGCAGCAAAAAGGACCTTGCTCTCTCAAACCAAAGCATTTCTAACTCTCCCTTAATGCCTAACGTGCTCCAGACCCTGTCGCGGGGCACAGCTTCTACTAGTTCTAATTCTGCTTCTTCCTTTGTCTTTGATGGTGCAAACAGGAGGAATCACTTAAGCTTTAACAATGAGGGTGGTGGAGCCAGTGTGGCAGAGGGCAGCAGGAGGCTGGACTTTATCGATGAAAGTGCCAATAAAGACAATGCCACAGCACCAGAACCAAATGAGAGCACAGAGGGCGAGGACGGGAGCTACATCTCCCATCACCAGCATGCTGGACCCCTCTGTGAACTTGGGGGTGGGGAGTGCCCCTCGGGGAGCGGCGTGGAGTGCCCAAAGTGTGACACGGTCCTGGGGTCCTCACGGTCGCTGGGTGGCCACATGACTATGATGCATTCTCGCAACTCATGTAAGACACTCAAGTGTCCCAAGTGCAATTGGCACTACAAGTACCAGCAGACGCTTGAGGCGCACATGAAGGAGAAACATCCCGAGCCGGGTGGCTCCTGCGTCTACTGCAAAAGTGGACAGCCACACCCGCGGCTGGCACGGGGTGAGAGCTACACCTGTGGTTACAAGCCCTTCCGCTGCGAGGTCTGTAACTACTCCACTACTACCAAAGGCAACCTCAGTATTCATATGCAGTCCGACAAGCATCTCAACAACATGCAAAACCTGCAGAACGGAGGGGGAGAGCAAGTCTTCAGCCACACTGCTGGGGCAGCGGCAGCAGCCGCGGCAGCCGCAGCAGCCGCGGCAGCCAATATTGGTAGCACCTGTGGGGCCCCCTCTCCCACCAAACCAAAAACCAAACCTACGTGGAGGTGCGAGGTGTGCGACTATGAGACCAACGTAGCTAGAAACCTTCGTATTCACATGACCAGTGAGAAGCACATGCACAATATGATGCTGCTCCAGCAAAACATGTCCCAAATCCAACACAACCGGCACTTGGGCCTTGGCAGCCTGCCGTCCCCAGCTGAGGCTGAGCTCTACCAGTATTACCTGGCACAGAACATGAACCTTCCCAACTTGAAGATGGACAGCACTTCCTCAGATGCACAGTTCATGATGAGTGGATTCCAGCTCGATCCCACCAATCCCATGGCGACGATGGCTCCATCTCTAGGTGAGGCTGGAGGGGTTTCCACAGTGGCTGTGAGGGAGGGATTGTGTTTGCATTGCCACAGAACCCTCGTGCCATGTCCCTCCATTACATCTCTGTGACCCCCTTTGTCTTATAGGTGCAGTGTGGTTAGGAGTCTGTGTGGTAGTTGAAGATGGAGACTATGCAGTGGAGATCCCTCTGCATTTCCCCAGACAAGTTTTTGTCTTCCTGGGAAAATGTTACTTTTCTGGTACATTTTGGAAGACTTTTAGTAGGAAGCTAATAATAGTAGATACAGCTTATTGTTGAGAAACATTACTCACTGTGGAAAGCTTCCTTACTACAGTGTTCCATCCTGAATTATCCTTGATTTGGTCAAGTGTGTGAGTAGTCTGGCAGGTGGTTTTGTGAGAGGGTCTGATCAGCAGCTGAAACTCTCAGGAGGCAGATGGTGGACTGGTTTGTTATGTGTTGTGCTGACCTGAGAGGAAGAAGGGGACAAATTTTGAGAGTTGTGATGACATGAGTGGAAGGGCTAGTACTCTGCTGAACAAACAGCTGAAACCATTCTAAATCCAGTGAGAGATACAAGATTGGAGGCTTGATCAGATGAGAATTGCTGAACTAGAGGAAAATGGTTAGAGAGAGAGATTATTTCTCTCATCAGATGACAAGAATCCTTAAAAATATGCTGCCATGCCAAGGTGCATTTTCCCTGTGCAGCCTTCACCACATTCATGTTGGCACTGTGCATTACACTAGGGAAGTGCATACCTGGTCCCCACACAATTTAGCCTCAAACTTAGGCTCAGAGGGTCAGGTCCCGTTAGCTTCCTGCCCTGTGGCATTACATCACCCGGGGATGGCAGCACACACAGGCTGCCCAGCATGTTTGAAACTTGCTGCGTCCTGGGACAGGAGCTGGCATGGAACAGACCCCCCATGCTTCAGGCGTGGTAGACTGAGTGCAGTTGCTGCCATCTGCCCTGGTTTGCTGCTGCTGAGAATTTGTCACATTGCCTCAAGAAAATGCCTGAAAAGAAGCGAGCCCCTTCACCTGCTCTCCTCTGAACTGATTTCTCAGTGCTGCACTCTGCCCTCCCTAACCTTCTCCAGCCATTGATGCTGTTATTACTGATGCGTTCCATTACTGGTTCATTGGGCTCATGCATGTTCTCCTTTCCTTCAGCTATTCATAGCACAGCTCATTATTAGTCCAGAAGGACATGAAAGTCATATGAGAGAACAACAACACATGATACTAGAAGAAGTGAGAAAGGAAATGGAAGAACTCAAGTGACCATAAATTAATTATCTTTCTTTTTTTATTTTTTCCCCTGTGGTGTCCCAGCTTGCATGTTTGGGAGGTCAAGGACACAATCTTCTTTAGTGTATACTCCAAGCTGCCAACAGACATACTAGACAGACATTTGTAATATACCTTCCAGTGTACAAAGTTAGTGTCATCTGTGGTGGGTTCTGTGGAAGACACCCTTTTGGAGCTCATAGCACCCCCTTGCAAAGCACAGGGCAACTCAGCATGAGAGAAGTTGGGAGTATTTTAACTGGAGCTTCCTAAAGCACATTACAAGGTCTTGAAGGGATCTGAGCTTGTCTGGAGAGTGATTTGTGAATTGTGCACTTGATGGTTGCAAATCTCAAGCCAAGGATTATGGAGGGAAGCCCTTCCCATGTCAATAAGCACTTGACACACGCTCAGCTTGTTAGATTCCTGTATGCACACAAAGAACTTTGCTAGAAGTGAAGCAGATTTTTCCCATTTTTACACTTCAGTCTGAAACTGAATTTGAGTAGAATATTAATAATTGTTTTAAAATCTGCTTTGAGGGGCTTTATTGCATGATGTGTTCAGGAGAGACTGATTTAAAGAGGAGATTTCAGAATATAGCCTAAAAGGGATGCTTAGAAAAATCACTATGATTAGGAGAAATGAACCATGGAAGGCAAGAGGTGGGTTCCCTGCTCTTTCGATGCTTAGTGAGCAGGTATGCAGGAGTAGCTGTGCAGAGGGCATAATTCCCCCATGGCAGGGAGGGATCACATGAATCAAGAAAGGAGAATATTCACTGCTCTGATGGAAAGACAGGTTCATGGCAGTGCACGCAGGTGGAACTTTCCCTCTCCAGCCAGTTCCTCTGTGTGTGAGCGTGAGATGTGCTTGATGAATGTGAGGTGCTGTTCCTCAGTGTCAGCATTCAGGTTGTCTTGTAAGCTGTAGCTAGCCCCCTCAAGGACTGTAATGAATGTGTGGTGTTGCATTTCTGCAGAAAGACAGCATGTGCACTACCCCAAGCTGTGGCCTGCATCAGCTGTGGTCATAGACTTTCAGAAAGGTTAGTATGGTTCTGCCAGACCTGTGAGTGTCCTCTCAATGTTGGCTGTTTCTCAGCAAACCAGTTGAAATACAGGAGACTACAAGTTAAGGAAATAAAATCTTTTGACTGAGTTACTGTTGACCGGAAGGTTCCTTTAATAAGATTAAGCTGAGCTATGATGTAAGAGCAAGGTAAAATACCAAAAAGCTGAAGGAAGTCCATAAATGTCTTCAAAATGGAAAAGGAGGACAAGGTGGAGCAAAGGTCCTGAGAAGAGGCTGGTGATTGGTCTTTGTGCTTTGGCATAAAAAGTTGGTATTGAGGAAAGAAAGTCTCCCTGTCCGTATCTTCAGGGTGTTTGGATGTAAACAAGAGCTTGCTGCGTTCTTTAAGCGCATAGAGCTTACCTCTTGAAGAGCAGAATTGACACTTAAAGACAGTGAACATCTTTCTGGTTTTCCTTGACATACTTTTGCACTCTTATGATTAATAGTGTTTTTCTTTTTTGGGGCACATACACAGCATGTGTCAACACTGGGTTTAGAAGACTGTCCACCATTTTGAGGTCTTGGACAACAGAGGAGATCCAATAGTGCAGGAGTGGCACTTCTCTGATTTCCGCCCCCCCCGCCACATTCTGCACCATTGCCCACTCTGACATCAGTGCAGTGACCTGACTAACTCCCATCACTTGCACTTGTTACTGTTGACCTCTTTTTATGTGGCTCAGGTACTGTGTAAGGTAACATTTCCTGCTTCTCCAAGCAGACAAGGAAAAAGCAGGATAAAGCCTTCCACTGTTCTTGAAATGGCCATGGAGGCTTTCGGTGTGGTACCCAAGGAGTTCTTTGTCCTCTGAAACTTTGTGGGATGTTTCTGGCCACCTTTGGTGGGCAGGGGGTTGGATTCTTCTCTTTCGACATGTGGACAGCAAGGACTGCTGGAGTCTTTCCCCAGCCATACATGCCAACTGTGATTGCTTTTATCTCCAGATACAGTACTCATGGTCAATGAAGAGAGGTAGGGGAGGGACCTCTGTGCTTGGCTTTTGCTGTGTGTGGTGGGTGCGAAGGTTGCACTGAGAGCAGCAGATGTTCTGCTCTGTGCATCTCCTCTGCCAAGTAACAAGCTCAGCTTTTCTGACCTCTTTCTCCTCTTTTTCCTTCATGCAGTGGGTGGAGAGATCCCCCTGGACATGCGGTTAGGTGGTGGACAGCTGGTGTCTGAGGAGCTAATGAACTTGGGTGAGAGTTTCACGCAAACAAACGACCCATCACTGAAGCTCTTCCAGTGTGCTGTGTGCAACAAGTTCACTACAGATAATTTGGACATGCTAGGCCTCCACATGAATGTGGAGCGTAGCCTCCCTGAAGAGGAGTGGAAGGCAGTGATGGGGGACTCGTACCAGTGCAAGCTGTGCCGCTACAACACACAACTCAAGGCAAACTTCCAACTCCACTGTAAGACAGACAAGCACGTGCAGAAATACCAGCTGGTAGCACATATCAAGGAGGGT
This sequence comes from Melanerpes formicivorus, assembly GCF_026170545.1. Lineage (NCBI taxonomy): Eukaryota > Metazoa > Chordata > Aves > Piciformes > Picidae > Melanerpes > Melanerpes formicivorus. The sequence continues at coordinate 8,594,616 of NW_027142372.1, read as the reverse complement.
GGCAAGGCCAACGAGTGGAGGCTGAAGTGTGTGGCCATTGGGAACCCGGTACATCTGAAGTGCAATGCTTGCGACTACTACACCAACAGCCTAGAGAAGCTGCGTCTTCACACAGTGAACTCAAGGCATGAGGCCAGCCTGAAGCTCTATAAGGTAAGGGTTGGCTTTGCTTCATCTTCTTTCATTGATCAAGTGCTGGAACAAAGGAAAATGTGTTTTGAGCCTCAGTGGATTGTGATCCTTTGGAGACAAGCTGCTCAGATTTCTCCAGTGGGACCCAGTGTGACTAGCATGGTACTGCTCTTCAACCTAGCTTCTGATAGCAGCCAGTTTGTTAGTCTTAGGGCAGTAGGTGTTCACGTCAAGGTGCTTTCATGGGGGTTTGTTTGTCTTACAGCACTGCAGACAAATAATACTCATGCACAAACATTCAAAAGTCACTGTTGCAAACATTGTGTGAGGTGATATTTGCCATGTGTTCAGTGGCTCCTGTCTGTTACAGCAGGTTTTGATAACCTATATGCGGTTCTTTGTGAGCACTCAAAGTCTTTTGCTGTCAGTGTTCATCCTAGCATTGAGGCTAGGTGGGTGGAGCAGAGAGGAAGAGGGCTGCTGGCTCTGTGCTTTTACGTTGTGTACACATTAATGCTGGGATCCATAAGCAAAGCATTGCTTGAGGCTGGAAAAGAGAGAAGGCTGAAGGAGAAACCTGTGTACGTGTGTGTGTGATGACCATGCACATGGGCACACTGTATGTGGAGGCACTGCAGGTTTTCATCCACAGCACTATTTCGCCTGTGACTGCCACCTTGTTTTCTTGTACTGTTTTGGGTTTTTTCCTCGTTTTGTGTCATCTTGATAACCATCTTCTCTTTCCTGACTTGTTTTTCAACCCCTCCCCTTGCTGGCCCGAGCCCTGTGGGCTGTAACCCAAGAGGAGCTCCGGATACAGTAAATAGTCCTTTCACTCGTGCAGCAGAATTGCTCCAGACGTTTCTATTGATTTTCACTGGACTTAAAGCTTCACCTTTTTCTCTAATCATCCCATAATGGCTTTAGTATGAACAATCAGGTACAAATGGCCATAAATCTAGGCAGCTGCATACCTTCCATTCACACGTGCTGTCCCCTCATTGTCTTCTTGGTTCCTTCAGCTTTTTGTGTGTTCTTTCTCTCCTCATTCTTTCCTTCCTGATTTCCTCTAAATATGGTGAGGGTTTTTTTAATGTATATAGGTGTATATATAGACACAGACTGTATTTTGTGCTTCTTATTATTCTTTTGAATATTTTTCTTTATGCAATGAGAATGCTGACACTGAACTGTACAGTGCTGGCCCACCCCCCCATGTCACAGTGTAGATGGGCTAGGTTTCAAAACTCCTGGATTTTCCTGTTGGATTGAGCAGGTCAGCAAATTCGGAGAGGGAAGGGACAGCCAAGAGCACAGTACAAGGTTTGCCTTGAACTATGATTGTTAGACTTGCCTGGAGTTGATAGGGAACTGCTCAAAGGAGGAATACATTCCTGTTGAGCTTGCTATTGAGGCTAACACTGCTGGCACCGTCATCATCAGAGATCCAGAACAACTCAGCAGAGCCTGACTGAGAATGGTCAAGTCTACATGTACATCCCTGCTCTGAAAGGTGCAGGAGACCTGAGGGAGTAACATCAGCTTGGAAATGAGGCAAGAAAAGTCCCAGGGAGACTTTTAAAAGCCATCTGAGGAACTGAATCTCCTCTGTGGAATGCAGTTTGGGTACAGGAGTTGCTTGAAAGCTCTATTATGAGTTTTAGCACATAATGTTGTTTCCTTAAATAAACATTGCAAAAGTTTAAATATTCTTTATCTAGAGCCTTCATCTACAGTGGTTTCTGCTGGGGAAGAAGCAGTCAGGGCACTAGAATTCTTTTCCTCTGAGTTAAAAAAAAAAGCCAGAAAGAAAAAAGCCCCACCAAAGTCAGATGGAGGGGCAGTGTAGGTACTTGTCATAAAGATTCCTGAAATGCTTTCCTCAGACAGGCAAGAGGAGTTGTCAGGTTTCAGGTTCATAAGAGCAGCCTGGGTAGCTCTCAGAGCTCTTACAGCCCCGCATCACTTCTGACACAAAAGCAGTGAAACCCCCGACAGAGCACAAGACATTTCAGAGCCATGCAGTCTGTTGGGTGGTCCATACATTAGCTTTCCAGTGTTCCTGTAAAGCCTGTAGCAGCGCACAGCAGATGACTGGATTCATGGCAACTTGCTCCAGCACAGTGTTTCACTCCATGGAGAAATCTGTCCATGGATCAAGCAAGCTTCAGCACAGTTCCTCCAGTCATGGAGGGGTTGTAATGTCATGTCTCTTTGATAGCTGGAAAGATGCAGCAGGAGTGGGGGTAGTTCACGGAATGGTTTCTCCTCTCTTAGGCCGTGGTGTGGTCTGCAGTAAATTGAGATTGATTGGATGTTATTTTTCCTCTTGCTAATGTAATCCATTAGCCTGGCACATGCATAATCAGTTTAGAGCACAGTTAACTGGATGTAATCGAGTTCTTCCCTGCCTGCTGGAGAAAATCCTCTCCAGATGCTGCTGGGTGAGAGCACATTCTGGGCTTATCACACACAATCCTCCTTATTCTGCTTTTTCTGCCATTTTTCTCTTAAATCACATCTTATTGGCTGCTTGCATTGCCCAAGAGCCACTTCTGTTAGTGCTGCTTGCTGCCAAAAAAATGTGCTGCAGAGACACTGCTAGCCTGTAGTCTGGTCAACCTTTTAGTCTCCTGCAATGTTTCCAGTGCCGGAGGAGAAGGTCTGGTCTTCTGCTGCCATCTTTGTCCTGCACATTGCAATAGCTTCATCAGACCTCTTCCTATGTCAGTGCTTGAGGGGTCAGGGAGGCTACAGTGGGGTCCTTGCTTATGACAAGAAACTGGGTCTGGTAATCTTTCTGTTATTTTTATCTTCTCCCTGAATCTCTGTTGTCCCCTAGAAACCCTGCAACTAAACTGGAGATCCTGCCTATCTTGTACTTGCTGGGGGAATGTGGCACTTGCATCTCCCAGCATGACCACCTATCTCCTCAGCATGGATAGTGGTTTCTATTTTCTGAGAAACCACCTGGGGATACAAGAGCCCCATTGTAAATGTGTGTGCTTAAATTGCTGAGGTTGATATACTGGATCAAGGCAGATGATGACTTTGAAGTCCCTTCATCTAGGACAGCCTGGTGAATACAGTTAGACCAGGGTTGAGTTACACTTGTGGGTGTAAGCAGAGAGTCAGAAACTTGTCTTTGACAAGTGCAGGCTCACTGTAACAGAAGCTAAGTCTTGTCTCCTCCTGACCACAGAGGACTAGATGAGACTTGAAGCAGAGCAGTATTCTGCACATCTGGAAGAGGTCGGGCATGAATTCCCAGCATATATTGCACAGGTGGAATTTCCAGAAGGAATTAATCTGCTCGAGCAAGAGCCAAGTTTGGACGTTTCCTACAACTTCCTGAAAATCTCTAGTTCAAAACCTACAACTCAGAGGAAGTTTAAACAAAGAACTACTGAAGAAACACATTTCTGGCCAGACTGCCAAGTGAGTGCGTTCAATGAGTTCATTCAGTGTCTTCCTCTTCAGTCTTTCCAAGTGCTGAGTTAACTTTTTTAGGGAATAAGGAGTCTGAAGGGAGAGGGTTTTGGTTACGTGATGCCTTGCATAGAGGTTCTTTGTTAACAAGGAGCTGAAGAGCATGCAGGAAAACAATTCCTTAATATCAGAATACAAGACACTAGTGGTGATGAAACCTTGTGGATCTGTGCTGACCTGGAAATAAATGAAGATGGCCTGTGAAAAGGAAAACAAGAGGTGCAGCTGCAAACTGAGCAGAAGGTGGTGGGAGGTCCCAGTTCCCCTGCAGAGTGGTGTGTGCTCTTTGAATCCCGTCTGCCTCTCCCACAGGTGCACCAGGAGTGTGGTCAGCTCCTGGGACCAGAGGGTGAGCTGGAGGAGGTGCAGGGAGTTGCTGACCTGTGATGGGACCTGGGATCCAGGCTGTGTCGTTCCACACAATACCAAAAGCCTGTGTTCTGTGTGATGTGAATTGAAGAACTGTGGTGGGGCCAATGGTCTTAAATGAAGATAGTGAAAGCTGGTGGAAAGGAAGATAACCACAAGGACACTGCAGTGTGAGAGTGCAGAATAGGCAGGAGTGACAGAGGAGTTGGGGTGACAGTGGCTGTTAACTTGGCACCAGTATAACACCATAAAGTCCCCATCAGTGATTTACATCACTCAGTTAAGAAGAGATACAAGGATGGTGGCTGTGATGTATTGGGGGAAACTCACCAGCCTACAAGAGGAGACTCTTTAGTGACCACTCGGCGGATGGGGTGAAGCGTCACGGCACACTGTGGTACAGTGACGGCGCTTCTAGGGGCTCAACTTGAAGAAACTTGTTGGAAAATCTTGAAAAGGTTTTAATCCTAGATGATGCATGGAATGTTGTACATGATGTTACTGAATGATAATTGCACAGTCAAGCAATATCCTTCTGTAATAGAAACAGGCCAAAGAGCATTTACCAAAATGCTATCTAGCTTTGAAGTTAAAACTGCATGAAAATGAGTGAGCTACTGTTAAAGCAATTAAAAGGGTGTGATACGTGAAGGTGACAGAGGATCTACGTAAAACCACATTAGGTGCTCCTGTTAAATGCATACTACCCATGAGAAAAAGTTGAAAATAGAGCAGTGGGGAAACCCTGCCAAAGTCCACAGCAAGTCCAACATGATTAAATTGGAAAGTATTTCAAGGAGAGGTATTAAAAAGGAGGGAGGAGGGAAGAAGGACCACAGTATGAGGAGGGGAAGGAGGAGTGAATGCTTGTCACATTCAGAGAACTCAAAGAAGCCTCTTTAGATTGGATAAATCCAATCAGTGGCCTCAGATGGAGGAAGAAGAAGAACTGGGATTACCAGGACTGTTCACTGAAGAGTTCTGTTGGAACCTGCACATGAAATGGCAGGCTCCTGGAAGGGATGTGTGCAAGAAACCACAAAGTATTAAGTCATCAAATAGAGAGAAACTTTAGTAAGAGTCTTAGTAGGGATATGTGTTAGAAGGGGGTAAAAAGCAAGCTTTTGGAGAAGGTTCTCCCAGCAGGGCTCAGTATCTGGAGTCCAGGTAGGCTCCAGGCAGGGCTGTGCTGGTGCATACAGGCAGTGGCTTTCCCAGAGCCTTTGCCAAGAAGCTTCACAAATAGCTCTGGGGTAAGAGGTCTGTGAAGCACAGCTAGGTGAAGGATGAGAAATCAGTGTAGGAAAGCCCTGCATTTTGTCAGGTACAGGGTTTGAAAGAAATATCTTTGATTTTCAAGCTTTAAAAGGATCAGACAATCAGTGGCATCAATGAGAAGCAAAAGAGCTCTTGGCTTTTTGCTCCAAGATAGAAGAGACTAAAGTGGAAAGCTTTTGGATTTTTCCTCCTCAGTTAGTCTTTATCAGCCTACAAGGAGTTTGGAGAACACTGTGTAGTCCATCCTTTTGCAGCCGCAGAGTTCTGTCTCCTGTCACACAGGACACAGCAGAAAGCTCTGCCCTGGCCCTTGCCAGCAAGTGGTGGCTCTGCCATCAGTCTTGGACCAGCCCAGCTCCAGCTCTGGACCCAGCAGGGCTGTGGCAGAGCTTAGCTTGGCACTGCCAGAGCTGTGAGTAGCTGCTGTGATTCAGCTTTGAAATACCCAAATGATTTAACAGAGGCAAAAGGAAACATGTTTGGGTTTGATTTTTATCAAAAACTTCCTTCAATCTCTGCCTTTTAAGGTTCTCAGGGTAAAGTTGCCCACAAAGAGTCTGTCGTGCTTCTTACAGAGGATTTACAGCTGTGTTAACCTTTGATTTACTCACTGCTTGCCTTCTGTGTGTTTTGGATTTATTTTTGCAAGTTTATCTTTTGAACTACAGATGCAGCAACAGAGCTCTGAGTTACACTGGTGAGGAACACAAATTGTGCCAGAAGCCTGTTTAAATTACAGACTATAAGGGACTTTTAGCTGATTTCCTACAAGGTCTTAAGTTAAAATTCCAAGAGCAGCTTCACAAGTGAAATACCCATTTGAGTCTTCCCACAAAGTTGTTTTAAAGCTGGTCTCCAAAACCTTTAATTCACATCTGCCATCCTCCAGGCTTGGTTAAACTCGTGATGAAAGATGAGCTTATGAGCTGAAGCCATTCTGAGGACTAGAGTGTGCTTAAATCTGGAATGAACTTTGAGCCTTGCTGAACCTGCAGCTGGAGAAACTTTGTGAGCTATGCTCTGGTCTGCACACATCATGAGTGGAGTCAAGAGGAGTTCTGGAGCTAGATCCTGTGTCTGGCAACCTCAGCTCTTGGCTCAGCTTCCCAGACAGGGGTCCACTGCCCCAGCAGCACCTGCAAGCTTCTAGACTTAGAGACAAACAAGCAGTATTTTGCTTCTACACAAAACTGGTTTTCACAGTGCAGGCAGTTCTGGGTGGAACGAGCCCCTGTGATCTGATTCTACTTTCATGTTCTGTTGGGGTTGCCAAGGATTTTAATTAAAAACCCCTCACTGTCTGTTTAACCCTTTCAGAAACCTCCCTCTTGGGACTACATGTTTCTCTGAGTGACAGATTGCTCCATCACATCACCCTGGCATTAAAGGAGGATTTTACCTTCTTTTAGGTATTCAATAATCAAATACATTACAGGATCACAGAATTTACACTTCTCTGTACTGCTTTTTGAAGGGGCTGAAATCAGAACTGTTGAGAACACGCAGCACTGTCTGCTCTATGTTTTATTTATGGACTTCAGTCACTTAGATTTTTTTTCTTTCAACAGTTTTCCAGTAAGTACTGAGCCATGTGCAACCAATAGCTTAGTGGAGAAACCACCCTGTAAAAGCAACTTGAATAACAAATGAGGGAGACTGCAACTGGAACAGGGAAAGTGATCACACGGCAGGATCTCAGAGTTAGCCAAAACAGAGCTAAAGGCTTTGGCAAACAGGATTGAGAATTCAAAATATTGGTGGAAATGACTTCAAAAAACCAAACAAACAGAACCTGAGGAGAAAAAAATCCAAACAGCAGAAAAACACCTTGACAGGTTTCTACCCTAATCTGCATAAACTGATGCTTTTTCACAGCTTCTGTTGCAGTCAGCTGTGAAGACCTGCCCACAGCTGCTTAGGGTTTTGGCTTCTTGTAGTTCACTAGGATGGGTGGGTTTTGGGGAAGATGCTGAGTGCTGGGGACTGAGGAAGGTCTTGCAGAGCTATCCTGGACCTCAGCAGCTCTCTCACAAGCAGATGTCATAATTTTGAGGAAGTGTCAATGTGAATCTTGTAAGACCTTTGCCAATGCACAATGCCATTTTCATCTCTGTTTATTGTTCTTTTTTGATTGGTTGGTTTGGTTTTGGTGTTTTTATCCTTTGAGTATTTTGTTGGGGTTGGGTTGGTTGGTTGGTTTGTTTAATCCCAGTGATTTTGGGATACATGGATGAAGGTTTAATTTTCAAAGCTGGGATTTTTTTGCAGTTCAGATGATGTTGCTTCTACAGACTTCCAGGGTGAGGACAAGGTGGTTATGGTCATTGCTTAGATGTGAAGCCATTGCCAGAAGTTCTAGCAGACTTTGCTGTGGTGGTGTAAGTTTTTGGGGACCTGCTCTCCCTCCTCTACTAGCCTGGGAGGTTGCTGCTTTCACAGAAGAGTGTGTGAAAGGTGAATAAGTTGGAGATGCCAGCCTGGATTTGGGTGCTCAGTCACTGAGCATAGGCTGGCACAGAGTGTGTGTGTCCACTCTCTCCTGTCTGCCGATTTAGCACCATGGTGGGGAGCTCCAGTCAGGAAAGCTGAAGTGAGGTTTGTCCAGGACAGGAAGCAGGACTGTTTGTTGAGTCCTTACCCTGACGAACACCCAATGTTCCTGCAGACACCTAGCACCTGTAGTTGAAGACAAGTGAGTAGGACTGAAACAAGCTGGAGTGTGAGAGTGCTGGAACAAGCGTGGTGAGGAGATGGGGGGACAGTTTTGCAGGAGGCTGAAGTTGGTGAGTGGAGTTGCGGCACAGGGTTTGTAAGCCCAGCTTGCCAGGGCCTGCTGGGATTTGTGCTCCGGTGGTTCCCTGCCAGATGGTCCTGTGCTGCCGTCTGGGCAGTCATGTTCCTCTTTGGGCAGTATGCCTGGAAGACCTCGGAAATGTTCTTAACTCCTTTTCCTGGCTGGGGTGGGGTCAGGCTTTCAGCAGGGTGGGTAATGTCCTGGCCAGGTAACAGCAGTGCAGCTGCAGGCTCTTTGACGACGAGCTTATTAAATAATGGATGCCCATTCATTAACATCCATCTCTAGCAGAGGGTTTATTTGCAAGCTGGGATGGAAGCCATAAGGTACCTTCCCCAACGTGCTCCATGTGACATGGCATGAACTGCTGATTTCTGCTGGACTATGTCAGTGCAGCCAGGCTCCAAGGTGCTTTGTCATCTCCTCTCCTGGACAACTGAGCTACTTCTGAATAAAACTTTGTCACACTTAAAGTTCTAAAAATTACTGTGGAAGCAGCATGGAAGGTTCTATGCTTAGTACTAGCTCCAAGGAAGTTCATTAAATTACAATAAATAATGTATGCATAATACATAACTTAATACAATAATGTTCTTTTGGTCCTCCTTGCCAGTCCTAAAAATTCTGGCCTCGTGCAGTAATGTGTGCAGTCAAGTTCTGCAATTCAGATTAGGCAATGAGTTACTCTTGTGCAACAGGTTCTCTAGAAGTTGTGCCTTTGGGTATCGTTGGACAAGCTCTGGTAAACCTTACTGCAGCTGTTTGAAGATACTTGTCTCTGGGTTACGTTGCTTCTCTGCCAAAGTGCCACCCACACGGCAGAGCTGCGGGGCACACTGCAAGTGTACCATGCTGTGCCGTGCCGTGACACGGCTGGAGCACACGGCCACGGGCACCAGGCACATGGGCACCGTTGCCTGAACCACTGGAGCTGGCACAGGGAATTGTGGGCCTGCTGGGCTGCTTTGTTGATGGTACCCAGGGATGTAGCCCCAGCATTTGAGGATATAGGTGAATATTTATTTAAAATATAGCAATACCACTTTGCTCCTTTACTGCTTTCAGGAGTCTGCGGGTCCCTCTTCCAGGGCACAGCAAAGCAGCATGCTGTGATGTATTGGGAGGAGCAGACCCAGCTCCTGGGCCTCTGGTGGGGACTAGGCATATCCATGCAGAGTAGAGTTGATTTTTTTGTAGTGCTGTATCGTTGTTGTCCAAAAGTGCCTTCCCACAACTGTATTTTGAACCCTGTGTGTTGATGTGAGCTGTAAGGAATTCATTCTGGATGTTGGGGCATAATATGGAAAAGCTGCCGGAGTCAACTCACAGTACCAGTTCTTGTTTAGGGACCAGTTTGGTTTGGAGTTGCCATACAGCTCCATTGTTTCCCTGCTTTTCCTGATACCAGAAAAGAATGCCTGGATTTCCTCCTCCTCTCTCTTGTTCTGCAGTTAAAGCAGGGAGGTGGTTTTTCTAAGAGGGTACCTGCATTTGACCAGTGAATCCCTGGTGCTGTGGAATTCATCTCAGGATTCCTCTTTGTTTTAAGTGTTAGTGTGGAATTTTCCTGCCCAAGCTAGGGCTGTAGCAGCTGGGGTGGAAATGCCGTCACTGCCTTGTTGCAGGGCTGTTTGAGTTCATGGTGACTCTCATTGTCACCTCAGAGCTGGGAGGGGTGGGAAAGTAGGAGGGGAGCTCAAGTGGGAGGTAGAGGCTAGGATGCTCTGGTCTGGTTGAGGAGAACGTAAAACCCTTGAGTTGTGTCCCTTTTCTTTCACCACTTGTGCAGACATGCCCACAGTACAGAATCAGAAGGTTTGATGCATGTGCTGTTTGGATTCCACCATGTCGAGTTGACAGTCAGGGTTTTCTGTGGCGGTCAGGGTCCTTCTGAGCTGCTGCTATTTATTTCCTTTCAGCTGCCTCATGGCTTCATTCCTGCCTCTCTTTCAGAGAGGGCATCACAGCCCTGTCCCACCCACTCCTCGCTGTCTCATGCTTGGAGAACAACGGTTACAAAGAAAATCACCTGGGGAAGTTTCAGGCAGCAGTAACAAAGCCTATCTCCACAGAGGGGAGGCTAATTACACAGCTAATTAATCCAACAGATGTCACTTTAAATGTCTGTTTCTTTGCAATTCTGTTGCACACATCATGCTGGTTAAACAGACTTCATGGACCCGGTTCAAAATGCCTGCACAGACTGCTGGAAGCTGCTGGTTCAGCACCTGGTGTGTCCTGTTTGCTCCCTGAGGTTAGTACTGAGGAATGAATCTCAGCGAGCTCAGTCCAGACTGAGCTCCAAACAGAGTGTGCTGGGAGAGAAATGCTGCTTGATAGCTGTGTTGGGTTTGAAAGCTCTGAATTTGCAGATGCGAGTGGTGAAGAGGTTGTTTACATTCCTGCTCTGAGCGCAGAGGCGAATCAGAGGAGACCGGGTCCCACTGCACCAGGAGTGCAGCTTGGCCTGAGGAGGAGTCTGGAATGCTGAGCTGCTCCAGTGGGGCACCAGCTCAGACCCAAGGCTGGTGGAGAGCCTGGAGCCATGTGTCTGTCTGACATGCACGTGGTCTGCCTGGTTACACAGCCAGCACCTCCTGGCCATCTGCGGGGTTCCCTTACACTGGCTCCCTGGAGTGAGAAAAACACAAGCATTTCTCCAACATCCTGAGTAACTCTTTGTTTTAAGGGCAGGGACCTGTCCTGGCTGTCCCTTAAGAGGAAGGAGCAGTTCCTTATCCTTTGCAGAGCTGGTCCCCTGCTGCTGAAGTCCAGTGGTCACTTCATGGCAGCTCTTCTCATCTTTGCTGAGAGTCCCCTGATTGAAACTCCTTCGTTTGACCTCCAGCCTGTGGGATTAGGGGACACCTGTAATGATACTGTGGTGGCAGCACTGGTGGTTTTATACGTAGGTGCTATGGTATTTTCTCTCCTTTGTGGTGTCTGCAGGCTGTCAACACTAAGGCAAGAAGCAAATGCTGTAGCAGTGTGTCCATCACTTGAGGTAAACTCTCCTGTGGTCAAACACTGCCCCAGTTTGAGATTGTGATTCTGAAACATCTCATTTCCTGGGTGTGTGTTCTTCTGGCTCGGTCTTTTATTCCACTTTCATACTAGCAGAGTCAGGGGATTCCCTGCTCCTTACTGAGCAGATACCTTCTGAGTGTAGGAGACTTGCATTGTCTGCAGAGCCAGACCAGGGCCCGCAGCACTGTGCTCAGAAGATGGCTGCTGGAATGGGGAGAACAAGCCCAGTGCTCTGGGTATAACACAAAAGTCAGTTCTGAAGACTGTGAATTGAGCTGCCTGGTGTGTGGGAAGCAGCAGAGATGCAGCTGAAGGGGAAGTGTCTTTCTTGGGGTCTCCACATTATCGGTAGATCACAGTTGGTGCGCTTGATTCAGTGTAATGGATGTGTTCTCATTTCCCACAGCTGATGAGGATTATATCAGCTTGGTTTAACAGTCTCATTTTCTGCTCCCAGTGCACACTTGTTTTAATGTGTTTCAGTTAATGAGGTAGAAGAGAGAATGAGGTGTTACTGTTTATGTACAGACAGCAAGTCTGTGCAGAGGACTCTGGAGCCCGTGCGGTCCCTTCCCATCGCTCTCCAAGGGACAGCATTAGCTGGCAGTTATAGAAAATTTATTGGCTGTGGTTTATCCAGGTAAAATTTTTCCCAGTGGTGCACAGTTCTCTCTCATGCCTTCCATATGCATTATTACAGGCTATGAGACATGTCGCTAGCAGCCTTCTGTGAGAAGGGCTGTCAGCAGGCTGAGGTGGCCGGTGTTGTGTCTCACCAAACACTGTGTATTTGATATGGGCAAAGCTGCTGCCTTCCACCTCAGGTAAAAAGTTCACATGTGCCCTGAAGTAATTTATGGCTGGGGCACTTTGTTCCTCCACTGTTTCACGGTGGTGTTTGCAGGTCCCAGTCAGGGTCAGGGCCACTTAGTGCCAGTCATGGTGCAAGCTACTTCATTAGCTGATGCCCTTAGAGCATCAATCCAGCATTGTCTCCTTCCACGGGAGGGTGTGCCGTGAGGTGCAGTAATGGGACCCTTGCTGCCAAGGCTCAGGGCTGCATGTCGAGTGCCCTAATGAGAGGGATTTGACTCTACCTTCCTGAAAAACAGGTTGTCCTTGTGCTGATGGCAAATATTTGCCATGGGGTCGGTTGGAGCTGTGTTTTTCCCAGCAGCATCCTGCCTTCCCAGCTGCAGCCTGGCTGGCTGCTGGTGAGAAGAGCCTATAAATAAAGTTAACGCTGTTATCTAATTCCTGGCCAGGTGCCATGGGCTGGCATCACTTGGCTGACAGCACGCCTGAAAGGCCCTGCACATCGTATTGTGTTTGAAGGTAAAGCTGCTGTTGGTTTAAGCGGGAATTAAACAATTACCGCGTCTTAGTTCTCCCCACCTTTGGTGGATTGACTCTATAAATTGTCAGCCTGTTGACATTTTAATGTGAATTATGTCATATGGTATCCCCTTTGATTTCAACATGCCTCAGTTTGTAAATACACGAGCCTCTCAAAGGGTTGTGGTTAGCGTACACGCAGGAGGCCTCAGGGTTTTTGGTGGGGAGGGAGCACGGCGCTCGCTCGTCTCTCGGCAGCGAGTGTGCCTGGCACGGTGTCTCAGGCTCCGCTGGGCTCCAGCACGTGCAGCGACGGCTGCGGGGGAGCACCACGCGTTCGGGCAGCTCAGAGACCACCAGCTGGGCTGCTGCCCCCCTCAGAATAGGGACCCTCCATGTGTGGCTGCTTCCTGTTGCTGGTGTTTCTGAGCCAGCTGCGGGAACCAGGGTAGTGTTGGTGCCCTGTAAAGGCTTGGCACTAGACTGGATTTGTGCCAGCAGTCACTGTCAGGGTGCAGATCCACTCCTTGATCATTAGTGTGTCAACAGGGGAGGAGCTGCGTAGTCATGCCCAAAACTTTTTGAGAGTTAGGGAAGGTTTAGATTGGACATTAGGTTGGACAATTTCTTCTCCAAAAGGGTCATCACCATGTGTGCCAGGGAAAGGAGGATCCTTGGGGAGGGTAAGCAGAGGCGTGAAGAAATGCAATGAGTAATGCCTTCCTTCAGCTATGACTCTCATCCTCTCCAGCAAACGGCCCAGGGTGTCCTAATTTGGGACTCTGGTGGAATTGCTCACAGCTATGTCAGGTTAGGACCGTATTTGTACTTCTGTGAATGGTTGGAGAGTGCACCTGCCTGTGGTACCTGCTGATGAGCCCATAGTCGATGCCCATAGGAGGAGGCTTGAAAAAAAAGACAGTAGTCTTGGTTAGTTTTGGCTCTTGACCACCGGCTGTGTTACTAGAAATGGAGCAGATGCTGATGCATGTGCCCTGGAGGAAGTCCTTTGGAGAAAACTGGCTGTTCCAGAGCTGTTTCTTGGTCATGCTTTGACCATGCATGGGAGATGTTTGAAGATTTTGGAGTCCTTCTGTGGGTGGTGGTTTCATGTCATGGCCTCTGTCTTACAGACAGCCTCTCTTGACATGCTAACCCTGAGCAAGGATCTTTGCAAGGAAGTTAATCTCCCACAGTCACAGAAATTAGGATCTTGGGGATACTGGAGTCTGTGGAGTTACACATACAATGCCACTTAGGGTTTAAGAATCTGTCATCTCCTTGCATTTCCTGCCATGAGTGGACACTGCCCCCCAAAAAAGATTTTGCCTCTTCTATTTTATTTCTGAATTGCAGGAATCAGTAATTCCTTTTAATGCTGGTTAGTGCTGCCTTCATAGTGTTCATCATTTACCCTGTGTGTGTCTCTGCAGGCTTCGTATTGTGGATTACAGATCCAGAGCTGCTAAAACAAATAAATCCCATGCCTGGCTTTTCCCAGGAGTTCCTGTACATGTTCATGGCACATGCAAATGGATGCACTTGAACAAAGGGAGCACCAAAGAGCAGAGACAAACATCTGAGGTTTAGACTGGATGTTAGGAAGAAATTCTTCATAGAGAGAGTGATTGCCCATTGGAACGGGCTGCCTGGGGAGGTGGTGGAGTCACTGTCATTGGAGGTGTTTAGGAGGAGACCTGATAGGGTGCTTGGTGCTGTGGTTTAGTTGATTAGATGGTGTTGGATGATAGGTTGGACACGAAGGTCTCTTCCAACCTGGTTTATTCTATTCTAGCCTACCTCAAGTTTTAATCTGTTGGTCCCAGTGTGCTTCTGCAGGCTCCATGTCTTCCATTTCTGTAGGCTGTTTTGGAGGGAATAGCTGCAATAATATCCCAGTACAGAATTATCCTGCATTGAATTCTGGTTTGGATGCACAGAGGGAAACGTACATAAACATGACCATCAGGGTTCCAGATGGAGCAACAGAAAGCACCATATGAACTTGGGAAGCTCCAGCTGCACCTTCAGTAGGAATCTAGACAAGTGCAGGCACTGAAACCTTCTTCACATCATGTCATGCTCAGTGCTACATGAACCAGAGGCTAGAGAGCAAAAAGAGGTGGTGGTGTTGGGGTGGTTGTTTTGAAAAAAACAGAGGGAAAATTACAGCCTGACCCAAAGAGTTGTGGTACCTTACCACGTGCTTTGAATTAGGTCTCAAACTCCTGCTCTCAGTTACAAAAACTGATACTGGAAGGTCCTAGGTAAGGGATATCTTACTGCATCCTTGTGTTTGAAGTGTTAACTGCTGAGCTTGCTCAGAACAGATGTACTATTTCAAGTCAGCTTTTATTTAGCTTAAGGTTGTGAGCACTGGATTTTGCTTTGGCTTTTCCTAAAAGTGGAAGAAGCCTGGACTGTTTGCCAAGCATGATCGTATTAGTTGTTTGGTTTCCCATAGATGAGGTAAAAGGATTGAACTGAAATCTCACTGTAATGCTTGCTTGGCTCTACGTGCAAGTGTGTTGTTCATTTCAATCACCCAAGTTTCCAGCATGTTTGAGTCTGCTGCAGCAGTTTGGAAGCCTTGCCTGTTCCCCACTTGTCTCAGAAATTCTTTAATTCAGCCTCTCAGGACCGGGGGGTTGCATTTACCATTACTGTTTGTTGAGATTATGGAAAACACTGCCCCTATTCCTGCTAGTCTTGCAAGTCACAAGTCTGTTGTGGATGACCCAATTCATTCATAGTCTGCAAACTCCTTGAAGGTGCTTTATGTATTATGTGGGCCAGAGAGTTCTGCTGCTGTGAATTGCTATGGGTCATTGTCTTATCCTTTCTGGTGGAACCAGGCCTGCAAATTTGTGCTAGGAACAATTGCGTGCTCAAGGACTGAAGAGATGTTTCAGTTAAATTTGGAGACGTTGTTGGAAGGCTTCTCCTCACCAAGAACTTGGTGGCTTCCCTCACAGAGAAATTTCTTAGTGGTGTGGGGTAAGGAGCAATTGCCTGAATTTATACACACAATTCTTAAGACATGTTAGGGTCCATCCAGTTCATGGAAGCTCTCGCAACCACCTTAAACACAGGAATATCAAACTTCAGCTTCCCTTAGTTCAGCCTTTTGTATGCAGGCATTATTATGTTTTTTAATTATAAGTATTTACATACGTATTTTTCCAGTAGGATTCTTGCCTCATTCTGTGAATGAGTAATTATTCTGTTTCTTTTTATCTTCCTCTTTCATTACATTGCCCCGGGCTTTGTCTAATACAATCCAAAGCTTTCACTGAATGAAGAATTATTTATTTTCTCATGGGCATTTCTGTGGTGCTCTGTGTTCTGTTTGTGTGTTTCAGAGACACTTAATGAACTTACCTTCACAGTGCTTGGCTGAAACCAGACATGCTCCTGTCCTTGTGTTTGGGCATACTGATGCGCAACAACTGCATCAAAGGTTGTGATCTTGGCTGCACAGCTTGGTGTCCAACCCTGCAGTCTGCACCTCTGAAGAAGGGCTGCTCCTCTGGGAGAGCTTTGCTGACTTAAGTCTGGCTCTGCCAGTTTCAGGGAATAGTGTGTGAAGGATTCCTTTGGTTATCCCATCTCCCATGTCACCTGCTCCTGAAAATCCTTTTGTCACCCACTTTTTCAGACTGTCACAGCTACACCACCACTGCTGTTGTCCTGCTTCTTTTTTGTTGTAGCACTCCCAGAGGGAAGATGGTACCTTATCTTTGTCCAGGACTTGTCTGTGACCTGGGCTGACCCTGTAAGGCCAGCTTGATCAGGGGCATTAGAAAAAGAGGTGGGATGCTGGTGAAGGGAGTAGAGGTTGGTGGTGATCTTGATGCCCTGCCTGCTGAGGGTGTGCCACCATACACCACCACAGGTGGAGTTGTGCAAGGGCTTTGTGTCTGGGGGGTTTCTGTGTGGCAGGAATACTGCGGTGAAGCAGGAGAACGGAGTCCTCTAGTTGACTGGAGAAAGTGGAAGCCGTTTCTCTGTGAGGACCGTGGACGAAAGATGATCTGTTGTTCCTAAATGCATCCTTGTTGGCTCCTGTGAGGGGAGGTTGTGTCATCTGTCTCTTCGATATTGATATCCTTCGATTTATGGAGAGGATTAAAAAATTGTCTGGTGTATTGTTGTTGTTATTGTACGGTTATCTGGTGGGATTCAGTGTGGTACATTGCTGTAGGAAGTTATAAAGGAGCGATATGAAAACAAGGAAATCTTCAGTCTATCATCACGCTTGTACCTTCTCCAGAGATAGATGAAACATTAACTGCTGGGCGAGGGAAGTTAATCTGTGTCTGTAGTATTTTATTAAATAACATGAACTCGCTGCGGCTTGCTGCGGCAGCTTCCATTTCCCGCCTGGCTTTATGGAGCGTTATTACAACGGTCCCTGGCTGCGCGCGTGTCCCAGGGAGGGCTGCCTGGGGGCAGTGGTGCTCCCACTACCTCCTGTCCTGCCTGGTCCTGCAACACCTGAAGCTCCTCGCTTCCACAGCATTCCTCTCACTGCTGCTTAGGTTCTAGCTGCTGGGGCACCTGAAGCCAAGCTAGAGCATCAGAAGGCTGGGAGGGCTTGCTGGGGGGAAAGTCCAGCCCCTTGTCTGTTTTGTGTGCCAAGAGGTGGCTGCCCCCACTGTTACAGGATCCACTTTCCTCATAGCAGAGTTTCCTTGTGCCACTCCCCAGGTGGGTGCCTCATGGGCCATGGTGAGGAGCACCCTGGTGCAAAAAGCTCCTCGGGCTTTTCCAGTGGAGAATGGTGGGTTTGTTCTCAGAAGATGTAATATGGGGAGTAAAATACCATTAGTAATTCAAGTAGGCTTCACACATAGAGAGGCTGGGACAGTTGATTTTAGTCTGGGCCAGCATTAACATCACCAGAGGTACGTGCTGTGCCTTCGAACAGGCAGAGCCTCCTTGGAGATCCCTCACAGCATAACATATGGATCGTTCCTGCTGCTGCTGCTGGAGGAAATAATGCATCACCTGTACGGGTAGTCCTCATCTTGTTCTGCGTTGGGAAAGCCTTTTTCAATCACTCAGCAGCCACATAATTACAATATGGACAACAGATTTTTATCCTGCTGTCTTTTCAGGTTCCCCCCAGCCCTTTTTATTAGATAATTTGCCTTTTACCCAGTGATTTTTTCCATATTCATAGGCTGCTCTGGTTCACCTGCCTGTTCACAGCTTAACAGCTCATACTGAACTTATTCAAGTACTCATACAAAGTACATTAAAAAAAGGAAAACAACTGGCTAGTGGGATTCTTGAGCCTGCCTTTGGTTACTCTCTTGTCTTCATGTTCAGCTGTTCTTTTCCAGTTTCTTTTCCCTAATCCTGGGAAACACAAGGCTCCCTGCCTCTTGTCTGTCCCCAGCACAGAGAAAGGAGCAGGCTGGAAGACCTGACCTTCTCCTCAGTGATGTTGCTGAGTCGTGGCAA
Source organism: Melanerpes formicivorus (assembly GCF_026170545.1). NCBI lineage: Eukaryota > Metazoa > Chordata > Aves > Piciformes > Picidae > Melanerpes > Melanerpes formicivorus. Next base: position 8,576,723 of record NW_027142372.1, on the reverse strand, counting down.
ACAAAACTTGCTGTGTTTACAGCTTCATCCTGTTGCTGCCCATATAGCACTTTGCTTTTAAAAACAAAGTGCAGCTCTTCTGTTGTGTTTCTCCAGGGATGACAACAGCCCTGGAAATACAAACTGACAAACCCAGACATTTTCATGAGGAGCAAAATGTCATCAGTTCAGGCTTTGGTTGACTTGTGAGAGGAACCCCACCATCACCAAAGCACTGTTCTGCTCTGCAGAAGCTGCTGTGTGAAGCTCAGCTCATGGCTGACATCCCTCATGTCCCTCATGTGTGGCAGGAGAGTGCACGTATGTGAAGTTTATTTGATTCGTATTTGTCAGAGCTGCAGAAGCAAGTGGCAGTAAGGTGCCCTTGCAGGCTCACAGGGTTGTCCCGGGTCCTGTGGTGGGAGCCATGGCTGGAGCAGGAGCATGCAAGGTTGAGGACAGCACTTTTCAGAGCAGCTAATAGGAAATGTACTCTCAGTTGTGCTCTGGTTTTATCACTATAATTAGTAAGATCGATGCACACACTCCTGTATTCATCCTCACATAGAGCAGTGCTTATGCCTCCCTGGGGAGAGCTGTGAAGACTTCAGGGATCTGGAAAATTCTCTGAAGTTGCAGGTGTGCAAGAGTAGATCTGTTGTGACTTCATCTCTTGTCGTGCAGTACTGAAGGAAAGAAAGTGTCATGGCTGTAGGAAGGACCCTGGGTGCAGAGTGCTCCTAATACAGGTGGAGAATGGCATCTCTGGCTGCTACTTCAACTCCCCTGCACCTCTACCCTCCCCCTGGGAGGTTTCCAATTGGCCAACCATGCTGCTTCCCCTTCTCTTGGGCTGGAAAGGGATGGCTAGCACAGCCAGGCAAGCACAGGCCTTCTTACCATGGACTTTGTTCTTCCTGGAGTGCGTGGGAGGAATCTCATATTTCCCATGGTCCCACACAGATTTTCATCTTCTAACAAATGATTAATTAGTTCTTTCAGGTCTGTTGCACAACTGAAAGGGTGTGTGTGGGGGGGTGAATACAAGTCCAACCTTTCTTGGCTCTTGTTTTCTGTTAATCTCCGTTGGTTTTTGCTGGCTGACCCTGGGGGACAGTGAATATGTGGGGATGCTGCTCATCACCGTCTGCATAAACAATGTCCTCGTTAAGAGCTGATGGGCTTACCCAGGCCCCATGAAGAAGTTAGCTGCCAGAGCTGAGCTGAAGCTGGGACTGTTGCCTCCCTCTGGGCTTTAGCCCCTCCTCATTAAGCAGGTCCTGGCTATTGATTGGGAGCTTGTGTTTGGAAGAGTCTTACTTACTCCATGCATTATCTTGACAGATTGATCAGACCTGATTGAGAACCTCTTAAAGGAACGAACAGCTGTAATGGGAAAGTTGGACTCTGTCATCCGTTAGGATGATTCTGGGAGCGAGAAGAACGAGTCTGACATCTTGGAGCAATTGTATTTACAATTAACATGGCTGAAAACGATTGCCTCTATTGATCCCCCCTTCCTGCAATTACAGCCCCATTGTTTACATTCCAGCACTTCGGTTATAAAAAGGAAATTCAATAATTATTGCATTATTTAAAGTTAAAGTGCCACAGAGTTTGCTGGCTACGCTTGCTGGTTGATTTAACGTTCAGTAAAATCCATGCTGAGCTCTCCATCTTTAGGCTGAGCAATATTTGGCTTTTAATGAGACTTCAAGGGCTGGTGGAGCAAACTCAGTCTGCTGAGTAGCTTTTGGGATTGTTTATGGGGGAATCCAAAAGCATTTCAGCATGGCACGCTCCAGTCTCATGGCCAGCAGGTAGAACATGTACGGCCCATAATCTCTGCCTGGGTAGGACCCCATGGAGACAGCTCCATGCTAAAGGGGTGATAGCTGCTACTAGGAGCTGCCCAAAATTTTTGTGCCTTGTACATTATTGCTGACCTTTCCCCAGGTATGGTAGGTCTATTCTCTCCTGTCCTGAGTGTTTCTTTGGGGCCCCTCTCTCTTTGAGGAGAGTCCTTGGTCTTGTGCACAGTGACTGCATTAGCACAATCATGGTAGTGAGGGCATTCACTTAACACCAGACAGGTTTGGAGGGCATGGACAATACAGATTCAGAAGGAGGGATGTAGGGGCTGGCTACTAATTGGTGTGGTTGTTGCCATTCTGTGTGACTCGGGGACTTACATCTTGTATCTCAGCCTCTTTGGCAGGAAGGAAGACTGCATTTCCAGCCTTATTGAAAGAAAACTAAAGATCAGAAACCAAAAAGGAAATAAAAATCCCTATTTGTTACGAAAAGGCCAAGAACAGACCAGTCAGCCTCACCTTTGTGCTCGACAGATCCAGGAACCTTTTACAGGGGCATGCAGTGATATGACAAAGGGTGTTATCTGAAAGAGCATAGATTTAGATGAAATGTAAGGAAAAAGCTCTTCACTGTGAGGGTGATGGAGCACTGGAACAGGTTGTCCAGGGAAGTTGTGGAATTGATCACAACTCGGGGTGCATGAAGCTTTGAGTAGCTTGGTCTAGTGGAAGGTGTCTCTGCCCATGGCAGGATGGTTGAAATTAGATGATTTTTCAGGTGCCTTCCAATCCAAACCATTCTGTGAAAGTCTTTTTTGTACTCATTTTGTGGTGGTGTTTCTAAAGGGCATAAGTGATACAGAAAAAGCTCTGGCTGGAAGTGGAGGAGTGGTGCTCACCATTAGGGCATTCCAGTTACCACAAACTACACTGTAAAACCTTGTGGGCATGCGATTCTGAACTGCATGGTTGGCAATGTGTGAGATGTTACATAAGAAGCCGGAGAGGTTGGAAAGAGGGAAAGGTTTTGTAACTCTCCTTCTTAAGAAGCAGTAAACAATTGCAGGACATTGGTGGAATACAAAAGAGCATAAGTTCATCTTTTGAACTTGCCATATGGAGAATCAGTTTTTTTTTTCCCCCATTCAAAACATCTGGGCTGGGGGGTGCTGTGAGCACTCCAGTCCTTTCCAGCACAGCCAGCATGGGTCCTCACTGTGCCGTGTCGGCCCCGCATCCCCATCAGCACCAGGAAATTCCAGCTGGGGCTGCAGGTGTGAAATGAGAGCAAGACGGATGGGCCAGCACTGACTTTTATGGAGTACTTGGAACAGACTGGGATCAGACAGCTGCATCCATATGACTTTAATTAAAAATTCAGATTCTTCTCTTCCAGGATTGTGTGATTTATCTCATGCAGCAGATCAGAGGCACATGGGGGCCAAGAGACGCTTACAAGGCTTCTGAGGTCTGCTGCAGGGTCTCGTCCTTTTCCATGGTGATCTGCAGGTTCCCTCCAGCTCTCGTGCAAGGGTCACATCTCATCTTGCTCCCCAGGAGGGCATTGACACAGGTGTGGGTCTCGCTGGCATGTGAAATGTTTCTGACCAAACCTGTTATTAATTACTCATGTCTGACTTCACCCTGAGGAGGAGACAATCCCTGGGCATCCTTCTGTGCTGAGATGCACCTGTGGAGCCTGAAAGCCTCCAGCACCTCCTCCTGGACATGACTCTCTGCTGGGTTGGCTTTCACAATAACCTTGTGTGGCTCGAGGTCTTATACAACCTCTACAGTGCTTCCTGGTCCTGTGTGCTGTCACAAGCTCCTCAAGGGCCCCACTGGCTCTGATCTTGTCACTGATGCTGCTCACAAGAAGTAAGAGTGGTGCAAGGCTACAGTGGTGCTCCCTTCCATAGCTTTTGTAAGCCTTCAGCAGATTTTTGGCTCCTCCTTGCTCAGCTGCATGTGCCAGTGTGAATTTTACCCATTTTAATAGAGCAGACCTTGTGCTGAGTTCAGTGGTAAGAGGAGTGTTATGTGTGGAAAGAACCTTCTCCAAAGATGTTCAAGATTTAAAACTTTATCTTGAAGTTCTTGGTAGTTGAGTGGCCTCTGATTGTCCTGTAATATAAGCAGCAGCTGGAGAAAGTGATCAGAAGTGATCTGGAAACGATTTCTCCTGACTGCTAATCAGTTATCCATGTAAGCAAGAAAGGATGTTTGTGTGAAGAGGGATTGGTGGACTCACTTTGACTGTTCCCATTAGCACTCTCACACTGATCTCCCATCAGCTGTCTGGGATCTGGGTCACTGCTGCCACTGGTGATGCTTCTAAGTCAGCAGGTGGTGAGGAAAGGCTTTCTTTTTGCTCATGCTGGTTTTCTCTTTGCTACACAGGGTTCATGAGATTATTGCCCCGTGTTGGGTTTTGATCCCCAGGCCTGTCACTTCATCTGCTTTTCCTTCCCGTGGACACCTTGATGCATGCAGAATTCTTGTTCATGGGAGAGAGGAGCAGGAGGGCACAGGCTGCATGTAAGTGGGCAGTTATGGAGAGACTGCTGCTTGTAGAAGGGGACCATCCTCAAGCCTACAGAGAGTTTTCTCATGTTCTGCTGCTTTTCATACTATCAAGACTTCCTGAGAGTGTAGATGGGATCTCACCACTTGCAGAGGTGGTTGCATTACAGCTTGTAGGCCAAGGGTTTGTGAGATTCCCACTGCTGTCAGTATGGGTTTGTCCTGAACAGCTTTTAGGGCCCTCCAAAGGGGAGACTTTATGCAGGATGAAGTTAAGATTGCATAGAAGTTGGGCCTTTTTCCTAATGAATTATATAGATCAAAAGCACAAGATAGTTCAGAGTGGTTGTTGCATCTCCCCAGTGAGCTGGGGTTACAGTTTAGAAATGGGTTTGGAGACGAACATTGTGCCTGTGGCAGGGAGGGTTGTAAGTGCACGTGACTAGAGGCTGGGGCTCCTTATGCAGTGGCTGTAATAAACTTAATGCAGAAGAGGTTCTGAACAGGCACAGAGTTGACATCATTTAAAATTTAAAAGGCAAAAATTAAAAAGATTCTTAGAAATGGCATTACAAGGTGAGCATTAACGACAGTAGGAGCGACAAGGGTGTTAGGTAGGAGAGTTCATTACTGTGTGACAGCAGAAACGTGGATCCTCAGTCCTGGTTACAGCCATTTCATCGCCAAAGACCGTGGTCTGAGAACATGGGGGTGAGGAGGGGCCTGCAGTCGGAGGGATTAACACAGCTGTTGCCTTGAATTCCAGGATTATTGACAAATACGGTGGGTGAGGCAGTGTTAGGTGTTAAAATAATCCAGCTTCAGGGTGTGTGAAGGATGGAAGTGGAGACAAAGGAAAACTGAGTATGGTCTTGTTCCTGACTTTGTTTAAAAATCAGATTTCCATGGTCATACGCTGCAAACATTTATTGTGCTGTTATTTATTAGAAGAGAACAATTCCAAGCAGAGAACAAGGGCTGGAAAGTCTGTCCAGCACCGGTCAGCTTGTCCCAGCGCACACATGCTCGCATTAGCTTGTGCCAGCACCCATCTTGCCCTCACTGCTCTGCATCCCTACCCTCAGCACCCATTATTCTGCCCTCCTCCTCCTGACCTGGCTGGTGGCCACGTTGAAGGCTGTGGGCAGTACTGGTGTAAACACCCATGAGTAGTCATCTTCTTTCCTATTTGGGGCACTGGGGGCTCCACACAGTGCAATCCTTGAAAGGGTGGGTTGCTGCTTGCTGGCCCCCAGCGCTCTGCAGCACATACAAGCACAAGTTCTGATTCTCCTGTTGCTTATTTAAACTGTCTCTGTCTTCAGATCTTCCAAACGTGGTGTCTGCTTCAAGCCAAACCCAAAAGAAGGGGGACATCATTATGCAATACTCCCTTAAACTGGCCCAAAAGGCTGTTTGAGTAGATCATGTGGGGCATGAGTGCAGTTTAATATAGAGTCACCTCAAAATAACTTTTTTACTTGTGAGAAGCTGAAGGAGATGCTCCAGCGGCCAGCAAGGTAGTGCCAGTGGCACCTCCAATGCAATGCCAGGCTACCCACCTCAGTGGCTCTCCCCAGTGGCTATTCCTTGGTCCAAGAGATTTATTCATTGTCTTGCTTCAGTGTAGCTGTGCCCAGGGGAGATCGTGCTGGGGTATGAGGAGCAGAGCCAGGGCTCTTGATGTTGAGATAAAATTGCCAAACGTAGCAAACTGGTGAGGAGCTGTTGTTCTGTGGGGAAGGTCTGTGGTGGAGCTTGGGCTCAGGCAGTGCAGGGGTTACAGCAAATGAAGGAGATGAGGTCTTTGAGCAGGATCTTGCTGCACTAATTGCTGCACTAGAGAGAGAGAGAGCATGGCTTTGTCCGGAGACCTGAGCACTTCCCAAGTGCAGATGGGCAGGATTTGGTTTGATCTGCGTGCAGGAGTAGGTGTTGTGAGCAGCACGGTGCTGCAGTTAGCATACGTACGGGAACAGCCCCTGTCCCCTGGGAACTGTACTCGTGAGCCGTATGGTTTCCATCAGAGCGTTCCTCTGTCTGTTTCTGATTTAAAGTGGAGCTTTGACTAAACCTGATCAATATTTTGCATGCCATGCGTGAAGAACCAGATGTTGGAAGTTTCCTATTGTTGAGAGGGAGGGGGCAAACACACCCCCCCCCAAGACTTGCAGAAATCAATGTTCCCTGACAGAATTTGGTTGGTTTTCATAGGAACAATATATTCCTTTGATTTTCAACCTGATTTGTCTTCTAACAAGGTTCTAGTTTAATATTTTGAATTTGTTTTCTGTGATATGGGTAAGTTCTCACGAGGGGAAAGCTTAACAGCATGATGGACATTAACTACACATACTTGTCCAGCAGTTCATCACTCCCAGCCTAGCACAGGCTTGTCTGTTGTGTTGTCTTATTCTGACCTGCTCCTTTCTTCTGCTGGAAGTCTGATGTGAATCAGAGGAAGATGTGTGATGTCATGCTATATCCGGGGTGGACTTGGTGGTGTTCTTGCCCTCAGGTGTTTTCTCCTCCAGCTCAACAGGCAGATGAAACTGACCCAAGTACAAGAGATATTTGAACATGCATGGAATGGGAGCAAAACAAAAAGAGCAGAAAATAAGACACATTTATTAAACTGTTTAAAACAAATGTTTTCCTAAAATCCACTTTTAAATGAGACTGTGCCTCTGGTTCCCACAGAGACCAAGTCCTTAGTATTTCCTTGAACCTGTGACCAGATTTTTCTCTAATTGCTCACTGGGGGTTTCCTAAGCCTCTCACAGAAGCTGCTCCTGAGCCCCTTGGCACTGCCTGAGCTTCAGCATGGTGTTTGTAGGACAGGGGCTTCCCCAATCTGCCTCTTGATGGATAGAGGACAAGACTTGCTGTGTTTCTTCTGGAGCAAGACCCTGGGGCTTGCTGCACTTCTCCTGGATCAGGACCCCTAGCCCTCAGTGAGATGGGGCAGTAGGGAGGTGTTATTGCCAAGATCAGATGAAAGCAGGGCAGAGCCAGGCAAGTTAAGCCAGGTTGTTCGAGGCCAGTCATGAGGCTCTTGAAAGCGTCTCACTAACCTTAGCTTTTTGTGTCTTAAGCCTTTTCTTTCTTTCTGGCTCAGGAAGAGGGTAATTTATGCAAACAATAGAAATGAGAGGAAGAAGAAGTTCTTATGAGGGAAAACAGCAAAAAAATCTTTTGAGGGCACCGGTGGGATTAGTGCCCTGGTGGATTCTTCAAATATTACAGTGAATTTAATTAAATACATCGCAATCCCAAAAGAGGCTGGTCTAATTAGCCAGATCTAGAATACATTTATTCTCTTCCCTCGCCCTTCCAATCAGAAGCCTCAGCATCAGCTCCTACCCTATTTTTAATCATTCCTAGACTCAGAGGGCTCTCCTTCTTCCGTGTTAGCTAAGCACACAGCACGGGGTAATATGTGTCTTTAATCTTATCTTAGCTGTAACTGAGATAATACACGTCAGAATTTTTACCAGAAGGTCCTGGCTGCACGTAGGCAATATTTTTGATTGACAAACCTTGAGACCACGTCCGAATCACCTTCCTTATATGCCCGGGGCCCTGAGGATGCTTCACAAGATGACCTGGAGGACAAGAAGAGGTCTTGAGATAGGATGGTAGGAGCTGGCAGGGACTGTTGCTAAGCTGAAATGTAGGTGTGTGATGGAAACACCAAACAGCCTTCACTAATGAGTCTTTGATATCATTTGACTCCGGTATCCATTTTTCCTTAACTTCTGATAAGCCCTTACTGTGGGAATTGGGAATGCTACTGTGAACTCTCAGCCCTGCTGCTGACCAGACCAAAGGGAGGGTGGCTGTGCCATGGCAGCCAGCACAGCTGTGAGCAGCACGTTCTCCCCTCTGGTTTTAAGAAGTAATTGCTGGGGTCCCTGATATAAGAAAGTCACTGGTGTCCCTGGTGGCATGGGCCAATGTGCCAGACAACTGATAGATTCTATCAAATAATCAAGGTAGAATACCCTCAGGAGAGCTGTATTGGCTGCAACAGCAAAGCTTCGGAGGGTGACAGAATGTTTTTCCAAGTGCTAACCTCTCAGCATCTGCATACTCACTGTTGGCTTTTCAGCCTGGGTCTCTGTCATGGCCATCTCCCAGGCCAGGCTGCTGTTTTCTTCATATCCAAGGGGTTCTACTGAACCTAGATGCCAGAATATGGAGTGCAGGATAATTGATAGAATGGCATGCGCTCCACACTCCACTTCCATATGCTGTTTCCAGGACCTCTCAATCTAAGGGGTTCTCTATGTTCTAGGATTGCTTTGGTTTTATTCTTCTTAATTTTCAAGGGGAATTTATCAAATTTAATGGTTGACATGAAGTTGGATCTCCTCCCAGGGCAAGCTTTAAATATGAAAGAATTAGCCATACAAAGGTCATGAGGAGCTGTCAGTGTTGGATCATCTCTGAAGGAGATGGTCTTGCCTATCTTGATTTTTGTTTCTGCACTCATTTCAGTTGGTTAAGTTTTTCTTGCTTCTGAGCAGGAGGGCATGTGGTACCTTGAGAATAAACAGACTTGATCTTACCATGTCTTTGTCCAAATGTGGTTTCTTACTTAATTCCCAGGTAGCTTTTAGCAATTTACAGTAGACTAACTCAGGGAGACTGGAGACGATAAAGGAAATTTGCATCTCTCTACTTTCATCTTCACAGCACCTTCAGCATCACGAGAGCGGGGTTGAGGGTGAAAGCTGCTATTATCACTGTGTCCTCTGCAACTACTCCACCAAGGCCAAGCTGAACCTCATCCAGCATGTGCGCTCCATGAAACACCAGCGGAGCGAGAGTCTGCGGAAGCTTCAGCGCCTCCAGAAAGGTCTCCCTGAAGAAGAGGAAGACTTGGGACAGATCTTCACCATCCGGAAGTGTCCAGCTGCTGAGGCCGGTGAGTGGTGTCTCTGTTGCACGGCCAGCTTGGGTTCTGCGTCGTAGGGTTTGACTCACAGCGTCAGACCTACCAGTGAGTTTGGTGACTTCTTCATTTATCTTCCCTGCTGTGGGGATGATGTTTGTTGCTTCTCAGTGACAGAAGTCCCAGCTACCTGGATGTGGGTTGAGAGGTGTGCTGTACCCAAACATCCAGCGTAGCTCTGCCCTGCGGACTTGTGAGTGGTGGCTCTGAAGCACCAAATACTTACACGTGTGCTTCAGTCCATACTCCTAAGTGGCGCCCTCTGTTCCTGTGAGCTAAACACAGGTTTGACTTGTAGAAGTGTGTGTGTTTGTTCAGGTTAGTGTCTAAAATGGGAGGATATTGTTTGAGCATCTGAAGATACCCATCACATTTGGACAACTCTAACAGAGCAGTGAACTGTACTTTGCAGATTTTTGCCACATGTCAGATGATGTCTTGTGCAGCTGTGAAAACCTGTTCCAGCATGTTCAGTCATTGCTAATACTTCAGCTGCATTGAACTGGGAAGAAGAGCTTATTGAAAGGGCTGAGCAGGAGAAGGGACAAGTGTTTGTCTGTTTTCTGTGTTGCCTTTTCACAAGGTGGATAAGATGAATGTCTCAGGTGAAGCACTTGCTCATACAGAAAGAACAGGTAGCAGGAAAGAGATTGCAGCCAGGAGCCTGGAAGGAGAAACTGTGCCTTAAAGGGAACAGCTAGGCTTGGCAGAACAGAAATTGTACTTTATTTATAAATAAGGTTTTTATGTTAGTAAAAAAACAAGATCTCATTAAGGCCTCTTTGGAGGGAGGGGGAAGAGAGCCTGCCCAAGTCAGCTGATACATGTGCTGTCAGGGATGTGAAGAGGCTGTAGCTGGGAAGATGCCAGTGGAAGCCTTCACAATCTTTGTCGTAGCTTCAGCCGGGACGTCCCTCCATGACTTCTGTGGAAATGGCTAAATCTTACAGAAAGGTACTCTGAGGAGCTGGCATTCTGCAGTTACTGCGCACAGAGACAAGGAGGGGGGTCTTAACTTAAAGGCACTGGGAAAGCAGAGCAGCACCAGCTGAAGAATACTTGTGGGTCTTAGAAGTGTCTCTCAAATTCGGACCTGGGTTGTGTTGCTGTCATCTGTGTTAGTAACAAGGATCTCAAATAGTCAGAGAACACCTGAAAAGTAGAGCAGGAGGTTTTTCACTGAGAGTTAAATTCAGTCTCATGGAAAAAAGTGACCTATCTGTGAACTCAGGGGCCCAGTGGAGTGGAGGGCATGGAACACGCTTTCCCAAAGGTCATGGTGACAGTGGAAGCGTGCTGTGGTTGCCACACCATCCCGGAGGGGACAGCAGCTCTTGGAGCTGTTGCGCTTCTCTGCTGTGCTGCACAATAGAAAAATACTCGGATTTCAAGAGGGGTATGCCGGCCAGGGTTGTATGGTTGGTGAGCTTTCTTAGAAGCAAAGTGAACAGAGAGGAGAAACCCTCTGCCCTTTTGTAGTGCACAGAACAGTCTTGAAAAATCTTTGTTTACTTTAGAAGTTGTTTACCTTGTCTTTTACTTTAGAAACCTTATCTCAGCCAGTGTGCCCGCCAGGATTGTGACATTGCAGGTACGGAAAGTGCAGAAGTTGACCAGCGAGAGAGAGAATGGTTTGTTGACCATTAAAAAAAAGTGTTGTGGCTGCTTGGGTTTTTTTGTTGTTGTTTTGGGTTTTTTTCCTTTAACTAAAAGCCTTGACAAGTCACTGAAAGAAATCTGAGTTGAAAAATATTTTACTTTGGCAAATGGTCTGATACAATTCTGTTTAAGCTTCTTGGCTCCTCAGCAGAGACTGGCAGCAAAGAAGACACTAAGAATTTCTTTATCATATTTTATTTCAAAGTTTATAGATACAAGTGAGGGTAAGACTCTATACAATGAAAAGTGGGCAAGTATGGTGTGTTTTGCAGATCACTTTGACCTGAGATACTTAATTTAAACACGCTTTAGCCCATTGTTGAACAGGACTAAGCAGGCACACCTTGTGCCTGTGTCCACAGACGCCAGCGAGGCACTGGTCTGGTTATCCCTACAGCAAGGGAGTCAAATTTGGGTGAGAAGCTGCAGTACCCCTGTGGGGGAGAACAAATGTTTTCCTCTCCTGTTTGTTCTGTACCTGTTATGGAATCAGAACACCAACTCAAAAAGAAATTGGGGTGCTCTGTCACCCCAGGCCAGGCTGAGGATGTATCCCAAGTGACAACATGCCAGGATACTGCAATCTGGAGCTGGGCAGCTCCTCTGAGTGCTGGTGGGTGCTCAGGCTAGTGCATCAGCTCCCAGGTGTCAGGGCAGGTGGGGGCACTGCCCAGCACCCAGAGGGGATCCTCACAGAGGGCACGGTCAGCCTCTTGCAGGGTAGAACAGTAATTTGCTTCCCAGCTTGATTTGTTCAGTGTAATTTCTTCATGTGTCAAAAGATCTGCTTCAAAGAGGCTGATCCTTCCCTTATTATTTAGCTGGCTAGTGTTATTTTTCCATAGTTTGGGTGTCAGTGATGTGTAGTAGGCGTACATATGTCCCTAGGCTTGAATTCAACCTTCTGATGTTTGATTTCTTCTTGGGTTTGGCTGTCCAACCTGGTCAGGAGAGCAGCACACACTGCTAGGGGAGGCTTCACCAATGGACCTTCCCAGCACAATGCTGCCAGCACTGGAATAACCCTTCCTTTGTGGCAGGGCTGTGCTGGGATTTGCAGCTGGCTCTCTGCATTTCCTCCTCCTATGTAAGGTGATAGTGTCTCTGCTGTACCTCTGTTATGGTTTTTAGTGGTTTTTCTGAGGGATGGATGGACTTTCTCACTGCCTTTTGATGGGAGTCTTTGGTGGCAATGGATAACATGAGAAAATCTTCCCTGTGTTTCAGACACCTTGAGCAGAAAGTGCTTTTCTTATCAGTGACACATTTCTACCAGGGGCTCAAGGGACAGTGACATTTTTGCTGCTTTGCTGCCTTACAAGTGCAGTGGTTTGTTTTGATGCTGCTATTCCTCCCTGGTAATCATCAGTGTGATTCTCTTTCCCCTTCTAGTTAATTACATTTGTTTTGAATTCAGTTTCCCTAGGAATATATCAGCTTGTGCTTTCTTCCAGAGTGAATCCCCCTTTATTATCACTGCTCTTTCTGAGGACTCCTAAAACATGGCAGCTTTCCCAGCTTCTTTGCCTTCTGCAGAACTCCTCCCTGAGAGGAGCCTGAGGAGGTTGTACAGTGACCATCCTGGGAGATGCTCAGACCTTATGAATGAGGCTGAAGCCCTGAGCAGGACCCTGACTAGTGCCTGTTTTCTCTCCTTGTAGAGCTGCAAGTACTCAGGGCAGTCTGAAGTGGCACAAACCCTTCTTTTCTGCTGCTGCTCTGGCTTGCCAGCTGCTGGTTTGCTTCAGCAGGGGTGTGAAGCCTCATGCCTCTGCTTGCTCTTCAGTCTGGTGTGCTGTGACCCAGAGCAAGCGCGCACAAGGGATCATGTTGTGAGGGATCCTGAATGGGGGGCTCCAGCCGGCTTCCAGATCAGACTCCTGGGCCAGCTCATGATCCAGGGCAAGGTGCTGGCACACGGCAGCCACCATCATTGCTGCTAGAGGCCTTTGTGGCTTTGCTAATTACGATGAAAGATTATTTATTTCCTTTCTCTTTCCATAATTTAATCCAGTTTGTGCCAATCTCTTCATCCCCAGTTTAACTTAAAGCTGCTGGTTGCAGTAATGAGTAGCTCAGCCTTGTGCACTAACTTTGTGCTAAGTGAGACTGCATGGACTGGGTGAGTGAAGCTGCCTTGATCCTCTTCCCACTGCAGATCCTGTTGCTCTGTGGCACAGAGCAGGTGCCAGGGCTAGACACCAGGTTGCTCTGTGTGTATGCACTCAGTGGTGTGAGCAACCATGTAGGAAACAGCATTGCTGCCTCAGGGACGTTGGGAAGATACTGGCTTGTATGGATGTATCTCAATCTGTTGGAAGAGAGCATCTGATCACACCTTAATTAGTCCTCTAACAATCTACAAAGGTCAGTGCCAATTGCCTGTTCATTTACATTTGTAATTGTGATGGTTCTTGATTGCACATTAGTTGCAACTCATTCCCTCCCACCCTGCAGAAAACACATGAAGCAGCCTGAGCAACAGCCTGGTAGACACAAGGACCTTTGTCTCTGCCAGCAGTACAGCCCTCACTGAAACTTCTCTGTCTTTTATGGAAGAGAGCTTTAGAAGCTGCACTCTGCTTCCAGTAAAGGGATGATGAAGTCTTTGGCAGGGAAATTATATGGACAAGAAACCAAATCCTCCTTGAACTGGATAATTAAAGACAATTAAACTTTTCTGCTTGCTCTGAGAAGTGTGCTAATTATGCGGGAGACAGGGAAGCAGGGCCCAGGCTGGACATTCAGCTGTTTTGTTCTTCAGAAAGAGTACAGCTTTAGGGGTTGGGGGTTGTTTTCTTCTGTGGGGTATTTTTGGACATCTATTGCTGTAGTATCTGGGCTGCTGCCACTGCATATGTCAGCCCCTTGCTGCAGAAGCATCTGTGTAACGTTACCCATAAGCTAATTGATTTTTAATGATGGGGGTTGAGAGAAGAGGAGGAAAATAATAAGCCCATAATAAAAACCAAAACGTTCTCAAGATGTAGGGATGGATGCACTTATGACTCATTAGGTAATGATAGGAATAAGAGTGAAACAACCTGCAACAAATTTTCAGCCTGGCTTTGAAAGTGTTTCCTTCTCCAAGGCAGGGGGCACAGGCAGCTATTTGTCACTGGGACAGCCTGGGTGGAGCAGGCGCTCCGCAGGGGGACTCCGCTTCGTCTGTGGCCCGAGCTGCACAGGGACGTGCCCAGCTCCAGCACACCCTTCGTCACTCTTCACATGCCAGCCCCACGGGTGGGGATTTGTTACAGCCCCTGCTGCTCAGCCTGTTTCTCCTTAGGCAAGTGTTGCTCATAATTGATCTGCATCCTCCCTTACCTCTTTCTCCTGACTCTTCCAGTTTTCCATCTCTCTCTGCTCTCCCTTTCTGTGGCTGTCTCCTATGAGAGGAGCAGAGGGAGTTTGCACATTCTTCCCAGTTTAAAGGACAGACGTCCATCAGGTGCCTGTCAGTTGTCTGCAGTCCTCACCTGCACCAGCATCCTGGACAGTCCTGGCCCAGGGGCTGCTGCTTTGTGTGGCTCCATGTGTCAAGGCCTGGCACACTCCTTAAGTCAGAAGAAAGTCCTGTTGCTTGTGGTGAGCCTGGCCAGAGATTCCTCAGCTGGACGATAACTAGATCCACAATGATCAGGTGGAGGTGAGGCAAGAGACCACCTTGACTTTTATGATGCCCTAGAGTTGCATTGATCATTCTTTCCTATGAGTCCAGAGGTTGTTGACATCTTTGTGAGGAAACAGATTTTGGCAGATGTAAATGCAGAGGACAATCTGCGTGGCCAAGGAGTTGTGTTGGTACAAACAAGTTGTGAAGAGCTACTGTGACTGGAGGAGAGGTTCCTTCCCTGTGGTACAAGTGGCTGAGGCTGAGGCCATCTGCACTGTCCAAGTCAGAGCAGACCACACCGAGGGAAAGTGGGGCGGTGGGTGGTGCCTTTCTCCTCCTCCTTCTCCAAAGCAGTTTGAGTACTGCAGCCTGGACACAGCCTGTGGGACTGCTGAGAATGCTGTTGACGAAACACCAACAAAAAATATGGCAAGTGAGCCTGGAAAAGTCACATTTGTTGATCTTTACAGTTGTGCTGGAGGGCGTTACGGAGCTTTGTGGGATGAATAAGATGACTTGTGGAAAGGTCATGTAATACTTCGTGGGAAATGCTGACCATGTCTCAACTTCAAGAGTCACCCTATAGACCGTTTATAGAAGTAGTGTCTTTACTGTGAAAATCCATAGGAAGGCTATAAAAAAAGTCAAATAATATCTTCTGCTGAGTATGGCTCTAGATCATGAAGAAGTATGGAACTATTTGAAGAACTGTTTTGCTGGACACATTCTCCAGGGGCTGCCACAGTCTCCCTGTCCCAGCTCAGAGAACCAGTCCCCTACAGTGGACATACTGTTTCAGCAGTCCTGCTTATCTCTGCCAAATCCTTCATGGCCATCTTCCTCCAACACACAAAGACATTGTGTGAAGGGTGAGGGCAGGTTTTCTGAACTCCTCTGCTAAACTCAGCCAAGCACAGCAGCAAGGGACTTGCCATTCTCCCCATTCCAAATAGGTTGATTACAATTATTTAGAGGAACATCTGTACTGTAAAGCTCTGTTCTGGTAGCTCCCTGGAAGCTACTGAACCCCAGAGCTCCTGTGAGGGAGGAGGGGATACCCTGTGGCTCCTGCTTCTCTCTTCTTTCTGCCCCCCAAGCACTGTCTGTCCATGCCTGCCTTGTATTTCAGTATCCAACCTTCTGAAAGGCTGCAAACTGTAGACTGAAATGAGGGTGTGAATTTTTAATGAAACCAAGAATGTAAACAGAGCTGAGGTACAGCTGGAGCAGTTGCCAGTGCAGAAAACCCCATGTGCTTTAAAAATGGTAGTCACCAACCTCAGGCACAGCTCTGCCTGGGGTGTCTGCAGACAGCTGTGTGCTCATATGGTAGTTGTGCCTCTCTGTTTTCACTCTGAGTCATATGAAGGAACATGCTCACGTTCCTCTTTCCTAAGAGCAGTTTTGTAGCTGCAGCAGGGACATGAAGGCTCTTGGGAGGGAGGTGGAAAGGAAGGGAAGTGAGTTCCCTGTGATCGGAGTAGATTTGCTCATGAAACACTGAGGATGTGGTTTGAGGTATGAAAAGGTTGCTCATAGACAAAAATTTTCTGTTCAGCAGAAGGTTTGTTGCCTGCCACACTTATCAGTTTAAATGGGGGACTTGAGGTCTTGCAGCATACTTTATCTTCTTCCTCAAGGCACTCTGAAGTCCTCACTTTCCAGGTCCTTCCCTTGGCGGCCATGCCTTGAGCTTAGGAATTGCTATCAGCCAGCTGTAAAATGAATTGAAGCAAAAGGTTAGGAAAGAGATCTTCCACAGAAATCTTCTGTGAGGGGTACTGTCCTGTGATTGTTCCCACCTCAAAGAGTGGGCAACCATGCAAAGTATTCCTTGTTCACTATTGTCAAGCATGGAGTAATTATTGATGTAATTTGTTACAACAGGGATGTGAGATACTCCACAGGAGTGGCTGCTTCATGATTGCAGGCTCCATACTTCCAGGGGAACTTTAAAACTCTTGAAGTAAAAATGGATAATGGCAAATGATATTTCTCCCTGCTCAAAATAATTCAGATTTATTAAGATCTGATGTCCTCCACTTGGTCTCAATTAAAGAAGATGTGGTCATGACTAATGCTGGAGAAACATGCATGTTGCTCTCCTACCTCTGAAAGAGGTAATGGAAGGTTTCAGAAAGGAATAATTAGTTTGCTTTTGTAAACCTCTCTCCACTTTTCTGTGGGACTTAATTGCACATTACAATTAAAACTTCCCAGAGCAGATACTTGTGCAGTGTCTGCAGGAGAGCAGTGTGCAGAGTGTGCTCCAGCATCTGCCAGCCTAAAGCACACTGCAGTTCTGGCTCTGCTGGCCATGAACAGGCTTGTCTGGCTGGAACATGTGACCCTTGCAGAGGGCTAGGGAAGAGTAATGTTTAAGGTGCATACTTGAGGGATTTGGTGTAAAATGTCCCACCTGGTGCAAGCAAGAGTTCCTGAGTGATGTTCTGCATGCCATCTCCTCCCACTGCCCCTGCTCTTATGGCTGGAGAAGCTCCTCTGGTCTTGTGCCGCCTCCAGTCACCCTCTGCTCCTCAAAACGAGCTTCCTTCTGCTGATGTGTAACAGCTAACCTCGTTTCACACGCTTCCCCTTGCCATTTCCAGGCTTGTCCTTGATTGACACATTTAATAATCTGACAACCCAAATGACAATCTGAGCTCCTGTGCGCAAACATCAAGTGCTGCCCAGCTTCATTAGCTTCTCCCAGGCTTTTCACCTCTCTCACTCCCCACAACCCAATATTGTATTTTCCCAATATGTTCTCTGTAACCCCCTGAAGGCAGCAGCCTGCTCAGTCTTTGTTTCCCAAGTGATGCATGTAAATCCAACCAAATCACTGGGACGTGAGTCATCAAGGAGGTGCTGTGTCCATGCTGCAGCAGGTGCTTGGGAGAGGGCCAGGAGGCCATGGGGAATTGTCACCAGCACCCAGCCTTCTGCTGGGGGCTGTTCCTGTGGCTGGAGTGTGCAACAAGCTTCACTGTCTGAAGAGGAAATCTGTGTCTGTCATCTCCTCTCAGACATAGGGAATAAGAGGAGCTATTGTCCTGTTTTGAGGAAACATTCACCCGCAGTGCAATAACATACATGAAATAGCAGCAGAGAGAACAGCTCCTGGCCATGTGTATGTTCAGCTGATTAAACTGGCAGTTCCCCCTCAATGCAGCATTCCTGATCTCTGTGCCAGCTCCACCAAATACCCCCATATGCAGGATTATCCACTTGTTTTCCAAGATCTCATGCCATGTGTGTTAATTTAAAGCAGGAGGACAGCTTGTTGCACTTCCCTTTGTTC
This sequence comes from Melanerpes formicivorus, assembly GCF_026170545.1. Classification (NCBI taxonomy): domain Eukaryota; kingdom Metazoa; phylum Chordata; class Aves; order Piciformes; family Picidae; genus Melanerpes; species Melanerpes formicivorus. The sequence continues at coordinate 8,558,874 of NW_027142372.1, read as the reverse complement.
TTCTGCTGAACCCTGGATTTGATTTTTCTATTTTTTTGAGGGGATGGGATGGCCTAAGGACCTTTTACCTTCCCAGCAAGTTCCTGATGGGAATCATGATATTTCTGCACAGGGTCTCTGCTCTGGCAGATTCCAGAGGCCAGGCAGATGGTACACTCTCCCTTTTGTGGATGGACAAAGAGGCAGTTGGAAACATTTGGTTTCATTTCATATTGCTTTAATGGTGGTTATAACCCAGCTGAAGTTCTTCCTGCAGCTGTGGGTCAGGGTTGCTGCTCACAGCTAGCTCCTTTGGAAGGTCAGAAGAAATGAGGAGAGACACATGCTTTGAGAAACTCAGTCCCGTTAGGGAACTAAGTCCACATAAGGGGACTTCTCTGTCCTGGTGTTACTCTGTGGCATAATTTGTACCTCCTTGTGTCTTTGCATCCTTTCCCCTACCCAAATTTTGGAGAAGGCTATTCCCATCCCAGCAACATTTTTCTGTCTTTGTACACATGAGATGCCAGGAGCTGCTCAGATCTGGCTTTGCAGAGCACAGGGATAAACTTGGTTCCCCTTTAATATCTGGCAGAGGCAGATTTCCTTTGTTACTTACTTGTTTGGGGTTGGGTTTGAGTTTGAAATAAAAAACAGTAGTGCCCCAGCTCTGTTTTGACCAACCAGCAGTGAACAGATAATCTCTAAAGGATATGAAAGGTTTAATAATTTTAGTTTTGTTTTTATTAAAGTTTATCATGACTTTTTTTCATGTGCCCCTGGTAAAGCAGGGGAGAGGTAACAGAAATCTGCACAAACCCCCAAGCATTCGCTTAATGAAAGTCTCTAATGGGAGGCGCCTGGCGGGAAGGAAGTGGTTAGATAGCTGGGCTGGGGCAGGCGGACCAAAGGCACGCTTCAATATCACTGAAACGTGGCAGGAATCTCATAAAGTCCCCATCTAGCTCCAGCAGACACTTGTCACCGGGAGCTCATGGCTTTCATTAAGCAGAAAGAGAGGAAGCTTTGACGGCTGACTTGTTCCAGAATGTTTTTCTTGTTCAGCTGCATCTTAAAGCCCTTTCCATTTAGGAAAGTGAAGGGGAAAACATCACCAGATGCTGGACTGAAGCACTGAGAAACTACTGGTTTCATCTCCTACTCGAGTTTTTCTTCCCCTATCAAAACAGACTCCAAAGCCAGACTGAAACCGATTTGTGGGAGCACAGCATCTCTCCTGAGCTCAGGCAGCTCAGCCTTTGGGTCAGAAGAACTGCATCCCTGACCCTGTAGTCTCACACTTGGGACTGAATTTGGTCACCAAAACCTCTGTAGCCAGTACCAGTGGCACTTTCTGCTTCTCCTTTCCCCTCTTTCCTTTCAAGTTTTAAAGTAAGGAGCCCTTATCTTGAGTCATTCAGGATAGTTGTTGCAATGGTGCAGGTTAAATTCAAGACTGAAGGATTCCATTCTGGTGGTGATTCAACAAAGTCTTGAAGACATTGGAGGTTGAACAGCAATAAGTACTTCAGTCTTGTGTCCAGATGTGTTGGAGAAGGGTTGATGTCAGTGTGAGCAACGCAGGATTCATTTTAGCAGCAAATTCAGCTCATGTTTAAAGTCTCATCAGCACAACCATGCTGCTTCTGACCAAACCTTGCACTCAGTTAGTGCGGCATCTGACTGAGAACCCTACTCTGATGTTCTGGTGGTAAGGAGAAAAAGAAACCTTCCAAATACTTAGACACACACTCCAGTGATTATTCCTTCACTTGTCAACCCTAATTTGTGATGTTCACCTCCACAGTATCACATGGTGGCATATCTCCAGTGTCTTTCCTGCAGGTTTGACTGTTCCAGCCATTGACACTCTGCTGTTTACTGGGCTTCAAATTAAATACATCTGGAATTGCCATGCCGCCTTCTGTGTGAACAGGTAAATGAGTTTAGAGAGTTGCCTCACTTGCGTGCCTGTATTGATGTATTAACTCACAGAATCACCAAGGTTGGAAGAGACCTCAAAGATCATCAAGTCTAACCTGTCACCACAGACCTCATGACTAAACCTTGGCACCAAGTGCCGCATCCAATCCCCTCTTGAACACCTCCAGGGATGGTGACTCCACCACCTCCCTGGGCAGCACATTCCAATGGTGAACGACTCTCTCAGTGAAGAACTTTCTCTTCACCTCGAGCCTAAACTTCCCCTGTCACAGCTTGAGACTGTGTCCTCTTGTTCAGAATCTCTTTTCCTGTTCTGCTGTTGACCTGAGCTGAAAGGGAGCTGAGCTGACATGGACAACTGCTGGTACCTTGATACCTTCTGTCCTGTGAACTTGCCCAGTAACACATTCAGTGGGGACAGTGGCAGAAAGAAAATTTCAGTCAACTAAACATAACCCTTTGTGTTCAGAGGCAATAAGGCTGTTTAACTTGTGTATACAGTGGATTAGGGTAAGGAGGGGTATGAGAGGGGAATTGGCTGCCAGGTTTCATGCTCAAGCCCTTGCTGAGGAGCCGCTGTATGGGAAGGTCCAGCAGCTGGGCTTGGCAGTAGCTGACTCCCAGTAGCTGATACAGAATGAGAACTCTGCTTCAAACCATCTGCCTTGCTGGACTCTCTGTGAAACAGCCACACCTCTAGCCTGGTCTGCCAGTGCATAATACGTGTCCTGGGGTTTGCTGTGTTCCTCAAGTGGATGTGTAGCCCTGTCCTACTGCTGCATCCCAATATCCTGTGGGGCAAGACAACCAGACAGACCTTCCTGGCCTTATGCTGCCTGCCCAGTTGTGCAGCCCCAGCACGAAAGAGTGATAACCAATGCTAGGAGAAGAGGTAGGAAGCCAGTCTGGCAATGCTAGTGTCTTACTCTAGCACCTGCAGGAGGAAATTTGGCACCACTATACAATTATAACCTACCCTAAATAAGGGTCTTATCTTTATTCCTACTAAAGCTGGGTTCATACCCATGAGCAGGAGTGTTTCTGTTTCTTCCAAATAGTCAGTTTGCTTTTCTTAGTTGTATATCGTAATGTCCTTGCCACATAGTTTGTTTTGACCTTAATGATTTCTTGAGGCCACAAGTTCTAAAGGTTAATTGGGAGCTGTATGAGAAAGTATAATCTCTATTTGCTTCAAATTTGCATTTTTTTCCATGTTCATTGTCAGAGGCTGGAGGATGAGAGAAGCAGTATTGGTCCAGCTCCCTTCATTTGGATGCTCCTGTCAAGGCCACTGTATTTCTTTTCAGACCATGTACTTCTAGTCATCTCCTTTTCTATCTAGGTGCCTCTTCCTACGCCTCTGCTCAGCCTTTTGATTCATCTGTGGCCACTTTATTAAGTTAATGAGTGCTTTTTTTTTTCCCCTGTTCCATACATTCTTTCCCATGCACTGTGTCAGATGCAGATTTCCTTTGGTCTGTGGGTTGGAATGCCCTGGCCTTTCCCAAGCAGGCATGGTGCACCGCATACATGCCCACTGGATGCCCTCACTGGTCCCACATCAGGCCCCAAGCCCCTAAATCTGGGATTTCTCCTGGTGTGGGGTGTGTGGGGCCCCTGCACGGCCCCAGCTCTTGCTTGCCAAGCTCAAAGGGAGGGAAGTGGGGACGGACTGAGCGTGACTGCGGGCGCTTTTCATTGCTCTCCTGCCTTGCTGGTATTCATCCAGGGCAGACACTTCTGCTCCTTTTCTGGGAACTTCTCTCTCATTTGGTTACCAATTAAGCTGAAGCGTTCTGGCCTTTTCCATCCTCCTTTTTATTGTGATGAAGGGTGAATTAGGGCTTGGTGTTTAGGATTGTTCTCTGGCCTCCGCTGCTACTTTGCTGCCTCCTTTGTGGCAAAACAATGGCATTAATTTTGGCCTTTGCAGGCGGGCCAGCAATCTGGCAGCACACAGTGCCTGTCCGTTCCACTTCACTTGTGCAGCCACCTCTCCTTTCCACATCACCTACTCACTTTTCTCCTCCCATTCTCTTTTTTTTTCATCCCCTTTTGTGTGTGTGTGTTGTGGAGGATTGCTCACAGTTTATTTTGTCCCAGTCTGGGAGGGGTTAGAGGTCGAGGCCGGGATGCTGAGTGAAGGGGAGCAGGCATGTGGGCGACGTGGAGCGAGCAAACCTTTCCCTGCTGAGCCTCATTCCCTGAGCCAGCGCCTCACTGTCCCCAAGGCTCTGATGAGATGTGAGGAGAGGGAGATGGGTCGTGCCCTCCTGTTACCCCTTTCACCAAGCAGTCCCTCTCCCAGGGCCTCAAGTAGTGTCATGAGAAGGCAGTGATGAGGGGAGGACAGATTCCTCCTGGTTAGGGGATAGGGGTGATGATGATGCCCTGAAACAACAGGAGCATGGATTTGAGTGCTGGAGGGCACTGGTGCAGACCTGTTGGGGGATTCCAAACACACAGCGGTCCTGAGCAGCATTGGGAGCAGGGCCATGGCTGGTGGCAGGGCATGGAGTCTGGCTGCTCTCCTCTGCCATGCCCCTGAAAGCAGCAGGTCATCTTTGCCTAAACTCGGGAGGGTGGCTGCCAGGCAATCAGGTGTCAGGAGCACTTGTGCCGGGTCCTGGAGGCAGTAAGCAGCCACTACTGGCTCCACCCTGGACTTCACTTTTCCAACTGACGGCTGGCTGGGGAGGACATGTGTGAGGTCAGGAGCATTGCAGCAGTTCCCCACAGTCACCAAGCACCTGCTCCCCACCACATCCTCTTCCTCATGGCTGTATAGCTGGGGAGCACTGTGACTCCTCACTTTTCCCTCTTGGAGTGGGGTGTACACGAGGAAGCAACCCCAACCAGCCTGCCCAGGCCTCCAGGTGACTGCCCCAGCTGTCTGTGTGTGAACAGGCTACGGCCAGGACCAACTCCCCTCCGGAGGTTTTTGGTCAGTGCTAAGCTTTCAGGTGACATTTGTGTTGCTGCTGTGCTAGCCACTGAATGGTGCAATGAGCCCATGCCTGGGTTCAAAGCGGAGAGCATGGATGCAGTTCTCAGGACTGTGGGACCAGGGCCAGATACTGACTGTCTCTCACAAGGGAGCAGCAGTGGTGAAAGGAAAGGAGGAAAAGAAGTTTTAGCACAGTTGCCAGGATCAAGGTGCAATGGGGTGCCTCTCACTGGTGTAGAGCATTAAGTTCTCCAAAACTGGGTACTATTGGAGAGTAAGGATTGAAAGCTAGAGCAAGGGAAGAAATCTAGGCCAAAAGTTAATTAATAGGAAATAAGATGCATGCTGAGCTCCTATCAGATTGAAGGCTGCTCTAAAGGGTGCAGCTTTCAGAGGGAAAGAGCAAAACAAGGAATGATTGTCAAATTCCAGTGGAAGAGCAGAATGCTTCTCAAAGGTAAGGAGAATAGTTCTTAATGAGCAAGGTGATTGAAACTAGTTTCTTGTGGCATGTAGGATGACAGCCCCACACTCTCGGGGAGTTGCGAGGAGGAGGAGTGTGGTACTGGGGCCAGTGGACCCAAGGTGGAGAGCTTGGATCTCATTTAGGTCTGAAGCTGACTATGGGCACACACTAGGGAAAGTCAGAAATGTGAAATGGAAGCTGGTGTGTGGTGGTACCCCAGCATCACCACACTGCTGCTGGAGTCATGACAGCTCCCAGGGGAGTGGTGACCCCATTGTGGTGTGAGGTCAGGATCCTTTTTTGTTTCCTGTTAAGTAACGTAAAAAAGCGTAGTGGGGTTGGAGGTCGTTGCCTGTGGTGTGTTGTGTTGCTGGCAGTGTAGGGCAGTGCATTCCCCAGCTCAGCACCAAGAAGTAGTTCCAGCTCAATACGGCCAGCAAACTGATCAGCAGAGTATGTTCTCCATGGCCTGGCCTCCTGCCCTGGCACATGCTCCTATGCCTCTTGGTGCCACCGGCCTTTTGGCTGTCAGAAATGCTCCCCAGGTCCCACTGCTACTTTCAGTCCTCAGGAGAGGTGGTCCAGGCTCAGCTCTCTTCCTCTCTTCACGAGATTTTTGCACAGGACAGCTCTCACCTGCCAGCCCACAGCAGCCCAGACCCTGGCTGAGTCTTGTGGACCAAAGGAGCATGGCAGGTGAGATGGCTGCCTGCCCACTGTCCGAGCAAGCCCATCCTCCACCATCCAGCAAGCAGCAACCAACTGCATCAACAGAGTGCACGCAGTCAACAGTTCGCTTTCTTCTGCACAAATTGGCAAGGACTAACCTTGTCATATCTAGTGCAGCGCTAACGGGCGCCTGCCTCCGAGGGGTAATCATGCAGGCATAAATTCGGAAAGTTGCTAAGCTATGAGCAGTCTTATGAGCATTAAAAGTGTCCTCTTTGCCAGAAAGGTCATTCATAACTTGGCTGCGCCGCTGATGTACAGTCAGTGATATTGATTGATTAATGTATAAAAAGCACCAAATCCATTTGCTTCTATGAAAGAGAATAAAGTGCAGTCGACTCTCTCTTTATTTTCACCTCATCCTTTGGTTTGAAGGACGTTGTGGGGTTTTTTTTTTTCCCTCTTTTTGTTTTGCCAGCTAGGTTTAAGGGGGTTACAAAAAGCCAGTTTCTGCCAAGTAATGCGTTCACAAAGGGAACATTGATTCACATCAGTGTCGCTTGAATTACCCTTAAAGGTTTGCCAAGGAGTTGTTCTTATATTAACCTTCTGTTCATCAAAGACTAAATAAATAAATAAGTCATAAAATCAGCTTCAGTGCCCACACTGGAGTTGGATGCAAAACAGGAATTTCTTCTGTTAGGGATTTGTGTTCCAGGTGCTGCTGCTCAGCCCCTCTCACTGTGCTTTGGTCTTTCTCTCATGCAGAGGTGCCTATTCCTGAGCCCTGGCCAGCTCTGTTCTCCCGGGGCTCTCGTGGCTGCTTCCTCTGACCAGGCAGCAGGATGGGTGCTGGGCTGCCCCTGACACTGGGAATTCACCTCCAGCACAGGGATCAGCTTTGAGCTGCTGTTGCTCCCCTCACACCACCTGAGCCCTGGCCACAAAGACAGGAGGACAGGTGACATGACGGGTACTGGATCTCCAGGGGGACCCTGCCAACACCAGGGAAAGGGTCCAGCCTTGCAGGTTAGAACCTGGGCTCAGAGCCTTGGGCCTGCTGGGGCTCAGCTACTCTCGCAGTGGCAGTGTCCTCATGGCTTCCGTGGCTGTGTGGGTGCAGGGCCGGCATACTGACCCCAGAACCCCACATGATGTGCCAGTGCAGCACTCACTTTGGTCTGAGCTGGGGTAATGTTGATGGCTGGGGGGGGGGGGGGGGGGGGAGGGGTGTTCCTGTAGGGTGTGTTTTCTGAAGGATTTTGTACAGAATGTGGATTTTATAATCGCAAGCAATTGACTTCCACACAAAAGGATGGCCTTGTGACAACCCAGGACGTTCTGCCCCATCTAGCTTTAGCATTCTTCTAATTCACCCTTAAGTCTTGTTTGTTTTTCTGGACTTATTTGGCCACTGGTAATTAATTACATCATGTTCTCACTTCCTGATTGTTAATTCTGAAATGGGAGCTGTACTTGTGCCTAGGGAGCTTTATGCAACATCTCACCTTTTTCCAGGGTACATCTGCATTATCCATCCTAAATTACCCTCTCCCCATGTAAATGCAGCAAGAGCATTGCAGCTACCTGTTCCTTTAAGGACAATGGCTGGGGAACATGGACCCAAGCAATTTCTGGTCTCTGCAGCAGAAGCTGTGCTGCTTTTTGTTAGTGGTGTTTAACCAAACTTGTGTGTTTTCCCTTGGTCCCTGTTCCAAAGGCTAGGGAGGATTATTCGGCTGCATTTTTTTTCTCTTGAGCAGGGAATTTCTTTGGCTTTGTTCTGCATGTTGGGCAGCTGTGCATGTCACCCTTGTCCATAAAACACAAAGCTCAGATAATCACTCTGCATGAGCTGTCCCCACCTGGCTGTTGCAACAGTGTCCCCAGCGTGTGAGCTCATGATGGCGCCCAGGTTCTCGGTGTCGTTTCCAATAACCTGAGCCATTCAGCTGCAAGTGGTGCGGGAGCCTGCGGCTTCCAGCTTGGCTGCACATTTAAGCTGGTGACCTCCTCCAGCTCCTGGAGCACTGTGGAGATGAGCTCCCAGGCTCACATTTGTCAGACCCCAGGTTTGGCTGAGGGCTGGGGAAGGGCAGTGCTGACTTTGTGGCACGAAGTGCAAACTGCCTAGATGTACCAGCTGGCTGAGGCTACTGGTGGTGCTCCATGGTCATGTTAGGGTGCTGGTGTTATGGTGGTGATGCTCAGTAGTAGTGTTATGGTTGTAGTGATGGTGTTACAGGGGTGCTCTGCACTGGTATGTGAACCCATGGATAACTGAGGCAGCAACAACTTCCACATTACTGCCCACAGGATGCTTTTATTTCAGTGTCTCTTACTCAGTGAAGAGCAGTGATGGCAATGATGCTATTAACTGCTGAGGGTGTGTGCTGTGGTGTACGCTTGGAGTGGTGGAGAGTGCAGGACCACCACAGGACATTCTTTCTGTGAGTGTTTCTCTGCCTACATCATTGCTTATGTGGTGCAAGTGCTGTGGTGATCTGTGGTCCTTGCCCTGCTGATTTAACACCCCAGGAAACAAACCTCTTGAGCCCTGCGTGCCACCCAATACAGTGGACAGCAGGGGTTTATCACCTTCTGTTCCCAGGAAAAGCTTCTTCCCCATGCCTCCTGCAAAACCCAAAGGGAGAATCATCTTATTTTTTAATCTTTTTCTCAGATTGTGGGAGAATTGCAGAGCACCGAGGCCCCCTCCCCCTCCAGCGAGGCGGTCGGGATTGGATCAGATGATGCAGAGTGAGCATGCTGAGAGTGAATCCATTTTCTCTCCTCCATCTCCCCAGAATAAATTAGAATTTGCCTGATTTAATAAAATGGCTTCATCTCTCTGCCATCTTTTCTATCTCCCATGTGTTTCATCCCCACCCCCACTGCAAAATAATAGATCTCAGCTCTTCAGCTCCTGTCCTGGGCTGGTGATTAACACTCAGGGTCCAGGTGTGAGCATCTGCAGGCACAGCTCGCAGAGGGGTCCGGCCACCAAAAGTGTGCAGAGTCAGTCCCTGTATCTCAATTTCCTTATTGTCAGTGGTGATAGTTCTAATTGCTGTCGAGGTCAGTGTAATTTACTGTCCATCTGCCATTAACCTGACCTCATGGGTGGATGTGACTGCCATACAGATATTGTTTGGGGAGACTGGGAGTGGTTAGCGAGAGAAATTTTACAGAACAAATTTGCCCCGGCCACTTTTCTCCTTAATTGGCAGGTATTTGTCTATGCATGGAGTGGAACCGGAGCTCGTTGCCGCAGACTGAGAGGAGGGGTTATTGTTAGAATTTAGATGGTTTCACCACAGCTGAACCTTTTTCTCTCACTTGAATCTGGTGTTGTAATTTCTGTTTCCTAGGTTGATTTTTTTCCTTTCCGTTCTGACACTAATTATGCCAGGCGCGTTGGGAGCGGCTGCTGCTGAGAGGTACCCAGCTAAGTGTTAAGAAAGGTTTTAAAAACAGACTGAACTCTTTCTTAATGAGGCTCAATCGTGCTCTCCTCCGGGTGGTTTTGTTTTGCTGATCTGTCAGTTTTTCAAGGATTTAATTGCACTTTTTTCGTATTAGTCTTTGAAATGGGGCTAAGCAGCTTTCTGTAAAATAAAATATGTTGTAAAAAAAAAAAGAGAGACATTACTGGCTTTCCTATTTTCTGTCTTTGCTTTCATCACTCTGGGATCATCATCTGCCACTGACTCCTGAGACCCAAGTGTAGTAAAGCACAGAATTTATGAGAGCAGCAGACACAGCGGCAGGCTGGAGCACTGTGGCAGCTCCCAAACTGTAAACCTTTGCAGGCAATTCTCTTTGCCTCCCTGCACCTCAGTCTGGCTCCTGTTGTGTTGCTGCTCACGCTAATCCTAGAAGACTTTTCAAATGTTTCTTTTGGTGGAAAAAGTAGGAGGCAAAGGAGGATCGAGGAGGGCTGTAGTGGCTTGTCCAGGGTAGCTGATTTCCTGCAGAAATGACACAAAAGTGATTCAGAACCCAGCTCTGCTGTGGAGCTCTGTAACAGTTGGAGACTGAGCAGCAGTGGTTGGCAGGGACCTCTGGAGGTCACCTCACCCAAGCACGGCTCAGAGCCAAGCAGCTGCAACAGCATGCCAGGATATCTCCATGGGGCTCTTAAGTATCTCCCAAGGACGGAGACTCCCCAGCCTTGGTGGGCCCGTTCCAGCATTTGGGCTCCTCAGGGGAAGGGATGCTAAAGTGCATGATGTTGGATGGGAAGAGGCAGGAGAGGAGGCGGATGTATCTGTGATGCTGTTATCTTTATGGCATAGAAAACATGTTTGAAGCAATCAGCATGGAATTCTTAATTGCTTCACTTAGTTGTGCTCTCCTCATGGGACAGATTGTACGAGCGCGGGAGCTGCCAGGCCCTCGTGTTAGCGCCCGGTCCCTGCTGTCCCTGCTATTTTTAACCAGCGCTTTGTTTTGCAAAGATGCACAAAGCTGCTGTCTTCTTTTCCCGAGGAAGCTGGTAAATAGTAGAGGCAGTAGGAGCTTTCTGATCCACTGGCAGTGACTCTGCTTTCTCAGCCTGCAATTCATCTTTCCTTCTCTTTCCATTTACAGTTCATTTATTCGACTTTCTCTTCCTTTCTTTTGGTTTTGCTTCTCTTCCTCCATCTTTCTTTTCATGTGTATCCCTTAAATATTTTAAGAGTCTTTTATTTCTGGTCTGAGTCTCTCAAGAATCTTCCCTTGCCTCCCTTGCCTCCCTTGCCTCCCTTGCCTCCCTTGCCTCCCTTCCCTCCCTTCCCTCCCTTCCCTCCCTTGCCTCCCTTGCCTCCCTTGCCTCCCTTGCCTCCCTTGCCTCCCTTGCCTCCCTTGCCTCCCTTGCCTCCCTTGCCTCCCTTGCCTCCCTTGCCTCCCTTGCCTCCCTTGCCTCCCTTGCCTCCCTTGCCTCCCTTGCCTCCCTTGCCTCCCTTGCCTCCCTTCCCTCCCTTCCCTCCCTTCCCTCCCTTCCCTCCCTTCCCTCCCTTCCCTCCCTTCCCTCCCTTCCCTCCCAGCTCCAGTGCACCTCTCATGAGAATGTAAAATCCAAGAACCAGATCTTTGAGATTTCAAAATAAAATAAAAGTAAACTCTGCTTTAAAAACACTTTAGCAGGATAGCCAGGCTAATTGTAAATCAATGAGTCTTAAAATGCAACATTGATCTCCAGTTAGAAGTTTGAAGGGGAAAGCAGTAATTACTGCACTGAAGGTAGATTTTTTTTCTCTTAGTAAGTTCTGGGCAGAAGGAAGGCTCATTAGGGCAGCACTTCGGAATCTGAGTAATTAGTTTAAAAAGTACTTTTGTGGTGTTATTCCCATGGCTAGAAATTATTGGAGTCTTCACAGATTTATAGTTCAGCTCTGATAAGGTTTGATTTATTATTGTGTTTGTCGGGGAAGATCCTTCCTACATAATCACCTGGGTGAAGATCTGGAGCGGGATTAGTCTGGAAAGGATTGCTGTGGGCACACAAGGCTATGGCAGGTCTCCTGGCATTCCAGTGGAGCTGCCAGCCCTGCTTGCTGCTTCCCACCCTCATGTCCTGCCAGTATCACTTCCATGGGATGGGATTTGTGCAGCACAATGGCACCATGCCCATGGTAAGCAGCTCCCGTGCCTCTCATGTGGCTATGCTGCTATGTGCTCAACCTTTTTGTCTTGGCTTGACACGTGTCCTCTGTGGCTGCTTGTCCAGCCTCATCCTCATGCTTCCTGGGAGCACAGACAAGGTGCTGGTCTGCACAGGGAGCTGGGATGCCAGTGCCCTGGTGGCAAAGAACCCTGTGAGAGCTATGCTGTGGGTGCCATGGTGCTGTGGCCTCACCCTCTGGGCTCTGAGCTGTTACCCAGCAGTGTACCCAGGGCCACAGAAGCTCTGGGACACATGGAGTGGGTTGGGGTGTGCTGAGGTGGCCTGTGAAGGACTGGGAGGTGGTGGCCTGCTGGAGAGCTGGGGAGAGGAAAGAGCCCCCAGCCTTCAGTGACAGGGCAAGTGACTGTGTCAGCCCGCAGAGAGGGAAGGCAGTTCACGTGTGCTCTAGAGCTTGTAGGTTTGTATTTTTTTCCAAATTCTTTTGTTAGATTTAGCAATTACATCTCTAGATATTCTCATTAACCTTAATTAGCTAATCCCTTTGGTGAATATTGCAGAATTCTTGGCCACAGCAACATCCTGTGACAGTGATTTCCACAATCCAATTACCAAGTCTAATTCTATAGGAAAAAGTGTTTGCTTCACCTGTGAGGTCCCGCGGATCCATTAGCTGCTGGCTTTCCTGCACTTACACGCCGCCACAGGCAGCACCGAGGAGGTCAGCAGCTGGGGAGAGGGACAGAGGTTGGGAGCACTGAGCAGCATGCTGATGTTCCCATCTGCCTCTGTGGCTGCAGGAATATTTACCAGGCTTCCAGCTACGGTGCAAACGCTGCTCCAGAGGAAAACAAAGCCTACAGCATCAAGGCAGTCGATGTGGCACATCTCTGAGACCCTTGTTGCCCTCTCTGGCAGCCTGCTCCTGTCTGAGAGCAGCATCATCCTCCTGAGCTACAGAATCCTGTTGTCACAACTGGTAGGACAAGAGGAAATGGTGGGGAGGTTTAGGTTAGACTTTAGGAAGAATCTCTATACCAAAAGGGTTCCCAAAGACTGGAATAGACTGCTCATGAAAGTGGTTAACTTGCTGTCTATCCCTGGATATTTTTAAAAGCTGTCCAGATATGGTGTAGTAGTGGCCCTGGTAGAGTTAGATAGTGGTTGAACTTGATGGTTTTAAATGTCTCTTCCAACCATAGTGATTCTGTGATCTGTCTGGTGGGAATACAGGATCCTGGCCACAGGGAGAGTGAATAGTTCAAGTCCTTTTAGAGCATGTTCTGCTGTTGAAATCTTCTTGGCCAATAGATGAGTGGAAGAGAGGACAAAGTCAGTCAGAATAGGTGTTCTTACTCCTTGTGAACGTCATTTACCTCTTGTCAAGTTGACTGAAAGTCCCTTCATCTGGCTCATGGGAGAAATGGTTCAGAAAATCTCTCTTGGTCTTCTTCTTCTTGCTCTTCTATCACGTTGTACCCTTTGCCACCTTTCTCAGGAAGGCAGGGCTTATCTCTTCTGTTTCTATCTAGGGAAGGCTGAGGTCCTGTGTCCCTTATACAGCTTTCTTCATGCAAAGATTTGAGCGAGGGGCATGTACTATTACCCCCAGTGCTGCATGTAGCATCACAGCCAACACTGCCAAGCTCCTGCCAAACCATGTCGCAGCCTCCATGTGTCTCCCAGCGTCAGCTAATTCTGCACATGAGCAGCGCAAATTTTGCTCTCCTGTTCCAGGCTGAGGCTGACAAAATGGATACAGGCACTAGGAGGGCTGTGGATGCTGCAGACCCATGTGACAGGACTGTGTAAAGATACCAAGTGGTCCAGGTTCACTCTGGAGGTGGGGTAGTGCAGAAGTAGAAGTGCTTGTTGTCCATGCTAATTGTGACCCTGTGATTAAAAAGAATCCCTGTGCAAGGAGGCTTTCTGGCACAGCTCCTGAGCCCCTGCTCATCCTTCAGGAGGGCATTTGTACTCCTGCTCACCTTTCTGATATGTGAGGCTGGGTAATTGTAGAGCCCAACTTCTCAGTCCAGCACCTCTGGTAGCCCTACTTTGCAAGTCAGTAAACGCTTTTGCAGGAATTGTTTCATTGGCAGTGACTTATAAATCTGATTCTGCACAGAGAGGAAAGGGGAAGGTCTCTGGAGGCAGAAAACCCTTGTGTGGCAGAAAGCCTGCTGGGAAGTCAGCTCAAGAAGAATTAGAAACCCTTTAAATAAATGCTTACTTGACGTGACTCTGTCTTCCACAGTCTAACAAGCAAGGAAGCGAATGGCAGCCGCTGGCCAGAAATTGATTGCATTAATTGATATGCCAATAAGAGAGCTTGTTACATCCGCCATTGGTTAGGAGGCCGGCTAACAAGTCCCGCTGATCAATGGAACCAATAAAGATTTCATCCATTAATGAGCAACATGGTAATTAATGTTATCCATAAACCAATTAGCCCGGGTAGCTAATGTGCTGGTTAGCACAGTGAGTGGCAGAGCCGTGGGTGTGCACAGCCTGGCCATCCGGAGCGAGGAGGGCACAGCTCTCCGGTGTGGCTGCCAGGTCAGAGGACAAACGGCTCCTCTGGGCCCCTCTGAGAGGAAGAAAGTTGGGAGAGTGGCTGATGGGATGGGTCCCATTTTCTGGGAAGGGACACATTTCTCTAGATTTATGAGGCCATTTCAATGATTTCTTCCTTTTTTGTTAAACCTTTGTGTGGCACACATGAGGCTCTTTTCCTCTTCAGATGTGTTCTGCAGAGATGCTCAGGTTTATGTGGCTCATGTTCCAATGGCAGCATGCAGAGTCTGGTTCCTGCTCTGTGCTGTTGGAAAGCTGCTTATCCTCTACACTTTGGCCTTGAATTCTTCCTTCCAGCTCGCAGGAGCTGTTGTCTGTACTGCTGCTGAGTTATGTTTTTTCCTCACCGTAGAATTGTAGAATCACAGAATCCTTTTAGTTGGAAAAGACCTTTAAGATCAGCAAGTCCAACCGTTAATCCAGCACTGTCAGATCATCACTAAACCGAGTCCTTCAGCACCACATCTCCATGACTTTGAAACCCCTCCAGGGATGGAGACTCCAACACTGCCCTTGGCAGCCTGGTCCAGGCCTTGAGAACTCTTCTGGAAAAGAAATTGTTCCTAATGTCCAACCTAAACCCCCCCTGGTGCAATTTTAGTCAAGAAGGTCTTCCCTTGGCCTCTTCTCCAGACTAAATGACCCCAGTTCCCTCAGCCACTTCTCAGAAGACTTGTGCTCTAGACTCTTCACCACCTTCACTGCTCTTCTTTGAACACACTCCAGGACTTTGATGCCCTGTTACTCACTGGGTTAGTGCAGAAAACACAGTGTGCATGTTCAAGGCTGTTGTTTAAAACCACTTACCATGGGGTTGCCATAAGTTGCAAGTTGCCAGTGGTGTGCCTGTGTTGCTACTGGGGTCACCACTGCTTGTGGAGTGACCTGGTTTGCAGTAGAGTCCCCTGCAGAGCTCTGAGTGGGTTTCCAGCTGCTGCCAGTGGCTCAGCCATCCCTGTCCTCAGCTGGGGAATGGCCGTGCCCTAGGGAGAGCCACACACAGTTCAGGGCTGGGCTGCCTCATGGAGGAAGGGTCATGAACTGTTGTCAGACAGAACTCCTCCATCCAGGGATTTTGAGGGCAGCCCTCTGCCTGCAGGGCTTCAGGGGCTGCAAGGTGCTGAACTGTGTGCAGGGTCTTGGAAGACATAGCCCTGTGAGGCTGCAGATGGGAGAGAGACCTTGGGAAGTGGGCTGACAGTGATTCCTCTCTGGGAGGTTATGGTGCCTGGAAGGGTCTGAGCAGGAGGAACAGAAGCAGCCCCAGAGGCACGGGGCAACATCCATCCCACTGTTCTGCTGTGGAGCTACCTCGCATTGTTAGATATTGACCCTGGGAGACCCCTTGTGGATTCCCTAATTGAAAATTAATACCAGATCAATGCCATGGGCAATTTGCATATTGATCATAAACAACTTTGAAGGCACCAAGTGCATGTTAGATCAATAGAGCTCTTGAGCAGGCTGCAGTGGGAGAGCATCCCCCACACCACTCACCAGGAGTTGTTAATGCTTGGGAAGTTTGGGAACTGCTTTGTGACAGCAGCAGTGATGGTGGCTGCTGCACCAGCAATGCTGGGGTTGGGGAGCTAGTGCCAGACTGGACTCATAGCATCCAACTAACAGCCTCTTCCTATGGTTCACCTTGGAAGGGAAACTAGGAGAAGTGCTTTTGTTTACTTTAAATCCCCAAAAAATAAACCCAGGGTCATTTCAGAGTGCTGGCAAGGCTGCTTCCTGGACACCCAGGCCTGGGGGAGTTCACAGCATGCTTAACTTCATCTTTCCATTCCTCCACTCGTGTCACCTGCAGCCTGCTGCACTTATTTTGAATACAGGTTTCCAAAAGTTTCTGGGGACACCAGAAGAGAAGTCTTCTGGTCTTTTCAGTGGTTTTATCCTGTATTTGCTTTTTGAGGGCAATACTTAGATTCCTTGTCCCTCTGCTTGGGACATTCGCAGGTTATTTCAGAATGGTCTTGGGTGGAAGGGGACAAATATTTCAGAGGAAAGTCCTGTAAATAAACCTACAAACTTCATCTGAAAATACCTAAAGCACCATTGGAAGCCTTCCGTTAGAGGGATGTGTGCAGGCAGCAGAGAAAAAGTGTACAGATGGTGCTGCTTCGTCTGCCTGCTTTCAAGCACGTGTGCCAGTCATGCAGAGCAGAGCCGACACCTCAGACCCCGCAAGGAAACGCTATCTGAATCGGCCACAAATCCAGGGTCGCCCATAGTCCAGGCATGAGGGGTGGGCAGGGCTGAGGACTTGCTGCCCAAAGTTGCCTCTTGTTTTGAGCATGGTGCCGGCCGCTGGTGCGCAGCCGATGGCTCCGGGAAGTCGCCGTGCATCTGATTAGCGCATTACTGAGCTTTCATTGACTCGGCTGTGCTGCGCTGATGAACTGAGACCGGGGACAAGCGCTCGTAATTGAGAGAAATAAATTCTTATCACAGGCCTCGGCTGGAGCCGGCACCTGGGTGTGTGCCTCGGTCCAGGTTTCAGGAGCGTCTCGAATCCCTGAGCCCCCAGCATGCCCTCATTAGCGTTTGAGGAAACCAAGCACAGGGGCTGTGGGCACCAGGAGTGTCCCACGATAACCAAAAGGCTCTGTCCCCCCGGCCCACTGGCCATCACTGACCTGGTGCTGCCTCAGTGGCTGTAGGCTGGGCAGCTTGAGAGTCACAAGTACCTTCAATGTCTTCTTGGGAGCTTCTCCATGCTCCTCCTTCTTCCTTGTTCCTCTACCTTTCATTCCCGAGTTAGAGCAGCCATTCAGCATCCTCTGTGCTTTAGATTTGATGGTGAGTGCGGGATCTTTCCCTGATGTGTGACAGGGGATATCCCCAGTATTATAGGGAGAAGTGTTTTGTCTTGATGCAAAAGGAAAAGAAGAGCCCCATCTCCTGTTTTATATTAAGAGAGGAAAAGAATTCCAGGGGTCAGCAGGGCTCTGCAGCCCAGCTGTGGTGTGGGGATGTGTGGACAACCCTCCCTCCCTGCTGCAGGGAAGCTGTTGGGATCTCCTGGGCTGTGAGCAGCCCCTGTAATTTTGCTGTTCTCTGGGCTGCAGAGCCGGCTGCTGCCCTTAAGGCAGCACTGGAGGTGGGGAGGTGCATGGAAAGGCTTCACTTGACATTCTCTGACCTCCCCAGTGCCGCCGAATGCCAGAGAGTCAGGGCTGAGATTGCAGTCGCTTTCAATTACTTGAAGCCGAGAGAGGTGGAGAAAAAGGGTCTGTTGGCTCCAGGAAGCTGAAAACTGCTGCTGCCGAAAGCTTGTTAGTACAAGGGGAAAAGCAATTACTGACGTTCTGCCAGTGCCACTAACCCAAACCCTGGGAAGGGACAGCTCAGCCCAAGGACATGGCTGTCTCTGTCTTGGTAGGTGATGTAGGGCTCCTCATGTGTGTCCTCAAGGACAGCTCCAGGGCTCTAGAGCTATGAGTTTCTGGGTCTCCACTGCCTTTTCTGCTCAGAAGGTGTTTGCTGTGCATACCAGAGCTTGTGTATGTTATCTGCTCCCTTCTCTGTATGAACCCAAAGTGTGTTTGGTGTCAGAGAGCTCTGCCCATGGCTCAGTGGAGACTGGCAGAGGGGACACCAGGGGGTAAAGGTGTAGGGAGGATGGATCAGAGGCTGTTAACTGGCAGGGCTGAAAACAACGTTCTTCGTTTAAGGGGCTGTGTTGCTGCCATGGCCTCTGTCCTTCAGCAGAGGGGTGAGACCAGAGCTGTTCACACCAAGAAGCTTTGGTATTGCAGCTTCCCATCAGGATGATTTTTATGTCTGGTTAACCTGTGGACGTAGCACAATTCTGGTGACCAAAGTGTCAAGACCCCCTCAGCTGATGGAGTCAGTGTTGTCTCTATCTGGAACTGCTGGGTATGTCTGCTCTGTCCTCCTCAGGGGATGCTCCTCAATCTTTCACTTTGAAGTCTCCTTAAAAGCCACAAAGCACTCTGCTGAAAAGTCTTTGGTTGCCACCACGAGCTGCATGTCAGCACAGTTTCACTCCTCATCTGCTTCAGCAGGAAGGAACCCCATCTGTTGCCTTGCCCAGGTGATCCAAGCAGCCCTGCCAAGTCACAGAATCAGGGAATGTTAGGGGTTGGAAGGGACCTCGAAAGATCATCTAGTCCAACCTCCCTGCCAGAGCAGGATCACCATGCTTCCACAACCTGCTCTGCCCCACGGTCAGCAGCACACCCTGGGGTGATCCTCTTTTATTTTTTATTATGTACATTATTTACGGCCATTTACGATTTCTCCTGTCCATATATTCTGTTAGTTCCTAGACCTAAGTTCCAGGAAGAGCCCAGCAACACGACACCACAGCAAACATCACTGTGAGCTGGTTGAGAATAAACCAACCAGGCCATGTGCTTCAGGCCTGTTTGGACACACCCTGTGTCCAAACCATCCTTAGAGACACTTCCTTAGAACCTTTGATGATTTCTTCCCATTCTTTGCAATAAAAAACTTTCCTCCCCAGAGACAAGGAGTGGCAACCTGCTGCAGACCCCTCACAACAAGCTGGTCATGCTCCCCTGCTGCCAGGCCCGCTGCTGTCCTCAGCTGCCTGTTGTCTGTTTTCTGTACCTCATGGTACAACGTGCTGCAAGAATATTTTAATTGCCCCTAAACCAGCACACTGTAATTATGGCTTTCCTGAGTTTTTAGCTCAGTTTAAAAGAACTCCAAACATGCTGAGGTTGGGAAACATTTGGGGAGATGGAGAAAAAGAGTTAGCAACATATTAATTAACTTTTCCTTGGAGTGGAGAGTGAGAACAGAGCAGAAATCATGGGGGTTGTGTATTTAAAAAAAACCAAACAGAAAAAGGACATTTTAGTGCTTGATTTCAGTAGGGGTTATGATGGTGTTACAGGGGAAAATTAAGGTTGTTGGGAACACTCCTGTGCATGTCCAGCCCTTCAGGCAAAGCACAAATTAATTGCAGCTCACTTTTGTTATAGTTAACATATTCTCAAGAGGTACCTTGTTGCTAAAGTTAGTTCTAACTTCAGCTTGGCTTTAGCACTGGTGTTGTGTGTGAACCCGAAACATTTTTCTTCAACCACAGAGCACCTCTGACATTGACCACTGTACTCCACTCATGTAGCCAGCTGAGGGCAGGTGGAAGTTGTGCCAGGGGAGGTTTAAGCTGGACATCAAGCAAAGTGTCTTCCCCAAAAGGGTTGTCAAGGCTGGAACAGGCTGACCAGCACAGGGGTGGAGTCCGTATCCCCAGAGGGGTTTAAAAGCCATGGAGATGTGGTGCTGAGGGACATTGTTTAGTCATGACCTGGCAGTACTGGATTGATGGTTGGACTTGTTGAACTTAAAGATCCTTTCCAACCAAAAGGTTCTATAAAACTTCACCATTTTCTGCTTCAGCAGATTTACTCTGAGTTTTTAGGAGAGGGAAACTGAGCCAGGGAGGAAGGTGGCTGCCAAGGAGGGTGGTGAACAGACAAAGAGAAGATGCAAGATCAGAGAGTATAAGAAGTGGATGGTGGGGCAGGGCTGCTGGTGGGGAGCAGACCTCTTCAGAGGGGCCAGAAGCTGTTGAGAATAGCGTGGTGTTGACAGGTACTGGCTATGAGCTTCCCGAGGAGGTGGCCATGGGAGAATTTTCCCTGCGTCTTCTGGCGGCACCTGGGTTGTCCAGCCCAGTAAGGACACCCATGGAGTGGGAGTTGTCTGCAGTGGGCCAGGACCTTCATTCACAAAACTGGGCCTAGGCACCATGCCTTCTCTCCCCTAACAGTTTTTGCTGTACTCCAGCCCTGTCACTTCTGCCACCCCACCTCCTCCAGCCTCTCCTCCCCGCTGGTCCCCTTTGTCTCCTAACTCTCCTCCCGCAGGGCTCTGTGTTGGAGACCACACTGTCCTCTCCCTGCAGACCTGAAGCTGGAGATGGGTTTTCTTTTGTTTTGCTGTTTGATCCGTGTTTGTGTTTTTGCATGAGTCTCCTCTCCAGCTGATTCCGGTTTGGAGCTAGGTTAAACTGTGCAAAATACTGTTTAAAAGAAAAAAAGAAAGGAACTTGTCAGGATGCATTTGTTAGATCACGTTTAAAATGAAATAGCATTGAAGGTAGTTTTTGTCCAGAGAAAGGGGGGCTGAAAAGCCGTCAAGCCGCAGGAGAAAGCCCCTCCTTTGTTGTCCTCCTGACATTGAAGTGTAATTTTTCATGGTTATTTGGACTGGAAAATGGGGGGAAAGGGAGAGATGGGCTTGCGATTATTTCCCATAAATGACAACACAATCACATCACGCTCCACTACAAACATGCTCAAGGAATTTGCCTTTTTTTTGCATTTCATGTGTGAAAATAACAGCAACCTTTCTAGTTCTGCTGAAATTCAAGGGGGCAAATCCCTGGTGGGTTCCAGTGATGTAAAATTTAGCCCAGTTCACAAAAATGGACAGCCTTGTTCCCAGGGGCAGGGAGAAGTCAATGCTGTCTTTGTTCATGGAGATACCAACATCCCCTGGGGAGCATCTCCAGTGATGGGCATGGAATCACCTGTGGAAGGTGCATGAGGAACTGGCACTGTGAGGAGCCCTGAGCCTACATAACACTGCCAAGGTTCCTGGCCCTGTCTTCTTTTGTTAGGTATGCCTGGCCACAACTGTGAGGTGGGCCCAGCTCATTGGTGGCTTGTTCATGCAGAGATCTGTATAGATGTTTTCTGATAACACTCTTTTCTGTGGAACAAGGCTCTGTCCGACTCTCCAGCCAGGTGAAGTCTTCCAGAGCAATCAGGGCCTTTCCCAAGCTTGTTCCCTGCACATCTGGGATCCAGACCCACCCAAGCAGATGGGGCTTTTGCACCCATAAAGCTGATGGTGGTGATGGCACAGTGCCACCCCAGACGGGCTTTGACTTTCTGTTTGCTGTCCAACTCTTTCTTTAGGAAGGATGGTGGCAGGTTTCACCCCCACTGACTTCTGTTTTCTTAAGAAAGAAAATGTTTTTTCTTCTAATTACCTGGTTTTGATAACATTAGTCTCTTTCCTAGTACTGCTACATTTTGTTAGCAAAGCACAGAGCCAAAGGTTGTGTGATTTTTATCAGCCCTCCCCACCTACCCTTTGACTGTGGGCACTTCTCAGCCATGAGGGGCCAGAAGTGGGGCCTCTGGCTGGAGCTGGAAATCAGATAGCGACTGAATGCAAAAATAATAACTGTACTAGTAAAAGCATTCCTCTTACACAAGAGATACTAATGTGTGGCAGAGGGTCATCTCCCTTCTATGGTGTAAAAAGCTTGTTCAGGAGATCACCAGAGACCTGGATGCTGTTGAAGGAGTTTCAGATATGTTCAGGAAAACCAGCCAGAAATTATTATATATTTTTTCTTTGAAGCAGAAAACAAAGGAATAGAAGCTAAAAATTGCTATTTGCTGTTGAATTTGTTGGTTTATTTACCTGAAGTCTTCCCACTATAGTTAACCACACAAAAGCCAGATAAACTCTCCCTTCCTTGAGCAGACAGCCCACCGAGGATGGCTTTGTCAGCTGGGGCATGTTGGTGGTCAGAGTTCTCTGTTCTGTCAGTGAAAGCAGCACAGCTCTGCTCTGACCGTGCCCTGAAACAAGGCCATCTTGGGAATGTGTCACTAGTCCAAGATGTGTGGGGGATTGTTTTCTGCAGCCTTTTGTCAGACCATAGGACTCACCCACCAGTTTTTGGATCAGGGCTGAAGTTCTGTGGGGTTCTTGTAACCTGTGCCTGGTGCTTTCTTGTCACTGCTTGGAGTCCTGCTTTTCTCTTCAGGAAAACAATAGGAGGAAAGAAGTTTATGTAGAATAATCCAGTTAGGAGCTAGCACAGAGTGTATCTGTGTATATATATGCATCCTGGATCAGAGCTGCAAGGGCAGTGACTGCCTGGTAGCCAAGGTTACCTTAGGAGATGTGCCCCAGACAAGCTTGAGCTGGGTGAGAAGCACAAAACCTCTGAATTTACCTCCATTTCCATGTGGATGGATCATCTCATCTTCAAATGCAAATAGCCTGCAAGGCAGGGAGAGGTGGAATTACTATTTTTTCTGTTAAGTTGTTCACAGATAGTCAGTCAAGTTATTTCCAGGGTGTTTGGTTCATGTCCTGACCTTCACCAGCTTCTCTTCTTTCACAGCACTGTTCAGGGTTGTGCTCTCACTCAGATTTCAGCAGGTTGAAGGGTGACAGGTTTGCTATTGCTCTGTAGTACTGTGTGCCACCAGCAGCTGCAGCAGCACACGTGGCTGCTCACCTGCACTGTGGGTGCTCACACATCCCCTGGCAGGGTGAGCACTTGGAAATGCACAGAGGGAGAACAGACTAAAAGACAAACCACTCTTTGCTCCTCTGGTCTCGGGAGCTTTGCGTGCCCCAAACAAGAACTTGGCCATTGTGGGACTGGAGCTCAGCAACACTCACGACCATCACCAGTATCTCAGAGACCCTGTAGCACGCAGCTGCCCAGTGGGAGCAGGGATGGGTGTGTGCTGCAGCACACCACTGCCTGGGCCTGGATCACTAGTGTGCCTCAGCTTCTGGGAATGCTGGTACAGTGCCTGTTTGGAGTCCTACAGGAAGGTGGCACCTCATATGCAAGGCTGCAGCAGCAGTTGGACAGGCTCTTGTCCTTCTGCATCAGGGACAGCAGTTGATGTAGACCTCCTTCACAGGCTGTAAGTCTGCTGTGTTCCCACAACCAGGAGCGCCTGGCCCGTGGGCATGGTGCAGGGTGGAACCACCTCCCCTCCCCATGCCTCTTCCCTGTCAGGATGAGCAAACCTTTCTGAGCCAGCATCACAATCTCACATGGGCAGTTTTGCAGACCACTGGACAAAAGCTGCTGCTAGATAAGCAACACCAGATTGTGCCCAGTGACCCTAGCGTGGGTCAAGGTAGCTGAGCTCCTCTTGGGCTTCTCAGGGTCCCGGAAGGCATCAATGACCCCTGGGCCACCTGAAGCTTCTTTTGCCTCTGTAAAGACCCAGATCACAGCGTATCTCCTCCCAAGGCCCTGGGACCTCACATTTGAACTAGTTTACAGCAGTTGAACTTGTGAAACATACTGGGCTACAGCCCAGTGGTGTGACCCTGGTGTCAGCAGAGAAAGCTGCCCCTCCCCAGCCAGCAGCTCCTGGGCAGCCAGTACAGCACAGCATGACATGGCACAACGTGGCATGGCACAGTATGGCATGGCACAGCACAGCATGTGTGTCTGTCCATGTGCAGCCATGCAGCTGACTGCACACAGACCATCACTGTCACCTCACCTGACGGTGTCACCTTGCTGAAGTCATCCAGGTCTCAGTCCTGTCTTTCTATGAGCTTCTTTGGCTACTTGTCCTGAAAAAGGGAGCATCAGGGGTTCTTTTTTGTTTCAGAGGAGCGACCCTGTGTACAATTAAAACTTGTTTCTGGTAAACCTCGTTCCAGGAAAGATGAGCTTTTAACAAAAGGCTTTTGACAGCTGCAGGGTATTTCATTTTTTTAATGCCGAATGAAAAATCAATACATTTTTCTAGGTTATACATATTCAGAACAGGCTTGATATTTCCATTATAATGGAAAATGGGTGTCTGCACATCTCGCCTGTCAGAGCTGCACCACCGCATTTTCCAAGCCACTGCTAAATATTTCAAATCTGATTTGATTGTGGTTCATGACAGCTAATGTTTCTCAGCTCTTGAGCCTGCCGGAGGGTGGAGAGGCAAGCGCACGCTCCTCTCTCCCATCCCTACGTTTCCGCCACCCCCGGAATGCCCCTTATCCCTTCGGGTGAGAGGTCTGGGTTTGGTAAGGAAAATACAGCTGGGAGAGGGAGAGGCAAGAGGTCGTGGGTTTTTCAGGCTGGCCTAGATCTAATTGGGATTTGCCAGCTTCTCCAGCACTCAAACTTCCCGGGTTTTGAAAGGGGCAGAAAGGCAGCAGCGTGGTCCCGCAGCAGCAGGGTGGGGGTTCAGGCACTTCTGTGTGTAACTGAGTCAGACTCCCTGACATCTGCAGATGTCAGACACTCATGATTTTCCAGACTCTTCTTCTTCTCCCCCCACCCACCCCATAGTGAATGGTTTAATTTTAAATTAAAAGGAAATGCCACTGTCTAAAATGATTTATTCATGAAGGAAGAAAAGAATTCTCCTAGAATTTTGTTGGGGCAGATTTGGTATGATGGAGGAACAGGGTCCTTGAGCTCCAGGTGCCCCACTGTTCCACTTGCTTACTCTTGGTTTTGTCCTGAACTTCAGCGCCTTAAAAATTCCTTTAAGAAAATATATTAATAGAGCATCATGCCTCGTGGGTGACACTGCAGCTCAGCTGGTGTGGTTTGTATTTCAGTGGGACATAATCCCACCCATGAAAATCCCACAGCAACAATTCTTGTACCTGCCCTGGCAAGTTCCCCACAGGGGATGCAGTCCACTTACCAGTCCTGAACTCATAAACACTGTGTAGATGGAGTTTCTGGCAACCAGACACCAGTTTGGCACCTGGATCTTTTGGACATAGGCTACAAGAGCATCTCTGGCTTTCCAGAGCCACTTACAAGGTTTCCAAGCGTGGAGTCAACCATATCACCTCTTACAGAACATCTTCTGTGGCAGAGATCCCAACCTCTGGTTTTGGTGCCCCACCATGCTCCCCCAAAGTCCTGGTCAAAGTCTTTGGCTGGTAGAGACTCACACTCTACTGCTGAAACACTGCACAGACTTCTTACCCTCTGGATATCAGCCCAGACTGAGGACTTAGGGTGTACAGTTTTAAGCTGACTACCTTTTAACTTAAAATGACTGGTGGGGTTGTTCTCTGTCTTCTTAAGGTGAATAGAGCTAAGCCAATAGGTGAATGAGCCCTAACGTTGCCTAAAGCTTCAAGGAGGTATGGTCAGACAGTAGCTAATGACTCATGGTGGTTTGGAAATAAGTTCCCTACTTCTTACTGACCATGGCCTCCTTCAGCCTCTGGGAGCTGGTCATGAGGTAATCTTCAGACTCAGCTGCAGGTCTGTCCCATGGAGCTCTTCATGTATTAGGTAAAAGGCAGTGTTCAGGTCCATTTGGACACAGCATGGGAACAACACAGCACCAGAGCCTGCAGACAATTAAAATAAAAGCTGCTTATTGCCTGTGCAGGAGACTGGGGAGAAAAGCAGACCTTTCTCTACCACATAGGATGCTGCCCTTGTCTTCTCAGAAGTGCAGGAGGAGAGATGGTTGGGTGCCATTCACATGTGCCTTTGCTGCCTAGACCTGCAATCATGCTCAGAGCTGCCACCGTGGCTGGGCAGCTGCAGAGCTGTTGGCAGAGTGTGGGTGAAAGTCTTTTGGAAACAGGAGCTCTGATGCATTTTATTGCCAGTGATGGAGGCTCTCATTGTTGGAAACTGGGTCAGATCACATGCTTGAGCCCCACATGCAGTTGGAGGCTGATTCTCAGCAGTTCAGAGCCCTCTGCAGTGCACGCAGCCAGCTGAGGAGTGGTGGATGAGGAAGGACTCTCCTGATTGTCCTTGGAGTTGGCTTAAACACTGGTGGCTGAAGAACAAGTAAGGCTGAGCATGGTGAGCAGAGCTGCACCCTGCCTTCCAAAAAGGTCTGCTGAAGGAGGATCACAAGGCAGCCAGGAGTTAATGCTTCCCTTTCATAAGGGAAGGTGTTGCATCCCTGGGGTTGGTGGGTGCAAGGAGCTCCCAGGGTGTGCAAGGAAGAGGAGCAGGAGGATTGTCCTCAGCAAAGGCCCCAGGAGTGAGAAGCCAAGCAAGAACAGTACTAGGGCCTTTCCCAGCCCATTCAGAGCTTCCCTGGGCAGATGTGTCTCATATTCTGCTCCCTTCCCATCCTGCTTTAAAAAAAAAGCCAAACAGCTCAGCCTGGAGCAGGGTTTGAACTGTGTGTCTGCACTTAGCAGCCCTCCTGCCTGGCACAGTGGTGTTTGAACCAGGGAGGCAGATCCCTCCAGGGAAATTGCTTCAGGGTGCAGACTGGGTGCTGGTAGGGTGCTGAGTGCAGGGTGTTGGGCTCAGCCAGGGCTCAGTGGGACAAGCTGTGCCTGCTAGCATGCGAGGGGCCACGGGCTCAGCGGGGCAGGAGGATTTGCTGTTTGTAGCCCTGGTTTTTATTCGTTTTCTAGCTCACATTTCTCCAGTTACTGTCAGGCTGGGCTTTCATCCATTTTAAAGAGCTATTTTTTCCCTTGTTGATGATGATGGTCTAAAGACAGACGGTGTAACTGGTTATGAATGTCCTACATTATTCCCCTCGAACCAGACAGTGCACTTGAAGCCGTGTATTATTTCCACATGCTCAGGTTAGAGCCCAGACAGGGCTGACTCGCAGCCGGCTCGCCCTTCCTCTTCCTCCCATGCCGATGCTGACACCTCCGGGTCGCAGCCGGGAGTGCCGCCAGCCGGGCATCTTTGTTGTATGGCTCCGGACCGCGGGGCTCCGGGCTGGGGCCCTGAGCAGGGCTAATGTGGCCACTGCCAAGCCCACAGTGAGCCTGTACGGTGCTGCGCAGCTGGGCCAAGGATGGAGCAGGGGTGGGGTGGGCAATGGGTGATGGGCAATGGAATGGGTAATGGGTGATAGACTGGGTGATGGGCAATGGGAGGTGGGCAATGGGTGAGTCCCAACTTCCCACCCACCTCAGCCAGTTCAGCTGTCCAGAGGACCAGGGAGTGCCAGAGCTAGCCAAGTAGGCTAGGTGTCCAGAGAGAGATCAAAATGAATATTTGAGTACAGTAACAAAAACCACTTAATGAAAGTTTTTATTAAAACTGTCTGAAATCTGCTGTCAATGCCAGCAGCCTCTGTCGAAGAGAAACCAACTCACCCGGCATGGTGGCATTTTGAAGGCAGCGAAGTTGATGGGGTGGAGTTGTTGGTTTTGTTTTTCCCTGGAGTGGAAGAAAAAAATTGCATTTTAATTTCTGAGACATGAATTCAGCTGCTGGTTTCACAGCCCTGTTCTCCAGCCAGCACTCAACCACTCAGAAGACCCATGCATCAGTCATTTGTACCTTCCTACATGTTAGGTGCCCGGTGATGCCACCCATCACACCTCTCAATCTGGGTTTCTTATGTCCCAGATGAAGGGTGCTGGGATGACCACAGCTCTTAAGAGTTTCTAGCTTTTAAAAGAGGGAAGGAGGGGTAGAGTATCAATCACAGTGCTTCCCCTTGATACCAGTGCTGATCTCTGGATGCTTTTACAAGTTCCTCCCTGATTCAGGTTGTCACGTGTGCTGTGGAGTATCTGCAGTCTCCTAATACATACTTTTATTCTTGATTTCCAGCCCTGTCTTTGTTAATGGGAGGATGGGATGTGGGGAAGGGGGTGTTTAACTGGTTAGGTAATTCATATAAAACCCAGGGCAGCCTAGGCTTTACCATGACCAGATAATGCAAGTCAAAATTATGAACTCTCCTGCCTTAAAGAGGATGCAGTGGCTTGAAAGTGCCCTTTTGTCCTGGTGTGGATGCAGTCCTCATCAATCACATGGTAACTGTTGAGCTACACGCACTGTGCATAACTAGCCACTGTATTAGGGGATAGTGTGTCTGTCACACCCTGGTGTAGAGGTCTGGTGGCTGCATCCATCTGGCTCTTGGTGCCCCACCAGCCAATGGTGCCTCTGCATGGAGCTACACCGTGTTGACGTGCTCTGTGCCACCGGCTGCAGCGCACCAGTGACAATGGCAGGGGCAGGGGCACTTCATGTTTCCTTCTGAGCTTTCAGCACTTCACTAAGAGCATTTTCTCCTACATGGTTTTGTACCTGCGTGATACCAGCCATGTGCTCAAACTCTTCCCATGGCTGGGAGGAGAATGAGGCACCCACGAGCTTCCTCCCATGCCTTCTGTCAGGGCCATGGCCATACCTTGCTTTGAGCAGAAGTGAGCAGTGGCGTGTCTGTGGTGAACTCAGGGGGTCTCAGTGACTAGCGTCAGTGCTACATTTGGTCTAAATATCTCTAGATGAGGATGAGGAGGAAGGCTGAGGCTAAAGGTGCTGGAGGCTCCAGACAGTCCCTGACACTTCCCTAATCCATGGCATGGTTGGGTAGAACCTTTTCATACTAGGGAAACGTTTTGCTGTACATCAGTAACTTCAAGTGATAGAGGCAGATGAGATTCTTCACTTTGTCTTCATCTGTCAGGTTTTCCCTCTGTAGGATCTTTCTTCACCAGGCTAGCAGGTAGTGTTGGGAAAACACTGGATGACACTGATATCTGCCACTCAACACTTGTGCTTCAGCACTGGTTGTTGTTCTTGCCCACTGACAGTTACTTGCTCCTCTGAATTCCATTTTTATGATAAGCTTTCTGCTTCTCTTGTTCCAGAAGAATCCATTGAAGATGTGGAAGGGCCCAATGAAACAGCTGGTGATGCTGAAGA
This sequence comes from Melanerpes formicivorus, assembly GCF_026170545.1. Taxonomy (NCBI): domain Eukaryota; kingdom Metazoa; phylum Chordata; class Aves; order Piciformes; family Picidae; genus Melanerpes; species Melanerpes formicivorus. The sequence continues at coordinate 8,530,274 of NW_027142372.1, read as the reverse complement.
GGCTGCCAAGGAGCAAGAGAGTGGAGCAGATAAGGACCAGAGTAAGTGGGCAGGTGGGTTTCCAACCCTCTTTAAATCCAGGAAAGGAGAGCAGAATGAGCAGTGGTCTGCAGAACTCTTCCCATAAATGACCACCCCACGTAGTACTGCTAGCATGACATAAGCATTGTCTTCTCTGAAATGTAGCTTCATGGCACACTCACATGGTTTGAGCTGTGGTTGGTGACACATCCCCCTCCCTGCCCTGGGCCAGCAGTGGGGCAGAGCTCCATATGCCCCATGAAGCTGGACCTGCCCCAGGAAGTGGGGATCAGCAGCGAGGAGAGGAGGAAGGAGAAGGGGACTGCCATTCTGGCAGCAGCCAGCAGTTGGGGTGAATTAAACATATCATGAAACTCCACCCTATGTTGGTAAGACTTGAGAGACTCTTTGACTGCTTTTTTTGTCCTGGTCCTGGCTCTGGTGTCAAGATTTTGATGCAGAAGGCAGAGCAGGGACAGTCCCTCTGTTAACTGCTCCATATCTGCTGGAGCCATGACATCCTGGAGCAGAAATGGCAGATACACAGCACTGCTTAGGTTGTGGCAGTGGAATCTGGAAGGTTTCTCATAGCAAAATCCTTAGATGGATTAATTATGAAGGTACTGGTTTACTCTCTCTTTCCCAGAAGATGGTTGCTGTCTTGCAGAGGTGAGTGGGAGGCATCTTTTAAATATTCCTTGCCTTGGAGCAGAAAGCAGCTGCAGGATTGTCCTCTGGAGAGAGCTGTTCACTCCTCAGCTGGCACTTGCCGACTGCTTCAGCGGCTCTGGAGGTGGTAGTCATTTTCTATGACCAGGATGGAACAGTTCTGTCCCCCAGTTTCTGAACAGTAAACCAATGGCTTTGCAGACTTAGGGTTGCTTAGTGTGATGCTTCTCAGTTTGCAGAGACCCTTCTTCCAATACAGTCTTCTGCCATGTTTGTGGTTGTCTCATAGTGAACCACAACCAAAGAGATATTTTGGCTTACACAGTCTTCAAGAGGCTGAAGTGTGGTCTTTCAGCTAAAGACTTTCAATCTCAGCCAATCTCAGTCAGCTGGAAGGTCTTTCCAAAGTGGTGAAGGAAGCAAGCTGTGCTTTAGTGCTGGTCGAAGCTCATGTTCTAGCTGAGGTTGCTCAGTATGCTGCTTGACATCACAGACCCGTTCTTCAACCCAGAGATGCAGATTGAGTGTGGCTGTAGGTAATTTTTAATCTCTTGTGTGGGATTGTGTGATTCTAAACAAAAACAGACTCAGTGAGGTGTCACAGAAAGATGTAGTGTCACGTATTTGTTACATTTCTAAAAGGGCATGTGGGGCCCTTTGCCCAAACCTGAAGCACTTACAAAAGCTGACCTACATTAATAAGATTATTTTTACTACCCAGAAATTACATTTGGATGGTTTTATTTCTTCACCCTGCTGGTGAAATTTCTGAGCTGGTTTTGGTGTTTGTCAGTCAATCAGCAGATCAGAAATGGACACATTGTTAAGTCTCCAAAGGAAAACACGTGAAGAAGTATGCAGACCACATACATAAGCCCACAGAGCTCTGGACAAGTCTTGCCCAGAGCCATTGCAAGGCTGCAGAGTGCCCCCTCAGCAAGATATACACATGTGCTCATGTTGAATTCAGGTCCTGCTTTCAGACATGTAACAGCATTACCCTGAACTTTAAAGCAAAACAAAGTGTTATCCCCTGTTTGTGTATAGTGGAATGTGGAGCAGGTACCACACCTCAGTCTTGCATTGTTTCTGCTTTTGAGCTCCCTTGAGGAATGTAGCTATGCTGCCATGTCCTTCTGGACCTCAGACATGGAAAGCAATGGAAACTAGGTCAGGTTATTCATGGCAACCACAGAAGAGCCATGTCTGCATGTACAGGAATATCAAAACACCACAGTACAAACTGGGATGTACCAGGGAGGTAGGTGGGCAGCAGCACAGAAGTACTCTTACAGCACCACTTGCTGTAAGAGGAAACTGCAGAGAAGAGCTGGTCTGCAGCTCAGCAGAGCAGGAAGGCCATCAACCACCATGTCCAGAAAGCTGAAGAGCATAAAGCCTTCTTTACATTCATCTTCACTAAAAAGACTGACTGTGTGAGAGCCCAGAGCAGTCCATGCCAGTAGCTCTGTAGGGAGAGCTTGTCAGAGCTGCAGAGCAGGCTGCAGAGTACTTAGTGAAACTAGATGTCAGATCTGTGACCTGCTGCCTCTTACCTGGGTGTTTGAGAAAGAGACTGAAGCATCCTCAGACCCATCAGCTGCTCTCTCCTGCAAATGCACAGGAAACAGTGGAAGTGCCGCAGGGGGACAGACGTGGTGTTATCTGTGGCTGGAGATGTAGCTGGGGAACTGCACACCTGCCAGCTCCGCTTGCCCCAGATATCCTGGGAATTGACCAAACAACTGTTTGTAAGTACTGATGGGAAGATAATGAGATGAGTAACAGTCGACACGGATTTGTCAAGAACAAATCATGTCAACACGACCCAATTTCCTTCTGTGTGAAGAAGGTCCTGTTTGCAGTCAGTATCTTGTGTCTCCTCCTCAGGAAGACTTTTGATGCTGCTTTTCAGGATACCCTGAAAGCAAAGCAGAGGTATTATGGTATAGGTGAAAATATTGTGGAATAGATGGCTTTCTTCATGCCTAGAAGGATGTCTGGTTCTGAGTTGGAGTGTCAAGAAAGTTGAGGAGCAATCTCAGAAAGTCCAGAAAGCAAGAATGACCCAGAACAGCGCATGGTCTGCAGAGCGTCAGCTGTGAGGAGAAAATGGAACAAACAGGTTTATTTGACCCAGAAAAAAGAACCGAAGGGAAGTTCAGTTCAGTCTTCTGGTGCATGAAGTGCTTCTGAGAGGAAGGAAATAATTTGTTCTCTATGCTCAGGATAGAGACAACAAGAAGCAATGGGCTTAAATTGAAGGGAGAAAGATTGAAGTTAGATAATAAATACACAAAAATTTCTCCTGGTACAGCTCATGAAGCACTGGAGATTTTCTGGGATGGTTCCTCAGAGGTCTTTCAAGAAGATTAGACGAGCTGCTGTTGGGAATGAAGTGGGCACAGTTTATCCTGCTCTGGATGGACCAGCTGACCTTTGGAGGTGCCTCTGAGCCATGGAATTCTGTGAAAGTGGGAGATAGGCGAGAGAGAGAAGTGCAGGCTCAAAGCCAATGGTGTGTTGAAGTGGAGGTTGATAGACCTGTTCTCTGTTCATCACACTGCAATTTGATCATTATGTTCTTTGGCAATTTACTCACCTTTTGTGCCTCAGTTTCTAGCTGTGCGCTGGGTGATTATTTTCTTCCTCTTCCTTGAAGATTTGTGAGATCTCTGACAAAATGCCGAGGGTGTCTCCCTGGCTGCCTCCACACAGACATGCTGGTGGGCTGGTAGTGGGTCAGGGTTGTTTGGCAGCTTCACAGTACATCTATCCACAGCAAGCTGCAATGGCAGCAGTGAGTGCTGGGAGGAAAAACTTCTCTGCTTTCCATGTGGAAGCAACCAGCGCCAGAACAAGGGGACACAGTCTCAAGCTGCACCAGGGGAAGTTTAGGCTCGAGGTGAGGAGAAAGTTCTTCACCGAGTGAGTCATTCGTCATTGGAATGGGCTGCCCAGGGAGGTGGTGGAGTCACCATCCCTGGAGGTGTTCAAGAGGAGATTGGACGTGGCACTTGGTGCCATGGTCTAGTCATGAGGTCTGTGGTGACAGGTTGGACTTGATGATCCTCGAGGTCTCTTCCAACCTTAGTGATACTGTGAAGTGTCAGAATATCTTCTCTGCAAAACAAATCCATTGATTCAGAATGGGTTACTTATTTTTAAGTTGAATAATCCTAAGCAGAAACACTTTTTTTTGTAGGCAATTCTTTCCATTAAAAGATACACATGGAAAGCTCCATCCCAAATAAGGATTGATTTTACCTTGATTTTCACATCCATGTTTGTGGCTCCTAAAGACGTCTGGAAGGCGGCAGGGCCGTCTGCTTCCAGCCATGCTCACTCTGCCTCCATTATTCCCAGTTCCCAACGTGCAGCAGTGTTTACAATACTCCTCAAACACTGCATGGAGACCAAAGGGCTGATCCCATCTCTAGACCTGTTTGCTTCCTGTTTTTCCCCTCTCTCCAACAGTGGGATGAGCAGCTCCCAAGTGCTGTTTGGTGCAGCCCCCTCACCTCAGAACCACTCCTGCCCTCTCACCCCAGAGCCAACCCTGCCCTGCCTCTTTCTGCCCCAGAGCCAGCCACCTCAGAGCTGAGGAAGGGAGATGTACTTTGCATGGTGGATGAGCTTCAGAAATTACCTCATCTTGACTAACATGAGATTTATCACAAGCAAAGCAGGGAGGAGGAGAAAGATCATGGCTATTCCCAACTCCATTTTTTCCCAACTCCATTTTTAAGGCAGGATGTAAATGATTAATATTCAACCCACTGGCTTCCAGCTAAAGCCAAATCAGACCAGGATGGATCAGTAGGAGACTTTTAAGATTTGGGGTGGGGCTTGGGTGTATTTTCCAACTAGAGCAAAGCACTTCATCTGCAGTGACCCAGCTACATGAATAAGAGACTTCCTTAATGCACTCTCAGTTGTATAGATGCGGAATATCAGCTTTTCTTGCACAAAACCAAGAAACAAAGTCTACTTAAAATATAGATTGAAATGAAATATTTCTAGAGGACTAGCCTGAAGGGCCTTTTTTTTTTTTTTTTTTTTTTTTTTTTAATGATTTTTTTTTTTTTTTAATCCATGATGCTCACCTAACAGAGCAATTAGTGCAATGGAGCGTCCCTGATTCGAATCCGTGGTAGATTGCTATTAAAGGAGGTATTAATGGGCTGCCGAGAGCTGGGAAATTGTTGCAGAAAAGTGTGTTTATGGAGTATGGTGCTGGCAGGCATGATTTCAATCGGATTTGACATGTTTAACATAAATGTATACTGCACAGCTCCTGCAGTTTATGAATAATTCCTACAGGCCCACTGCCTTTCTAATTACTGAAATTGAAAAAAACAGGTCAGGCACATCCTGACGGAAATCTATTACTGCCCCTCCCCCCCGGCTGCTTTTCTCTCTTTTTTTTAATATATGGCGTTTGTTGAGCACTTAATAGCTGGAGGTTCGGTGGAGCAGCGTGAAGACAAGGGCGAGAGCGGGCTGGCAGGAAGGGAATGAGGGCTCCTGACCCCACTGCTGAGTGAAGGCAACCTTGGAGAGGGGACAGGAAGGCTGGCTGTGGTTGTGCTTCTTTCCAAGGATTTACAAAGCACAAAGGGCTCAAGCACAGGAAAACAGCAGGGCCAAGTGTCTCAGGGCCACAGCTCACTGGGGAGGCCGGGCTGGGAGCATGCTTGGTGCTGGAACTGTCTGCAGAAGCTGGGTGTCTGGCATCCAGGGGAGTGAAGGGGAGGTGATGGCCAGTGGTGACTGCGGGGGGACCCCAAAGGCCAATTGCTCTTCCCCAGAGCTGGCCATAGGATCCTCCCTGGGCTCTGCAGACAGGCAGCCCCAGAGCATCCCTGGTCACTTGCACAGCATCCTAGCTCTGACAGGCTCACCCAGTCCTGGTCCCTCCATGCTGCTCCCTGCTCAGGAGGCTCAGTGTGTTGAATTGATCCTCATGGTTGGTCAGATCATTTTTATGACTCTTCTTTTTTACTTTATTTTGCTGTTTATACCTAGCAAAGTATGGCTGCTTAAAAAATGAAAAGCAGCAAAATTGCCAGTCTGGCCAAAATAGAACCAATACTGACTTATAGCTGTAAGACATGGTCCTGTATACCTTCTAAACTGGAGCTGGTCCTCTCTGCCAGCACAGCTCCCTTCTTGCCCTCCCTGCCAGCACAGCTCCCTTCTTGCCCTCCCTGCCTGCATGGCTCCTTGGCTCTCCACTGCCTTTGCCAGCTGCTGATCTTGAAAATACGTTTGTGTTGGGGTCACCACAGTAAACCCCTCTGCTCCCTCCCCAGTAGTGGTAACACTACCATGGCAATGGTCCCTGCACTCTGGGACACCTGGCAACGTGGAAGGACCCTCTCAGTGGCACTGCTGGATGAGTTGCCCCAGAGCCTGTCTCACAGCTGCATTGCTGTTTTCAAACAGTTTTCATGCATGTTCTTTAGCGAGCAGGTCTCTGCTAAAGTCTCTGCCATCCGCACTCTCTGTTGGCTCTTTTGTCACCAGTAGTTTCTGCTTGCCCAGTAGCTGTGCTGCTCATCAGTGCTGGTGATCTCTTCCTGCTAGTTGTAAGGAGTTAGCAGAGTTACTGTTGTTTAGACCATCTGCCAAGCTCAACACATTGATTTAATAGATCAGTTGAGATGGACTCTCATGGTAGGTTAGTTGAAATATTTGTTAGTTGAGTTGGACAGTGTTATGCACACGGACTGGTAGCTGGCTCAAGAACCAGGTTCATATAAAACATTGTTGCATCTTTCCTTTCAGACACCTTGTGATTAAAAAAGAAAAAAGAAAACATTAGTTTTCCCACAGCTCTAAAGACACAACCTTAGAGACCATTGCTGGGAGGAAAGCTGCAGTGGTTTGGGTTACTGCTTGGCAAAGGTGAGGTCATTCTGGGTAGCAAATGGGATGGTTTTCTATGTTGCTCATCTTTCTTCCTGCCCAGCATAAGTCTCTGTACAGCAACACGGGAGCTGTTGCTCCCAGGGCAGGGAATCCTTCTGGCTTCAAGCCAGGCCTTTTCTTTCGGGTATGTTTACCAGAGTGTTTTGCTACTTGTGTGCCAAGGTCAGCTTCTGCAGCAGCCAGTGCCACCTACATATCTGTGAGCACTTGGACCCTGGTCCCAGTATGGCCAGGTCACCTGTGATTCCCTTGCTCCCCAAGTCAGAGTCGGGATTCTAGGACTGATGACAAGCAAAGTATTGCTGCGTCGTGCCCCTTGTGCTGCCCAGTGTTTCACCACAGCATTTTCTGGGTGTTCTGTGTTTGTGGCAGGAAAGCCTAGTGGCAGCTGGGGCTTCTGGGTACTGTGATATGAATATTTAATCGTAATTCAGTTGTTCATACTCACTGCAGGCTGGAAGGTATGACACAGCATTAGAAAAACAAATTACTTGACCGCTTTCACAGCCACATTTCTGAAAGGCAGCAATAAAATCTGGGTACAAAAGTGTGTGTGCAAATCTCTGTGTATTTACTTCTGTCCATCGTGCAATCATGTTATTTATCAAACAGAGAGCTGAACAAAACACTGTAGAGCAACAGGCAATGTACAGGCCTGTTAGGATGGCTACAACATCTTATTAGAACGGATGGTACCTTCGGGGAATGAGGGATGTAAACAGCTTGCGTTTCAGAAAGAAACATCCAGCCATGTATTATTAAGACAAGAGGTAGCAGAGGGGCAGCACTGGAGCTGTGCCAGCTGCCCAGGTCCTGTTTAGGGAGGCCTGAGTAGGGCTTTGGCCAGTCTGGTGTCACTGAAGATTCGGTAGTGGAGTCACCTCAAAGTTGTCCTTGCTGAACGAACACAAGTTGTGTGTTACAGTGGGGTAGCAGCTGTCTCCCGGAGACCAGCACTTCCTGTGCTGTTACTCTGAACTCCTGAGCTGCTGCTTCTAGAGCTGTGTAGGTTGGTCTGGACCATGAGGCCTGGCCTTGCCCATCCTCCATGGTGAAAACAACGTGAGCATGGAAACAGTCCTGGGATTTTGGGAGGAAAACAGGTTGGACTTGATGATCTCTGAGGTCTTTTCCAATCTTGTTGATTCTATGATCCTGTGAAAATCACAGCTTCTGTGAGGATGCTTCTCCACAAGACCTGTGCTGGGGTGATGGCTGGACAGCTGCCATCATGAGCATCACCAAAGCCATGCAGGCACGGCAGGCAGGTCAGTCTGGTCCAAGGGCTCATGATGCTGAGTAATTGCTCTGAGGAAACGTCAGAGGAGGTTTGAGGAGGGAGGCACCACCAAATATGGAATTTATTTTCCATCAGGCAGTGAAAACACAGTTCCCTGGTCCCACTGAAAACTTTTTCCCAGGCCAGCAGCTGAACTTAGTAGGAAGGGAGCTTTCTCAGTAGGCTAGGGGCAGGGAGGGTGTTGATTTTAAATCAATGGAGATAGCAGAAACCCCACTGTAAATTTCTAGGGCAAGTGGCAAGCTGGTTTACGGAATGCAGGGAGATGAGAACCTCTGGCTTACGGAAAGCAGCATGAATTAATAATCATTTAATTGGCTTCTCCATTATGTTGCCTGGTTGGGAGATGGAAGTTTAGATGAAGGGGCTGTCAGTGGTGCTTTAGCTAAAAGAATCTGATGTCTGGAAGGGGGGTGGCAATGCTCTTCCCACCAGGATGGAGAGCAGGCAGCTTGGGGGACCCTGGCTAGTTTTGCTCTGGACCTAGCAAAGGAAAGGATCCCACTTTAATCTCACCTCTGAAGTAACACTTGGGAAAATTTCTCCCCATCCTCTGAAATGCAGATGTTGCTGAGGAAGAGTGAGAAGACAAGTAGATCTCTAAGAGAAGTGCTATCCCATTGCACTTGGGTTTTGGGTACAGTTGTTGAGACCTGCATCTTCTCCTCTAAGGTCTGTAAATCCATTACAGAGTCAAAATAATAAAAATACCAAGTGAGGCATTGCACTTTAAACCCAGGTTCCTTTTTCCTTCCTGCAAGGCCTGGATCTCTAAGCATTATGTTGAAGGTGGCAAGGGCACAGGTGTTGTGCTCCAGTCTCTCTGGTGCTCTTTGGGGACCCTTTTGGCATTTTCAGGTGAGGACACTTTGTCCCATGCACTCAATACAGACACAAAGGTCCCATGCAGCTGCCAGCAAGCTCTGCAGGCAGCCACTGAGCTGCGTGTCCTCATTTCTCCAAGCAGAAGAGAGTTCTTCATTCCTCTGATCTGTGATGTGGACTGAATGTGTCACTTCATGCGTTTGGCTGTTTATCAACAATAAACTTTGGTCTCGGTGTTAAAATTCCCACTTGAGCTGTCAGCACAAAAAGGAATACTTAGAACATATTCTGTGTGCATTTTCCAGAACTCTGCAACAGACCAGTTGTTCTGGGGCCTGGACAACCCTTAATAATTCTAGGCTTGAAGGATTAAAGTTATGGGTTGGATCAAGGGCATTTAATAAAACTGAGCACTTTGGTAAGTAAAAGCAGATTTTAACTTTTCCCTAATTTGAAGCACAGTGCTTCCCAGGAGAAAGAGCACAGTATAATGCCCTATCATGACTCCAGAAGTTACAGCTGCTGTAGGGCAGTTGGCAGTTGCTGAATTCAATCACTGCAGATGAAAATACCACACCAGTGAGTTCTACAAGCTGGTGGCAGAGGGTGAGGATCAGGGGTTTCCCGAGTTCCTCATGCCTGGCTGTGCCAGCTCAGATCCCACCACTGGTGGGGACACAGGTGTTCTGTAAGTGTCCTAAGCTCACTCCATTGAAGCTCACCTGAGTTTATGATGCAGTTTTGTGGGTGTTTTGTGGTTCTCACTCTGTTGCAAAAGCTGAAAGTGTTGTCATCCACAGTTTGGAAAGTGTGACCCGTATACATGAGCTGACGCTTCAGCGTCTGAAGTTACACCAAGGAGTGGACAACATCAGCAGCAATTAGCCTCCCTGTTGGGGCCACTCATATCACACAAGGCTCAGGCAGGGAGTTTTAAGGCAGTGTGGTCCTTCTCTTGCCATGGTGTAGCTCTCAGTGGTGGTCTTTGCGTCCCCAAACCCACTGGGAGAAGCAGCACAGGTGAGTCTGGGGCAGAGCTGTCTTTCTCATGCTCCAAGCACATTTTATTACTAGGAAGGAAGGAAGACCAGCTTTGGTCCTGCAGATATCTGTAATGACTTTCCAGTTCTGACCCCCAGGAAGGATTTCAGGTTAAAGCTAGCAGGTTGACCTGAGAAGCAGCCCATCATTCTGCACAGGCCAGGGCAGAACCTGTGTTGGTGTCCATGTGTCGGCACTGACACCACAGACTTGTTTTATACAAAGATATAGAGGGGACCTTATTAACATCTATAAATAGCTGAGGGGTGGGTGTCAAGATGAAGATGCCAGTCTTGGTGGTGCCCAGTGATAGGATAAGGAACAGGTACAAGCTAGAACACAGGAGGTTCCACATCAATATGAGGAGAAACTTCTTTACAGTAAGGGTGATGGAGCACTGGAACAGGTGGCCCAGAAAGGTTGTGGAGTCTCCTTCTCTGGAGGTTTCCAAGACCTCCCTGGATGAGTTCCCGTGTGGCCTGCCCTTGGTGATCCTGCTTTGTCAGGGGGATTGGACTAGATGATCTCTAGAAGTCACTTCCAAACCCTAACATTCATTCTGTGATTCTGTGAGCATTTGGAGGTGGGGTCTGGCAGGGAAGGTGGTTAGAAATGAGTGTTGTATTTCTTTCTGTGATGTGGCACCTCAAAGTACAGCTCATGGCAGTAAGCATGAGGATCCTTGAGAAGGAAGCAGCTCACCTGGATCTTACCCTGATGGTATTCTCTGAAGCAGGGAGCGGATACCAGTGGGTTCACAAAGAGAGTAAGAGGCAAGAGGAAGAGTATGGAGGGACCAGTCTGAGAATGCTACAGTGTCTTGTTAATCAGCAGCCGATCCATCATATTAAATATCCAGCTGTCAGATATTACCTTTCAAGTGAAAATGAATAACTCCCATTAAGGGCGAAATGGGTTTGAAGTCGATTCGAGACAGATTAAAGTACTGTTATGAATGTGTGTTCGGGGAGGAGGAGATGGGGGCTGTGTATAATATACTTGTCCTTACAGTTTTTAAATAATAGATGTCCCACAAATTTATGTACTGCAGGCTGTCAGGGTTCGGAGGAGGGGAAAGGTCAGCGATGCAATTCTCAGAGCACCACAACTTGCAGAGTGTTTTGCTGTTGACTTCTAGCCTCGTTTGCCTTTCCGTGCTTTGCTGAACTAAAGTCACCTTTCCTTAGCTGGTTACAGCCTGAGACTGTCCTAGTCTCATCGCAGCATTGACTGCAGGCCAGGTCTCTGCCATCAGGATTTTGGTGGAACCACTTGTTGAAGCTGGGCAGAGTGCTGCTGCATACAGCACAGAGTGCATGGCAATTGGGTTGATGGCAACAGCTGTCACCAAGGAAAACGTAATCCAGAGTATTCTGTGCAAAATGTCCTGGGTGAGCTGGGAGGGTGAGTTCTGCATTGTTGAGTCAGTCCAGCTACTCCTGGAGATAACACGTGAGCCTCCAGGTCTGGCCAAGCATTTTTGTGTCTGATGTAAACACAGGACCAGACTCTCCTGCACCTAACGTGTTGTAAGCAGTCCACAGGAACAGCTGGGATTTCTCTGCTTCTAGCTATAAATGCTGTGGTTCCCTTACTATGGGAGATCATGAAGAATGAACTTCTTTAAGCCAGGCGTGCTTTGTAGGACAGATGTTTGTCCACAGGCTTATCCTCCTCCAAATCTTTGGTATGTGTTTCAAGCAACAGCAGCAGAATAAATGGAAATGCTGTCTTTGTCCAACTGAAGCCTCTTTGGGCATGTCCTGATATAAATCTGTTTCTGTTGCAGCACCGGCCAGCCAGGCAGAGAAGGAGCTGACAGAGCCTCCAGCATCCTCTAAACGAATATCATTTCCCTGCAGCTCTGAGTCGCCTCTCCCCTTTAAATGGTCAAAAACTTCAGAGGAGACCAAATCAGAGCAGGTAAGGAAGGAGAACCCAGCTTCTACAAGGAGGTAATTTGTTCCATATGTGCCAAAAGCAAAGAGTAAAATAGGAGACAGAAGATGAAAGGCGATAACTGGTGGTAGGAGAAGGCACCAAATTATTAAAGTCTACCTGTAAGGAAAGAGGGAAACAGCAACTGTAGCAGCTGGGTGATTCATTTGTCTTGCTCTGCAGATGTATCAGTGCCCATACTGCAAGTACAGTAACACAGACGTGAATCGGCTGCGGGTGCACGCCATGACCCAGCACTCGGTGCAGCCCATGCTCCGCTGCCCGCTCTGCCAGGACATGCTGAACAACAAGATCCATCTGCAGCTGCACCTCACCCATCTGCACAGTGTGTCACCTGACTGTGTCGAGAAGCTCATCATGACGGTAAGTGGCTGCGTAGTCAAGCGTGTCTGCTGCCTTCCCAGCAGAGATGAAGAGCAGAGGAATGGCCTGACCCACGTGGGCTGACTTTGCTGTGGTGGGCAGCTCCTTCATCTGTCAGGGCTCTCTCATCTAGGCTTTTCCCATGGCTGTTTTGTCTGCAAAGTCTCTTGTCCATGCTTGAGCACTGTGGAAGCTGTCAGCATTTCAATGTTGAGTAATTTTCCTGTGAAGAGATTAGAAAAAACACTGTTTCCTGTGACCACTGAGCTCGTTGCATGGGATCACCTTCTGCACAGAGGCTTCTGGGAGATGCAGGAGCTGATGTGCTGTGCTGTGGCAAAGAGATTGTGCTCCTGTGTTGATGAGCACTTCCCAGGAAGGACAGGGTGATTAAGGTAACATTACAGGAAATTGGATATCAGGTTTCGGCTTAAAATATGATTTTGAGAACCAATGGAGTAACTTCCCTTGGCAGTCTCATCTCATGGAGGGAGACAGTCCTATTGTGCAGCCCATGTTCTGTGCTCTGTTCACTTAATGAGGATCATTGTTAGGGTTGTATGAGATAAGCTGGATCTGTTCCTTCCATGAGGAGTTGCTCCATCCAAAATTACAATGCTTTTGTTGTGTAACAATTCCCTTTTCTCTGGGTAACCTGAACAAGGAAGGGATACACTGCTGTTGGCCCAAGGGAGGTGGAACCTTATGGGACCTCGCTGAATGCTAGAGCTGCTTTTTGAAGTGCTTTTTAAAATGTTTGGAAGTGCCTGGGTTTAAATTAAAATTTAAGCACAGGCATTTAAAATCCTCTGAGGTAGGAAGTCAGCCACTGAAGTGTGGAGCAAAAATTCTCTGAATCAAGTTAACTGTCCTCATGTAGAGCTCAAAACGTGTAACAACTCCACTTCTCAAGTTGTCAGAGAAACAACATTGTGCCTGTGTCTGGGTGGTGATTGCTTTTGTTTGTGTGGCTTCCAATGGGGAGCAGAAGCTTCAGACAGAGACTGTGGTTGAGCACAAACATATTTGCACCAGGCTCTTGTTCTACCCCATACCTGTGGTTTAGCACCTGACTTGGGACTCCTTCTAAAACACTGTCTTCAAGGAATCAAAATTCATCTAACTCATGAGCTGATGCTCGGTGAGAAGAAGCAAATTCACAATGCAGTGTCCAGAGTCTCATTGGGTTTGTGCTCTGGCTGGTTCTACCTCAGAGCTGCTGGCCCAGAAGCTCTGCTGGTGGCATGTGCCAGGAGTTGTGTAAGCAGCTGCCAGACCTCTTCTGCGGTGCTTGTACCTGCTGTGGCAGTGCAGATGCCCACAAAGGCTGACCCCCCTCCCCAGTGCTCAGGTGCTTCCTTCAGTAAATTACATTTTGAGTCCCAGCATATTTCTTTCATGAGTTCCCCTTTCCCAGGTTTCACACTAGTGCTCCTTTCCACCTGCTCGTGTCAGTGTAAAGTACAAGTAGAATTAATGAGACACTTTGCAGAAACCCTTCTCAGTTCACAAATGGGTTATATTGTCCCATTTCTACACTCTTGCTTCTTTGGTGTAATTGTCAAGGCAGGGTTGTGTCTGCATTTAGGAACTTGTCACCATGTGTATAAAATAAGTGTTTATGTTGATTCCTGTCAGTTCTTTCTGCTTGTTTTCACCCTTCTTTGCCAGTTCCTGACAACGGAGACAAATAATAATCACCTTTGTCGTAATTCTCATGTTCTTTATCAGCTCCCCTCCAGCGACATCATCTGAGCGAGACCATGCAGCATTGCCCTGCTTTTCTCTTACAGTTCTCTTCCCTTTCTAGCACCCTTCCAGCCTTCTCATGGTCTTTCTTAAACACCTTTATGTTTTTTATTTTATTGCTTTGCTTTACCAGTGTCAGTTTCACGCCCTCTCAGTCCCATCAGGCTCTGATAGAGCCAAAGACGTGTCCTGTGTCCCTTGGGCTGCAAAGGCCCATGGTGGCCATTCTTGGGCCAGTGGTCTCACCCAATCACAAGAACCAAGTGTGTGCCTCAAATAGGAGCTGCAAAATGAAACCCATTAAAAATCCCACCAGGCCAGCAGGTCCCAGTGCTATATGAATGACAAAATACAGAGTGGAGGGGAAGAAGAGCACCAGCAGTTCCCTACCCCTCTGAAGCCAGCCCTCCCTGAGGTCTCTAGTAGGGCATAGCTCTGACTGACCACTCATGCACCTTGGTCAAAGAGCTTTCCCATCGCAAGACCTCTGTTTCTGCAACCTGCATCTGTTTTGACTGATAGTGTTTAAGTGTGTAAATACCTTCACAGGACTCAAATGAATCTTGTTAGCTTGTGACTAAGTTATGGAAGACATTTTGACCTTAGAAGTGCAGTGAGCGGAAGCTGAGTCCTTTTCTTACACACCAGCAAGTGTAACCAGTTTGCTAAGGGTATCAGCCTTGCTGAGCTGGGCTCTTGGCAGAAGGTGCAGTCTGAAATGGATGTGGTTTGGTTGATCCATCCTCTTGGCCTGAGTGTGTCTGTGTCCCCCAGAATACAGGGAAACCAACAGAAGCTATTTGTTAATGGCCAAAGCAACTGCAAGTACTGTGGAGGACAGTCCCCTTAGGTGAGCACATCTGCTGTGCTGGAGCAGGGTCTCATCCTGCTGCTGCAAACCAGGACTTCTGCTGAGAACCATGGAGGCCACCATAGCTGTAAAGTTCATCTTCTTGCTCATCCCTGGTTTTTCCACCTTGCCATTGCCACTAGCCCTGGTTTTGTTGGTATGCAGAGATGTCTGGGGAGGAAGATCACCCCTCCGGCCTCAAGTCAAGTAGTGTGCAGGGCAAGAGGGCAGTTCTCTTTTTGCATTAAAGGACAAACGCATTGAGAAGTCAGTGTGACTTCCGCAGAATGTGGCAGCACCAAGGTTCCTAAGGCTCCTGTCCCAGTCTGACACATAAATCAGGTCTTGGTGCCACCATGAGGGAGCTGCAATCCGGTAACTGGGAGCCAAGTCCCTTTCGACAGTGTCTTTGGGCTCAGCACTGGGAGGAGGCTCCAGTTAATAATACCTTATCAGACGCCTTTCAGGAACCTGCAGTGTCTAATATGTCTGTTGCCATAGTAACGGCTGCTTGCCTCAGCTCAGGATCTTGGGGCTGGCTGTTCCGTGCCCCATCCTTTTCATATCTACGAGCAGCCAGGCTGGCTGTCCCATGGGACGCCAGGTCTTCCCCACTGGCCTCAGTGCTGGCACGGGGGCTGGCAGGGCTACAGCCATGGGCTGAGGGGTGAGTAGCGTAGTGTGGAATCAGGGAAACCCTTGTGGGGCAGGGGGTCCCACCACATCTCCCCCATCTCTTTCAGCATCCCTTCCACAGGGCTGGTGGATGGATGTGGCCGGGTTCATCTGGCATGGCATTTCAGCCACTCAGAGCAGGTCTAATCGCCATCTTCCCACATAACAGCCTCTCTGCTAATCTCGGGCCTGCACCGCTTCAGCAGAGAGCCCCTTAATGAGGGTGAAGTGCAGTTCGCCCGCACAGTCGATTGACAAGACTGATGGGCTCAAGCCGGGAGAAGGGACGGCTTCCCGAGAGCCTCCGGGAGTGGGGAGCTCTCCCTCCTCCCACGGCCAGCTTTATCCTTCTGCACATTTCTCTCCCATCGTCTCTGTTGTCAGTTTTCCTCGTTTTAGGGCATCTTCCCTGCGTTTCAGCTGTCCTTCCGTCTTTTCCTTTTCCTCCCTTTCTCTGAGAGTAATTCCCGCCTGTCCTTTCCATCCTCACTTCTCCTTCCTATCTTTATGTTTTTTCCCTCTTTCCTATTGTCTTTTCTTATTGCTCTCTCCCTTCTGCTGTCACTCAATTTTTCTCTCTCCCTCCTTCTCGCCCCCTCTCACTCCCCCCTTTCCCTCTCACTCTGTGTCTCATTCTCCATCTCGGATGAAGGTAATGAAAATAATCGGGCTTCATTAATTCTGAGCCCTGTGAGATGATAGCCATTTGGAGCCATGTTTGCCAATTAGATGGTCTAAATTAGAAGTGACCTTGGTATACTGCCATCGCTTTGCCTCTCTGAGTCTAATGAAGCTTTTCACTCCAGCACCCTCTCTCTCTCTTTGTAATGGAAATTACCTCCTTTGTCTGGTTGGGAACCTTGCATCTCATGTGTATCTCCCCCTGGTTGCATGGACATAGGGATAGTAACATATCTTCTCAGACCCCTTCTAGAGATTTTCTTTTCTAAGCTGCACGGTTTCATCGTTTGGGGGCATTTTCAGAGGAGCTGCACAGGCTGTCCATTCATTTGGTCACTTGGTCGGGAGGAAAGTCAGAGCAGGCAGAGCAGGGCACAAGGGGAGCTGGCTCTTCACGCTGTCCACAATTAATTTTTCAGCCGTGCCAAGAATATGCCTGTGTCACGCTGCCGGGGCCAGCACAAGAGGCGTGTTGGAGCTGCAAGCCTCCGGCCTGTGCTGATAAGCAGCTCTTCAGCTCATCACCTCCAAAATCTGGTGGATCGAGTCATGACAGGAACCATGCTTGTCACTGCTGGGGGTTGTCACCAATGAGGAGTGGACCTGCAGGTTGTTCTCTAGAGTGGTGACAGGTCTGTAGGTGTCAGGACATGTGTGATTTGCTGAGGATGCTCACGGGGCAGGGAGGCAGGAGACATACATATCCTGTGAACCCTTGGGCTTTTGTAACAGTCCTTGGACCACATTGTCCATAGAAGTAGCCATTGAATGGGGTGCCCGTGCTCTTCAGTGGATCTCAGAATAATAAAGACATTTTACCTGCTTAAGGGGATCTGAATTTCATCTGAAAGAGATGGTCCTGGGAGCAGAAAGGCTTGTCTCAACAACTCTCTATCTTTTAAAGCAGGTAATTGGCTTCCTTGCAGCCTGCTCTAGAGGGAAGTTCTTCAGCCAGTGTTCCTATCTCCAGTGCAGACCACAGGGGTGATGTTTGAAAGTGGGGCACAGAAGAGGCTGCCACAGTTTCTGAACCAAACTTCCGTCTCCTTCATTCTTCATTCAAGCAAGTTCCCTGCCTCAGTTTGTGGGATAGGGCAGGGACAGAGTGGTTGGAGTGATGGGTGTCCCCTGAGTGCCTGCCCCAGTGTTAGGGTTTTTTCTGAAGGCACTGGCTCCCAGTCATTGAAGTACCAATAAACAGAACCTGATCCATGTATCAGTATCCAAATGCCAGAGCAGTCAGAAAGATTAGATGGCAGTGACCTGTCAGCCCTTCCTCACTGCTCAGTTTTGTTTGGACAGAAAGGTCAAGAGTGATGTGAGTTGAGGGGACTGTTCGCTTTCTGTGCCACAACATTGGGTGAGCAACCTCAAGGAGACGTGGCTTAAAGAGCGTGAGGGACAAATGCTCTCAGGGCTGCACACAGTGGATCTGGTGTCTCACAGTAGTGTTTTCAAGCTTGGAAGGCTTTGCGGGTTGCCTGTGGGCCAGAATATCAAGTCTGCCACTGTAAAGGGGGTGCAGTTTAATGTTAGAGCAAAACAAGTACACAGAGGAAGGAAAGGGTGAAGACAAAGCACATTTGTCAGACTTACATCTGTAGGGTGGTTGTTTTAACACTGGCTCATACTGGCTGACATACTGCCATTGTGGAACACTTGGTACTGAAGAGACATCGAAACTAGGGGGATTGAGGCACTGAGCAGAGCTGAGGGTGGATGCTGGGATCACATGCAAGGTGTTGCTTGCTCAGGTGAGAGAAGGCAGAGCATGTTTAACAGCATCACGTGTTAACACAGGCTGTGCTGGAGATAACCACTTTCCTCTCCATCACCAGAACAGTTAATGCCGTTTAAATACACCTGAACACAGAACAGTGTGTCACAGAGCACCGCTCCCTGTTTATCTGCTGGGCAGCTGTGGACCACTAAACCCTCCTGCCCTATGGTCCTCCCACTATTTGTTGACATTAAAAACAGCCACAGTGTGTGAGACTTCTCTGTACAAGGAAATAGTGCATCCCCCGACCAGTTTGCAGCTTAGAAGGACAAAGAGTTCAAAATGGTCAGTCTGGAATTCAGTGCAACTGCAGAACAATTTGGGATGTGCAGCCCACTTTCACCATTACCTTTGCTCCTTGCTAGGGGTTGTCCATGAGGATGAAGAGGCAGAGTAGTCCTGCCCTGGAGGATGGTGTAGGAAGCAGGCAGCATTTCCAAGAGAAGCCTGAGTGGTACTGAACAAATAGAGGACTAAAGCGGCTCCAGCTGCTGAAGCAAGACCAGTGCCTTGTTCTCAAGGTTTTGCTTCCCAGGGCCAGCACTGTCTCAACTGCTTGCAGTTGCCCTGCATCCATACCCAGAATTCAGGTTTCCTGCACTTCTTTTTCCAAGCTTTTTTCTGTTTGCCTTTCGGGATTTTGTGTCTGTAACAATTCAATGTGCCACCACCTGCTTTTTATCTCCCCCCGCTTTTTTTCCTCCGGTCTTTTTTATTGTGGTGGGAGGGGTAGCAGTAGGGTGAGAACTGTGGCTGTGGAGATGCAGGTAGATAAAGGTAATTACTTAAACACATATAGAGCAGGACTTACTGGTTTGGAGACCCAGATTAAGATGCAGAGGAGCATGTGAGGTTGATGATTATATTTCGGGGAGAGTTAATTGACGGAAGGTGAAGGCAGACAAAGAACCGCTGCTTACTGCCTTCTTGAATCCCAATCAGGAATTATGATTAAAGACGCGGCGAGACAACAGAGGCCTGATGAATTGGTGTCTTTTTTTTTTTCTTTTTTGCCGTCATTCACACTTGATTGACTTCAACCTTTCAAGTGCAAAAGTCTCTCTTTTCCATTATTATTCATAGCCATCTGAGTTTTTCTAATTAAAGTGTATGAAAACAATTACTGATCCGTCGTACTGAGCGTGGTAGTGGGGATGGCTGCCGTACTGTACCGCGTATGAAAAGCCCACCGTTCCCTATAATGATGTGCAGCTGAGGTGTTAGATAATTTTATTCTTTTTCTACTCTGTTGGGGTTTTTTTTAATTTCTCGTGATTTATTTTTCATCATTCCTAAAGATCCTAGGAAAGCACTCACCCTGCTGATACAGCTGAGGGTGATACAGTTCCTTCTTGCTTCCCTCCAGTACCCCTGCTTGTCCCCCTCCTCCAAGCCTGGCTATCAGGAATTAACCAGTGACCTTTCATGTCTCCCAACCCAACACCCACAGCCATCAGATACTCCTGCTTAGAGGAAAAGGTGGAATGAATGCGGTGCGTGCTCAGATTCCCTCCTAGTTGATATGTCAGTGTCATTTGCCTTTCCTGCAGGCATCGGTGGGACCCAGCTCTCACCCTGTGCACCAGCTGTCCCAGAGCAGGAAGGGAACTCAGTGTCCCTCCCAGGGACTTCAGGTGTTTGTGGCCACTCATAGGTCAACCTCTGTTTCTGAGGTTTTCTGTGGACTGGTTTTGCTTCCATTCGCTTAGTGAATTCAAGGTCTAGTCTGTGTTTGCTTGGATTTGACATGTGTGCAGATAAGGAAGATCTCACATCCTGCACATAGGTTTACCTTAAGCTCCACCACAGATCTGCTAATATCTCATGCAGTTCATTTGGAGCCTTGTGATCCTTGACTTTGCAGCAAGCAAGGTACACAGCGTGCAGATAACAACCTCACTCACTCACTCTCTCCTCAAATCTGAGGTTCAAATGCCCTCTGAGTATCTGACAGGATGGAGGGTCTTATTTTGCTAAGAAACATGCCTGTCTAGGAGCATTTATTTGTGCCTCAAATTCCCAGCAGTCAAAGACTGGGGCAGAATCACCACAAGTGTGCGAGTCACTGCGGATCTCTGTTCCATCAAATACCATGGCCCTGGTGAAAAGGAGATGCTCTTGGGTGACAGCAGAGTGAGGCATGCAGCTGCTTGGAGCAGTTGAGGTGTATTCACTTGGCACAGACATCCAACCAGTGCTGGCAGCCAGGTACTGGAATACAGCATGGCTGGAGATAGTGATACTGGGGTCTGCCTTTCCAGCTGCTCTGGAGAGAAGGGCTGTGGGGCAGCTTTCCAGATGGTGTGAGATAGTGGCTCTGCGCCTTCAGAAGGGCCTTTGTCCTGCATCTGATGCTAGTCATGTGCAAACAGCTGACAAGGTAGCTTGTATGTTCTGTGTCTGACCAGATACACCGAAAGACACAAGAGTTTTCCAGCCAAAGATGGGCACATCCATTTGACTCTTTCCAAGAGTATATCTGGTTGAAGCACACAGACTCCACAGCTCTTCAAAAATGCTGGTGCTCAAGCATTGCACTGGTTATGATGGCACAGGTTCTAGGCAAACAGTAGGAGAGAAGCAAAGGAAACACATCAGTCAGAGCAAGGAAAGGGTTACAAAAAGCTTTTCATTTTTCAGACAATTTGCTGTCTTTTTAGTCTTTCCTTATTCATCCTTTCCTTTGTCACCTCTCTCCTTATTTGTACTTTTCTTTCTCATGCCCCTCCTTTTCCTGCATCGATACACTTTGAAAACAGTGCTGCAATGCTCCCTAGTTCAAGATTACAGTGTACTTTACGAGGTATGATTTAATTAGGGGCCTTATTATGTTTTCAGCAGCTTAAGGTGGGCCTTTCAACTTATCTACCTAATTGGTTGCACAAGAAGTTTCACAGCCCATGACAAAACATTGTCAGTGATCAAAGTCTGAATTCTACATAAAGGAAAAATATTAATAATAAGATTATTCTTCAAGTGTGCGCTGCTAATTATGTCCAGAATGTAACTGTAGAAACACTTTTGACTGATGTGAGCTTTGTCTAATAAATATGAGTCTTCAGTGAGCTATGAAAAGTGATGCCTCTGACTTTAAAATGCTGGTGTCTGATTTTGCCACTGAAGATCTTTAAAATGTTTCCCTGTGTTTTTCTTCTCCCCACATCCTTTCCTCCCCATCTCCAGGTGACAACACCTGAGGTGATGATGCCCAGCAGCATGTTTCTCCCAGCAGCCACTCCAGAGAAAGATGGGAACTCAGCTGCAGAGGAGCCGGGGAAGCAGCCTGGTGAGTGAAGGTCAATGAGGTCCATGGGTCCTACCACTCCCTGAGCTCCCATCAGCTGGACAGAGGCTGTGTCTCGGGACATCACTACCTAGGAGACTTCCATGTTCCCAGCTGTCTCCTGAGAACCACAGTCAGACAGTGCCCAGCAGGGCCATCTCCCATTGCCTGTGCTACAAACAGGCTGGTGTCCTGAGTGTCCCCACTGCAGGGCAAAACAGGGCAGCTCAGAGAGGAGGAATACAGCTCACCACCCTGGCAATTCATGGGGAAACAGTGTTGTATCCTTGCAAAGGAGAAGACCAGGTCTGAGCAGCAAAAAGCAGAGGGGGTAAAGGGCTGAAGGGGTTTGGAGAGAAATGCTAAAGGTTGCAGCTGCTGGCATTGTGCTGCCACTTCTGCTTGACTTAACTCTGTTGCCATCATAGTTCGAGCATGGACAATGGCTGTGCGGTAAGGGATATTTGAGCTACTGCTGTCCTTATCCTCCCCAGATCACCTCAGCTTTTTCATTGCCTTACTGTGTTATGAAGGTGTGGCTGAAAAAACATGGCTATTTAGTCCTGGCTTTGTTGTGTGATGTGAGAGCATCCCATGAACATCTTTCTGCACAGGCAGGAGCGTCAGATCTCAAACCTGGCAGGGAATCAATGCATTCCTTCTGTGCCCCCCTAGAAAGTCTGTGAGGAATCTGGAAATTAAGACAGACATCATTTCCTTTTAGGCAGACAGCCCCAAGGCAGTGGTACTGGTAGGGCAGCACTGGCACAGCCAGGGTAGCTAATGCTGCCCTGTGCAACGGGATCCCTTTTCTGGCGTCCACCCGTATCACAGTGTCTTTTCCAGCAGGAGTCTGCCCTTAGACCCTGGAAAAGTGGCTGTGTGCTGATCACTTGTTCCTTTTCCCATCCTCCCTCAAACAGCACCTTTAGAGCTGCTGCCAGTGGGTCCTGAATGTCATTCCTGTTGTTTTTTAGCTTTGATAGGACCAAGGCTCAAATACTGCATTCAGTTTGATGAACCTTTTTGTTGGAAAATAGGCAGTACATCAAAGAAAAACAGCAAAGACAGAGAGGTGGCTCAATGGCCTTCACTTAAAAGGAAGAATTAAAGGTGATAAATGCACTGAGAGAACGTGTGTGTGTGAATAATTTCCAGATACTCAAAGTGGGCAAGAAAGTAAATTGTGTAGGTATATGCAGTGGGCCACAAAGAGGGTAATGGGCTGGCATAAATGAAATAAATGAATTAAGATAGAGAAATAGAAATCCCTATTGTCTTTCAGAGAGAAAAACACCGATCTCTTAGGGACAAAAAGAGGGTGTTGATCTGCCCTCCTGTGCTGGTGTAATTTTCAGGTTTGCTCTGATTTTGTTTGCACAGAGATCTCTGAGGACTCGGGAAAGAGTCTTTTGCCGTCGGAAAGTGCAGAGCACAGTGGCGATCCTAAGCCTGTCCCGGCTGATCCGAGCTCTGCCAGGGAGGACTCCAGCTTCCTCTGCTGGAAGAAGGGCTGCAACCAGGTGTTCAAGAGCTCGGCAGCCCTGCAGACACACTTCAATGAAGTCCACGCAAAGCGACCTCAGCTGCCGGTATCAGATCGCCACGTCTACAAGTATCGCTGTAACCAGTGCAGTCTGGCCTTCAAAACCATTGAGAAGCTGCAGCTCCATTCCCAGTACCACGTCATCCGGGCAGCGACCATGTGCTGCCTCTGCCAGCGCAGCTTCCGAACCTTCCAGGCTCTGAAGAAGCACTTGGAAACCAGCCATCTGGAGCTGAGCGAGGCGGACATTCAGCAGCTGTATGGTGGTCTCTTGGTCAACGGGGACCTCCTTGCTATGGGCGATCCTTCACTTGCAGAAGACCACACTATAATTGTTGAGGAAGATAAGGAGGAGGAGAGTGACTTGGAAGATAAGCAGAGCCCAACAGGTAGTGATTCAGGGTCGGTGCAAGAGGACTCTGGCTCAGAACCAAAAAGGGCCCTACCCTTCCGAAAGGGCCCGAACTTCACTATGGAGAAATTCCTAGATCCATCTCGCCCGTACAAGTGCACAGTCTGCAAGGAGTCTTTCACACAAAAGAACATTCTCCTGGTCCATTACAATTCAGTTTCTCACCTGCATAAACTGAAAAGAGCCCTCCAAGAATCTGCTACTGGGCAGCCCGAACCTACCAGCAGCCCAGACAACAAGCCTTTTAAGTGTAACACCTGCAACGTGGCCTACAGTCAGAGCTCAACCTTGGAGATCCACATGAGGTCCGTCCTGCACCAGACCAAGGCTCGGGCTGCCAAGCTGGAGGCCGCTGGGGGCAGCAGCGGCAGTAATGGCGCTGGCAACAGCAGCAGCAGCAGCAGTCTGTCCTTGGGCTCCTCCACACCAAGTCCAGTGAGTGCCACCAACAGTAGCACTTTCACAACCACCAACACAAGCACTTCAGGCACAGCTCCCATTCCCAACCTGCTCAACCAGGTACCCGGCGAGAACGTGGGAATCCCTCCGTTAGGTAATCCTATAAGCACTAATATCTCCTCCCCTTCTGAGCCCAAAGAGGTGAACCGGAAGAAGCTGGCAGACATGATTGCATCCAGGCAGCAGCAGCAGCAGCAACAGCAGCAGCAGCAGCAGCAGCAGCAAGCTCAGACCTTGGCACAAGCCCAGGCCCAAGTCCAGGCCCATTTGCAGCAAGAATTGCAACAGCAAGCTGCTCTCCTACAGTCTCAGCTGTTCAACCCAGCACTTTTGCCACACTTTCCAATGACCACTGAGACCCTTCTGCAGCTTCAGCAACAGCAGCATCTTTTGTTTCCATTCTACATCCCTAGTGCTGAGTTCCAGCTCAATCCAGAAGTCAGCCTGCCTGTGACCAGTGGTGCACTGACATTGACTGGTACAGGTCCCAGTTTGCTGGAGGACCTGAAGGCTCAAGTTCAGCTCCCTCAACAGAGCCATCCACAGCTCTTACAACAGCAGCAAGGTCAGCTGTCCTTGTCACAACCTCACTCCATCCTTATACAGCAGAGCCAGCACCCTGAGAAGAAGAATAAATCTGTAGTGAAGGAGAAAGAAAAAGAAACCTCACGGGAAAGGGAAAATGCAGAGAGGGGAGACAGTAATGTAGCATCCAAGGAGTCTCTGCCCGATAACTTGAAGCCCAAAGAGAAGAAGGACCTTGTACCAGGCAGTAGTTCGGAGCCGTCCTTACTGCCTCCACGTATTGCCTCTGATGCCAGAGGGAATGCCACGAAAGCCTTGCTGGAGAACTTCGGCTTTGAGCTCGTCATCCAGTACAACGAGAACAAGCAGAAGGTGCAGAAGAAAAATGGGAAGACAGAGCAAGGTGAGAACTTGGAAAAGCTTGAGTGTGATACGTGCGGCAAGTTCTTCTCAAACATCCTCATCCTGAAGAGCCACCAAGAGCATGTTCACCAAAATTACTTTCCCTTTAAGCAGCTAGAGAGATTTGCCAAGCAGTACAGAGAACACTATGACAAACTGTACCCACTGCGGCCTCAGACCCCAGAGCCACCGCCACCACCTCCACCACCCCCACCTCCACTCCCTCCAGCACCTCCTCAGCCAGCCTCTACTCCTACCATTCCTGCTTCTGCCCCACCAATTACCTCTCCTACGATTGCACCAGCCCAGCCGTCTGTGCCACTCACCCAGCTCTCCATGCCGATGGAGCTCCCCATCTTTTCACCACTTATGATGCAAACCATGCCACTACAGACATTACCTGCTCAGCTGCCCCCCCAGTTGGGTCCTGTAGACCCTCTGCCTGCTGACCTGGCCCAGTTGTACCAGCATCAGCTCAACCCTAGCCTTCTCCAGCAGCAGCAGAACAAGAGGCCACGGACACGGATCACTGATGACCAACTCAGAGTCCTCCGGCAGTATTTTGACATTAACAACTCCCCAAGTGAGGAGCAGATCAAAGAGATGGCGGACAAATCTGGATTGCCCCAGAAGGTGATCAAGCACTGGTTCAGGAACACTCTTTTCAAAGAACGCCAGCGCAACAAGGATTCCCCTTACAACTTCAGTAATCCTCCCATTACCAGCCTGGAAGAACTAAAGATAGATTCACGTCCCCCTTCTCCAGAACCTCAAAAGCAGGAGTACTGGGGAAGCAAGCGGTCCTCCCGGACACGCTTTACTGACTACCAACTCCGAGTCCTGCAGGACTTCTTTGATGCCAATGCTTATCCAAAGGATGATGAATTTGAGCAGCTTTCGAACCTGCTGAACCTCCCAACACGTGTTATAGTGGTGTGGTTCCAGAATGCCCGTCAAAAAGCTAGGAAAAACTATGAGAATCAGGGAGAAGGCAAAGACGGGGAGCGGCGGGAGCTTACAAATGACAGGTACATTAGAACAAGCAACTTGAACTACCAGTGCAAAAAGTGCAGTCTCGTCTTTCAGCGCATTTTTGATCTTATTAAACACCAGAAAAAGCTTTGTTACAAAGATGAGGATGAGGATGGACAGGATGATAGCCAGAATGAGGACTCTATGGATGCAATGGAGCTCTTGACTCCAACCAGTTCCTCCTGCAGCACACCAATGCCCTCACAAGCTTACAGCACACCTACGTCTTCAGCCAATGCGACCTCCTCAGCTTTTCTGCAGCTCACAGCAGAGGCAGATGATTCCTCCACCTATAGTTCTAAAGTAGAAGCTACAGATGAGAAACCAAAGCAGTCTGAACCTCCAAGTACACAGCAAAACCAAACTCAAGAGAAGCAAGTGCAACCAAAGCAAGAGTCTCAGCAGCAACAGGACCAAGGAGAACAAAAGACAAGTTCAGCACACCAAAAGATTTCACAGTTATCCTCTCCCTCTTCATTGCAACAGCCACCTCCCCCTCCTCAACCACCTCAGTGCTCTTTGTCACAGTCAAGCCCAAGTCCATCTCAACTCTCACATCTCTCCCTCAAACCCATTCACACATCCACCCCTCAACAGCTGGCAAACCTACCTCCTCAGCTAATCCCATACCAGTGTGACCAGTGTAAGCTGGCATTTCCTTCCTTTGAGCATTGGCAGGAGCATCAGCAGCTCCATTTTCTGAGTGCACAGAACCAGTTTATCCACCCCCCATTCCTGGACAGGACACTGGACATGCCATTCATGCTTTTTGATCCCAGTAACCCACTACTTGCAAGCCAGCTGCTGTCTGGAACATTACCGCAGATTCCAGCCAGCTCAGCCACTTCACCATCAACTCCAACATCCACAATGAACACACTGAAGAGAAAGCTGGAGGAAAAGGCCAGTGCAAGCCCTGGAGAAAATGACAGTGGGACTGGAGGAGAAGAACCACAAAGGGATAAACGTCTAAGGACAACCATTACCCCAGAGCAGCTGGAAATCCTTTATCAGAAATACCTGCTTGACTCCAACCCAACACGGAAAATGTTGGATCACATTGCACATGAAGTGGGCTTGAAGAAACGCGTGGTGCAAGTTTGGTTTCAGAACACCCGTGCACGGGAAAGGAAGGGACAGTTCAGGGCTGTAGGGCCTGCCCAAGCCCATAGACGGTGTCCCTTCTGCCGAGCTCTCTTTAAAGCAAAGACAGCTCTGGAAGCTCATATCCGATCCCGTCACTGGCATGAGGCCAAGAGAGCTGGATACAACTTGACGTTGTCTGCTATGCTCTTAGATTGTGATGGGGGACTCCAAATGAAGGGAGACATCTTTGATGGAGCAAGCTTTTCCCACATGCCACCAAGCAGCAGTGATGGACAGAGTGTTCCCCTCTCCCCAGTGAACAAGAGCATGGAACTGTCACCTCGAACTCTGCTGAGTCCGTCCTCCATTAAGGTGGAAGGGATAGAAGACTTTGAGAGTCCCTCCATGTCCTCGGTCAACCTGAGCTTTGACCAAACGAAACTGGACAATGATGACTGCTCTTCTGTCAACACTGCAATCACAGACACTACAACGGGAGATGAAGGGAATGCTGACAACGATAGCGCAACAGGGATTGCAACTGAAACCAAATCAACATCGGGACCCAGTGAAGGTCTGACAAAAGCTGCCATGATCGCAATGTCTGAATATGAAGATCGGCTGTCTTCTGGCCTGGTCAGCCCAGCTCCCAGCTTCTACAGCAAAGAGTACGATAATGAAGGTACTGTGGACTATAGTGAGACATCCAGCCTTGCAGACCCCTGCTCACCCAGCCCTGGTGCAAGTGGTTCAGCCAGCAAGTCTGGAGAGAGCGGCGATCGGCCCGGACAGAAACGCTTTCGCACTCAGATGACTAATCTCCAGCTAAAAGTTCTTAAGTCATGCTTTAATGACTACAGGACACCTACCATGCTGGAGTGTGAGGTCCTGGGCAATGACATTGGACTGCCAAAGAGAGTTGTTCAGGTCTGGTTCCAAAATGCTAGGGCAAAGGAGAAGAAGTCCAAACTCAGCATGGCCAAGCATTTTGGTATAAACCAAACAAGTTACGAGGGACCCAAAACAGAGTGCACTTTGTGTGGCATCAAGTACAGCGCTCGACTGTCTGTACGTGACCATATCTTCTCTCAACAGCATATCTCCAAAGTTAAAGAAACCATTGGAAGCCAGTTGGATAAGGAAAAGGAGTATTTTGACCCAGCTACTGTACGTCAGTTGATGGCTCAGCAGGAGCTGGACCGGATCAAGAAAGCCAACGAGGTTCTTGGTCTGGCAGCTCAACAGCAGGGCATGTTTGATAACGCCCCTCTTCAAGCTCTTAACCTTCCTGCTGCATACCCAGCACTACAGGGCATCCCTCCAGTCTTGCTCCCAGGCCTCAACAGCCCGTCCTTACCAGGCTTCACTCCATCCAACACAGGTGGGTATGGATGTTACCACCCTGCTCAGACACACAGCTGAGCTTGATGCAGCTTTAGCACAGCAGATGTTCCCTTGAGAATGGCTGACAGTAGGATACCAGCCCTTTAGTTGAGTGTGTTGACTTGACAGCAAATAAGCAAAAGGGTTTTTTATCTTTAATTCCTGAACTCAGGTTTTGTAATAAAGTCTGAAATAGAGCAAGATCTAGACATGCTGCTTGTCTCAGTTCCCTTAGCACAGACTAAGAATTCTGAAGCACCTTCAAGGAAGTGGAAAATAGAGGCTTTATCAAATGAAGCAGGAAAAGAACAAATGTGCTGAGCACGTGGGTCATTCTACCTTTCCTTTTGGTGCTCAGCTCAGTTTGTGTAGTGCCATCCCATGTCTTCAGTCATTCAGAACTGTTGCTAAGGAAAAGTGGCATGCATAGTAGCACCGGTGATACTAGCATCTGTAGCTAATAGTGACCTCCAGGACACATCCTAATGCAGCTAGGGGCTGGGTTTTGAGCAGTGGCTGGGCACAACCTGAAAGTAGCTACGCAAGAAACAACAGTGTAGTCATGGGACAAATCTGCTTTGTATTTTAGTAGGGCTTTTCTTAACAATACTGAAAAAAAAAGTAATTTGGCATAGGCTTTTGGGTGGCCTAATCCTAAATACTGGACTTTTGGTTTTGAAGATGCTCCTTTCTCTTGTACCTGGTGGGTGAGTGGAAAGTATTAAGATGTGTGGCAGACACTGGCAATGGAAGATACTGCTCAGTAGACCAGCAATGACCTAGAATCTAACTTCATCAAAGGGCTTTATTTCACCCCTGCTACATCTGTGGCATCCCAGAGATGTGCCTGTGTCTGAACTGCCACTCATGAGAGAGTAATTGATGTTCTCTAGGAGACCTATTTTCACTTGGAAGACTTCTTTGTTTACTTCTGATGGTCCCTCTTCAGGCTGACTTTCTCCAGGGCTGCTGTGTATTTACAGAGATATCCTGAGAAGTATTTCCAGTGTCTTGTCTCAGCAACAGGCTGAGTCTGTCTAGGGCTGGAAGGCCCATGACAGCCTAATGCCCAGTGTGGTTACACCACCTACTCTGCACCTGTGTTTTCCACACTGCAGCAACACCTGTCACTAATAGACAGTGTGCAGAAATGACAACTTTTACTGTACTGAACTAATTGGCTAATGATGAGTTACAGTCTATGGTTTGAAGCCTAAATAAGATCTGAGCAGTGGGGCTTCCATTGCTAGAAATTTTTCTGTCCAGGTCTGATGCTTATTCCTGTTCCCTAAATCTTTGACACTGTTTCCCACAGCATTCTCCTGGAGAAACTGGCTGCTCATGGCTTGCAGGGGTGGACAGTTCACTGGGCTAAGAACTGGCTGGATGGTCAGGCCCAAAGTGTGGTGGTGAATGGAGTTAAAACCTGTTAGTGGCCAGTCAGTTAGTGGTGTTCCCCAGTGCTCACTGTTGGGGCCAGTTCTCTTTAATGTCTTTATCAGTGATCTGGATGAGGGAATGGAGTGCACCTTCAGTAAGTTTGCAGATGACACTAAGTGGGGTAGGAGTGTTGATTGCTTGAGGGTAGGAAGGCTCTGTAAAGGGATCTGGACAAGCTGGATCGATGGGCCAAGGTCAACTGTATGAGGTTTAACAAAGTCAAGTGCCAGGTCCTGTGCTTGGATCACAACAACCCCAGGCAGCTACAGGCTTGGGGCAGAATGGCTGGAAAGGTGCCCAGCTGAAAAGGACTTGGGGATACTGGATGACAGCCATCTGAACATGAGCCAGCAGTGTGCTCAGGCAGCCATGAAGGCCAAGAGCATCCTGGCCTGTATCAGGAAAAGCGTGGCCAGCAGGAGTAGAGAAAGTGATCCTGCCCTCATAGTCAGTACTGGTGAGGCCACACCTTGAATACTTTGTTCAGTTTTGGGCCCCTCACTATAAGAAGGACATTAAGGTGATGAAACATGCCTAGAGAAGGGCAGTAAAGCTGGTGAAGGGCATAGAGAACAAGCCTTATGAGGAGCAGCTGAGGAAACTGGGCTTATTTAGTCTGGAGGAGGCTGAGGGGAGACCTCACTGCTCTCTACAGGTGCCTGAAAGGAGGTTGGAATGAGACAAGGGTCACTCTCCTCTCCTTAGTATCAGGTGATAGGATGAGAGGAAATGACCTGAAACTGTGCCACGGGAGGTTTAGGTTGGACATTGGGAGAAATTTCTTTACTGAAAGAGTGGTGAGGCATTGGAACAGGCTGCCCAGGGAGTCACTGTCCCTGGAGTTGTTCAAGAAGTGGGTGGATGTGGCACTTCGGGACATGGTGCTGTTAGGTTGATGATTGGACTTGATGATCCTAGAGGTCTTTTCCAACCAAAACAATTCTATGATTCCACTCCTGGATATATGCCTGAGGACACCTCTCCATGCCAGGACTGTTTTATTCAATACTTTTCTTACCAAAGATCTGATTGCAGAGGCCAGATCCAAGAGGATCTCTTTGGCAAATTACGTTGTCATCTTATCTCAGATAGCTCTGTGCAGTTTAGTTTGTACCCCAATTTTAGAACGATATCTAAAAGGACTTTTTTGCACTTCCTTCTCTCTGGTTGCTTTTGTTTTCCCCACAAGAGCAGTATGTGTCCTGGGGAGATGGGGCTACATACTACGAATGTTAAAAGCGATCAGTGGCTGCCTAGACAGGACTAAGCTATTTAGAAAGTCAAACAGACTATTTGTGGCCTTTAGATAAAGCTCCAAAGGTCAGGCCATCTCAGCTCAAAGCCTGTCGAAGCAGATAAGGCTGTGCATCCAGGAATGTTATGAATTAGCTGCTGCTCTTGCGCTTGAACCTCCCAGGGCCTGTTCAGATGGGGAACTTCAGTTTCAATGGCATCTCTCCATAATATGCCCTTATCTGAAATCTATGAGGCTGCTGTGTGGAGGCTTCCTCTGTACACCTCATACCTTCACAAGTCCCCGTTGTCTTGGTACGGCGTTGGTTCAGATGCAGGTTTCAAAAGGGCTTTGACTAAGCTGTTGCTGAACGGTCTCAGCCCCTGGCCATCCTCCTGCCAGTCCTCCTGCCCCAGATGGCCTCTGTGGAGTTACAGCAGCTTGTTGATGCCCTTTGCTTGGGATGCCAGCACCAGGGGCAGGTGTCCCACACTGGTGGGTGAATGCAGTGCTGTAGACAAATGAGCTGTTTGTCACAGGAAGTCGTGCAGCCAGGTTTTGGAGAGTGCTTTGTTTCCCTGATGTGCCAGCTGCTGCTCAGAGAGAAGAAGCAGATTCCTGTGCTCCACAGTGAGAAGGATGGGCTACACCAGCCTTACAGGGCATGGTTAAGTAACAGGCTCTTGCAATACAGCAGTGCAGGAGCAGTCTGGGGTTTGGTGTCCAGAAGCCTGAGGAGCACATGTGCATTTGCATAGAATGTACATCTTGTGTTCCATCAGCCTCTGCCCCAGGTCCTGCCATCTGCTCTCGCCAAGGACCTGGGTGTCAGGCTGCCTGCTAGCAGCAGGGCAGAGATGGTGGAGGATGTCTACACTTGTTCCTCAGGATCAATTGTGGTAATTTAAAGACATCACGAAGATAAATGGGGCAGCTGAAGCTCAGACAGAGCTGTTGGATTCAGCCCCTGGCTGTGTTTGACTCCCACCTTGGCAGTGGGAGCAATGTCTCTGCTGGCACACTTCCCCTTGGAAAAGACTTCAAGTTGACAATGTGCCCTAAACTACCCCTGAAAGGGACAGTTTCCCCTGCTCCTTCCCTCTTCCATTGGATGTATCCCAATAGGGGTTTGACCTAAAGTAAAAGTTACAGCGCCTCTGTGTCTGATTCCTAGTTACATGACTGTCCCTAGCCAGATTCCAAGCAGTTGCTGTTGTGGCTATGAGATCTTGGGCTTTGTTAACAGGCAGCTGGATTTTGTTGAGCAGTTTTACGGCAGAGGTGGATTGACAGTATCTGGCATTGCAGCCATTTGGCAAAGCACCTTCCTTCTGCTGGAGTCCTTTGTCTGAAGGATCAGTTGTTCAGATGTAGGAGAAGCACCTGTCCCTGTCACAGGCATTAATCAGAGGGGTCAGTAAAACAATGGCTGTGCTGAGCATCCTGAGTGGCTGGTGGGTGTCCTGGCAGAGACACCCTGTTCAATGCTGCTGGGCAGCCTGACTGCGCTGGCCATGGGTGATGGGGGCTGACAAGGCTTATCCTCATGGAATGGGGCCTGAGGGAGTGGGGAGAGAAACAGTTGTCCTGGAGGAAATGGGAATAGCAGCCAGGCTCACTAACCTGCACTGCTGTGGCATGTGAGCTTGGGCTGGTCACTGCCTCCATGCACAAGGGATGGCAGTGCCCAGGGGGTTGCAGGGTGGCCCAGGGTCACCCCAGCTCATGCTTTCTACCTGCCCAGCGCTGATGACTCCTCACCTCTCTCTCCTCCCTCTCGCAGCTTTAACTTCTCCCAAACCCAACCTGATGGGCCTGCCCAGCACAAGCGTCCCTTCGCCTGGCCTCCCCACCTCTGGATTACCAAATAAGCAGCCCCCAGCCGCACTGAGCTCACCCACCCCGGCACAAGCCACGGCGGCCGTGGCCCCGCAGCAGCCACCGGCAACGACCCCACAGCCGCAGCCGCAGCAGCCACCCCCGCCGCAGCGCAAGGAGAAGGAGAGCGAGAAGGGAAAAGAGAAGGAGAAGACACCCAAGGGAAAGGGGGATCCCCTGCCAGGGCCGAAGAAGGAGAAGGGGGAGGCGCCGGCGGGCGCACTCTCTGCCCCACTGCCTGCCATGGAGTATGCAGTGGAGCCTGCCCAGCTCCAGGCACTGCAGGCTGCCCTCAACTCAGACCCCACCACCTTGCTGACGAGCCAGTTCCTTCCCTACTTCGTCCCTGGCTTTTCTCCCTACTATGCCCCACAGATCCCTGGTGCCCTGCAGAGCGGGTACCTGCAGCCCATGTATGGGATGGAGGGGCTCTTCCCCTACAGCCCGGCGCTGTCACAGGCACTGCTGGGGCTGTCTCCCGGCTCCCTGCTGCAGCAGTACCAGCAATACCAGCAGAGTCTGCAGGAGGCATTGCAGCAGCAGCAGCAGCAGCAGCGGCAGGTGCAGCAGCAGCAGCAACAGCAACAGCAGCAGCAGCAGCAGCAACAGCAGCAGCAGCAGCAGCAGAAACCGCAACAGCCCAAAGGAAGCCAAACCCCCGTCCCCACGGGGGCTGCCACCCCGGACAAAGACCCTGCCAAAGAACCCCCCAAGCAAGAAGAGCAGAAGAATGCACCCCGCGAGGTGTCCCCCCTCCTGCCCAAACCCCAAGAAGAGCCCGAAGCAGAAGGCAAGGGCGCGGACTCCCTCTGCGACCCCTTCATCGTCCCGAAGGTGCAGTACAAGCTGGTGTGCCGCAAGTGCCAGGCGGGCTTCAGCGACCAGGAGACGGCCAGCGACCACCTGAAGTCCCTCTGCTTCTTCGGCCAGTCCATGGCGAACCTGCAAGAGATGGTGCTTCATGTGCCCACCGGCAGCGGCCAGGGCAGCGGCTCGTACCAGTGCGTGGCGTGCGAGAGCACGGTGTGTGGGGACGAAGCCCTCAGTCAGCATCTCGAGTCAGCCCCGCACAAACACCGAACAATCACAAGAGCAGCAAGAAACGCCAAAGAGCACCCCAGTCTATTACCTCACTCTGCCTGCCCCCCTGACCCCAGCACCGCATCTACCTCGCAGTCGGCCGCTCACTCAAACGACAGCCCCCCGCCCCCCCGGCCCCCCCCCGGCTTCCCCCCACGCCTCCAGAAAGCCCTGGCCCCCAGCGGCCCCCCGCACCCCGCCGGGGAAGCCGCCGCCGCCGCCTTTCCCTCCTCTCTCCTCATCTTCAACGGTTACCTCAAGTTCATGCAGCACCTCAGGGGTTCAGCCCTCGATGCCAACAGACGACTATTCGGAGGAGTCTGACACGGATCTTAGCCAAAAGTCAGATGGACCGGCGAGCCCGGCGGAGGGGCCCCGGGACCCCGGCTGCCCTAAGGACAGTGGTCTAGCTAGCGTAGGAATGGACACCTTCAGATTGTAAGCTTTGAAGATGAACAATGACAAAAATGAATTTAAATAAAATAATTAAAAAAAAAAAAAAAAAAAAAAAGAGAGACCTAAAAAAAAAAAAAAAAGTTAATAACAAACCAATTTCAAACAAAAAAAAAAATAAAAATAAAAAATAGACTAACTGCAATTCCAAAGCTTCTAACCAAAAAAAAAAAAAAAAAAAAGAAAGAAAAAAAAAAACAGAAAAAAAAAAAAAAAACAAACCCAGAAAATAAAAAGAAAAGCGTGGGTTGTTTTCCCATATAACGATGCCGGTGGGTTTTACATTTCTTTTTTCCTTTCCTTTTAATAAAATAAAACTTTAAAAAAAAAAAAAGAAAGAAAAAAAAAAAAAAAAGAAGAAGAAGAAGTTAAAAAAAAAAAAAAAATAAAGAAATCTGTTACATTTGTCCTTTCGAAGGTACTGTTGGTCTGGGAGACGAAAGCCCGTGCTGCCTCCTCACTGTCTTCGGAGCTTGAGCCCCTTGTACATTGCCCCTGCCCCCCCCCCCATCCCTCCCCACGTCGATAGCACAGCAGAGGCCGGCACGCACTGTATGGGAAAGCAGCCCACCGGGTCACAGTTTTAAATTTCTTGCTATCTTAGCATTCAGATACCAATGGCTTGCTAAAAGAAAAAAGAAATGTAATGTCTTTTTATTCTCAGGTCAATCGCTCACACTTTGTTCTGTTTTCAGAATTCATTGTTTTTTATATATATATATATATATATAATTTCTTTTGTTTGTTTTGGGGGTTTTGTTTCATTTCATTTCCGTTCCAGAAAAGGATTTTTTTCTTTTCTTTTTTTTTCCCCCTCTCTTTTTTTTTCTTTCTTTTTTTTTCTTTCTTTTTTTTCTTTTTTTTTCTTTCTTTTTGTTTCTTTCTTTTTTGTTTCTTCTTTTTTTCTTTCTTTTTTTTTTTCCTTCCTTTTTTTTTTTTTAATTTAAAATGGGCAGAAAGTATTCAAAGGAAAAAAGAAAACCACAATGTGAACCGCTTTAGCTTTTCGGGGATTTTAAGGGTAGCTTTTCTGCTGAAGTCAATTTCGAGGGGAAAAGTTAAGCACTCCCACTTTCCAGAAAAACAACACAAAACAAAAACACAAAAACAAAACCCACACAAAGAGTGTTGAGGACTTGGAGCTTAAAAAAAAAAAAAATAAGTTTTAAAACAACTGACTTTCTGTATTTATGATAGATATGACCATTTTTGGTGTTGAGTAGATTGTTGCATTGGAAATGAACTGAAGCAGTATGGTAGATTTAAAAGAAAAAAAAAAACCCTTTTGTGTACATTTAGCTTTTGTATGGTCCAGCTGACGGCTTCTCATTTGATGTTGTCTTGTTCATTCCTAGCCAGATAGATTGCAATCCATCGACTCGCCTGAGCTTTTCTCCCCTTTGTACCTTTACTCCCCGGTCCCCCGTCCTGTAATCTTCCACTTATGGTCGCTACCTTCATTTCTTAGAGGGTGGTTGCATAATTATTTTATAAAAACTAAAGAAAGAAGTTCAAAGGGTTTTGGGGGGTCAGTAGGATCCCTTGCGGAATATTTTTTGTTGGGGGTTTGAAACTTTTTAAGGCGTATACATACGATTTACCTATGTCTGTTACCCTTGTGCACTTATCTTCCTTATTTTCCATTTTTTCCTTTTGTTTTCTTTCCTTTTATTTTTCTTTTTTTCCCCCCCTCCTTCTTTTCCTCATTTTGTAAATGCTTCAAAGACTCTGTTCCTAAACGATAAGCGTTCGTTTCTGTTTGTGTAATTAGGCTGCACTCTGTTCCTTCTTTTAAAAAAAGAGGTTTTGTTACTTTTTTTTTTTCTCTCTCTCTAAAGAAAATTCATGCTTTAAATAAAATCCAAAGACATACCCTTTCACCACTGGTGCAGAATGAGCAAAAAGGATTCTTTTTACTTGAGAATTTGTTTCTGATTTAAACAAACAAGTCTAAGTTTAAATAAAGAATAAAAAAAGTACCCAGGTTGTTATCTGTGCTTCTTCTGCAAGCAGAGAGACAACTCTTAGCCAAGGCAGGTTTCTCTTTCCAAGTCTCTTTGTGGTGGGCGGTGGAGCGGCCGGAGCTGCGTGAGGCGGGCGAGGGGCTGCCAGGCCCCCACGTCCTGCCCGGCCCTGTACCCCACTTGTGGGGACGCGCGGATGCACACACACGCGCAGTCTCATACGGCCCGGACTTCGAAAGGAAAACTTTGTGCTGCTAAAATGTAGGGTTCTGGAGACAAACAGATGCTTGCTGTTTCACTTCCGTAGCCGAATGTCAACAGAAACAATCTCCTTCCCCCCCTCCCCATCCCATTCCCTCTGACCTGAAAGCGTGAGAGCCTTCTTCCATCATCTTCATCCTCCTCCTGCTTCAAAAGGGAACTTCGAAGACTGTGAACGCAGGTTCCTCCCGCCGCCTCCGGCTTCTCCTCCCCGTGCCGAAGCCGCTCGTTGACTCTACGAGAGACTGGAGCATTCAAGAGATGAACGTGGGGTTCACGTGCTAGCGGGACGCTTTTTTTTTTTATGGACTTTTGGGTTTAATTCAGCGAAAGACTAGATCCTGAACTGTTGTACATATTTCTAACTAGGCTAATGCACAGTGCAAATTCCTTTTTTAATTGTTTTTTAAGTAGACGATACTAAAGAGAGTACCACCAGATAATTCCTACCAGTACCCAGCTGTAGCATACGGTGTCGAAATGGAAACACGTACACAGAAAGCGTTTGCTGTTTTAACAAACTCTTTTCTTTTAAGAGAAGTTTCTTGTATTCCTCCCCGTGTTTGAGATGAACATTTTTTAAATTCTAAAGTTGTACAGTTTTTTTTTTGTTTGTTTTCCATTATTTTATCTTGTTTGTAATTCTATGAAATATATATATATATATATTTTTTGCCATTTAACTGTTGTATGTTACTGTGTCTGTATCATATAGAATTTTTTTTGGTTTGGTTTGGTTTGGTTTTGATTCTCTGTGTGATACAAGTTAACAACCTAACACTAGATTTATCTGTCAAATTCCACACGGTCTCTTTTGGAAATCCTTTTGTTTTGTCTCGGTTTGTTTCTGTTTTTTAATTATATTGCTTGGCCATAGTGCAATTTCTCTCTCCTTCTCCTCCCCCCCTTCCCTCCCCCCCCCCCCCCCCCGCCTTCCCACCCACCAAAAGGTTTTATAAATTCATTTCCTTGTATTTTTTCTAGACCTTTCTAGAGACTTTCAGTGCGAGGTTGCCTCCTCCTCCTCTTCCTCTTGCAGCCCAGGGCCAGCGCTGGGACCCCTGGCCCCCGCTGGTACACCCGGACCCTGCCAGCCCCGGCCTCGCGCCCCACAGCCCTGTGACCTCCTGGCCGCTCCAGGGTGACTGCAGGACCGATGCCGGCACAAGGTCCCCCTGTGCGACCCCTTTGCCCACACGTGGCCTTTCTGACAGGTGTCGGAGTGGGGACGGGCAGGGCACGAGGGACAAATTTTAAACTGAGCATTGAGCGGGTTTCTGTTTTATTTTTAATAAAAAGCTTTTTTAAGTGGTGAAGATGGCCAAAGTTTCATACAATTGAGAATAAAGAGGTACATGTAAGGGGTGTGTGGGGGCCGCCCGCGCCGGGGCAGGTGGGGGCTCGGGTGGCGACGATGCAGGCCAGCACGCTCGCTGATCGTGGGAGTATATTTTGCTTTAAAAAATAAATTAAACTTTTAACTAGAAGCAGAAATTGGGTGGGTGGGTGGGTGGGTGGGTGGGTTGGCTGGCTGGTTGGTTGGTTGGTTGGTTGGCTGGCTGGTTGGTTGGTTGGTTGGTTTGGTTGATTGCTTGGTTGGTTTGTCGGCACTGAGATACTGCCCACTGTGAAACACAAAGCTTTGACTATTTTTTTTTTTTGGTTTTTATTTTCGGGGGGGCAAGTTTGGGTAGAACAGAAGGCATAAATGAGGTGAAGAGGGATACGAACAGCCTTTGCAATGTACAAAAAAACAAAAAAAATAGAGCAAGTGAAACCAAAAATGATGTTCTTGGTGTTTTTCTATAATGTAGTCTTGTTAGCTTTTTTTTGTTACTGTAACAATGCTGATCTCGAACTGTACCAAAATACATGGAGACTGACAGAAAACAGAAACCACGTGGAACTTTCAGAACTTTAAAAGAAAATTTGTCACAAAAGACTTTGTTGTCATAGTTGAGTTGACTGTAGATGGTAATTGAATATACTCCTTTGGAAATACTTCATCACGTATGTTTCCTGCTCATTGTGATACATTAAAAAACAAAAATGAGCAAAAGCTGTGTCTCCGATGTCCCCGCTTGTGCGGTGCAGGGTCTGTCTCGGGGTGGGTGAGCGCTGTGCCGCTCGGCTTGGCTCGGTACAGCTTGGCTCAGCTCAGCTCGGCGGAACGCCTGCGTCCACCCAAGCTCCAGGCACTGCTTGATGTGTCCATGTTGTTGGCGTGACCTGCCCGTGCTGGCGTGTCCACGTCTCTCCCTGTGCGCGAGCATCGTGGTGCCTGCTGGTGTGAGAGCACCTGGCCCCGTGCTGCGAATTAGTGCTGAAGTGGGAGCAATGAGCCAAGCAGCACCATTCATAGTACGGCTTTGGGGTGCATCATGTGTGAGAGACATGATAAGTGCATTTAATTTCAGTAAATGATTGTGTAAGATTCTGGGCACACTGCTGTAATTAACAGTGAGAGGGGAAGCATGATGCTGAGAATGGTTGAGGTCATCTTGAAACCTGTAAACTAGAAGTGAACTAAAAATCACCATCTGTTTTCTTCACTGATCAGACCAGGAGGAGACAAAGGTAAGGAAGGTAAGTGGTTGACTCACTGCCATGCACTTGCTGTGCCTCCTGAGCAGGGAGGAAAAGCTGATGAACTGCTGAGGGTTAAACACACAATTCTCTTACCAAAAATTGCCCCTTGCAGCAGAAAATGCTTCAAACTTATTAATAAGGACCACATCCAAAAGAGAGCCCCAGGGGCTACCATTCATCTCTAATTTATAACTGCAGCAATAAATAATTTAAAAAAAGAAAACCCAGCCCACTGCTGCAGGTGGAATGAGGAGCCTGGAGCCTGTCCAGTAAAGGTGTCCCAGCTTCTCTCTCCCTGGGGAGCAGGGGCCAGAGCTCTGCAACATCATCCACATGTAGCAGAGGTCACAGTGAGGAAATCTTGCACTTAGCAAGGGTGTGGGAGCCTTCTTTAAATAATCAGGTTGGAACATTCACTTGCAAGTCAGTAAGTTCAATAATCAGGTTGCTAATGCACCTTCAGCAGAAAAAAATAAAGAAGAACAAACACTTAACCGATCCAGGCTCTGAAAATGCACAGAGAATTAAGTGGGTCAAAACTGCCATGCCCAGGATGACTCCTGATGCTATGGCATGTGCAGACCAAACCAGCCAGGAGCTGGCCCTCGTCTACAGCCCCAGTGGAGCAGATGTGCACTTTGGCAACAGCCAGCAAAGGCAAGTGCACCCAAATGCATGCTGCAGCTGGGTAGCCCAATGCTCCGTGGGCCAAGCTGCCATATCTTGTCCCCAGCTTGGGTGTTGCTGTTCTGGCACAGGCTTGCACAGGTCGACATCTGGACTGTCTCTTGGCTGTTTGCTTCTTTTTTAATGGGAAAATCCAGGCTGCATTTCCCACAAGCAGACGGGACTGTGGCAGTAATGGGTTGCCAGTGTGACCCTTCCGACGGTGTTTGCACTGCACTGTGTTGGTGACTTCACTGTTGTGCCTAGGCCTGCAGTTCTCGAAGTTTATTATGTAATGTTGCTATTTATTCCTGGGTTGAATTCCAGTTTAAAACAGCCACGCTTGAGAAAACACCTCTCTAATGCTCATGAAGGTGTAAATGGCCTCCAGTAGCTGCACAAACTGCAAACTAAAAGCCTCTGTGTGAGCCTCTCTGCCCAGAGCTGTGCTTAAGCAGAAACTGTAAACCTGACAGAAAGCAAAAGGGGTTTCCATGCTATGACCCTGGGAAGAGAGACTGGGAATGGTCTTTAATAACTTTCCATTGCCATCACCCAAAAACTTAGAGGTTTAGCTCTTTTTAGTACACCCTTACAGACCAAAAAGCCCGAGGAGAGCTCAGCAGTCCAGTGCAGATGGGAACCTTCCCGATGCATCTGGAGCCAAGGTCCTGGCTGGTGGATGTTGCTGCCTTCGGGTGCAGCCCATTTTCTGCTGTCGTCAGCACTGCAGGAGCAGGACCTTGGCCAGCTGCCCTGGGGAGATGTCCCAGGCAGCCCCCGTGTCACAGCCTGGAGCGTGCTGACCCCAAAAAAGAAAACTCTTCGTGTCTACTCTTTGTTCCCAACCAGCTTTTCCACAGGGAATCCCATCAAGACGTACAGCAGAGGTGATCCAGGCACACGAGCTCTGTCAGTAGCCTGGGCCCTGGGTGCAGGAGTCAGCTGCTGAGGGACACCTCTGAGCTGAGGCCAGGTTGCTGCTGGAGATCTGCTGCAGCACAGGGAAAGGGCAGACCCTGGGCAGCTGACCCTGCAGACCCTGAGGTCACAGCAGCCCACAGGCAGCTCAGGCTGGACACAGGCCTGGGAGCAGCAGCTGCAGCCATATCACTTCTGCAGCCAGATCTCTGCCGAGCTGAGCAGGGTCCCACGTTAACCTCTTTGCTAAATGACATCTGAAGTTTGCTAAGAGAGCCAACTGCTCTAATGCAGATGGATGCTCTGAGGAACTGCCACCAGGCTCAGGCTGTGCCAGCAGTGGTGAAGGGTTAACTCCATCAGTGCTTAAACTAGGAATGTGGAGCCCATTCTCTCCTCCAAGCTCGTTAACAATGTACACCTGATGATCTAAAGCACTAGAGAGTCATTTTAATTAACGCTCTGCCAGAGGGGAT
The DNA here is from genome assembly GCF_026170545.1 of Melanerpes formicivorus. Lineage (NCBI taxonomy): Eukaryota > Metazoa > Chordata > Aves > Piciformes > Picidae > Melanerpes > Melanerpes formicivorus. The sequence goes on along the minus strand of NW_027142372.1, from coordinate 8,489,337 downwards.
GTGGTGAAGACACTGATTTCACTCCAATGACTTTCTATTTTGGTATATTGCAGAACCGGTGAATTAGTTCCCCGGGCTGCTGTGGTGAGCTAATCCAACTGCCTGGGCATGGCCTCCGCAGGTGGCAGCTTTGCACAGAGGCACTGGTACCATCCATGGGGCGAGGTCACCGCTCCTCAGCAGAGCTGCATGGGACTGGCTCCATGGCATCCCACAGCAGGACCAGGCTGGTACCCCATGCCCACTGACTGGGTGCAGGTGGCAGTGGGTCAGCAGCACCACAGAACTCTGATGGCCATGGGAGCCCTTCCATGCACCCACAGGGGCTACCCACCCATGCTGCTGTCCTGCCCAGCCATGGCTGCCCCAAGGGCAGGTGGCAGCCCCAGCTGCATCTGGCAGTGCTCTGGCTCTCTGCAGATTCTGCTTTGATGGAAGAGACTTCACAGCACGCCCCAGAGAAAAGCTGGCGGTACCTATAAATGGTTTTGTGCTGTTGGTTGGATGGTAGCATGATGTTACTTAATTAATGTTTTAATACCCTAGGCATCTTCTGTGCCGTATAATTCATATTGATTCAGCTGTGAGCATGTTCAGTTAAAAAGACTCTCTCCTAAGCAAACTTTCAATTGTATTGAATTGTCACAGTGCAAAAAGGGCCTTTTCTCAGCACGGGGAAGGGGATTCTCTGCCAAACCGCTGCTGGCCAGGCCAGCCACACACATGCACATGTGCACGTGCATGGCGCCCACAGCCTCCTGCCCCAGCATTTCCTGCCTCCCAGAGCCATCACCTGAGCTGACCTCAGAGATGTCACACTGACTGACAGGTGTCACCATGCCTGGTCCATGGCATCTCCTTCTGTGGGTGCCCAGGCAGAGCAGCTTGTCCCCTCCAACTGCTGCTGGGCTGGCACTAGTGGAGGCTGGCCTCAGCCTGGTGCCACTGCCTGCCACCAGCCCAGGTGCCTGGGCAGATGCATCCCCAGAAGGATTTCTCACAGGCCCTTGGCAGAACTGGCTGGCAATTGTCACAGCCAGCAGTTTTTTGCCCATGGCCTTGGCCTGTCCTCATGGTTGTGGACTGCTGGCTGCCCACCACACATCACAGGGGTGGAGTGCCATGGGTCACCAGAGCCTTGCTGCTCCCCAGCCAGCCCACAGCTGTGGCAGGAACTGAGCAGGGACCAGGCCTGGAGTTTGCATGGGCTTGTAGAGCTTTGGGAATCACTGGTAGTTGCTGGTTTGGTCTATGTGTCCCATTTTTCAAGGCCTTGAATGTCTGAGGCAGGTAGGCAGCCTAGGGAGGGTATTCCCAGTTTGAGTCTGCACGGCACATTCCGTTCCGGAGGGAACATCACAGAAAAGTGGATGCGAGGTGAAAATTCCCTGTGTCGATGTGCCACCTACCAGTGCAGTCTGAACCCCAGATCTGGCTCTGTACACTTGGTGTTGGTGTCTCTGTCCCTCCACCCCATGGGGCCATGGGGAGGGTGTGGGGTGAGCAGAGGCAACACAGCCCCAACATATTGGCTGCAGTGATGCCCATGCACCTCTCCAGGACTCAGCACACAGGCGCCTCTGCCAGCACCATGTAGCTGCTCTCACCAGCCCCAGGGGGAGCAGCACAGGGAAGTGCTGCAACATTTTTCAGGATATATGCTTGCTTGCAGCACCAGAAGAGCACCTTGATATTCTGGAAGAATAAAAGATGTCTGTGAGCAGAGAGCCATGGTGTGTCAACTCAGCCGCGTGTGTCACAGCAGCAGGCAGCTGCCAGCTCTGTCACCAGCCCCTGCCACGGTGCTGCAGCCCCTGGGGCCATCCCTCGTCCTCCAGCCCTGCTGAGCCCAGGATGGGGGGACATGAAGGCTGTTCCCCGCACAGGCTACCCTTCTACTAGGGAGGCTTCATTAAAGATTCCTGTGCCTTTCTTTTTTGAAATAATGAGGCAAAGATAAAAATTCTGTATTTTCATTACTCCCTATTTTCACAGCCCGCTGAACAAAAACACAAAGCACTTCTCCCGCTGCCCCTTGCTCCCTGGCCCTGCCTCTTTCTCCCATGGAGTTCAAATTAAAGAAAGGCGAAAATTGAAGCTGTTGTACGCAAGGCGATTGCAACATGCATATTTGATTTTTATGATGGATCTAAATTGCTGAATAAGGCTGTGGAACAAAGGGAGACTGCAGCTTCCTGCCCATCACAGCCAGCCAGCCACTGCAGAACAAAAGCGCCAGCCATTAGGGGCTCAGCAGGGAGACACATTTATAAATGACTTTGTTTCGCTGCCCCTTCTCCCCCACGGGGTGCTCTGGACTGGGCTGGGGGCTCCTGATTTGCACATGCCAGGGAGCCCGTGTGTCTGGTGCAGAGCTGCCGTCGTGGCGCAGCATGGCTGCGGGAGCCCAGCCAGCCTGGCACACGCGGATGCAGGGTGGGCAGGGGTTGGGGGGGGCTGTCGGCAGAGACCCTTCTGCAGCCACGACCCTGGCAGGCAGGAGGTGCCTTGGGGCGGGGCCGAGGCTCTGCCTTTGCTCTGCCACCATGCGGTATGCCTCTATGCTCATGCTGGCTGGTGGCCCTGGGCACACTCAGAGCCACACAGCCGTGCAGGGGCTGCAGCCTCTATGGACGCCAGGCTCACCAGGGCTGCAGGATGGCTATGCAGACAACCGAGCATCCATCAGACCCTGTTAGCCCTGCTGCCATGGGGAGATCCCTCCATTATTTGGTGACATATCCCTTAACAGCACTTTTTGCAGCCCAGGTTGCAGTGCTGCATGCCAAGTGGCACTCAGGTGATTCTGGACAGCAGGTCAGAGCCACAGCTGACCCATAGCAGCTCACGGCAGCCCCCTCAGCTGACTGTTGGTGCAGCACAAGCACCGTGCAAGAACAGCTGGGAAAACCATTGTGGTGCCTCCACAGACATCCTCATCGTGCAGTGCCATGCATGCCATCTGCTCAGCTGGGGGTGCCAAGTGCAGGGCTGGGATGTGCAGTGTGCAGACAGAAGGCGGTGAGGAAGCAGCCAGCAGTGGGAGGGTTTGCACCAAGCTGGGAGCTGCTGCTCGCAGGAATCACCTTGTGTTTAGTAAAAGGCATTTGTGAGGGAGGCTCCAGGCGGATCTGGGATTCCTCAGTCTGCAGCGGAAGGTTCTTGACAAGGGCGGGATCTGGTTAGGATCAGATTGGGTTGGGGAACAGGTTTCCCACTGGTTCCTTGAAGCTGCCACAGAGAAGAGTTGGATTCATGTTGGCAGCTGTGCATAGCTCTCCACAGCCAGTGTCTCTGCATGGGTGGACAGTGTCCCAGCCTGATGTGCTTTTGGTGGTCTGGGCACATCCCTCTGCGATGCATCTGAGTGATGAGCATCACCCAGGAGCACCAGCACAGCCCCTGGCTGTCCACAGCCTGTGATGCTACAGGGACATCTCATGGCATAAGGCTGCCCCTCCTGACTGTTGCACCCCAAGTATGACCCCAATCATGACCCCAGGGATGCCCTTGGAAGAACCCAGCTACAACCTGTGTGTCATGGCCATCAGACTGAAAAATGCTTTCCACTTGAGCCAAAGTGGGCCTGAGGGGTTACTTCAAATGGCTCCTCAAGTCCTGTGGGCATGGCAGAGGCTGGCCCCTGTCATGCTGGTGTCCAGGAGGCAATCAGGCCGGTAGCTGGACCAATGTTGGGCCCTGCATGAGCAGCTCAGGCTGTGCTGTGGGATGCTGGAGAGGGCTGCTTAAACTCATCAGGTCCTGCTGCAGATGTGGCCCTGCTACTAGAGAAAAGTAAACCAGCAGCCAGAATTGAAACATGCTGTCCTTCTCTACTGCATCTTCCAAGTCCTCTGCCTGTCACCTGCCCCTCTGCACTGCACCAGGAAATTCCATGTGTCCGTAACAGTGCCTTAATGGATTTCCCCTGACCTCAGCCCTGTGCTTTTGAGAGTGGGAGGGAAGGTAGCATGCCTCCATATCTGCTGCCCCTGGAACTGCTGCTGGGGTGGGAAATGGACACAGACCCCACCACAGCCCCAGCCTCCTACCCTGGCCCAGCACTGCTCTCCATCAGCATATGGGAACCAATGTGGCTGGAGGATCTGGTGCCTTAGTTGTGCTGGGCGAGCTTGGGCAAGACTTTCAGCAAGGCACCATCCTGGGAAAGCTGTCCCAGATAAAATCCTGGTCTGGATGGGGAGGAGGTGGGAAAGTCACTGTCCAGGGATAGAGCAAAGCATTGCAGCTACAGGGAAGTCTGCTTAGAGACTGGGAGAGAGCTGGGAGCAGCCTGAGAGCCAGAGGGGATGTGTTCAGCTCTTTAAAGTTTGATTTCCATGACCTTTTTTGCTGCTGGCTGCCTCTCCCCCAGTGCCACTCCCAGCACTGGGTCATGTTGTGCTTTCCCTGCTAAGGAGCTAAACTGAGATGCTGTGTGTAAGAAATGGGAAGTGACAAGATATGACCGAAGCATTGGAAATCAATCCAAACTAAATGTGCTTCTTAACTATAAGTGAACAGTTGAAAACAATCCTCTTTTATAGCCATGGAGATAAATACTCTGTTTTTATTAGGAAAAAATTGCTTTGGACTGAATAAAGTCATTTGATTAACAAGTCAAAGCAGATGGTTTATTGATGTTTCAGAAAGGAGTTTACAAGGTCTAGAGAAAAAAGAGCCCCAGCTCTGAATTAACAAATTACCCTGGTCTATGGGACATTGACAGTTCACTGCTAATAGATTTATGGGCTACTGCTGGGTGTTTCGTCCCCATTTGGTTTATTATGATAAAATATTGGGGCAAGGGTAACCTATAGCCTCACTGCAATATACTGTATCGACCCCTGACCCTGAGAACCTGACAGCAAACCTATATATTAGATTCTTAATTTGTCTTAATCTAACAGGATCGGCTTCCGCGCTGTAATTATTTTCCAAAGGCGACGGTGTGAGCGCGTGAGAGGGTGCAAGAGATGCAGGTGGAGGTGGATCACTTTGTCTGTGGCACTGGACATGCAGTTAAGCTGCTGGAGACCAAAAGGGATGGCAGTAGGAGCGCAGCAGCAGCAGCAGTGTCCTGTGAAGCAGGACACAACATCAAGAAATAATAAAATTCTCGGGTGCTGCAAATTGCTTCCATAAAGCAATTTACTATGAGACCCTAGAAGCATCTGGAAATCTGCACAGATCTTGACAGGAAATGCAGGGACCTGAAAGAATGGTGCAACAGAGCTGTTCCTTTCTCTGGACATTACCACAGTGGTTTTGCACCCCTGTGCCCAGGGCCACAGGTCCCACAGGACAGCAGTGTCCAGTGAGCAGCAGGACTGGCAGCTTACACAGGCAGCTTCCAAGCCAGGGGCTTGAAAAGCTTCGTGTTTGATATTTTGGAATTAAAAGGCAGTGCTTGCATGTCTCTGTGCCAGAGCTATTGACTAACACCTAAAGCATGGGCACTGCCATCTCTCCCACCTTGGGGCTGACCACTGGCTGTAATGACAGGCCAGTCTCAGCGCACCAAGTGGCGCCCACTCTGTGCCTAAGCCAGGCAACAACTCCTGACTCCTGAGAGCATGATGTCCTCAGCCCACAGTGATCTGCAGTTATCTTCATGCAACGTCCATCTACACCACAGGCACGGGTGGTTGAGGCCCTTTCCCTGGAGGAAACACTGCTGCTCAGTTGTGGGGCCAGGCAGGCAGAGCAGGGATGAGCCCTGCCAGTCAACATGTCAGTGAGACAATCAGGAAAACACTGCCCAAACTCTCCTTCATTTGCTGAATCAACCAATTGTGAGGACCTTGTGTGAAAGCTTTGCCTCATCTTTGTTGCTTGTGTTATGGTTTGCATGTGGCTCAGACGAGATGATATGGGGATGCTGCAGCTCAGGATTTTGTGCCCAAAGAGGGTAGCTGTGGTGTCTGGATTCATGCCATGGTTCATGACCCTACTCTGTGCCCAGCACTGTCCTGCCCATGAGACCAGGACAGAGGTAGAGCAGGGCTGACAAGGACCACTAAAAAGAGCCAGGGGGAGAACCCTGGGGCAGGTGCTGCAGAATCAGGGGCTGTTCATTCCCACCCACCCCAGTCCTGCTGAGCAACATCTGCATGCACCAGAAGATGACATGGTGATGAATGGGGGACCAAAGTGTCTTTTATTGCTTCCCCTGCACACAGGCATTTTCTCTCTTTTTTTAGAGGGACTGTCGGGCTGCTGGATGCAGGAATTCATGTGATTTGTTCTGCAGCCATTTCTCCTTTCTCTTCTGTAACAGAATCTGCAGAAATAACTTAAAGAGCTGAAGGTAATTTAGTATCTTCTTTACTTCTCACCCCATACTTCTTATGAGTTCACTAGGTACCCTCTAGATGAACTAATCCTGCTGTAAAATATTATTTTTGGGCTTTATTCAACTAATTTATTAACTGTCTGCAGCTTTATTTACCACATTCTGTATTAACTCTGAGACAGTTACTGTTCAGAGCTGTTGCTTGTTTCATTGCTGTCTCTCACTCTGTTTATCTTTTCTTTGTGCAGGAGGGGCTCAAACATATACAAACTGTCCTGAGGCTCAGCAGATATTCCAGGGAGTCACAGGGCTGTACCTCATCTTCTCTAGTAATTAGTTGCTGTCTTAGACCATGAGGTGGATTGGTAACTGGCTCAACAACAGAGTTCAGAGAGTTGTGATCAGCAGCACAGAGTCCATTTGGAAGCCTGTGGCCAGTGGTGTTCTGCAGGGATCAGTACTGGGTCCAGTTTTGTTCAGCCTCTTCCTCAATGACCTGTGTGAGAGGATTGAATGTACCCTCAGCAGGTTCACTGATGACAGGAAACTGGGGGGGGAGAATGACACACCAGAAGGCTGTGAAGCCATGCAGTGAGATCTGGACAGGCTGGAGGGCTGGGAGAAGGGGAACCTCATGAAGTTCAATAAGGACAAGTGCAGTGTCCTGCATCTGGGGAGGAATAACACCAGGCACAAGTACAAACTAGGGGTTGTCCTGCTGGAAAGCAGCTCCATGGAGAAAGACCTTGGAGTCCTAATTGACAGCAAATTCTCCATGGGACAGCAATATGCCCTTGTGGCCAAGAGGGCCAACAGTATCCTGGGGTGCATTAAGAAAAGTGTATCAAACAGGTCTAGGGAGGTTCTCCTCCCCCTCTACTCTGACCTGGTGACACCACACCTGGAATACTGTGTCCAGCTTTGGGCTCCCTATTTCAAGAGAGACAGGGATCTGCTGGAGAGAGTTATAAGCATGACTGCAGGACTCGAACACCTTTCCTACGAAGAAAGACTGGGAGACTTGGGGCTGTTTAGTCTTGAGACAAGAAGGTTGACAAGGGACCTTATAAACATCTATAAATAGCTGAAGGGTGGGTGTCAAGATGAAGGTGCCAGTCTCAGCGATGCCCAGTGACAGGACAAGGGACAGGTACAATCTAGAATACAGGAGGTTCCACATCAACAAGAGGAGACACTTCCTTACAGTGAGTGTGGCAGAGCACTGGAACGGGCTCCCCAGAGAGGTTGCCCAGAGTCTTCTCTGGAGACTTTTGAAATGATCTGGATGCATTCCTGTGCAGCCTGCCCTAGGCAACCCTTGCCTTGGCAAGAAGGTTGAACTAGATGATCTCTGGAGGTCCCTTCCAACCCGTAACATTCTGTGATTCTGCTACACACCCCTGCTCCCCAAGAATCATAGAAGAAGGAGGGAAGTATAATTTTAGTATTTTAATAGCTGACACTACAACTTTGAATTTCACCCCAAATGCAAGAGCCCTGAGGGAATGGAGTGGTGGTGTTTTGATTCAACTTAGCTGAGAGCCAGCCCCAGGTACCCACCTGTGACCACAGCCAGACCTGGTATCACAGCTGACTCTAGGTGGAAGAGCTGCTATATAAGCCATCTGGGAAAGGCAGTAGCCTTTCTTTATCCTTTAAGAAGGTGTCTGCAATGGTTCAGAGGCTTTTTGGGTGGTCAGGAGAGCTGAGAGTCCCTCTGAGGACTGTGCAATGGAAGCCTGGTCCATGCCAGGGACCCTACACTCCACCAGAAGGCCATCAGCAATGTCTAGGTAAAAATCATGCATTATATGAAATACTAGTCAGGAACAAAGCATTTCATGTTAGCAAAGGGGGTGGGGTGGAGGTGTTTGGTTTACCTTTTTCCTTTTCTTTTTGTTCCACTTTACCTTCAGAATGTGGTATCACTGAAACATAAGGGCTGGTGGTGTTGGCATTAAAGTGGTTAATGTGAGAGTCTAATTCTGCCCTCCTGAATGCAGTACCTCTCCTCACTATTATTCTGTTCTTTTACTTCTCCGGTTGTATATTGTCTAATTGTGATTTACTGCATATTTTTCACATAAATTACTTTAATGGACTCTTTGTCTGGGCTGCATTGCATGGTAGAGAGTGCTACAAAGTGTCATATGAACAAGGTTATAGAACAGATTGAAAAGACTACAAACTATTGTGTGAGTTGAGGAATAGCTGGTGCTGGAAGGATGCAGACGTTAAGGGGTAGAGTTAAGGGTTTGGTGTATAGCCTTGACTCCAGGATATTTCTTATCTCAAGTGTTTAACTGTGCAACCCTTTTTTTATTATGGAGTCTTTTCAAATGGAGTTTGAGGGGATTTTGTTCCAAATGAAAAACTGAAAAGCTGAAGCTCTGCTAGACCTGCCTGTCCTGAATAACTGAGCCCAGCACTGCCTCGCCCCTGCACACTGCCAGCTCCTTTGGCCACCATGCAGGACAAGCCCCCCGGCACACCCTGCAGGGTCCCTGCTGTGCCCCCACCATGCCATGGTCCCTGTATGAAGCTGTTACAGCTGTTTGCACAAGCACCACAACAGGCTCCACCAGAAAGATTGTGCTCAGAACCAGCACACCTGTGCACCTTCTGGCAGCTGGATTAACAGCACACATGAGTCTGTGCATCCAGCACCTTTCAGTGGGGAGAGAAGCCACATGGAGTGTGCCCAAGGGAGCAACCAGCTAGCTGACAGAATTTTCTTTCCAACTGCTCCAGCGCATGGTGGATGCTCCCTGTCCTCAGTTCTTTGCTGTACCTTTGTGGCTGCTAAGCCTGGCAGCTGGGCTTAGTTATGTCTTGGTGGATGAAGCTCATTTAGCACCAGGAGAGAGAGGGAGCTTTCCTGCTTGAGCTGCTTTTGGAGAGCTCAGGCTTAACAAACCTTCCTAGCCCAGGGCTTGGGTACAGCCCTGGAACTGCCTCTGCCAGCAGCCTGGGGAAACTGCTGAGGTCCATGGCTTGGTCTGCTCTCCATAGCCTGCCACCTCTGCCCTGCCTGAGGTCAGTTCTGCTGGTTTGCACACCTGCAAGTTCATCATGCCCCAGTGAGGGGACACTGTGGCACTTCATGACAAAGAGCCAGCATTGTGTGTCATGTGAGTACTGTAGCACATGGATTTGCATCACTGGCTCACCAGTTCTTCTGGCAGTTCACTGTGGTCATTGCAGGACTCTTACCAAAGAGTGCCTGGTAGGCTGGGAGAGGTGCAGTTCCTGTGAACAACATGTTTGATGACTCCAGGAAAGAGAGTTTTGATGCACTGTCCTGGCATCCTGCCACTTGTCCTTGGTCAAGGCCTATTTCATTAGCATTTCCATGATGGCAGGTGTAGAGGATGAGAATGAAAGTCGTCTCTTGATTCATTGACTGCAGTGTAGTAACTTACTAGGAAGCAATTGCAGTTTCAGGCCTTGGCTCAATTCCAAACTAGGATGGATCTTAGCCTATTAGTTGCAACAGAATAAACTAGGAGTTGGTCTCTAGTGGGCTTCCTTACACCTGGTTTGGACACCAAAGGTTCAACATCACGTGCTGGCTTGATAATAGAACAGGGCAACCGGTGGTGCATTTCTGCAGACTTCATTGAATTAATGTGTCCTTGAAAGAACCAAAAGGATCTTCCCTGTCTGAAGCATTAGCAGATGCCCCTGACTGTCTCAACCAGCTTATTAAAACAGCCTGAACCTCATACACTCACAAATGCCCAATCAAAGCCAGGCTGCCTAGAGGCTTGTTCTGCTTTTCAGTGTTCCTAATTTCATGTTTTTGATCCTTGTATGTGTTGACTGATGGATCAGTAAGAGAAAGGGGAAAAAAAATCAATATAGGGAAGTTTCTGGTTAGGAAATTCTTAGAAAGTCATGAGTGAGGAAGAAGAGTTGTAGTGGAAATCATCACAAAATATGATGTAAAGCCCAGAGCCAAGCAGTGGCCATAGCTGTGCTTTGACCACCACAGTACTCTGCTTTCTTGCTGTCTTACTGGATTTCACACACTGGAATGGCATCCTGTTTTTAAAATAGAATTGGGAACTGAACTTCCACTCCCAGTATGGTACCACACTATCACCCCATTTATGCCATCTTCTCTTTGAGCCACATACTTGGTACAGGAATATTCTACATTTTTAATGTGATGGTCCATTGAACTTGGGTCTTTTGCCCTTATGAGCTAGACCAAAAAAAACCCAACCCAAACCAGAAGTTTTTTTCCTGTAGCAGGAACTGTCTTGTTATTTCAGGAGCATCTTGAATGCCTGAGGCAAGCAGGATTAGTGAAGGATTACTGTGCATGCGCACATAGCTTACAAAGCTGCTTTGATTACAAAGTCCAAAAAGAGGATATTAAATTTTTATTACAAAAATATTTGTTTTTTGCTTCATTCCTTTTCAAATAGAAGACAAAGTTCCAAGCGTTCTCTTGCTTTGTGGTCACGCTTCAGCTTCAAAGAAGGAAAAGGAAGTGACTTTTCATTGCTGTTTTTCTTTACCAAGATCATAGCCCGTTGCTGTTGTCTGTTCTCAGTTCCATCACTGCAAGCAGTGCCATGGGCAAGCAAGACTTCATCCTACTAAGGAGCTATGGCAGAGAGGAACTGCAGCCCCATTGTTAACACTTGTGCCATTAGGATTTCAGTAAGCCTGACTCACTCCCTGCTTCTCTGTCAAAGAGCATTGGGACAGCCTTGCAGCTCCTTGTCTTTCATCATTTAATATTTGTCTGTACATTTTTTTCTTCTTTTCTTCTTTTCCTGCCTACAGCAGTTGGATTTTCTCTGCAGTGTTGTGAACAAATGCCTGATCATGCAGGTTTCCCAGCTCCAAAGCTTGGCTTGTACTTCACCTGTGCTAAAGGCGTCTTTTCCATCCACCTTTCCATTTCTAAAACTGGCTGCTTCTCTTAGAAGGGAGAGCAAGCCAACTTCAGCATCTGCTGGGTTTGGATGCTTTCCCCTATCTAGATTTAGATCTGTGTATGGCTTAGAGGCAGCAGTAACTCCTCCAACTGCTTGTAAGAGACATAAAACAGGTGCCTGCCTTGAGAGCTCTGGCTTGTTTTATAGCTTGTGACATGAAGCTTGCAAGGTGATTTGGTGCAGGACCTAGGAGGGCTGCTTTCCAGCAGCTGCTCTCAGGAGAGCCACAGCCATGAGACACTGAAGGACAGTTCCTTATATGACCTGAGACGCCCAAATCATCGTGCGAGGTTGTTCGTTTTTTTTTTTCTCCCTGTGGCTTCTCTGTATGACAGAGGACACAAGCCTTGCTGTTCTTCAGATGGCTCTTGGGCTGTAGGTGCTCAGCCATGTACTACCTAGACCTTCACTCCTCTTGCTTCAGTGTCTGGCCAAGGTAAGGTCCCAGGAGGGTGCTTTGTGTGTGTTTGCTTTGTGTAGGGGGGTGGGTGGGATATGCCTGTTTTTTCTTAATAAGGCAAAGAATGGAAGCAGGTAGAGCCATGCCCTGTAAAGCCGGGGGGGAGGGGGGAGTGACTGGGCTCTCTTTAGGGAGAATCGTGCCTGCTCTTGTCTGCTGCGCTGGGACAGTATGCACACTGTCTGTGCTTCCGGCTCTGAAGTGAGAGCAGTGGCTGGACGAGCTGCTCTCTTCAGCCGTTTCAGAGACCGCAGCAGATTTTACTTCTCCCAAAGAACAGGACACTCTTTGGTCAGGTTCCTCGGTCTCGGGGCCGTTTCCAGAGCGGATTAGGGATCTAGCCGGCCGCATCCTACCCCGCCGCATAATGGGCAGGAGGCAGCCCTGCTGCCTATCTGAGGATACACCATCGGCCGCGTTGCTCGTCAGGCACGGCGGTGCTGAACGGGCAGTGAGCTTGTGCCGGGCGCAGAGATGCGACGCGATCTGTCCCCATGGCAACCCGACGCCTGTCGCGTCCGCAGAGCTTGGTTGAGAACCCCGCCTCTTGTCCCCCGCTGACCAATCGCCAACAGGCATGGGCGGGAAGCTGAGCCTCTGTTGGGCAGCGCTTACGTTAATCAACGACTCCGGTCTGCAGCAGGATCACGAGGCCTTCCGCGCGGGAAGGTGTTCCCACTGGCTGTGCCATCCGAGTTCTGATTGGCTAGCTGGATCCTCGGGGTGGGGTTTTGTGTCTCTCTCCTCGGGATTGGGCAGAAGCGACGTCAATATGGTGCGGGGCGGGGAGAAAGCTTGGCGGCTCCGTTCGAACGACGGTGTATGGTGGGCGTTGGGTGAGGAGCCGCAGCCGCCAGGTGAGGCGGGACCGGAGCTGGGGCTACACCTGGTCATGGGCTCGTGCCTGGGCTTGCCTCTATCTTTGAGCGTCGTCGGGCCCGGCCGCGGTGGGAGCCTGGCACCGCCCTCCGAAGGGTCTGTGGCAGCTGGGCCCTGGCGCAGAGGGGACGGCGGGCGAGCAGTTCTCAATTGTCTTCTCCGTACAGTCCTCTTGTGAGCTGATGGGCAGACCTGGGTCTGCCTGATGCCGCCTTCTCGCCTTCCTCCTCCTCGGGCAGGCTGGAAGGGCCAGAGTTCCGGTCCTCGGTGCCTCCTGCTCTGCCCAGCTCCGGGGCAGGCTGCACTCCTGCCGACCCCTCGGTCACCATCCTGGAAAAGGCGATGGCGGTGGCACCGCTGCAGAGTTTCCCGGCAGGGTGGAGATACTGCCAGGACCTGGAGAAATCTACGCCAAGCTGTGTAACAGTAACTGAATCCATAGCCGGGAAGCCTCCTGTAGGAAAGAGTGGCCTGGCTGCCAGCACCTCTGGCAGAGGGCTGATGGACACAACGCACGGTAAGCCGGTGGTGACTGGTTTTAGCAGCTGGGTGCAAAAGTCCTTCTCTAGACAGGCTGTGATGTAAAGATATCGGGAACCACGAACTGGTGTGTTTTCTTGCTGGAAAGAGGGATCAAACATATTAAGAGCTGTTACCAAAGGCCTCCGGGGATGGAAATACAAGCTGAAATACCATTCTGTTAAAAGCTGAAGTGCTAAATGAGATTAATTCTTGTTGACATTGGTCATATCTAACCACCTTAATTCAAGACTTTAGTTTGTTTTTGCAAAGAGATACAGAAGCAGGGAGTTGCCTTTACTGAATCAAGTTCTAGGGGGGAAAATATTACTAAGGAAAGTAAGGAACTAAGGTTCTCCAAATTTTAGCCTTGTTCCTTGTGCCTAGAAAGTGCTCCTAGGCCCACTGGTTGTGTTGAACTGAAATGAGAGGAAATCTGTCTTTTGCACTGGGTAGATCAGGATGCTGTTGAACATCAACTCATTTTGCTTCTAAATGGAAACCACAGCATGGACATTGCTGTTATATTGCCTCCCAGAGAATATGCCAGTCTTTATTCTGCTCTTGTAAGCTACGTGGCTTAAAACTAGGTGTGAAATCACAAGGTGAATGATCAGGTGGGGTTGGTAAGCACACTGTGGGCAGCCCAAACCTGTTTAGTTACTGGCACTTGCGTGCTGCTCCGTGCCACTGGCTGTTACTGGAGTGTGGAAGTCCCTGTGTCACAGAGTAGCAGTTCTGGCCAGTCTTTGTCTTCAGAGGTTGCCTCAGATTTTGCAGATTGGCTCTCAGAATAACATTCACTGGCATGTGAGGTGTTTATTTGAACACAGCATGCTTAGGCTCGTGCTCCTTGTGTGTGGGCCATGTCTCATTCTGACTAGATTGTGGTCTGAATTACCAGTTGAACTATCTGGCAGAGTCATGCTCTTTGTGGGTGACCTGGTAATTCTCTGAAGAGACCCCTTTGTACCTAGCTGATGTTTAATAATGAACACAGGGCAGACATAAACATCCTTGGCTTGGTGTTATTCTGTCTGAGGTAATTTCTGCTTCTGTAGTGTAAATTGTTTGGATTGAGTTCATTTTATGTGTCTTTAAAGGTAAAAAATACTAACTTTGATTTTACATTCTAGATGTGGCTGCTGTGACTAGGACTTAGAGCAGCTGTCTCATACCTGGAAGTCACAGGGACAATGGTTACTGTTGTGTTGCAGAACAGCATAGGTAAGAGATAAGTAGCCCCTTAAACTGTTACTCACTGCAATTAATTTCACTCCAGCCTTCAGTTTTTAAAGCCTCACATCTTTTCTGTCTCCTTTCTAGTCAGCTGTCCTTTCTCTGACTTTTTTTGCCTTCTGGTCCTCATCAGGAATTGTTTTTAATTTGCACATACTCATGGCTTAGACTTCCAAAGAGTAGCTGAGATCTTAGTGTACTATCCATAAGTATTTCAGAGAGTGAAATAAAGTTCTTTTCCTGCTGCCACTGCTCTGTTGACATTAAGTCCCATAGATATCCCCTTACCTGTGAAGGTGTGCTGACAGAAATCATTGCCTTTCCTGTTGGTACTTGGAACTAAAATAAGGCTGTAAAGCAATGCTGAATCCATCCAGAGAGTCTGTGCTCACCTTCCACTCAAGCAGAGCAAATGCAATCACCAGTGTTCTTACCTGTTTTGTAGGGCTGGAGCAATTGAGAAGAATTAGATGATTTGTAGATTGTGTCCCAGGCCTCAGTGTGAGGAAAGGGCAGGTGGGTTTTCCCATTTCTGAAAATCAGAACCATTATGTGCAATCCAACCACCTTTGATTCCTCAGTCATTGTATTTGTAAGGAGTATTTCTTGGGGAAAATATGTGGGTTAGAGTGACAATGACTGCTGGAAGTGATGAGACGTTTGGCTTAATTTTTGTATCACTTCTCTTGTGAGTATCAGGGTGAAGCAGGGCTGGGGAAAATGGAGGAAACTGCCTTATTAGAAGCATAAAGACAAGTGACTGTATCTTGGCCACTGTTCCTGATTTTTCCAGTAAGCTGTCTGCTGCACGGAGGTGTATAACCCTAATGGCTTGTTGTATGCCATTAAAAGGTATTGTACACTCATAAAAGAATGACATTTTGATCAATGCTGTTAAAAGAATTACTGTCTTGACACAGAAAAGCTTTCCTGCTGCAAGTTTAAAAATATGCCTTTAAAAGCTTTTTATTGAATACCTTTGCATCCCTCAGAAATGTGCTATTTTGGCACAGGGCTGCTCTGAAGTATTCTGTGTTGTAACTTAAATGCAAGACCTTCTGTTTACCATCAGAAGGGAGTGAGGCAGGCAGGTGTATTCACTTAACTACTGCCATGGGGAGGAAGAAAAAGCACCTTGAGCTGCTTGTATGCTGTCTAAAAATAAGAACCCCTCATTTTTAGAGTTCAAAATCATTTGAAAGCTATTTGTTTTTGTTTTGCCATTGATTCCTCACTGTCCCTCCAGCTTTGTTTGAGTGTCCCTTTGGGTTTGAAGCTGTATATTGATGTTGGAGGGAGGCAGGTGGCAAATGGGGAAAACCACAAATGTCTTCATTGTAGCTGGATCCTGTCTGGCAGGCAGGCTGCATTGAGAGAAACTTGCTTTGGAGATGTCAAGGTGGTCCTGTTGTGGTAATACTTCTTGTAGCAGAGCTCTCCCCTTGGTGTTGTTAAAAGGTCTTGCATCAGAGCTATTGTTTAATCGCAGCGGCTGCAGTAATGTACCTGGCTTGATTGAGCTCTTCAACACAGTTCAGATATGGCTGTTGCTGACAGCTGCTGTTGGGTGGGAACCTGAGGAATCCCATCCCTGTGTCTGATCGGTGATTGAGGTCACCTGTATCTCCCTGCCTCAGAACTTGTAACAGACTTTGCCTCTTACCATATTCAGCCTAAGTGTTAAAGCCCCAGGGCTTTAACTCCAGTCAGGGGTGTAATCCCTCAGCTGTGTTGTGCTTTCTACATGTCCTCCTGCATTTCATGTGTTCGTTGAGTAGGTGTTTAGCGGTGTGTGAGATGCTAAAGACAATATCACATACAGAGGGGGGCATTTGCTGAAAGAGCATGGTGGAATGGGTTTTGGTACAAAGACATCCTAGGCAAATGGATGTTCTGGATGCATTTGGCATGCTTCCTGTCCT
Organism: Melanerpes formicivorus; assembly: GCF_026170545.1. Classification (NCBI taxonomy): domain Eukaryota; kingdom Metazoa; phylum Chordata; class Aves; order Piciformes; family Picidae; genus Melanerpes; species Melanerpes formicivorus. The sequence goes on along the minus strand of NW_027142372.1, from coordinate 8,473,071 downwards.
GAGATTGTCAGCAGTGAGGTGGGATCAAAGCTTGCTCTGTAGGTTTTGTAACAGGTTAGTAACATCATAGCATTGTGTGATATTTCTGTGTCAGATGAAACAAGCTGTGAAACTTAATGGTAGAATTTCATTGCCAAGACAAGCAATGTACCATATGTGAGTAGCTCCTCCTGAGCACTGCTTTCAGGATACAAGATTTCTTTCAGGAAGAGGAAGTGTTAATGCTCTGTTAGCTGCAAAGGCAAGGTACAAAAGAATGAGCAGGAGAGCTTGAATGTATGTTATTTGCATGTGAGAATGTTACTTGGAGAACTATGATTAGTTAAGATGTGTATTGTCTTAGTTGTGTGCTGTCTAGCCTCAGAACTGCTTCCTAAATGTCTTTCAGATGCTGGAGTTTTGTCCAATTTAACTTTCAAGGAAGGCAGGAGAAGCCAAAATGCTTCCTTTGTTTCAATTTAAATTTGGGTAGCTTTCTAGGGGAGGGTTTTGTTTGTTTAAATATGCGAGTTTATATTAGCTTGCTAAAGCTTATGTCAAGCAATTTTAAAGTAGTCCTCTGTGCTCTAACAGTTCTGTTAAGGATGTGGGAACAAGATCGATGCCAGCAAGAGCAAAGGCTGACACATGGCAGAGAATTTGAATGTGGTGGGTGCTTGGTAACTTGAGAAACTCCCTCGGAAGTGCTAACAGAAACATGAAATGTGTGAAAGGACACAGAGGTTTTTCTTGCTTTGTGTCCTGCAGCATAGTTTCCCACCAGTGGTTCCAGTTTATTTTCCCATCTTGGGCCAAGATTGAGGCAACTGGCACTTTGGTAACCCTTGTGTTTGATAAGGAAAATATGCTGCCTAAGGTACTGGCAGTAGCTCCTTGGATGATTACTTGCTGATTTCCGAAGTCCTGCCACCTTCAGGAGAACCTGTGTAGCCATGCCTCTAGCTCAGGTGTTGCATATTCTTTCCCTTTATGGTTTAGGTTAGTCCCCAACCCACACAAAGCAGTATATTCTTGAACTATGTATTTATTTCCTGTGGTCTGTTTTGGTTTGTTTCTTCTCCTGGGGTTGCAATTTGCATCTGCATGCTATGGGGAAAAGCAGAAGAGGTTGGTGTCTTGCAGAGTAACTGTTCCTCCATATCCTTGCTTGCCCTCAGCTGAAGGGGGAGAGAGGGCAGTGCTACTGGGCTCATGTTCTTGATTATTGCCTACACCAGCCTCCTGGCTCCCCTTTGCTTTCTGTACAGCATGTGGCCCTTCCTACTACCAGCTGTTGTCTGCTGTGTTCCAGCTAAACCTTGCTTGTGTAATTTTAGCTTTGGAGGAAATATGAAAGTAAAATTATCCCCATAGTCCTGTTTACCCACAGTATATCACTGAAGCTCCCTACAAATGTTTTTCTGCACTGACCTTTTAGAATACCTGTTTTCACAAGAGGCTTCCAACCTGTAAGTGTGGCTTAGGCATATTTTCTTATATTTAGCTATATTAAAAACTATGATCTTTGCTTGACTCTTTACCAGGCAAACTAAATGGCTTTTATCACTCTGATCTGCAAATTTGTTCAGTAATCATTTTTGTGGTTGTTTGTTTTAGAGCATAGACAAGACTGAATACTATAGGGTCAAGTTCTTGAAGGTGGGGTAAAAGGAACTGTTGTCTTTTGTGTTGATGTTTAATTGGTGTAAGATGGAAACATTTAGTGTTTGACCTCATCTGCAATTATGTTTGGAGGCCTATCATTCTCTAGCCCACTTGATGTGTCATGCTGATTTTGAGTTTCTTAATCAAATGTCATTTTGCATCAAATCAACTGCCTTGCAAAAATCTGCTATATCTTGTTATTAATTAGCAATAAACTCATAATTAAAAATCAACCTAGTCCAAGAATGGTTTCTGAAAATTCATGGCATTAATACTACATTCTCCTCTCCATTTCTTTCTAGCTGGAGTTGTTGTATTGGTTGTCCTGTTACTGTGAGATCAGTGCCAGACAGAGAAGATTACAGTTACTCAAGCAGCCAGAATTAAATAAAAATACTGTTGTTGCTTTTCTGTCCTCTCAAATATCCCATGCTTTCCAAAGGATACTAAAAATGAGCATTAATGGTCCAAACAGCTCTTCAGACAAGGTCACTTCTTCTAATCACCATGGAAATTGAAACCCAGTTCTTAACTCTTTCCTGTTTGACCTAGTTCAAGCTACTCACTTAATTTACAAATGTCCTAGCAGAGTTGTATGACTTCCTGTGGGACTTGAGCTTGCACTAATCCTTTATCACTGTGAAGTTTCCTGAAGGTCCTCTGCTTAATAGGCCAGATAGGCATAGGCAGCATTAAATGGTTGGGTTTGACCTTGAAGGCCTTGTCTCTGCTTTTGGCATCTATGGCCAGATGAAGGTGGAACAGAAACTGAAGGTCTAAATCTCTTTGGGCTATTTTAGGTGAACTGCTTTGCTTTGGTTTGTAATAGATTCATATTTTGATCTTTGCTGATGTGAAATGCAGAAATTGAACAAACTTTTGCAGCTAAAATGAAATCTATAGAAATTGATCATGCAAGTCCAGGATTGTAATCATTCCATCTAGCACAGAGGCTAATTGTTTGATGCCAATATCCAGATCATATAGTTCTCAGATGTCAGATTGAGTTCCTATAAGAGATCTGGTAGGAGATGATCTTTGGGTAATAGAAGAATGTAATCCCCTTTTGCATAATCACTTTCAGAATCAGGCTGCTGTGTTGTCCCATGTTTATGGCTGGCTGGCTTCCAGTTGTCATGTCTGTAACACATGTAACATTGCCTCCTTTATATGCACAAGATAAATACGAAGATGATACAATGAGAGCAATAATTGAAGGCTTTGTGTTACTGTAAGAGAAATAAAGGGTGTAAAATGGTGTCCCTTCATGGAAACACAGATATTGATGACTCACCTGAAAGATGAGTGAGTGATACCTGTTGAATGTCTCTTGGGAATAAACAGATCAATAAACCCAGCAATACCAGGCTAGGGAGGGTATGTGTTTTACTACTTGAAGTCATGAGGAGCACTTCTCCACTCACAAAAAGGGCATATTCTCAATTCTGGAAAGCTCTGGCAGAGGTTTTTCTTACATTGTACTAAAGTTTTTGAGAAGGAATAAATCATCTAGGAGCTCAAAGTAAGGTATGCTTTTAAGTCTAGAACTCTGATTGCAGTAGAAGGCAATTTTCTTGTTAAGGGCCTTGCCTGAGGAACAGTTTGTATGGGGATGCTTTAGTGAATCACATGTTGAGAAGAGATCTAGTTCATTACACTTGCCTTGTATTTTTAGCAATGCAGGATGTTTTCTTTGTAGCTCTAGTGTTTGGGCTATGGGGATTTCAAATCTTTCAGAGGAAAAAAAAAAAGCTAGCTTCAAATTCAGTTCAGAGTTTGATATTTGTTTTATTAGTGGAAATTTTTGTCTCCTGTGTTTTCCCCATTCTAGATAACCTTTTCTTGTCATCTAAGAAATTAATTTCTTTGTTGGAATCATTGCAAGTAAACTTGATAGCAGGAGTGCTGTTATTGAAGCAGCTTACACAGTGATTTGCTAAGTACAGCCTCTTCATATAATGTGAAGCAGAAGTCGATTTATTGACCACTACTGGGATTTCAGGAATCTGTTGAACTACCTGGGTTTTATCCTTCTCTCATAAAACTCACGATTGAATGTCCTTTTTTTCATACCTTCTTGGAAAGGATTCCCTTTGATATGCAGTTGTACAGCAAGAGCAATCTTTCTGCCTGCTGCTTGTACTATAGCCTTTTAATAAAGTGTATAGAATGTCATTTAATGCAGCTTATGTGACATCAGCCTCTTGAAGGTTTTTCCTAACAGACTTTCCCATGCCAAGAGGTCTCTGTCACCTGTCCAGGCTGTGAAATGTTGGCTCTGGGACTATGCTGCCAGTCCTTTCCATGGAATATATTTCAGTTAGAACAAAGTATTACCAAAAAAAAAAAACCAATCAGCTGTACTGTGGGCACAATATTATTTATCTTGCTGGACACCTCTGTAAAACAGAATCTGTTCCTTTTCTGAAGAACTAAGAAAATACTGAATTATGCACTTTGAGTTTGTGCTATTTGCTGTGTAGTCATCATGCTATTTTGTAAGTTTCTGCAAACATTCTTCTCTAAAGGTGTCTGTTAGGAATGAGAACTATTTGGTCTCCCCCTGGTAATCTGTAAAAACACAGGCATCCAAGTGAACTGCACAAAGTGAATTATTGAGTCTCAGGATGAAAGGAGGCTGGGGTGGGGTGGTGGTGTTTGATTTAACAGGCACTAATGGAGAAATAATTTTGTCTAGTTCATCTGCTGGATCTCTTGACAGCTCTTCCTAGCCACTACTGCATACAGGATACCAGGGCTGATGGTCATGGGGAGAGAAACTAGAATATTTATAGGTTATGGTCTGCAGTAGGGAAGGTTCAACATTAGGTGTATTTATCCTCTGTGAGAGATATAGCTTGCTGTGTGATCTCTGACCACAGCATAATACTGCCTGGAATTGAAGGGTATGGTTAAAATCTTGGTTTTTTAATTATTTATGCAGAAATCTAATTCATAAAAGGAACAAAATTAGTATATTCCAGATACCCTCCTTATGTTTGTCTTGCTCTTGTATTAATTTGGTGTTCTGATGAAGCCAAGTGCTGGATTATGAGAGTCTTAGCTGACTTTACTAGTCCCAGCATAACTATTTTGCTGTCTATTGCAGATTACTGAGACTCAAAGGGGTGCAGAAAATCTGCAATTCAGAAACAGGCTCCTGCTAGCTTGTAGAGTAGGATTATCACCCACATGGCCATTTGACTTTTCTTTCCAAACCACTTTTTTTGCAATGTATAATCGGGGCAGAAGCTCTGATCTCTGAAGGTGAACAGCTGGGACGTCAGTTGTCTTCACAACTCATGCTTTGAGCTCAGTGCTGAAGTTCCATCTGTGTGCTTAGGTGTGCCAGCCAGAGCCCCAGACTCGCTGTTTTTTCACTAATGCTTTGTCAGAGTGCTGTCCTCTTCAGAGAGATTGAAATGAGTAATAGTCTTTCGACACTATTGGCAAGTGGCTTTCACGGTCCATGGCGGATCTAATGAACTACAGCTGCCTGGCTGGAAAATCCTGCTTTTGATTATCTGAAAGGACTTCTGAAAGTCTCTGCTTGGATTTGCTTATCTTAAGGATTTTTTTTTTTTTTCCCCCCTCACTCTTAGAAATTCCTTCCTAATTCACATTCATAAATGTCAAGTTCAGAACACGGTGCTTTGCACAGGAAAAAAATTGCAAAGCTGACACACACTGCAGACACCCTTGGAAAGGGAAATAGTGAGAGGTGCCCATCTGAGGGAAGCAGGTGTGTAAAGTGGCTTCTATACTCTTGACAGAGATCACCCATGAACAGATATTAAAGGTTTCCTTAAGTATGATATCAGAACAAGAGGACACAGTCTCAAGCTGCACCAGAGGAAGTTTAGGCTTGAGGTGAGGAGAAAGTTCTTCACAGAGAGAGTTGTTAACCATTGGAATGTGCTGCCCAGGGAGGTGGTGGAGTCACCGTCCCTGGAGGTGTTCAAGAGGGGATTGGATGTGGCACTTGGTGCCATGGTCTAGTTATGAGGTCTGTGGTGACAGGTTGGACTCGATCTTTGAGGTCTTTCCCAACCTTATGGATTCTATGATATGACAGAGGCTTCTCTATGTAGTTGATCTATGTACAAATGGTGGTGCTGCCCAACTGGAATGCAGCACACATGGATTGTCTGTATATTAGGCTTGGGATCTGTAACTGGGCTGGGTTTTCAAAACAGCTCAACAATCAGTGTGCATCCAGTATGCTGATTTGGCCAAGTTTTCCAGCTACCTAAGTGTCTCAAGGAGAGCTGGGTTGTGTTTTGTGGGGGTGTTTTGGTTGTGTGGTTTGTTTTGGGGGTTTTGTTGGGCTCTGGGGTTTTTGGTGGTGTTCTTTTGTTGGTATTTTTGGGGGGTGTTGGGGTCTTTTTTGGGGTGGGTTGGTTGGTTTGTTGTGGGGGGTGTAGGGTTGTTTGTTTGGGGGTTTTCTGTGGGTTTTGTTTTGTTTTCTTTTAGAAACTGGTCCTTGGGAAAAATTTCTTCTGTGAAGGATGGGGCAGGAAATCATTTGACATACTAAATTTTTTAACCTCAAACTTATTTACTAACACTCCCCCCTCCCCCACCTTTCACATCCTCACCTATATTACTGTCTATTCTGCCTGCTAGCTGAGAAGCATTAACCTGGATTTTGGAAGATACACTGTAACTTGCCTGTGACTAGTACTCTTTTGAGTTGCACATTATTGCAATCCACCTTTGTTTTCAGACTGGATAATCATAGCAGCACGGAACTGGAACTAGGCTGGTATGGGCTTTTGCAAACATCAATGCTGATCCTTAAAGTAAAGAACAGTGTTAGTATATTTCTGCTTCTATTTACTTACTTTTTAGTTCTATATCCACTCTGTTTTGTTCCTATTTACACAACTTCTTATTCACTTTGGCATATCCCCTGCCTTAGGGATATCAGCTAGCCTAAGCTGATAAGGAGGTGCTGGTTGGAATATCCTGAGGTCTGCAACCCCCCTATCTCTTAGCTCATGGGTGGGAGTGCAGGCAGGGAGTTGGGATGTAGCAGAGCACACAGCTGTTCCTTCCAGATGTTCTCTATCACAGGACAGAGCACCCACTCTACCCTGTTCCAGCAGGCTACCTGGATTGCACCTGGGCTGATGAACTACTAGAAGATTCCTACTAAAGCATAAGTGCTACCTGGCAGCCTGTGCTTCTTGCTTACCTGGATTTTTGTGGTTTCATTGTTAAAGACAATGTGTCAGTGGGAATGGGTAATAATTCACAGCATTAAAGCTTGGATCAGGGGAAGCCCTAGCACTGAAGTGGCAGGGCTGATGTGGACACAATTGGCTTCTGCTGTTTGTGGTAGGGGTTCTTGCTATGCTTTAACTGTTTTCTAGGTAAAATGTTTATGTATGTAAGTCTTGGGTATGTGGTCTCACCTTCTGCATTTGCAATGGGAGAAAATGTTTCATGCCTTCCCTCCTCTATTTTTTTCAACCACTTTTAGTCTACCAAGCAGTTATCCAAAGAGAAAGCTGAGCCCAAAATGGTGAGTGAGCCAGAGACTGTGCTATGCATCTTTGTGGTTCAGGCACCACAATGCAGCTTCTCCACTCTGTCTTTAATTAAACTTGGGTTTTTCTGTTGTTGTAGCTGGAAGCAGTGTGCTGACACAACTCACTCTTGTATAGAACAGATTAAAATGTCAATGTTTTAATGTTCTCATCTGTGGGAAAAAGAAAATAGTTATAAATAAAACTTTTAAAAGAGACTGTTCTATGTGTGTGCAAGATGGAAAATCACAATTAAAGGCACAGAGTCCCATTTAATATGAAGTGTATGAAGGGTTGAAAAGACTGAAGGATGCAGTCTCTTCAGGAAATAGGCTATATTGGGTCATGGCAGTTTGAAATAATGACCAGTTCACTGTATTTCTAATTATTCTGTTTTCATTGCATTCATGGCACAGTGTCCATGCATCAGCTGAGGTACCCAACAGGTGACTGTGTTTAAGAAGGAAAAGAATGAAGGATGGTCAAAAGTCAGTGCTGCCCTTGATGCTACATGACCTCCTTCTCTAGAAGGAAGTTGTATTTCCTGGAGAAGAAATAGTCACAGGAGTAAAACCATTGTCTTCTGCCAATTTGTTCTCTTGGCAGTTTGAGAGGAGCCAGTGAGTCCTTGGAGCAGTACAGCTCCTTTCACACGGCTTTGCTGGGCCATTAGCCCATGTATTGGAAGCCTTGATCCCTCACCACCACAGTGAATCTGTCTTTGCATTAACAGGGGCATGTGGCTTTTGGGTTGACTATTTGAGCTTGTTTTGATGTTTCAGAATACTATCTCTGACAGAGGGAATAGAAGTCAGATACAGAAGACAAGAGGGATTGTTCCCTGTCTCATGATCTCTTCATTGCTTTTACCTATGGAAGCAATGGATTTACTGTGAGGTAACCAGGTAAATGTAGAAGGTTGTCTGCTGGACTGGTCTTAAGCTGACAGCTTAATTGCCTACTTTGGAAAAATGCTGCTTTTCTTCAGAAAGTGCCTCCCAGACCTTATTTAGAGATTTGCTTAATTTGGGCTGCCCTCGGGGTTAACATCTGTGGAATCTGTATTTCTCTGGCAGTTGTCTCCCTTGCATGTAAATTACAGATGCTCACCAATGCCCTTTTGGGTTGTTTCTTTCCTAAGGGGGAAGGAAGGAAGAAACAATCCACTTAAAATAAGGCAAATAAGAAGAGTTCCCACTGAACACATCTATGAAATGAGGAGTGCTGCATGTCCTTCCCCTTTACTTACTTTCTCTCCCACTTATTTACTTGAACCCATCTCTTACAGCCTTGCTGCTGTGGGATCAATTTGTTGGCAAGGGTTATTCAAACATTAGCAGATTGTATGTTCTTACTGCTCTTGTTGGACTTGGGTGTTGAAGCCAACAATAACAGCTCTCGTGTGGGAACTGATGCTGGGTATTTGAGTCAAGCTGTTCTTGGTGGTCTGTACTTTACTGCAGTGAAAAAAATGAGGGGTTTCTTTTCCCATAGTGTTCATTTGTGTTCCTGTTGTTCTTTGTTTATACAATCACTGTGCCTGTGGACAGATGAAGCAGAATTGAATAAATTCTGTGGTTTTCTTCACTTTCAGCTCTTGCCTTAAGTTTGGGGCTTGGATATCTTTAAGTATGGAGGTTTTCCCTCTAGGGCTTAATTTCTCCATCCTCCAATTGTCATAGGTGTGTAGTGGGGAGTTGCGTGTCATTGTTTTTCCCCAAGGTAAAACCATGCTGTGGGGACACTTCCTAGGACAAACAAGGTTCAAGAGCAAACACACAGTGCCTCTGGAATGCCTTGGGAGCTAGCAGGGTGGTGCTTTCAGCTGTGCTGTGGCTCATAACTGGGAAGATGCTGCAGTTTCAGCCTGGTGCTCCCCTCACTGAAATCAGACCATGCTTTTCCAGGAAAACTGGGCATTGAAACATTTAGTGCTGTGCTTGGTTACACCCATCCAAGTATTTGGTAACTGCCACAAATTCCTTGCTGGTTGTGCTTTGTTGCTTAAGTGAAAGTCCAGAATGCAGGATCCTTGTGGGAGCTGAATGGTTTTGAAGCTTTCTGTAATTTTTCCTGCTACCCTCAGGGCGCTCTCTGAAAAAATTACCTCTTTGTAGAATCTTTGGGATATGATGCAGTCCCAGATCAGACATTTCTCTATTAAATAAAAAGTATGATAAGCCTAAAAGCATTGAATTTGGTATCTCAGATCTCTAGAGGCCAATCCCAGTGTGTATCTATTTGGGCTAATTTACTGAACTATTTAGTTTCTTCTCCTGCATAACAACCATTCCACCCCCAGCATTACTGAAGTTAGTTTTGCCTCTGTGGCTGCCAGGAATGACTTTACTTTGCATGGATAATTAACTGGATTGAGTAACAGAGGAAAAAACCCCAACATTTTATTTCCACACAGTGGTAATAATAAATCAGTTACTACTTTTGGCTCTCCATGTTATTACCATAGTTGGGTATGTCTTAATGAGGAAGTGGCTTCCCTTTCCTAAGTTTAAATACCAGTGAGGAGCCTGGCTCCTGATCATGGGCCTGGGTGTGTGAGAGGCAAAGGGCAGAGGGTGGCTGTTCTAAACTGGGCAGCTGGTCCTGCACACAACTTTTTTTACTGCAATCTGTAGACTTCCAGTCTTTGCAACAAGGTAAAACTTGAGATTTCTGATGTCAGAATCAAATCTTTTTTGGAGATGGAGAACTTTCAAACTTGTTTATATTTTGTAACCAAAGTATTGAAGAGTAGGTTTAATGTTTGACTGCTGTCCTAGGAATTCTGAAATGGACTCTTTCCCCTGGGGATATCTGGAGCACCCAACTTTGTGTTGTGCACAAATTAATTAGAGATGGGACCTCTGAGCTTACTACAGGAGTTGTCTCCAAGGAAGTAAAAGCTTGAAGCTCAGATATGACATTGAGTTGCTCATGAGTACAAGAACTCCACCTCTGATATTCTAATATCTGATATTCTCTTGACTCTCCATTCCTGTTTTCCCATTTATTTTCATCACCTGTTTTGTCTCCTGTTCTGGAGCTTTGTTTTCCGTCAGCCCAAGAAGGGATGAAATTGATTTGTGGACTGTTCAAACTCACATCTGCTGAGAGCACTTCTGGTTTGGTTTTGGTTGGTAGTGCATGCAAAATCAGTGAAATCTTTCTTAACAACCAGAGGAAGGCAATTTAGAATAGAATAAACCAGGTTGGAAGAGACCTTCAAGATGCTTGTGTCCAACCTATCATCCAACACCACCTAATCAACTAAACCATGCAACCAAGCACCCTATCAAGTCTCCTCCTGAACACCTCCAGTGATGGTGACTCTACCACCTCCTTGGGCAGCCCATTTTGTAATCTCCTGGTGCCTTGAGTTGAATGTTTAGACCATGTGTATCTCCTTTTATGATGAGGTCGGTCTAGCTTGTCAGCTGCTACCTGACTCGGGCTGCCAAAGAACCCCAGAGCATGGCTCAGCATTTTGGCACTCACAGTCCCAGTCAGTGCCTGTTCTTTGAACAAGGGCTGAGTGTTTTGCCAACTATCTGCCATCTTGGATTAATGTACTTGATAACTTTGGAGTGCACTGCTGTTGTGACACTGTGAAAATGGACAGAACAGCCATTTTTCCTGGTTGCCCTTCAGCTGATTCCCTGGTTGCATCATTGTAGCAGTAAGCCCTGAAGATCTTGGAAAAGGGGAAGTAGCACAGTCTGAGGATCAGGGTGAAGAAGCTTTGGCATAAAGGGTAGCACAAGGGAAAGCTAAAAGCATCTGGGAGATAAATAGGCAAATGTCTCTGGTGGCAGTGAAAATAAGGGGGGGTGCTTTATCTCTGCTTGTGTGCATTACCATTTCTGCCCATCTAGCCTGGATCCTGCAACTAAATTCCCTCTGGCCTCATTCATCTCTGCTGTTTCTTTTCCATCATGCTTTCACCACATAACCTTCATACTCTAGCCACTGCCCTGTCTGCTCCTGCAAAAACCAAAATGCAAACATTAAGTCAGCTGCACTCGGTAGGGCTACGTGGGAGGAGTGTTTGCAAGGGAGGGGGAAATTTGTATCCATAGGATTAGAGCTGCAAAAGTTTGAAGATTGTGAAGCCAATCACTAAATTTAGGAAAGATGAAAGGCAACTGTTCCATCAAAGCATTTGAACAATCCTTGGTGTGAAGTGGACTTTGCCAAAATCTAATTTCATTTTATTGAATCCTTCAAGTGTTGGATGGGGGAGCTGGGGGGAAGTCAGAAAAATAAGTACTCACAAATCAATGCCCATGCTCTGTTTGACAAAAGAATTTGGCTTTGTTTTAAAATGGTTCTGTATAAATAATTATTTAACAAACAAAGTTTATTTCAATTGTCAAAAAGTAGTGGTTTAGGTTTGGGTTTTTTCAGGGTTTTGGGTTTGGTTTTTTCGGTGTCTTGAGTTGAAATTTAAAACTAGTTTGCAGTTTTAATTAAACAATGGATAGAAGTGCTTGTGAAAGATATGAAGGACATTAGAGGTGTGACAGTGTAAGCTACTTGAGATACACCAAACAGTACTGGTCAGTAGGAAGGCTGCTGTTTGCTACCCCAGCTGGAATGTGATGTTTTGATGCCAGAAGCACCTAAAATTGACACAGGTGGTGCTGAGGATGGGAAACTTGTAGCACAAATTTCTTGGTACCAACTCTTGTATCTGCTGTTGGTGTGTCTAAAACCTGTGCCTGCTTTCCATAAGAGAGGAAAATAAGAAACATATTAATGTGAAGTATTGCAAGTCTGAGGTTTTTAAACTATATCCTGGGTGTCCATACATGGAAGAGATTATTAAAGCTGCAATACAACAGACTGCCTTAAAGTGAGCTGGGAGTAGAAAAGTCAATACTGGAGAATGTTTTGAATCCTGAAGCTAAGTTATTGCTCTTGTGTCTTCAGTGTAATGCTTCTACTGCTCCTGTTAGTTGAAAATAAAAATAAAGAAAAGTTGGTGTAAGGAGAAGTAAATCATGGAAGTTACTTTCTTTCTCAGGAAAGCAAATGGGCAAACTACATTTAAAATGAGGGAATGCATGAGAAAATAGAACTTGCTGAAGGAAGATAACATGGTTGGGATTGACAGGGCAGGGTTTGTCACTCCTCCCTGCTTGTGATCTGAAATGGTCTCATGGAAAACAGGGTGAATCTGTCCACAGCTGCTGTGGCTAGCAAAACACAGGCATTCTAGGTGGGGTCTACTGAAGAGAGAATCTTTGGTTTAAACACAACATACGCAGTTCTTAATTGCTTTAAGTCTTATTTTTAGCACTGTAACTAGAAATCTGATCTTCCTGACTCTGTATTATTTTTAACCATTCAGCTATCCTGTGTCAGATATGAGTACACAGCAGTGACAAACTTGGGATACTTTTATCTTTCTGGAGATGATAAACTCAAATCTGTAGTCACTCCAAGGAGAAACTTGCATCCTGAGATAAAGGAGAATTGAGGCTTGCACAGTGTCTCATGTCAAGCTGTAAAGGTCAGTCCAAAATCTGATACTAAGTGCAAGACTGAAGAACACAAATTGACACTTTTCCTCCATGGGGTAGACATCACAGTAACACCTTCCAGCTCTGGTCACTCCCTTCAAGGGTCACAACACTTTAGTTTGATGGGTTGCAGGTATTGGAAGACTTCCAGGCTCCAGCCTGCAAGCTAGTGCGGTATCCCCAGGTCAGTGGGGCAACTTGTGTTTGTTTTCATAAGCAGAACCTGGCAGCCTCAAACCTGTGGAATGGAGACACTGTTAGCTCTGGCTGGTGGACCTCCCAGTGATGTGGAAGATAAATCAGTGTGCACGTGCCATTTCACAGGTCTATGCAGATGATGGATAGTTTTGTTGTACCTCCAGCACACGCAGTAGATGGAATTGTCCTTCCATGACTTGCCCATTAAACAGTAGTCTGGGACACTCATTCATTTGGTCTGGATCCTCTTTCATGCTATATTGCTCCTTTTCTGGGCTGTGTGTCTTACAGGCTGTTTTACATGCTAATAGCATTCAGCTTTGCCTCATCACTGATGAGCTGGAAATGAAAGTGTTACTTGGTGACAGTAGGAGACTGTATGAGAACTACACAAGCTGGGGATAATGCTGGTAGATTGGAAGGAGCTTATACCACGATCTGGAAGGGAGCAGGACAAGGTGCTTGTAACATAAGTTCTTAATTTACTTTTTGTTAGTTTACTCTGCTTCTGGGTACTTAACAGCTATGGCATGTGTGCTGGCTTCCCATCTGCTCAAAATGAGACAAATGGAAATGTGTAGTTGCTTTCATATGTAGACCTCAGTTCAGTTACTTCAGGACTAGACAATTGAAATGAGCTGTAGATTGACCAACATCTTGAGGCCATCTGAAGAACAGCTGGAGACTGAGGTGAATTCAGAACAGGATGGGCCAATTATTTAAGACTTGAATTTGACACGTTGTGGTTTTCTTCACATAGGACTCTAGGGAAGACTGTACAGTTCTTGAGTGTTTGTGCACACCTTTCTCTAGCAAGCTTGTCTGGGCTTATTTAGGGACAGGGTTGACTGACTTATATTTTTTTGTAATCCCCAAGCTGCTCCCTTCTCTCTGTTCTTTATTTGTTTTAGCATTGATCTGACTGTACAGTTGTAAAACATTTTAAAATGCTGAGCCTAAACATAATCCACCAGTAGAGCCTTTTTCTTTCTGAGTCTAGTTATCCATTTACTTAGTTTCCAGGTGGCCTGCAGCATGGTGTCAATGTACAAACCCATGACTTTGAGAGGTGTCAGAAGATGCTAGGATTCAGTCTTCGTTTGCCTGTCATTATTCAGGGGTGGGTGTGCTTTGGAGTAGGGATAGAAAGTACAGATAATTCTTGTTTTTGTAAGGGTGAAGAAATAGTGAGATTTGGCCCTGCAATTAAAATGTTCATGTCTGGTATTACTTTGGATCCTTAATTCTGGCTAAATTGGTGTAAGAATTAAGGGAGGAATATTTGAGAACTTGCTTGTGTGCTGCCTTTGGTAGGGAACTGACTTGAAGGTTACATTTCCTACCAAAGGGAACAAACTCAGTGTCAGATGTAACTGACAATGGCAACCACCAAACCCCCCTACAAATGACAAATGCTTTCCCTGAATTACTCTCCAAGAAATTAAGAGTAAAAACACTTTGCTGTAATAGTACAGCTAACCTGCATGAGCATTCTCTGAAGTGAGCCACTTGCCATCACGTATTTCTTCCAAGGTGTTACATGTTCTCCCCATCTTTGTTACTCCTAATCTTTAAGAATACAGTTTAAAATGTTCTTAATGAGTTAAGATACATAAAAATGTATGCTTTAAGAACAGGAAAAGGATGCATTTTGTTCAATGTTGGCAGCTCTGAATTCTTACAGGAAAGTCAAGGCTAAAACTGGGCAACACTTGCCCAGGTATCTCTGCAGGTGAGGAATAGAAGTGGGGTTAGCACTAGCAAGTCTGCAGTGTGGATGGGCATAGCATGTGGGGGTGGTGTATCACCCAGTTCAGGGATAGGGCTGTGAACACTGTCAAGGGGCAGGCATGGCAAATAGTGGGAGCAGCCTGAAATGAGCTAAATGTCTCTATGTTTAGGCTGCAGAAGCAGTGTTATCATGTACAGTTGTGTATTAAACTTTATTGTAAGTGGGGGAGAAAAGCAAATATGAACTGATAAACTAAACAATCCTCTGAACACTGCTAATCCAATCTACTGTGATGGTTTCTGGTGTTTTTTGACTAGCACAAGAACAACATGTTCTGCTAGTTTCCTTAGGATCTGGTCCCTGGCTGCCTGCAAGGGCTCAACACACTTCAGTCTGACCCAGATGAAATGCACCCCAGGGTGTTAACAGAAGTGGTTGATGTAAGTGCAAGACTTCTATCCATGGGGTCTAGGGCATATCCCTGGTAATTGGAAGGGAGCAAATGTCACACCCATCTATGCAAAGGGCCCAAAAGCATCCATGAAACTAGAAGTCCATTGTTCTTACTTCGGTCTCTGTAATGGAAGGAGTCCTCTCAAACTACTTTAAGTCAGATGAAGCAGGTGACTGGGAAAAAACAGCACAGATTTAACAGAAGTCAGCCATGCCAGACTGACCTGATCACCTTCTACAACAAGGTAACACTTTCTGTTGTCATGAAGAGAGCAGTGGATGTTGTTAACCTGATTTTCAGCAGTGTGTTCAGCACTGTTTCTTAGTTTCCACCTGGGAAAACACAGACTGAATGGGTAGTCTTTGAGAAGGGTAAGCAACTGGCTAACACGCCATCCTCAGGGTGCTGATCAATGGGTTTATTCTGGCTGGCAGCATATCCAAATGGGGTTCCTCAGAGATCAGTATGGGGCTCCAGACTGTTCAACACCCTCATAAATGATCTGGATGGCAAAAACACTCTTAGCAAGTTTGCTGATGACACTGAAGTGTGTGACAAAGGAGACCTATGACAAGGGAGAGCCACCTCAGAGAGACCTGGGCTGTTAGAGTTGGCTATAAGAACTGTATGAAGCTTAAAGGCAGGTGCAAAGTCTGGCACCTGGGATGACCTTAACCAGAGAGCCCAATACAGGCTGGGACCCATCTGGCTAGGGAACAGCCTTGTTCAACAACCCTGAAAGGGACCTGGAAGTCCTTGGTGGACAGCAAGCTGAACATGAGTCAGCAATATGCTGCTGCTGCATCAATGAAGACAAATCAGATCCTGAGCTTGCACCTTCAGGGGCATTGCTAGCAGAGACAGATTTTGGGCCCCACCTGGAGTACCTTGTCCAGTTCTAGTTGCCACTTAAAATGTGAGTAGACAGAGAGGATCCAAAGGAGAGCCAAAAAGATGGTGGAAGGGCTGAAGAACCTGCCATTTGAGGGAAAAAACCCAAAGCAGTTAGGTGTTTTATGCCTGCAGAAAAGAAGGTTTAAGGTGGACCTCATCACTGTTTTCTGGTACTTAAAGGGTGGCAACAAAGACACTCCTCACAGGGAGAAGACAAGGGACAACAAACACGAATTGTACTGGGAGAGGTTTCATCTTGATATAAGAAAGTTTTTACAACCTGTCACTGATGTGATGGAGTCCCCATCACTGGAAGTTTGAGATGTAATTAGACAAGGTACTTGATAATCTCATCTAGGCTTGTTTTCCCATGAAAGGTTAGACCAAATGATCTTTGGAGGTTCTCTCCAACATGGACTATTCTGTGATAATGCATAGTCACAGGAATAATAGAATAGAATTAACCAGGTTGGAAAAGACCTTTGAGATCATCAAGTCCAACCTATTATCCAACACTACCTAATCAACTAAACCATGGCACCCCATTCAGTCTCTTCCTAAACACCTCCAGTGATGGTGACTCCACCACCTCCCTGGACAGCCCATTCCAATGGCCAATCACTCTTTCTGTGAAGAACATCCAGCCTAAACCTCCCCTGGTGCAGCTTGAGACTGGGTCTTGTTCCAGTGCTGGTTGCCTGGGAGAAGAGACCAACCCCCACCTGGTTACAACCTCCCTTCAAGTAATTGTAGACAGCAATAAGCTCAATATCTTTATTGATGACCTGGATGAGGGTATTGAGTCCATCAGTAAATTTGCAGATGACACCAAGCTGGGGTCAGGTGTTGATCTGTTAGAGGGTTGGAGAGCTCTGCAGAGGGACCTTGACAGGCTGGACAGATGGGCAGAGTCCAAGGGCACAAGATTTAACACCTCTAAATGCCAGGTTCTACACATTGGTCACAATCAGACCTTTTAGAGGCTGGTAGATAGTGTACAAAAGCATGCTCATAAGAAACAGGAGAGGTAAAAACAGGATCATCTTGTAGTTGGAATCTGCTTTCCTTTTCATGGCAAAACAAGTCAGGCCTCTGTGGACTTTCTAAACCAAATGAATTACGGTGTTGAATAGTAATGTGGTGTTGTGAATGATTTCATTGCTGACCACAGCTGCTGGCAGCAAGGCTGGCATTGTCATTTTGTTCCTGATGTATTTTTGAGGTGTTTAGCTTATTAAATTAGCTGACTGTTCTTACATACTGTTCAAGCTATCATCTTGAATTAATGAATTTGGGAGTGTGGATAATGCAGGTCTAGGAGCATATGTTCCTTTTTGGGTGATGCTGGCGAGGACACACATCACACTGTTAAAAATACTTGTTTAGATGATTTTTCTGCTTGAATTCTGAGGCCTGAAATAGACTGGGTATAGGTAAAAGTAGCCCAAGGACTAATTCATGCTATCTGCTTTGCTGGAGTATCAGCCTGAACAGAGCTATCGGTTCTCTGGAACTACTGATTCCTGCTGATTGCCCCAGTCTGAATCTCAGAGTGAACATCTGAGTTACAGAATGAGGGTTTGAAAACTTTTTAAGCCTTTTGAGAACCTGTGAGATCTTCACTTCTTCTTGCCCCACTCAGCAGCTTTTTGGGCCTTGCAGTGCTTAAATAGCCATGTGTTTTAAACTAGAAGTGTGGGCCATAACTCCTAATGCACTGGCAAATTTAAGGTGAAGTTAAACTGTGGAAGATGGATCACTTGGTTTTGCCTTCTCTCAAATTATACCAGGGTTACCCTGACTCTAGCCTTAATACACAAAAAAATTGAATTAGAAACACTACCTTTGAGCTAGCTGGCTCTGAAGCTGTCCTGAGCAGTGGATCAGCCGCTAACACTGCTGGCCTGTAGAGCAGGTTCCAGCTAACTTTGGTGCTGATGTTAGTCCTCTAAATCTTTTTCTTAATTGCTTTTCTCTGCAGAGAAATTCCAGCTGAGCACATGCTCTCACGTCACTGGCAAAGAATTCAGTGTGGGCCTGACTTTCTGCCCTACAAATAAACATGAGATAGTACGCTCCAGCCTTGCGGCAAAATGACTGAGACACCTCTGTGGTCAGCCGTTGGGGTGGTATTCTCCTGAGTGCTGCTCTCCAAAAACAAGCCAATGCAAAAGAAGTAACTTGATTGATCTGTATAGTCTAGCCACTCCTGAAACAAAGGCCAGCTTTATGGAGGAATGGTTGGTTGGGCTGCTAGGATAAAATACTGGGTATCTTCAGTATTCCTGGAATTTATTTTGCCTTGTTCTCAGAGAGGGGAGACCCAAACTCAAGTTATCAGTTTGCAGAAACACCAGGGTGTGGGTTTTTTTAAATCTTTTCTGTCCCTGAAAACAGCTCCCTTAGGTTGGCTTCAGAGAGACTATAGTAACTACCTCTAGATAAATAACATAGGCATGAATTGAAAGCACACTGTTCCTTAGCTCTGCTGCTCAGATGTTGAGGAGTGCTCTTTTTTTCCTTTTCCTTCCCCTCTGACCAGTGTTAAAAAGTTGAACTGGAAATACCTCCTAATTTTTAAGAGACTCTATACACAAAAGGCAACAAACCACCAAAAAGGAAAACTGCAGCCAAGCCAGCATCTTTTCATTATGCTTAGGTTCTAAGTTCCTGGAGGAGTTAATGCCTGTAAGGACTGGAAGATGTGCCCCATGGGAGAGGCTGTGGTGCCACATAGCATTTATGGACTGCAGGCTGAAGTCCTCATGCCACATAATCCTGCACTGAGGAAGAAGGAAGAGTAGCAGGTCAGTTCTTTGTGGGGCCTTGCACTGACTTTGGAGATAACAAGAGGTACATCAGATATCTTTTGTGTAACAGCTGCATTAAAATCTCAGCATTTTCAGTTGGTGCTTATGGTGCTCAGGAGAGGAGAAGGAAGGGTAATGGATTACTGGCAATAATAAAGGCCAACTTTTTATAGTAACTTTTGTATATTAATGAAGTCCAGCCTATGGACCTAAGCCATTCTGGCTGCTTTTCCTTTAAGTGCTCAGATAAAACTGCTGATCTCTGTCCTAAGGCTGTATGCTCTCCTTGGTTCGTGTGCAGCACATGCGGTTGCAGAAGATCTCAGAGTTTGGGAGGGTTCAGCTCTTTCTGCTGTGGTGTTGCTAAGATGCTGGGGAGTGTTTGGTGCCCCCAGGCCCTCTGCATATCGCTGATTACAGTGTGCTTGGACCCACCATCCAGTCAGCTCAGTGTAGTGGTTTATGCTGTGATCTTGTGATGCTTTTATTTTGCACGTGTAGACCAAAATTGTTTACAGATTCCAGTTTCTTCTCTCTGACTGTAACTGACCTAAGGAAATAAGAGAAAACGTTGAGCACAATGATGTCCTTGGTTACATGTGAGCATCTTTACTGATTTTAATTATATCATTTGAAGGAAAATGAGAAAGGAATGGTTTGCCTTGGGCCTGTACATGTACCTGGCATGCTTAGTCACATGCTGGATAAAAAACTCTTGAACCTAGCCACTAGTTTATATCTTCCCAGTATGTTTTTTTAATAGCACAGCACTGGAACCAGGGAATCCTGGATTATTTTTGTTTAAGGGGAGTACAGTGACTTGCAAATGTTTGATTGGTTCCCTTCCTGTCTAACTGTTCTGTGTAAAGCTCATTTATTGTTTCTTTCCTTTTAAACTGTTAGCTGACCTTACATACGAATCCCAGCTGTGCATTAGCATTGCTTGGGGATGTGTTTGTATCTTTTGTCTAAAAATACCCAGCCGGTAGGATTCATGATCCATGAAAGCTAATTGAAACAATTTCTCTTCAAGTTTTGGCAAGCGAAGCATGCATTATAAGCATTAATATCTATAAATTGAATTGTTAATGAATCTAGACACTAATAATGAATGCAATTTTGCAGGCTTAACTAGAAACACTAAAATTATCAGGATCTGGAACAGAATTTTCAATCATTTTTGCTTATTAAATAGCAAAGCTATGCTTTTAATAAGCTAATCATTTTTATTTGACCCCATAGGAGTAGCTCAGCTGATTAGAAACAGGTTTCTAAGTGCAAAACAATGTTGTTTTTCTCTCACTGTTTTAACCACCACAGTGCTGAAATTTCTGATCAGATACTTATCTTCCGTTGTGAGCATGGCATGAATGCTTATTCTGCAGTTCCTCTGCAGGAATTTACAGCAGGACCTGTATACATCCCATTTACTGGGAGAATACTCTGTGTAGATAAATAGCATGTGTGATCTGCCAAAACAATGGGAGTGTTCCTGAAAGATTGTTAGTGCACAAAAACACAATGTATGAAAGAGGCTCCCGCTCAGGCTTTGTTATGTCCAAAAGCAGAAGGCCGCTCGATACCATTCAAAACTCAAGTTCAAAATTAATGAACTGAAATCTGTTTCCTACACTACTCAAAATTGGCCCTTAGGGTTATTTTATGCAGATGAAGAATGTGGTAAGATTGGGAACTACAGCAAGAAAATCTTAACTTCTGATAGTTTACCTTTGAAAACAGTTTTGTAAAGTAGTTAACTTCTACCATCTCTCATGGCTAGAGACCAGGAGGACACAAGGAGACAGATTATTCTTCAAGTCCCTTAGGTAAAGTTTCTTCCAAAACTAATGCTGCAGCTCTTGCAGACAGGCTGTCAGACTTTATGGATCACTGGTGTCTGGTAGACAAGCAATTTCTTATACCAAAAGATTTAGTAACCCTAGACCATTTGTTAAATGAAAAAATCAAACTTGGTTATCTTGTGAGATAATGGTGAAGAACTGTCTGTGAAACTGTAAGGAGATAAAAGGCTGAAAGGGATGTCAGGAATTTATTGTTGGATATATGGCTGGAAAACTCCATGAAGGGTTTCTTCATCTATGGAGATGATTGACACCCTTATGGGAGTTGTATCCCTGGGCTTAATTATTCTTACTATTTGAGAGGGGCATTTTCCTTTATTTAATAGGAATCTTCCTTAGTCCTGTTCGTGCCTACTTCTACTCTTTGTGTTCTATAAGCACGGAGAAAGATTTTCACTCTTTGTCACAACCTCCTAAATATTTAAAGGCTGTTTCCTGTCTCTCTGCTGCCCAGATAAGCCACACACCATTTCCTCACTTCTTCAGAGTGGACAGACATGGGATGGCAGTGAGGTTACTGACTGATTTAATGTGTGCTGGCAAGGGAGAATTACTAGTGACCTCATCAGAGAAAGTGGGGGGGAAAGAAACATCAACAGATGGAGCTACATAGCACAGTTGGGTGTTTCAAAATTCTTCACCAAAATACTAATGGGAAAGGAGTGCTGCTCCATAATGTGGTTTCAAACTCAATGGGAAATTAATTAAAACGAATACAGAAATGCATGTTAATTAAGCTGCAGAGTGCTACGTGCAGTAGCTTGTAGTATAGCATATAAATGTTACATTTTAATCTCAACTATTTAGCCCATGTATTTCAGGATATTTGCACTCCTTGGACTTTCAGGTTTACAGTGATTTTGCTTATGTGCACTGGAATACTGTGCTCTCGTGGTTGTCAGTGAACCCAAGAACACTTTCCCCCAGGCCCCTCATTTGACAGTTATTTTTCCTGTACTTATGTCTGTTGCAGACAGCATACTGCAAATATCAGATGGGATGACCGTAATCACGTCAGTGTTTCTCAAACTCTCAGAGCCTAATCGGGAGGCTAAACAGTTTCATCACTGAGATGGATGAAAAATGAAATTTGAGAGAATTTGAGGGAGGGAAAAACCTGCTTGTGCCTGCACATGCAGACCTTTGCCCTATTTGTGCTCCCATTGCATGGTATGTTGACCGAAAAAACCATATTAGTTGAGACTTAGAACAGAATTAACCAGGTTGGAAAAGACCTTTGAGATCATCGAGTCCCACCAATCATCCAACACTATCTAATCAACTAAACCATGGCACCAAGTGCCTCATCCAGTCTCTTCCTAAACTTGGTCAGTCTAAAGAGTACACCAGTAGGCATGTAGCAGGATGCTGGGTCTGTGCTGGGGCTTTTTGTTTAGTTCTTGTTTGGTGGTTGTTTAGCATATTTACATAATGGAACTTTTTATACTACAGTTTGGCTGATGACTCCAGGGAGAAGTGTGTGTTCACGCTACATGGGAAATGCCATCTGTCTGGAATACCTGAGTGAGTCTCGGGTCTCCTGTTAAGGCTGCTGATGTGGCTGCACAAATGTATTTGCCAGTGTGTCTTGAAGTTTGTTTTCTAATTTATTGGAGGGGGGGAAAAAAGGCAGTAAGTTTCACAGAACCTAGCAAAACTGACATTGTTTCTTGAGATTTCAGCACTAACAGGTTTGTGGAATAGCCATATCATTCTCCTGTATCTCATGCAGGAAAGCAGGATTTCTACATGTTCTGCCTTCCCCCTTCACACCCCCTCCACCCCCCACGCCCCCATACTTTTGGGCTACTTTTAATTTTGCTTGAGCTTCAGTTGGGTTTGAATTTCAGTATGTTTTTTTATTGAGGTAATATCTCTGTGTTGCAACATAGACCAAGACTTGTATTTGTCCTTTAGGTGTTTGGCTTAGATAAAAACTCTGTAGGTGAAACAAAGACAAGTATTGCCTCAAACTTAATTCTGCAGTTGTAATGGCTGGGCACCTGCTCATCCTGTCCTTTATGTACCCAGAAGAAAATCACTTGCCAAATGTTTTTGGGTTTTCCTTACAAAGAGGGAATTGTTGTCTTGGTCCTTCCTTGCAGATGGAAGACAGCCTTGCTTGTTGGGCTAGTCTTTATCCCCTTGAGTCTGTCACTGTGCTGAGGCACATCACATTGAGTCTTAAAATATCCAGGAAGGTCTAACAAGCTGAGAAGTTCCAAGTGGCTTGAGATCTAGTTTTCACTTAGTACTGAGACAAAGGTAGAAGATACAGGGTTAAGCATTTGGGGTGTTTGGCTGTGATTTAAAGTCATTAGGCTGAGTTCACAAAGTATTTGCTTTGCTCTGTGGTGGCAAAATCTGAATGGAATTACCTTTTGTGAGTGTTTTGGGTCTTTAATGTCAAGGTGAATGGTATGTTGACTGACTCTTTCCCTCTGGTTTCTCTGATTCTAAGATACTCCTCAGGTTTAGCATCAGCTTTCTCTCAGCTCCTAAATGATCTGAAAAGCCTCCCAAGTTTGTGCATGTGGGATTTTTGGGTGGGGGGATGAGGATGCTTTTGTTCATTTTTGTAGGAGGCAGGTAACTGGGCATCAGGAGTTGCTGTCTTTCTACAGCTGCTTTTCCTCTGCTGACGATTTAAAAGAAATCCAAGACTTCCCTGGTAGCTGGTATTTGTTCCTCTGCTGTTTCTTCTGTGCAAAGTCCATGTTCTGGGAGACAAATATTAGTATTATCTTTAATAGTTGGTATTAGAATTCATCCATTAGTGACCAGTGTGTTTGGTTTTATTCTTTGCTGTCTTCTACTTCCAAAGATTCCTTCGCCAAACCAACAGCACCAAAACAGTCATCTTCTCAGGGCTGCTGTCTATTGACATTCAGGAGACTCACTGCCCTGAAGTTAATTTCTCTTCTTTAAGTCAACTGCTTCATCTGGGGATGTTAGCACTGAGGATATTGGCATTCCTTTTTACTGCACAGCAGTCTTCTATGATGATGTTTTCAAAATTAATTTAGTATGTGTACTTTTCAACAAGTTCAACACATAATCCAGATCAATCTAGGAAGGTGCTAGTGAGTCCCATGCACGCTAAACAAAAAATATTTTAATCCTGGAATAAACATTATGAAGTGCCTCTGCCCACCCTTTGCAAAGGGATCAAGTTCTCCAAATTAATGAGGAATTAAATGAACTTAAATTAAACTTTAGCATAACTAATCCTGCAGCATACTCATCAGAGCTGCTTCATAGCAGGATGCTCTGCAATATCCTCATCTCAAAGCAACTACTGGTAAATGTTGGTGAGATTTTTTTCCACAGGCATATAGAACACTGCTGCATGGTGCAGTGTTTCTGTCCACCTCCAGAGACCAGTCCCACAGTCTGTTTTACTGTCAAAAAGACTTTTGACAATTAATCTTGTAACAGTGATGTGCTGTTAGAAGGGAAGTTACTCAGCTGGAGCTGCACTTCTCAGTGGATTTAGAGTGCCTGCATTGCACAAACCTATCTACTGCTTTATGGGCTCAGCACAGACACTGAGAGAACTGCTCAGCAATTTCTTAGATAACATTTGCACTGAGTTGCTGCTTCAAGGGTGGTGAAATACAATTGCTGTCAGAGCACTACAGTGGCTCCATCTGCATCCACAAAAGAACTAATACCTTTTATTTTTAATACTTAAATATTTTGGTGGCTGTGAATAATAGTGTAAATCAGAGCAGTAGGAGCCAGGGAGATGATCATCCCTCTGTACTCTGCACTGGCGGGGCCACACCAATTATTGTGTTTGGTTCTGGGCCTCTCCCTATAGGAAGGACATTGAGGATGTCCAGAGAAAGGAAATGAGACTTATGAAGGGCCTGGAGCACATGGCCTATGAGGAGTACCTGAGGAAGCTGGGGTGGTTCAGTTTGGAGAAGAGTCTGAGGGGAGGAGCTCTCATCACTCTCTACAAATACCTGAAGGGAGGCTGGGGTGAGAAGTGGGGCAGCCTCTTCTCCTTGGTGTCAAGTGACAGGACTAGAGGAAACAGTTACAAGCTGAGCCAGGGGAGGTTCAGGATGGATATTAGGAAATACTTCTTCACTGAAAAGGTTATCAAACATTGGAATGGTCTGCCCAGGGCATTGGTGGAGTCACCATCCCTGGGGGTATTCAAGTGGCATGTGGACCTGGTGCTAAGGGACATGGTTTAGTCTTGACCATTCAGTACTGGGCAAAAGGTTGGACTGGATGATCTTCGAAGTATCTTCTAATTCTGTGATTCAGGTAATATATTAAAGCTTTGCAGTGTCTTCTATTGGTCATAAGGCCACTTGTCAGATGCTGGATGTCCTCCAGAAGTTTCTATAACTTAGAGAAATCTCTACTGAAGTTACTGCACTGACACAGGTAGGAACTAGAGAACACTCTGGCTTCACAGCTGTTGAGACACAGTTTTTTCAGCAATAAAAACCCCCAAACACATAGTACATTTAAAACTACTACTAGAGAGTGAGGACTCTGCCTGTGGTGTTGTTTTGGGTTTTTTTTTCCCTTTCCTCTCTATAAACAGAAAAATCAATGTTCTTTGTTCTTTTATTGAAGAAAAAAGTACATTTTTTGCCACATGGGAGGGCTAATGGGATAATCTGGTCCACAGCACAATTTCAGCTCTGAGGGAGGTGTCCCTGACTGATCTTTATGAATTAAATTCTTTACCTAGCCTTGCATGACACTGTTGGTGTAGAAGGTTCCAGGTTCTGGCACTCCCTATCCATCACTTTTTTGTGTGGAAATCTGTGCAGCATGATCTGAGCATGGTCCCAAGGAAGAGTGTGATTTGGAAGTTCTGGTCTTGTAGCTGGCCAAATGTCTGGTGGTGCAGTAGCTCACTTTTATACTTTTTCTAAATCTGGTTGCAAGGATTAACTGTCCTGCTGGGGACACTGCTTGGTGCAGAACAGTGTTAAAAACTTGGACTAAAACGTCATCTCAGCTACAGCAACTAAAGTTATTCAATGAATCTGCTGCTTATCCCCCCAAACCCTGCTATTATTCCACATATTAGCCCACTTATTCTGGTTATCGGCTTACAGCCTTTAAGAGGATCAGGATCATCAACTTCATGGACACAGCTTCTTGGCTTCTGGGTCCCAGACATCTCCTCAGCACAGAAACTGTCATGCTGGAACATCTCCTAGGTCATTTTCCAAGCACATCATTTGCACTTCTGAAACACTTAACAACCAGCAGCGTTCTTTCCTCCCAGAGCGGCTTCTGGCTGTTTGGAACAACTGGGAAGAGTTGTGTACTTCCTGCACGCTTCCCTGCAGAAATTCTTTCAAAAGGTCATCATCCTTCATCAGCCAAGGGCACACTTCCATCTGCATCATCATTATGGAGCTATCCCACCCTTTCTGATAAAAACTTACAGCTTGTAATCCCATGAGCAAGGATATTTTTGAAGTGGTTTTGGGTTGGGGTTGTTTGGAGATTTTTGGTTGGGTTGGTTTGGGTTAATTTGTTGTTTGTGGTATGTTGTTGGGTTTTTTTTTAAGGTACTGCTGAGGAGCTCTGCATTCCTCTGCTTTGCAGCTCTTTAAGTTTTGCTGCAGTTTCCAAGTAAGGGAAACAACTCCAGAACATCATCTTGAGGGGGAGAAACCCACCCCATCCTTTACTGGTCTAGATATACTGGAAAAGCAGGCATATTTTTTTTGGCATTGCTTCAGTCTCAGTTGGCAAACAATTTAAGACTCATCTGTCCTTTGCTAGCAACCTCCACATCAGTTTTGGGTTAGCTCATACATGTTCATTAGCCAAACATACTTAACCCTGAGCAGTCCTGCAGCCTGGATTGGTCTCAATGGTAGTGGCAACAATTACTACAGCATTAGCAATGCCCCAAACCCAGAGCTTCAGAGCTATTGAGTGCAATTTGGTCCCTCAGATTCAAGGACTTGACATTTTAGAGTCCAGAACATTTTATGGGTGACTGAGGGTGTGGAAAAGGGTATGATAGCCAAGTATAAACCCATTTGTTGTTGCCTGGGGAAGATGAACAGGAAATGATCACACCACAAACACTAGCACAGGACTGAGGCAACATCAAATAAAAGGTTAAAAACAAACATAATGAGGTAACATTTTGTGCTGTATGATTAAGCTGCAGAACTGGCAGTACTGTTGCAGTTGTGGATGCTACACATTTACATGGGTTCAACAGTGACCAAAAAAATTATAGAGAAATAATTAATTGAGGACTAACACAAAAAGAAAATCCCCCTGATTTGGGAGGCTGGAAGGGTATTCAAAACAATGCTTGCTTCCTGTCTTGCAGCCTTTAGGCATTGGTTGGTTGAGTTTGTAGTCTTCTACCCAGCTGAGCATCTCCTTGAAGGGTCCTTTTAGACAACCATTATTTTTCCTGTGTCTTAAGCTTTGTTTGCCAATGGCTTGAACTAAATATGCTTCTTTAGTGTAATGTCTGTCACTGTGATAACACTGGATTATTAATCACCTGGAATCCCAGGTTGCCTTTCTGCTTCTGACCTTTAGACAGTGGGCTGCCAGGAGAGGCTTGTTCTGGTACTTGATGATGGCAGCTTCCAGACTGCTATATGAAGATCAGTGATGAGTAAGATTTCTGAACTTCTTTGGGGTTGCATACATGCTGAAGGCTCATCTGCAGTGTAGCTTTACTTCATTATTAAAGGGGAAGATAGAACTTCTGAACATATAATCCACTGGACTTCCTTTAAGCACTGGATGGTTTTTTAAATGGAAAACCAGAAGTTTGTTCTAGCAAACTAAAGGATTATATCCTAGACTGACTGATTTCTGGTTTACAAAACCAGGAACAGAGTTGCAGTAAGACATGATCCTAGATTTCACTTCAGCTCTAGCTGCTCCTTTGTCTGCTGGAGGACCTGGGGACCCCTGCAGGCTCCTAGACCTTGACAGCACGGTGAATCCTTGCTCTGTCCTGGTTTGGGATGGAACTGCCTATATCATGTCTTCTCTCTTAAACTACTGTTGGTAGTTCCACTCAAAGAAGAGGGTGTTTTAATAGTGGAGATGGGTCTTTGCTACTCTGGGGTAACCTCAGACCCTTCTTTTATCCACTGTCACTGAGGTGCAAATGCAGCTTCCAAGAGAGTTCTCTCCAAGAGCTTTGCTGAACTCTTATTTCTGCTGTATGCCTTTGGTGTATTTTTTTTCCCTAGCTCTAATAGCTTTCTTACTATTTACAGTAAGTGTTTAAGTGTCTTATGCAACAAGTTATGTATTGTTATCATGAAACATACTGACTGAACAGATTCTTAGTAAAAGCCTGAGTTCTGTTTCGCTGCTAGGTCTCTGTGGAGAATGCCCTTTCCTTTGCCAAGTCTGGTCTGAATTACTAGCTTGAATGACTTTTGGAACTTCTTCCTTCCCTGCATTCCACACTCTACCAGGTTTTGCAATCTTGGGGTCCAGCTCCAGCACTGCCTTTTTTTCATTTAGGGTTTTGTTTGAATTTCATCTAGACATGTATTTCTGTGCTGTATCAATCCTACTATGGATGTCATGAGAGTCTATTTTCACTTTCCAGAGGACTGTAACCAAGGTTTATCATGATAGCAGCCCATTAGTTTCTTTTGATAGCCAAGTGGTTGAAGCCTTCACCTAGAAACATGCAAACTGGCTAACAGGCTGTGTGCCATGTTTGAGAGGCAGAACTGCCCAAAGGGGAAAGAGGTCTCACTCCTGCTGAGCTGGTTCTACCGCACCTGCTTGATACTAGGCCAGTACAGAAGCAGCTGGGCTTTGCAGAGTGAGCCTGTCCTCACTGTCCAGCTTGAAGGTATCATGACCTCCTGTTAAGCATCTAGAAAGAATGTTTGGAATAATTTCTGGAGTTAATGTACATATATACAAAAGCTGTAAGGGGAAGGTGGCTTTCATATTATACTGTGCATGCATATATTTATCTCTTTTTCTCCTTATCTTCAGAATTCCAAGTTTTGTATCAGAGTGTTTTTGGCTGAGTGGAATTGGAATTTGCCACAGTCGTCCACTGGATAGGAGAAAAGCACCTGCACATGTGCATACTTCAGAGATGGAGTTCACCAAGTGCTTGATTCTGGCATATGATGGATGTGACTAGGTAATGACTGCCTCCCTTTATTCTCATGCAGGAACTAATAGGTGACAATTGGTTTACAAAAACAAAAGGAAATACTTTTTAACAATATCTAGTAAAATTTATTGTAAAGGCTGAAAACATAGATGCCCTTCTGTGTGGTGATTCCTGTGATCGGTGAGTCAAACCATGATAAATCACTGCATGGAATGGAAATTCTAAGGAATAGCATTCACAGTGACAACTGCTCTGAGGTTTTTATGTCATCTTTTGCTGTCCTGCTAAATATGATAACAACTCAAATTATTTAGGAAGAGAAAATACTGAGCTTGCCCCTCAAATTGAAGAGATGGAAGATAGAAATGTAAATGTAATAACTTGGGGACAACAAATAATTGCTCAAGTGGAAGACCTACTAGTAAGTTGGTTTATGGCACATTATTGTCTGCATCTGCAAGAGAAGCAGGTAGAGCTGCATAGGGTTTTGACATTAGCCCTGGCTTTCTTGTGAAAGGGCAACCACCACCTAAGAAGTCTGGAGGTGGAGGAGAGGAGCTTTGGACTTCCTTTTCTTGGTAGTTTCCCAATAGTATATCATCACTGGGTCTTCCATCACTTTTGTCCACCCTTCACTCCAAGTTAAGAGGCATTTTTATTAGCAGAGATCTGTTTGGTTTTTTCCCTTTTTTGGTATAGCCAGTATTATAACTGACTATTTTACAGTGTATTCTTGATTCAGAACTTCCAGTCTGTTCTTCTGCAATGTGGTAATGAGATCTGGGATAATAATGTCAAGCTGTATCTAAACAATTGGATTAAAGGAAGCCCTTGGAATAGGACAAAGGTTGGTGTAACTTACTGGATCACATGGCCGATTGCTAGGCAGTTCCCAAGGGACAAAGTTTTTACTCCTGGCAGAGCTTAGCAGCTAGCTTTCAGCTTCTTTCATGATCAGCATTTTGTATCCAATGTTTTAAAATGTTTGGAAAATGCAGCATAAGGGAGATTGAAGGTGTTATCTTTAATTGGACTAACTTAAAAAATTAATATTGAAAAGCTTTCTCCTAGTTTTGTTGTTATTGACCTGATACTGAGAAGGGCTTCTGCTGCTCAAAGGAGAGGAGGAGGGGAATGTATGTTGCTTTGGGATTTTTGTGCTTGGATTTTTGAGTTCTGAGTGGACAGTAGTGGTTGAATTTATAGACAAAACTGAGAAATAAGTAATGGAAAAAAATGGGGAAAGGTTCTAGAATAGCCTTGTAGCCACTATTACCTAAAAAAACAAAACCAAACCCTAACCAACCAACCAAAAAACCCCAAACAAACAAAATAACAAACACACACACACACAAACACCCAAAAGGTGGTCTGCCTGTGCTGATATGTTCATAGCTCCAGCTGTGAAAGGCCCTGTAACCAGTGTGCAGATGTGGGCATCATCATCATCAGTTCCCTTGGTTGTGACCCAGGTTTGGAAATCTCTTCTCTGCCTCTGCCATTGTGTAAGCTGAACTCAGTGCCCCAAGCACAACGCTTGGCTTAAGTAACATAACTGAGATCATAGTAAGCAAGAAAGGTTGTCTATTTGTCAAGTTTAAAACCAGGAGCATCCAGAAGGTGGATGGCCCTTTATTTTTTATTGTGGCGAGGTTCTATTTCTAATTATTGCTAATTATACTTAGAGTGCCTACTTTATTGAATGGTATTGTAATTGCTTGCTTTGACCTCAAAATATTACTTTGTCATCCTTGCCTTTCTCTCTCCCTTTCTCCTTGGAATATCTTTTGTTTTGAAAATGTTAGATAAGAGTGAGGTAGATTCTGTCCTAGCTTATTCATTAGCAGCAGCAGCAACGTTGTTAATTATGTTTTGATTGTAGACCCTGTATTATGAGTGGCCAGAGAACACAGAATTAGTTTCAGATTTTCATAGCTAGAAGGTGGGGAAAACCCTCCTTTGTTTTGCAGACTAAGCAGATATATTCTGGAGATCATCGAGGCATGGTAAACTTCAGCTTTGCTTTTTCCATTATAGCACTGCTTTCAATGCCCAGATGTTACTCTGGGAAATAATACAGCCCACTTCTCAGAGCATCTTCTTCAGTTTTTTACATATATAGCATCTTCTCAGTGCTGGTTTAGTTTTCTTCTGCTTCTTTTTCCTCTTTTTTTTTTCCTTTTTGAATCTTGGAAAAACTCAGTCAAAATGTACTCCTCAGGCACCCTTAACTAACTATTTGTGTCTTCATCTACTGGAACATTACCAATCAGTAGCCTGCCAAAGCCTACAAACCATTTCTGGGCAGACAACAGTGAGCAGAATGGTAGCTGGTTACTTTGCATCTTGAAGCTTCAAGGTTTTTTATTTTTAAAGTATTGTAATTTACTTACTTTTGCAGAATTGTTATTTCTTCAGTCATTTCATAAATGCAGTAGACCTGTCTGGGACTGAAGATATCTGATTCATTTGTCAATAAAAATGCCACCCCAGGCTCGTGCGGGAGTGTGGCACTTCAAATACGTTTATCTTAACAATTCCCATCTCTCACCTGCTCTTCCCATCCCAACAGACTGAGGTACCAGCATTTCTGTCAGGACTGAAATTAAGATAGCCAGTTGTCTGACACTTTTCTGACTCGCTGGATCTTCTGATAGAGTCTCTTTGTAGTCTGTATTTCATGTCTCTTCTTTTCTTTGTTCCTTTCCAAGAGCGTGTTGGAGGTTTGTTAGTCAGTTGGATATATTCAGCATTGGAAGAGTGTTTCTAATAACCAAATTTTACTCCTGGTGTCTATATTAAACTCCCTCAGGTCTTTCCCATCATTTCTTCTGAAGAAGTCAGTTTACACATGTTCCTTTGGGCTTTTTGCATCAACACTTGATAAGTACTCTGTGTTGATAAAACATGATAGCACATCTTGAAGAATCCCTCAAAGCACATTGCACACATTTCATGGCACGGAAAGAGACAAACCATGTTTAAGACGATGTGAAGCGGGGCAGACCCTTCTCAGCCCTGATTTCCTTAGAATTTAGTGGAAGCTTTAATGTCTGACAAGGAATTTGAGGTGCAACATGAAACACTAACTTTTATCCTAAGTTTAAGGGTTGGTATTAATTTTCTCCTCAGTAATTACAGTGATTGTTTTTTTTCCATTATTTTTTTTCCTTGCTCTCCAAATCTGTATCAGTAGAATCTTTCAAGTAATTGCTCAGAATAATGAAATGGAAGTAGAACATTAACACTAATCTCCTTTGCTGGGATATTTGCAAAAGGAGAGTGAAGACAGAAAACTTGCATGTCAGATCTGCAGCTCTGAGTCTTAGTCCTTTGGAGTCTGACCAGAGGAAGAGCAGCTGTGTGTTACCTTTGTACACCATAAATTCTTGTCTTCATGGTCATGAGTCTGTGAGGGGAAGTTGCATGTGATGGGAAATACCAAGATATTAAAAATTCTGATAAATTTGAAGGAACTAAGCAACTGGTGAAATAGAAGTGCAAGAAATACTTAAAAAGATAAGAAGTAGAGAGAGAGAACAGGGAAGGATTTAAATATATCATAAGCACATCACAACTAATTCATCTGATAAAGGAAGATACAAGACACAAGAAGTGATTGATGTAGCTCAAAGATTTGAGGGTACAAAGGCGCCTTTACTTGAAATGATGAAAGAAAATAGGGCAAAAATCAGAATATTATTTACGATGTAGCAAGAGGGACAGTAATAAAAAAGACTGAGTAAATTCTGCAGAGAACTAAAAGAAATAAGAAATAGCTTACAGTGTGTACTGGGGGGGTGAGGAGAGTAAAGAAATCATTACTAAACAGAGTCAACCAGTAATCTAAAATGGATGAGCTACTGAACTGATTTCATAAATGGGCATTTACAAAGGGGAAAAAAAACACAGCAGCAGATAGCCTATTCATAAGTAATGAAGACATTTCAGAATGTGGGATGGTAATAGAATGCTTGGAAAATATTACTATAAATAGAAAAACAGGTCTATGTATATTATGTGTCCTTTATGTTAAAGAAATTAATTACTTTTTTCTTTTTATTTTTTTTTTTGCAAAACATTGAGAATTAATTTGCAGGATAATAAACTGCTCAGAGAGCAAGGGAGTGCAGAATCCTTTTCCTCCCCTCAGAAAAGGGACTCAAGCTGGTAGTACTCAGTATGTAGTAAAATGTTGTCAGGATTCTTTTGTCTCATCTGTGAGGCATGCTCCCTAAGAAGAATCCCTAACTCAAATCTCCAATCTGCAAGGTATGTTTTGTGCTTGAGAAGTGAGGAGCTTGCCACAGGCAGGCATTCCCACCATGGCTGAGTTTCTATTCTACCATCACCAGATACAGGAATATGGAGAAGGCTGCTGAAGGTCCAGAGTCCAGATGGGAATTGGATTAGCACTCACCCTCCTCAATCAGCATCAGGCATGTTGCCGGCAATGGTCAATGACTCCATTGGCTGGGGAACCACCTCAGGAACAGAGGAGGGGTTAGAGAGATGGTACCATGTCACATGAAGGCAGTGAATTTACATTGTATGTAAATTTCTCAATTATTTTTATATTAATTTCTGCATGCAAGATAGCAAAACTAAATTCAGGAGCTGAAAGAGATGAAAACCTAAGGCTTTCCCCATTCTACTATGCAGAGTGCACAGACAAAAATATTTAGTGCAAAGCCCTGGCAGTTAGAAAAGTGCTGGGACAGTGGCTGTGAGATTAGTAAACGTGGATCACAGGCAACACCATTGCTAAAGTAATTTTTCTGAGTAAAGCTGCATTTAAGGGCTGGAAGTAATGATTTATGAAGAAATGTGAAAAGAATTAGGTATGTTTAACTTGGCAAGATAAATGAAGAGTGTTGTACTTGTCCACAAGCACATGAAGAGCGTAAACAGAAACCATAGAGAAGAATTGCTTTGGACAGAGCCTAAGGAATGCAAATGAAATGTATTGTGATCATAATACAAGAAGGAAAATGTATCTCAGATATCAGGTAATCCTCCATTAGCAAGATTTATGAGACCCATCATGATAGGAATGTGAACAAAATGATGGAAAGTCCATTGACTGAGTCAACTGAAATTGGATTAGAAGATGTAGAACAGTTCAGCCCTGAAGAGGAAATTGTCATGTGCCTAACAAACATTTCAGTCTCCCTTGACTTCACTGATGCATAGGTTCTATGCTGCTGTAAGAATTTGGGAGCACAGTCAGTGAGTGCAAAGCCTAGGCTTCTCTTGGCTGAAGTTCCATCTGAATCTTGTAACGGTCAGTCTTCATAAATAATAGTGTGGTTATATGCCCCTTTACCCTGTGGGTGGTCCTAGAACCCATCTGCAGAGAAACTGGTGACAGATGATCTTGATCTCACTCTGCTTCCCAGTTTGCAGGTACTTGCATGGAGGTCTCCCAGACTCTTAAGGCTCACTTCAGAAGCTCAAGAGTGTTGAGTCTGGTGGCCTGGCACTGCTTCAGAAAACTCTGGCTCTGGTAGTCTGGTGATAAGCCTAAGTGGTAGACTTGGATGTGGTCCCACTCTTTTTCACCTTCAGCAACTTGCTTTCAGGAGTCAGTTGCTGCCAGAGCTGAAGCAGACTGATGGTTTGGCATCTAGCACCAAGTGTTTCTTTGGCGCTGCTCCATATCTTATATCATGCTCAGCACAAAAGAACTTCTGCGTATTTATTGGGCTTCTCTCCACAATTGGCTTCATCACAGGCTCTTGGGTCAGTGCTGTTGTCATAACAGCAGTTTTATTTAGATTCTTACCTGAGAACATGACTGCACTGTTCAGCTCCTGGAAACCTCCTGAATGGTAGTGATTGGTCAGGCTTTGCCCCATTTTAGCCCTCTATGCCATAGGGTTGTCAGTTCACTTGTTTCCCATTACAAAGGCTGTATTCTCAGCATTGAGCAATTCACTAGTTTCCCTTCAGGGTTGGAACAATGCATACAGCTTTACAGAAGAATTTAGAGGAATGGTTCTCCTTGAAATGTCCTTCATGGATCTAGAGATCAGTGCTCTCCAAAGTGGGATGCAGAAGAAGTCCATAGGGGTACAAGAAGAATGTACAAAAAAATACAGTTAAAATCTAAAAATATTAAATAATTTTTCTCCCTTACCCTTTTTTAGTTTCTATTCTTGAGTGGTTTATGCAGTGCATAATACAATGGTACATATATATATATATATATAATTTAGAAATACACCTCTTGGGGGCCATGCTGAAAACATTTTACTGATGAGGGGGGTGATCACTGATCTAGATGTTCAGAGAAAGATAAGGGTAATGGCCATGGCACAAAGGAGTTCTTCCACAAAGAGAATCCTAAAGGCTGATACTGACTTTTTAAAAGGGAATTGCAGAATCACAGAACATTACAGGTTGGAAGGGACCAGCAGAGATCATTGAGTCCAACCCCCCTCCCAAAGCAGGATCATCTAGAGCATGTCACACAAAAGCATCCAGGTGGGTTTTGAAAGTTTCCAGAGAAGGAGACTCCATAATCTCTCTGGGCAGCCTGTTCCAGTGCTCCTTCACCATGAAGTGTCTCCTTGTGTTGGGATGGAACCTCCTGTGTTCTGGCTTGTACCTGGTCCTTGTCCTGTCCCTGGGCACCATCAAAAAGAGACTGGCACCTTCATCTTGACACTCACCTCTCAGATATTTGTAGACATTGATAAGATCCCATCTCAACCTTCTCAAGACTATGCAGCCTCAGATACAAAGATTTAATGTAATGAAAGGAGACCTTGGTAGTGCTGCCTGGAAGTTCTGGATTCTCTGTGTGGTCATCCAAGGGCAAGAACTTCTCGTGTAGGCTAGGGTATATTTTAGCCTTATCCAAATCCATAGTTGCTGGGTAGTTAAATGCCTTCTGGGTTTCCTGTGTCTGCTGGTTCTTAGCAATGGATGCTCTGCTGCTGGCAGCCTCATGTCCTGTACCAAAATGCTATCACATGGAGTATCTAGGCCTGGTTTGAGTGGTCAGGCAGCTGTGGGTCCTGGAAGACCCAAGGAATGATGGACGCCCAAAGGGGATGGCAGGTTTAATCCGAGGGTTGGTGCTGTGTTTTCACCTGTAACTGGCAGCTGCAACCACAGGATCTTTGACCATCTAGAACATTAACTACCCAGTATGCTCATGGCCCTGAGCTTCAGCAGATTTGTTATAATGACATTGTCATGGCCTTGGTGACTGTGAGGCCTTCTCAGGAGGTGGAATGTGCTAAAAAATAAATGGTATCAGTTTTTAAACTATCAGGTCTCTGATGGGCATCCACACTCTGATTGTTCTTTGAGACTAATATCACAGCCAGAACTAGGCAGTCAGTCTTGCCCAGTGCAAGTTGCATGTACCTGTTGCCAAAGCTATATGCTGTCAAATTTCAAGCCTTCCTTCCAAGTTAAGATGTTAGAGCTTTCTTTACCTGTGATAAGTCATTAAATATCACTCAATTACACTTGTCCTGAGCCTTTTCTTAAATTCAAGCTTACTTTACTGAAAGGCATCCTGTCTTTTATTTGAAGATATGAAAAGATGAAGGATCTTCTTTCCTTTCATAGGGTAGGGTGTTTTAATGTCTAATCATTCTCACTATAAAACTGTGCCTTATTTCTAATTTAAACTGGTCTGGCTTCAGCTTCCAGCAATTGGTTCTTGTTATGCCTTTCTCAGCTAGATTAAAGAGCCCTTTAGGACCTGGTATTTTCTCCCTTTGAAGGTACTTATACATCGTAATCAAGCCATCTCTTGATCTTTTTAATAAACTAAACAGATTGAACTCCTTAAGTCTCTCTTTCTGAGGTGGTTATTCCAGTTCTCAATTTTTGTCTCTGCACCGTCTCAAATTTTCCTGTGTCCTTTCAAAGATGTGAACACCAGAAGCAAAGATACTCAGGGAATTTACAGTTACCTGTTTGCCCATTTTTTCCCTAAATTCTTTAGATTCTCTGGTTTCTACACTGTGGATTCCCCAAAGACCATTTTTATTATTCCTAGCTCTTAGAAACTATGACCACTATGGTAAATTGTTCCAGGCAAGCCAGAAGTGCTCCAGGTCGGATAATCTGGTACCAAACAAATGTAATCCTTATCACTGTTCTTGTCCTGTGTAGCTTTAATTGTAATATTATTGAATCTGAGAAACAAAATGGATAAAGTTTATTTTATGAATATCCAGTTAAGTGTTTTTCTTACTTGACCACAAGCTATTTCATTCTGTCACCCATTCTGGAGTGCCAGTCTGTTGGAAAGCTTGTGATGGAGAAGTAGTATTTTTACTGGCTCTTTGAAACAGCACTGTTCAAGGAATAGTGTTGGGTGCCTCTGAGAGAAGAGAACAGCTTGAAGAAGCCAGAAGTGTAACTCAGCAACTTTGTATGTGCAGTGCTTTTAGCCTGGAAGACTGCCTTCTCCTTGTGAGAGACAGGCGCTGCTGGCACTGCTTGCTTGTGGAAGGGCTCTTGCAACCCTTCTCCATGACATCTATTAAATCCACTGGAACCTTACGCTGGGGGTATGCCAGCTTCTTGCATGGGTATTGGAGAAGAACATGTTTGCACTCTATTTTATTTTATTTAAGCTTTTAAAATATAGGTGAGATATAATTGCTCTACTTTTCCTAAGGTTTACCGTTGCTTTTTAATTCCCCATCCTTTAGTTTAAGCGTGGAGATGTTATGCTTGATTTGGGAAACTCGGAGCAACAAGCAGAGAGAGCCCTGAAAAGCCATTGTGAGGAATCTCCTACCTACTGTCCTGATGCTTGTACTTTGGCTAGGCTGCTGCTGGCCACTGTCAGACCTCAGGAACTGGACCAGGTGGGCCTTTGCTTTGATGTGTGTAACTGCTCTTAGCTTATTTGGCCTGCTTGTATTAACTGCTTTAAATCCCTAGCTTTTTGGAACTGGGATCTTTGTGTGTTTTACATTGTAAAATGTGTTTCTTGCCCTGCAATGTATATTTATTTAAGGAGAAGGTGGATGACGCTCCATCCTAAAGGAAATGTTTCCAGGTGTTACCTCGGTGAACCACACTGTTTCTGTTGAAATTTACTCATCCTCTTTGGTTTCCTTTCTGATCCTGTTCTTGTTATTAATCATAGTTATCTCCTGCTGAGTATATGAAAACTGGAGGACAGATTTGGGGTACCTTGTGTTGACAATATGAGGCATTTTTTCTGTTGTACAAACCAGCTCTGGCCTCCAAAGTATTTATCCTTGCAATTATCCACAAGGTAGGCAACAGCTATTCCCCTTGGCTTAAGGCAGGAGAAGGAGGAGCTGAGGCATGGGAAGCTCCAGTAGGTCATGCCTTGAACTCGGATCTTCTAAATCTGGGGTAATTGTGCCTCCTTTCTGTTCTGCCTTGAAAACATAAAGAACATATGTTAGTTTGGAGGATCACTTTTATCTTCACTGCCTTCAGAAATCTCCCATCATCCTGACTGCACTGCAGTTGCCCACTAATAGTTGCACCAAGGCTGTTT
This sequence comes from Melanerpes formicivorus, assembly GCF_026170545.1. NCBI lineage: Eukaryota > Metazoa > Chordata > Aves > Piciformes > Picidae > Melanerpes > Melanerpes formicivorus. The sequence goes on along the minus strand of NW_027142372.1, from coordinate 8,434,800 downwards.
GTCACTTAGGTTTGTCAGATATAAAACACTGAGGAAAAACAGGAACCAATTACAAGTTTAACATTGAAGATGCAGTTTCATGTCCTTTCTGGAGTCAATGTAATTTTTTAATACTACCTGAAGGGCAATGAGGGGTTTTGAACACAAGTATTGAGGGGTATCTGGGGGGGGAAAGAGGCTGAACAACCCCTCCTCACCCTCTACAACTCCCTGAAAGGAGGTGGGGGCCAGGCACAGGTAAGAAGTGAGATGATGAAGGGAAATGGCCTCAAGTTGCACCAGGGGAGGTTTAGGTTGGGTATGAGGAAAAATTTCTCCACTGAAAGATTCACCAGGCACTGGAACAGGCTGCCCAGGGAAGCGTGGGTCACCATCCCTAGAAAAGCTTAGATGTTTGGATGAAGCCCTTAGGGACACGGTCTAATAGTTGCGTACAGGGAGACATTAGGTTACGCTTGGACTCGGTCACCTTAAGGTCGTTTTCAACCAGGCAATTCTATGATTCTAAGCAGCAGAATTCCCTGAGCATCAAATCAGGCACATGTAACCTGGCTTTAATTTACATCCCCACTGTGCAGAGGTGAGAGAGGGACTGAGCAGGCCCTGGGATCCACTGCCCTGGGCCCCTCATGCCCTCGGTGCGGGCCCAGGGCTTTGGCCAGGTACTGCACTGTGTATGCGTGCATGTATGTATGTGCGTGTATATAGATTTAATTCATCCTCCTGAATGGGTTGTTAATTAAATTGCAGGAGGGAAGAAGGCACAAAACGCTGCAGGGCCGTGCACGGGGTTTGTTCCTGCGGGACATAACCGGGTAAGTGCCACCGCCAAGCATGGTGGCCAGGGGCCAGCCACACGTCCGACCGGTTCGCGGTAGTAACGGGAGTCGATGTCTGCCGCTTCCCACGCTACAAGCCTGCCCACCCTCCGGCCTTCCATCGTTGCCAGCCGCCCGCGGCGGGACGGCTAGGATCGTTGCTCCCGCTGCCTGCCCGCCGGACCCGAGGGCTGTGCCTCTCCTTTGCCGGACTGCTTCCCCGCAGATGCCCTGCGCGGACAGTCCCATCTCTTCGAGCCGCCCAGTCGCGCCGAGCCGACCCTGTTCCCCCGGGCCCGTCCCGCCCTGCGGCGGACGCCGGCGGCGGGGCGGCAGCGCCCCCTGCTGCGCCGCGGCGGCCGGACGCCGCCTGCACGGGCCCCGCAGCCGGCCCCGGGCTCTGGAAGCCGGAGCGGCAGCGGGGGCCGCGCCCTCGGGGTAGCTCCGCGCTCTGTGGCCTCCCTGCGGCAACTGTGCCCTAGGGGGGCAGTCAGGGGAGTCGGTAGGAAAGGAACGGGCTCTGCAGGTGCCGCAGCGCTGCGCACGGGCCTGTGCCCCGCATGTGCGGACAGAAACAGGGAGACACACACGGTGAGGGGCAGCGGCAGCCTGCGCCCCGTGCGATGCGTTCTGGGGCGGCACCTGTAATGCGGCTCTGCGCTCAGGATCATGAGGAGTGGGAACCGAAGCACTATCCTGATCCTCTGTCACGACTTTGTCGCGATTTGTTTGGTGCTGCTGAGGTCAGCTGGCAGAGCCATGCCCTGCCAAGAGCTCGCTTCTCGTTGCAAAGGTTCCTGCTTGTGTCAGTGGGAGGTGGAGGACTCCCGTAGCCTGGCCACTGCGTATCGCATCGGCTTGGAGCTTCCGTGAGCTGTCACCAGCTCCACAAGGGCGCTTTAGACTGAGCTGCAGGAGCGGCAGCCAAGGCCTTCAAAGCAGGCTCCAGGAGGAAGTGTGGTGCGAAGGGCAGGTGTGTGGTTGCCACGTTTCATGTGACCCCCCCCCCCCGCCCTGCGCTCCAGCCACATTGTCCTGGCTTCCTCAGCCAGGGACCAGGCACTGGCATCCCTGGCATGGAATGTCCTTTCTTCTGCTACGGCTGCAGCACATGAGGAGGCTGCAGGCTGGTGCTGGCTGTGTGTGCAGGGAAGAAAAGCCTGAGGCTGCCAGAAAAAAAACCTGTAAGGAGGAAAGCCTACAAACTAGGAAAAGCATTCTGCTTTGACAGAATAAAAATAAAACCTGGAATGGGAAAGGAAAGGCATGAAAGAGTTAGTGACAAAATATCATGTACAGCTGGGGAGATGATGGTTTTATTGGTATTGCAGGGGGGGAGGGAGAAGCTGAGAGGCAGTGAAAACACAATTTGGCCTAAAATTGAATTTCTCTGATAAGGAATTTCAGAAGCGGCTGCCTCATTCACTGTGCGGCCAAATAATCATATGCGCTTTAATAATCTTTATTTTACAGGAGTACGTTGCCAGGGCAACAGAGTGTAAGCAGGAGAACAGCACCTTGCAGATCACAAAGGCAAATCTGCAGAAAGAAATTTCAGCGAGTTTCTCTCTCCCTTTTGCAATGTAATGACGACTTATTTTTCATGCACTGATTTAATAATCTTATTGAAAGATCCTTTCCCTGTTTCTCTTATTCTTGTCTGTCTGAGCGTGGACAATGGCAGAAACCTGGAATTGTCGAGCCCACTGGGCTAAGCAAACTAACAGATGTAATATGTTTAGCATTTTTATGTAATTACTTTTTATTGCTATTTTACCCCTACCTCTGTTCCTCCCCAGCTAGTTGCTGCTTCCTTTCCCTTCTGGCCCAATCAGGTGATCTTCAGGGGCTGGGGGAGAGTTAGTAATTGACTGCATTAATCGGAAATTATTAGTTGGACGTATTTTCAAGGGTGGGGGTTGGCTGCAGAAATAGACCTTTTAGGAAGGGATGAATTGAATTATGGTCAATGCAGTAATGAAGCCTCTAGGCTGTAAGCTGTGGAGAGGACAGTCATCCTCACAAAGGTCTTAGTGTTATTTATAATGGGCTCTGCTCTCCGGGCAAAAAACAATATGTTGCCCTTCTGACATCCACTGGAGGTGGGTGTCTCGATTAGCTGGTCTGAAAAATAAGCTGATTTGGTGTGATTAAGGGTGAAAACTTCTGAAGATCTCCGATGCTGGTTAGACTGAGAGCAGGAACACAGCTGCCAAACCTTTGTCAGGGCGCAGTTTGTGACACATCTCTCTCTTGTAAACATTTTGCCTCTTGTTCCCTTTCCCAAGGGCCAGAGCTTAGGAAGTAAGCGTGGGAAAGGCAAGAATTGTGAGCTGCTGAACAGGGGGTGAGGGGGAAGGTTCTGTAAAATTAAGCACAAACCCCGGGTTGTGTCACTGTGGCTGACAGATTCCAAGAAATTAAGAACAAAGGCTGTCGCTTAAGCTCAGCTGTTCTGTGGTGTTGCAGCTTGGGCAGGTCTCTCGAAGCACCAGGAAGCAGCAGAGAATCTGAGTGGAGGGTTTGGTGTTCTGACATGGCATGGCTGCAGAAGAGGACACAGAGATGGGGTTTTGCCACCTTACCTGAGGATGTCATGCTGTGTGTGATTTGAACTTGGGCTTATCAGTGATACTCAAATGAAACCTTCCTTTACAAAGCTAGCCTTTCATTAGATAGTACATGGGCTTATATATTCTGTATTGCATAAAACAATTAGCATATGGAACAGGGTGTATATATGGAGAGAGACAGAGAACAGAGAATATACTGCTATATTCTGGTACAGTAGATTATATAGAATAGCCCAGTGCCATTTTCACTGCAGGATTCCTTCTTTACAAATAGCACCAGGATTCTCTTAGTAGCAGCCTGGTTAGTTAGCATCCACCAGGCTGCTCAAAATGTGAGATGTTGCTTGAAGTAAAATCTCAAAAAACAATAAAAACCTTGTGTGAGGCATGTTGTAGAAATCAGTGTGAGCTGATCTGAGAAGCATGTGGTTCTTCTGCAGACAGCAATAGCAACCATTTAGGGTTGTAACTGGTGGGGCATGGAAACATGAGAAGTATCTTAGGGCTGGACATGGGACCCATGTCTTCATATATTTTCTGGTCTCCAGGTTCAGAATGTTTTCAGTCCTATGATATCATCCATAATAAGGTGTGTGGAGTCATTATTGCTAATGTCTAATTAACCACACAAAAGCCACCAATCTGAGTTCTGAGGCTTTGTTAAAATTCTGCTGTTTTCTTTAAAAAGCAGGAGAGTGTTCAAACCTTAGCCATCAGAGTCCAGTAAGTGTGTTCTCTTTGTAGAGTTGCCTGCTCCCCTCTCAGGATAACCAAGTATGTCAGAATCCTCTGGAGCACACAATTTTCCACATGTTTTCAAACATTCTTTACTATTTCGGATAGCTCCTTCTTAATGATTGCTTAAGCTACCTGTGCTTTTATAGTATATAAAAATTATGTTCTAAATAATTAAGCCTTTCATTCCCTTTTATAATTCTCAAGGAAAAACACAGGCTAGTTTAATATTTCTTTTAACAATTGTTCTTGTCCATTTAAAAAAAAAAAGGGGGGGAAGGAAATTATTCAGAGCTCTACAGAAAATGCTGTGTGCTTCCATACTGGAAAGAATGGGAGAGCTCAATGCTGTGCACTTCTGGCACTGCATTTACTGACAAGATAAAACCTTTACCAGTAGTTAAATCATTGTTAATTCCTTTGGTTAGTATCAGGAAGATGAAACCTGAGATATGTTTCTTCCGATAGAAGGGGGGTGTGTGTGTGTGTTTCTTATTATTATAACCTTAAGGGTAATGTCTTTGTTCCTAAACCACTTAATCTACGTACACATACACATGTATAATATGCTTAAATACCTATATGATCCTTACATATATTGTTTACTATTTGCTGGCTTCTGTCAGATCCAGGTGAATCTTCAAAGTTTTGTGCAGAAATGCATTTCACAGAAACTCTGTACATCACTTTGGTTTAGAACATATAATCTGCTAAAAGCAGTCATCTTCTATGAGGCCCACAGGAAGGTAGCTGACTACAACAGACCAGGCCCCAGAAAGAGCTGTGGGGCAAGGTAATGATTTGCCAATTGCCAAACACTGAACAATATTTCTTCTTTTTATTGGCTTAAGACACTGTAATTTTGACTTCTTAAAGCAGTACTGGACAAGAAGAGCATTTAGTGGAGCTTCCTCCACGATTCTTAAGTCACTGTTTTTCAGTTTTAATCATAATAAGTGTTCAAATGTAGAAAGTTAAAAGGATCATTGTCTGTTCTCTATAAGAATCTATGGGGAAGCCTAAAGTTTGAAGCAAGATGGCAGAATGTGTACGTGCTGTAGGTGGAACAATAGTCATTCACCATCACGATATATAAGGCTTTGTCTTTGCACTGATTTTTCTCTTTTCCGCAGAAATTACAGGATAAAATTTTGGTAAGAAATTGAAGCCCAGCTGCTTAAATACCCATGATATTTCTAGCACAAAATCTGAGCAATTTACTTTCCCCTTCCTGCTAGTTTGTATCCTGCTGCCTTTTGAAATGGAAACTCTTCTGACCCTATAACCCCTGTGTTACTCTGAATAAAACTCTTTTTAATTGTGTTTTGAAGGAGCATGCAGGGAGCTCCCACACTACTAATCAGCTTTGCTGGTTTGGATATGTATCTCCAGGATTCATGGTGGCAGAATAACTTGATATAATTGCAGCTCTGCATCAGTGATTTAATGCTTAGGAACTTTAAAGGTACAGATCTTCATTTCTATCTGCATGTTATTCTAGGGTGAGACCAGCTCCTGTGTGCTTCTGCCTTCCTGGTGTGTTGCAGGAGGACAGGAGCAACCTCTGCACACTCTGTAGGGTGGCTGAAGCCTCATATTGGTGTCACAGGAGAGCCCAGTTTGAACTGGCACACTGCTGCTTGGCAGGGCTTGTTAGTTCAGGCACAGCACAGATTTTCTGTGTGACTCTTCATAATTTATTGTTTGCAAGGTATGATGTGGGAATTGAGATCTTTTCACACAACCAAAAACCTACTGGATCTTCTAGCTAGAATCTTGGGGTTTTGCTGGTCAGAGCTGGTCTGGCTCATTTAAAGGAAAGTGTTTAAAGCAGACCTGTCTTTAAGCTGTTTGAAGGCTTTGCCAGCTTTTATTTGAAGTACTGAATGGCTGCTTTCCAGTGTCAAAACTTCAGCGGTATGACAGACTGTCCTGCTAACATACCTCTCTTGTACACTGGGAGGGTGTCAGTCAAGCTGAACTCATGCACTGCATAAGCTGTTCCTTATATTCTTTGCCTTCTCACCTTCCTCAGCAAGCGCTAACATCGCTTCAGCTTCTTTGCGTGGCACTGAGTGCATTTAACATGGAGCCTTGCTCCAGCAGGACCCTGCAGACAGTGCACAGAGTTGCCTTTGGTTTGCAGACGTTTGTTCATAGCTCTGCTAATGTGGCTCTGTTTGGCCTTCAGCATTCCAAAAGTAGGAATGCCACTTAACCCGAGTCTGGACTCCCTGTCACTGTTTGATCAGTAACAGTAATGTGGTAACTGCTTCGTACAAATGACTATACTAAGAACACTCCCAATTGCCCTGTAATAAAACCACTATCCTCCCTGAAAGCGAAGATGAGGATAGAAAGGGCAAGTATGATTGGAAGGTCAACAAGTCTGAGCACTGACAGAATGAAAGAAACAAATTACAATGCTGAGGACATGATGCTGAAAATGCCCTGTGTCTAATTCTTGGTTTTGCTTGAGCCAGGGTGTGTTAGCTCGAGTGTCTCAAACTCCACGAAGAGGATGCAGAATCTCAACATCCCTGCAGCCTCTGGGTGGGTGATCGTTTCTACGTTAAACCTCAGCACTGGAGATCATCCACAGAAAGATTAGAAGCTACTGAGTGTCATGGTGTGAGCTGCTCAGTGTGAAAAGGGAACTCGGTGCTCTGTGCCAGCAAGGTTTCCAGACCTCAGCCTCCCTTTCCTAGCTCCACATGCCTGGTGGAGATCCTGTCATGTACTGGTTCACCAAGGCTCAGAGTGCTCCTGGCTCTTGCTAGACTGGTGTCAGAATTTGTCTCTCTAATAAGGTGCAAGGAGAAACTTGCCTGCAAATGTGGTAGGAAAATAAAAACATTTTACAGCTTCTGTTTTCTGTAATCTTGTCAGTTTGTCCCACAGGGACAGTTGGCAGAGCTGGCTGCCATACTTCAGCCCACTGATGCCAGAGCTGGGAGAACACCTGCTAGTTGATTTAAGCAGCCAACTTGTGGAAGCCCTGTTTTTTTGTTGTTTTGTTTGGTGGGGTTTTTTGGCAAAACCTCTTACTTGCTCTGGTAAAATAAGGATAACCTTTAGGGATCTTTTGCAGTCTTACATTTTTGCTGACCCTAAGCTCTCCTAGATCATGAGGATTTTTGAAAGGCTGCTTGCCTTTAGGATTTGAAACCATTAAGATTCTGTATTTTAGTTGTGGTGGCGGTTCTTTTTTCTGTTGTAAACCTACAAATCCATCTGTGTGTCCATACAGGAGCCTCGTGTTTCCTCTCTTTCCCAAAGTCTGAGCAAAACCAGTGCTGATTGTTGGCTGCTGGATGGTTGTATCCGCAAAATGCAGCCAATGTGGGCCCTGAGGGGCCCAATGGAGTGCCCAGACATGCACATGGAGAGCAGGGGGTTGAGTTTCTTTTGGAAAGCAAGGAATGGAGAAAGAGGCAGTATCTGGTGGAAACAGAAACAATGCAAAAGAGGTTTGAAGGAACAGCCATTTACCTCATCTTGCATCTGTGAGCTGGCAGCACCCATGCCTGCCTGAATCAAGCCTGGAACTCATGTCCCTGTCTTGCACATAGGAAGTCAGTGCTGTGGCTACTGGGTGCCAGCTCTGCTGGACTGAGCCTCATGTGGTCTGCTCAGCTGCAGCTGTGTCATTTCTATAAGTCATTTGGTGCTCGGTGGAGTAATGGCTTGAACTTGACTGTTTTATGTTCCAGGTACTGCTTTGACCCTTGGGCTATAACATCAGCCCAGTGATTATTCAGTTTCTTTTATGAAGTGCCTTAGTGCCAACAGGAAAGACTGCAAGACATCCCTGTGCAGCCTGATGTTCAGAGTGTTCATCTGGGATGTACGAATGTGGCGGTACAGCGCTCGGACATAGATCTTCTGCTGTCCCATGGTGGCTGTGACTGGTTTGATAATGCAGGTTTTTCTGCAGGAGCAATTAATGCCATAACTTTCAGCCTATTTTGGTTTGATTTTTGGTTTTATTTTTGGTTTTATTTTGGTTTTATTATAAATTTTTATTATTTAAATGTCTCAATTTTAATTTTATTTTTATTTTATTTATTTTTATTTTATTTGTTTACATAGATAATTTAAAAGCTTAATCTATTTTGTTTTATTACCCCAAAGCATTGAAGAAATAGTTACACGTCTCATACAATCACAGAATCAGTAAGGTTGGAAACGACCCCAAAGATCATCATCGTTTCTGAATGTGAAATGTGTGAACAAAGGAATTTAAAACAATGTGTCATGCAGACTGTAGGTTGGGAAGTTTCTTGGGGAAAATAATTTCTGCAGAGAAAAGGTCTTAGTGATCAAATCTTACTGCACCACAGGACTGTGAGCAGAGCTGGGTCAGGTAGAGTTTATACCTGATTAAGCAGCAGAGGAATGCACCCAACTCTTTTGTTTAGCTGTGCAGAGATAGATTTGTTTTCTGCAGATGAACATTCAAATCTTGATGATAATGACAGAGAAATGAGATCTCCTTCATATTACCACATTCTTACCACAAAGGTGCTAGCCTAGGTTGTGATTTCCTAACCATCAGAACTGTTGAGACCAGGTTTCTGTGGCATTGCTCCTAAGTGATTCAGAAAAGATTTCTTATATTCCATGGTATCCTGCAGAGCTTGCTGTCCATTTCAAGGTCACCTTTTTAAACAAGGTGTTCACTGATAAATCACTGTGCCTTGTTGGATGATTCCCCCACTCATCAGAAGTAGATCTCTTTTGGGGCAGGATGGAAGCAACTTTTTCCTAAAATCATAGAATAAGAGACTGGTTTGCATTGGAAGGGGCATTTTTATCAGCATCTGGTCCACCACCCCTGCTATGGATGTCTTTTTCTGGACCAGGTTGCTCCAACAAGACCTTTGAACACTTTCAGGGATGGGGCATGTGCAACTTCTCTGGGTAGCCTGTTACAGTGTCTCATCACCCTCATCATCACCATGCTTGGTCTGTTCAAGAGATGCAGAATTACTCTGATAATTTCTGATTCTGAGTTCAGCATCCTTTTCCATAAGTTGCAGCTGAAGGAAAGAGAATGGCTGTCAGGGAGCTTTGACTATGTGGTATGAAAACCTCACAGGTCAGTTGGAGGGTAGTGTCACACACTTCCCTTCTTGATTCTCTAGTTGGGCAGAGTGTGAAATGTAAAGCCCAGTGGCCATGTGTGGTGGGGTTGATCCGTAAACCACAGGAAGTTTTGGATTCTGGAGCAGTAAGAAAGAATGCAGCTGTAGATAAGAAATGGTAGCAGAAAGCTACCAAAGTGAATTGTCAAGGCCACAGAAAAGTGGATGGGGGAAGAAACTGGACTCTAGCACATAACATAATGTGAAATGAGATGCTGCTTTGCTGAGGCTCTGTCCTTTATGTAATGTCTGAGGCAAAAAGGGCTCTTAAGCTAAAATAGGACACTTTTCCCCCCTCTGCTCTGTCCCTAGATGAACTTTCACAGATGTTCTAACTTGAAGCAGATGCCATTAGTGAAAGAAAGTAGCAGTGCAGTTTTTCATTGGCCAGATCCATGTCCTGGCTATAGATGAGGAACATACATTGCCTTCTGTGAAGATACCAGAGATCCAGTTTGTCTCATTAAATCAAGTGGTGCCCAATACTCAGGTTCAGTACCTGTAACAGTTACATTTCTTGGAAGTTACCAGCACTTCCAAGGAGGAAGAACCCATGTTAGGTTGTCCTTTTGCTTCCTGAGAGGTGACTAGATCAGGAGCATTTACACTTTGCTAGCTTTTGCTTGTTCTGCAGGTGCTTGGGGAAACTAGTCCAGAGGAGAGACTCTGGAGTCTTATGACTGTAAGTTTTAGGAGAGGATCATTTTAGAAGCTGTCTCTGCATTCACCTGGGACTCAGAATGACATTGATACAGTCACAAAAAGGCCAGAAATTGCTGGAGTGTTGCCTGTGATGTGGTTTGGTGCATAGCGGCTGAACTGGCAAGTCCTTGTGAGGATTTTTTCTCTCTGAGAGCTCTTTAGTGAAGCCCAAACTTACCAGAATAAAAATCTTCCAAGTACTTTTAAGCAGAGTCCTGGTTAAACTGCTTAGTAGTTTGTGAACTGAGGTGATGGTACTAATTGGGTGTTAGACAGAGGGCTGATTGAGTTCACATCTCATGGTTGGAAATTGCAAGCAGTGAAAGCTTAAATCACCGTGCTGTTATCACATCACCTTCTGTTGCAGAAGTCCCTGGCCTTTGTTCACATTACACTCAAATTCATGTTGTAACATACAGTGCTTCCAGTAGTCAAGACTCCTCTGTCTGTCTTGGCCTCAAAAGAAGCAACCAGATCCCAGGCTATTTGAAGTTCTGTATGTTAATGCATGAATCTGGACCTCCATACTCATGGGCTCAGCACAGCTCTCCTTGGTGTAAGAGCAGTAATTGGCACGTGTGTCCTCTGAACAAGTGTTTTGCACTGGGAGTGGACCAGGAAGGAGAAAGAGAGTGTTGTATGGTCACTTCTCTTTGATAGAGTCCTCTGGTTACTCAGATCATAGGATGTTCACTCCTGAGGCAGGAAGTTCTTTGAGGACTTGTGTTCAAGATCCCTCGACAGCCTTGGTGAAGCTGGTAATCCTTCATGTAATACCAAAGGATTACACTGACCTGAACAATAAGGATTCCAGTTGATTGGTACCGGTGGGCAAGTGACCATTTCCAAATAGTCTTTTGGAGCCCTGCAACTGAGGTGCTGAGACTTCACTGTCTGCATGGCCATAGGTTACCAAACCCAAGTTATCTTTGCCAAGTCATCTGAGGACTCTTTCAGGGACCTCTGTAATCAGGTACTAGATGGCTTAAAATCTTGTGTTTGCTCCACAGGTGCTGTTAAGGGTCGTTGTCCACTCCATGGTCTTGCACGTGGTGGCACCTTCAGGACAAGTGGGATGGAAATCAATTTCAGAGACAGTGGCTTGAGGTATGTTGGGTTTTTTTTTGTTGGTCCTGATGACAAAGAAATCAATTCTAAGAAAAACCTGTTTTAAAAGATGAGTTTGTTGTTAAGTTTTCACTTGATTTGTCAAATAAATTCTCCATAAACCAAAAAGAGATGAGAAGGTTTTATCTGTGTGGGGTTTGGTGGTAATGTTTTTTTGCTTTTTTTTTTTTTGGTCCATCTTTTCCCTGCTTAGCCAAGGAGATCCACAGTAATTTTCCATAATGCTTGTCATGTCACCTTACTTTGTTGACTGTTTTGTTTATTGGATTTCTTATTTAAAATTTGTTTCCTTATGGCAGCCTCTTCAATTTCTTCTTCCTCAGCAGAGCTGCGCGAAGGTAAGCTGAGTCTCAGAGCTATTCTATCCTAAGCTCTGGCATTTTATATATATATATATAAAACTTCAGGGCTGATGGCAACGATACCTGGGATTATTTATGGGTTTTCATAAAAAAAGAAAGAGGGAAATACGGAATTGCACGGCTTCTCTCTCCCTTCTCCTCTCTCCCCAACCCCCTCCCCACAGAGGAGTTTAATTTTAAATGATAAATGTGGAAATTAGAGACCATCGAGAAAATCCAATTTGGTGAGGAGTTTTAAAAATCCCATAATAAACGCCGAGTGAAATGTATGATTTAATGCGGGGCGCCAATGGCTGCTATTATGTGCTATTAGCAAATCGGGGTTGAGAGTGAATCTTTATCACTTGGTGAGTGCGGGCTGGGCTGCCTTTGCCTCTGCTATTGATTTGTAGCCGCTTGTCATAATGACATCGGGAAGCAATGAATGGAAGATGTGCTTTTGATAGGATTGAAGGGGTGCAAAGGGGGGAGAAAAAATTCAGCAAGTTTTCTATCTCTTCTGCCTGATTAGATTTTTTTCTTCTTTTAAGAGCTTTCACATTCCAATAAAAATGCTAAATCAGCTCTGAAGCAGAATTGTTAGGGAGTAAATAGCTAGTCACATTTAAAGGAGGAAAAGATCTGACTTTACAGCTCTGACTTTACAGCGGTGGATGAATCTAAAGAATATTTCTGGCTCCACAAAAATGATAGCAGTGGGTGGCGTGAGGATGGCTGGGAGCTGGTAGGAGCACCTGTGCTTCTCTGCCTACAGCCAGGCCTGAAGAGTTGCTGTGTGAGCATGATGGAGCTGGTCAGATGTGTGGGAATTAAACCTCTGAAGGGTCTTTATTTAAGAAGGGGAGTGTGTGTGTCGTGATCTCTGAACCAAAAGTGCTTGAAATTAAAAACCCAGGCTTTGCCTTATAGCAGCAAATGATAAAGGTCTCCTCTACATCTGGGAAAGGAAGATTTTTGTCACTTTAATTACAGGCATTTCTCATCAGAAACCTGAACCAAGGTTTGATGGAAGGGAGTGTAATTGCTGCACTGTTTGGAGAATGCAGCATGCTGCTATTGGAGGGTCTTCTGGAAGATAGGAAACAAGAACTGGCTTATTACACAGCTGTGGTTCTGGTGTACCATAGGGATGAGGCAAAATCCATGTATTTTCAGGAGTGTGTCTGAGTACAAGTCTGCCTGTGGTGGTCCCCTTCAATTTGATCAGTATATCCATAGCATTTTTATGTCCTGCCTCTCAATCATTCTGCTCTTCCTGGGATGGGGTGACATGCATGCATCCCAAGGAGCAGAGTTCCACTTTGAGTTCCTTCTTATGAAGGTCTGTACATCTCTTCTCTCATTCTTACCGTTCTTCTTGTTATTATTGTCAGCATTATTGCTCTGTTCAGCTGTGCTGAAGAGCTGTGGGCTGAATAAAGGTTGTGACTCTGACAACTCAGAAAAGTTTTTAGTCTAAAGTAATAACACAGCAGTCATGGGGAGCTGGAATATTTGGGTAAGGGAACAGCAAGACAGACCTACTGGTGGCAGTGCAGGTTGTCCATGTTGCAGGCCGGCTCAGACCTCATGCCAGTGTCCTCAAGAACATCCTGCCAAGGTCCCTGTGCCAGAAAGCAGTGGACTGGGGAAGTGCAGAGCACAGCAGCAGCATCTGCTATGTGAGACAGAAGGCAGGGACCAGACAAGACAGCATCTGGGATGGAGACAGGAGCCCATGGAGTGAGTGCAGATCCCCTCACCCAGAGCATCATCTTGGTCTGCAGCTGCCCTGGTGAGGTGGATCAGGATTGCTCTGGAGCAGGGTCCCATGGCTGGAATATACTAACTGCATACACAGGAGAGAGCCTGGGTAGTAACAAGAATTGTGTCTGTTAGGCTGCTAACAGAAGAACCACTTTCATGTATTTCTAGGCATACCTGTCAGCGTTACACCTTCAAATCAGTTTTGAATAATGGTGGTTTGACAGAAAAATAAAGATGTTACATGGGAATTCAGGCACTTTTTTTAGCTGCTTTGCTGTATCAGACACTTCTAAAAGCAGAAAGAGCAGAAGAGATACCCTGCCTGGTTCATCTAGTCCAGTGCTACCTCTCCAGCAGTGGCAGGTTTGGTGCTCAAGAGCAGGTAGCTTCAGCATGTGTGTACACACAGCACAGATTGTTTCTGCAGGCATGAATGAAGTAGTGGGACCCTCTTGCCCAATGCTGTTTGGTCCAGTCTTTCATGGTGTTTGATAACAAGATAATAACCTGAACCTCTGCATTTATTTCTGGAAGTAAATGGAGGCTCAGGATCAGCTTTGGAAAACTTTTGGTGCTAATGTGATACTGCTTCTAGAACAGTTGCTCATGTGATACTTCCAAAGAGATGAATCAGCAGAAGTACAGCAGGCAGTGTGCCAAGCTGTTTTCTGTCTCGTCCTGCTGGCTCTTAGGTGCAAATTTTATGATCGCAGCAGAGAAGGCTGATATGACAACAGCTTTCAAACACGAAGGAGCTGCTGCCAAGGGGAAGGGAATCATCTGTTTTCAGTGTTTAAGAATTAATGGCTTAAATAGCAGCTAGGTTAGACCAGCAGCCTGGGATCTGAAGTCCGTGGACCCCTAGGGTTCTTTTGAAAGCTCTCTGGTCCATCTGTCTGTAAGTGTTAGCCGAGTTGTGTATTCTCCAGTTAACTGTGGAGCAGTTTGTATGTAGGTTTTGGTTTTCACCTTCAGGAACAAGGTTGAACATACACTGACAAGCTCCTGAGCATTCTGGTTTAATTAGACCTTCTTTGAGCAGGGCGTTGGACTAGATGACCTCTGGAGGTCCCTCCCACCCTAAACCATTCTGTTATTCTATCATTTGTATGTTTTGCCCCTAGGATTCTGGGGCTATGTGGCACATGGCATGACTTTGAGCAGCCTGATGCAAGTTGCATGAACTAGGCCTTTGTAAGTTGAGACATTACAATTCTTTTAACCTGTTCCTTTATTCTGTGTTTAGGGCAAGGTGGCACAAGTCTACTTTGAGCTTAGAAGTCTGAGGACAGAAACAGTGGTGAAAGCTGGGCCTCTTAAGTTTAAAGAATTATTTGCAGTACTCATGGGCATTTTGGGAGTTTATTTCTGTAACACACATTGGTATCATTCCTGTTCCAAAGGAGAGCTTAAATATAAATCTTGCAATGAGAAATTGGCACATGGAATTTATTTTCTGGCATCTAAGTGAGGAGGAGGAGAAGGAAGGACAGTTACCACACAATCATCTCTAGACCTTGGCAGGACCCTCCATGACCAGTCATATCACTGTTTGTTTCTGGTCTTATGATGGAGAGAGAAAGTTATGCTGTCAACATGGGGGTCAAGTGGTGCTTTAGACATTTTCTCTCACCTCACATTTGCTCTGCTTCTTGTGTTCCTTTGTTTCATATTTCATGAATCTGATGTAAACCTGGACATAGAACCCCCTAAACCCACAGTAGCAAGGAGAAACAAAGGCATGCCAAACAACAGCATAATCGTGGTAAGTCTGTGTCCAGAGACTGAAGCTGTGTGTTGCCAGAACTATTTTTGTCCCCCTGTCCCTCTTCTATGTGTTTCTTTTTGGTTTAAAAGGGAGGAGGAGAGAGTAGACTTTAACACAAACTTCTCCAATAGTCTCTCTTTTTTCAGTCATGGTGATCTGTCTTTGATAGCTCCTAAAAGCACGTTGATCATTCTCAGTTTGGAAGCTTTTATATAATTCACTGTTTGTTATTGAAGACAAGTTTGGGGATATTTATTGAGGTACAGTCTGTACAGCTCAGGCTCTGAGTCTGAACACAGCTGTCTGGAGCTCTGCTTAGAGCTTCTCAAAGTCCTCAGCAAAGATGAGAACAGTCAGGCAATAAGAATATTTGGAAGTGATGGATTGGGATAAATGAGTTGACTTAATCATGATCTTTTTAACAAGATGCAGAAAATGTCCTCTGCAGGCAGTTAGGAGGCAGCCTGTCCACTGCCAAAAGTTCCTTCTAATTCCCTCATTAAAAAAGAACAACACAGCAGTGTTTGCAGCAGTGCCAGGCAAAGACTAATCAGGTCTGGTAGGGAGGACTGTCTTGTGGTTGTACCTTTTTCAGGTTATCTTGTCTCTTTCCTCACAATGTAAACATTTAGATACTCCTGATCTTTGCTGTGGACCCCATCTTCTGAAACTGAGGGTGCACTTTCTGGACCTGTTTAAACCTAGAAAACTGGCCATGGTTAAAGGGAGATTTCCATCCCCCCCATCTTGCCTTCCCTTGGAACTTGTTCTTTCCACAACGTTGTACCAGCACTGGTGCTCTATCAGCCACACCCCAAGCCAGACCAGGGAGGCAATCCAAGTGAGAGCTGACATAGGGTAATGGCATGTGGGAGGTGAAGGACATCGTCCCCCTCCTCCTCCTCTTTGGATGTTATCTAGGCATATTAGATGAAATCCATGGTTAAACCACATTGTGACTTTGAGGGGTGCAGAATGCTCTGTATTCACTGCTTTGGGATGGAGGGACAGCAAGGTGAACTCCAAACCACTTCTAGTGCTCCAGGACTCTGGTGCAATACTGACAGGCAGCACGACAGCCATACAGCAGATGAGCAAACAGAGCACTCACTCCCACCTGCTCTGCCGGGAGGCAATGGTTCCGTGGGACGCATGCCAGCTCTGTGAGCATCCTGTGACCATATATCTGGCTAGGCAGGCAGCAGGAGTATGTTAAGCAGTAGCCTCACTCACAGGCTTCCGGGATGACAAATATTCCTTAAAGGACTCCATTAAAGTAAAATAAACCCATCTTAATGTATGTGGGAACATATATAACAAACTGCACAAGGCACGTGTGTCTTGAAAGCCTGCCTTGGTGAGAATGGCACAGCATCTGCTTCGTGTAAGGTGTGCTCGAGGGCTGCTTGGTAGGAATGTGATGTGCCTGGAGATAATTTGTTGTCTTCTCAACCATGTTTGTATTCTGAGTTAGGTGTGTAAGATACAGGACAACAAAGTATTTGCTTTCATGGAAATGTGATCCAGCTGGTCTGATGAGGCACTTCATGCTGCTCAAGACAAGACAGCTGTTCTAATCATGAAGGCATAATGTAACGTTTTAGGGTTTAGAGGCTGACTGTCCTCTTCCCGTGCTCCCAGGGCAATTTTGTCCCATGTTTCCACAGCCTTTGGAGCAGATGGTCTCTGAGTCTACGCAGCTCATTCTCCTGTTCATGAGGGTATGGCATACTCAAGGTATGGCATGGCTCAGTTGGTAGCACATAAGACCCTTAATGGGAAGGTTGTGAGTTCAAGGCTGCAGTGGGCAGTAGTGTCCTCCCTACTCTAGTCATGAGGTCTGTGGTGACAGGTTGGACTCGATGATCTTTGAGGTCTCTTCCAACCTTAGGAATACTGAATACTGAAGTCCAGCCCACAGAGGACAAACAGGCTTTACCTGTGTCTGTGGATAAGAAAGATGTGCTTGGGAGATTTGTAATGACCATCTAATACATATGAGGGAACATCATGTTCACTGAGTGCTGATTGCAAGAGGCTTCGCTCAGCATGATGCTGTGTTTGTGTGGCAGTTGTCACATCGCTCCTGGAGCTTCCTGGCCTAAGTGCTGCAGATCACTTGCCTGACTATGCTTGGCATCATATAGCCATCTGCAGAATGCTTGCTGGAGTAACAATAAGTACACCTTTAAATATCACCTCTTTATGACTCTACCTGTACACCTGATGCTTGCTTTAGCTCGTAGCTGTTCAATCCATGCTTAGGTGAGACTCCTCACCTTCTATTGTGTAGGTCATTGTGCCGCTAAGTGGGAATATGCCAATAAAGAGTGCCCATAATTCCAATTCTGTAGCATTCTCTGGACATTCACACAACTGCCCTGACTTCTGTGTCTCTTCCTATTTCCTTTGGGAGGCAAGTGAATGTACATGGCACCTCACAGTCTTGGCTCTGGATAGCACTGCCACAGTGTCAGGTCTATCTATGTGCCAGGCTCTCAGTGGTACAAGGCATGTGCCTTGCAAGTGGGACAGCAAGTAAAAAGCGGTCTGGAAAGCTCAGGTCCTGAAGTGGTGAGCTGTACATGCATTATTCCCAGTGTAGGAGCCTTTTCCGTTGGGATGCGATCTGTCCTGAAATCTTGAAAGCAAAGCTTGGCTCTGTGTTTGAGAAGAGGCAACTTCCTCCTGCAGGAGATCTGCTTCGTGGGACTGCCTGTACACAAGCAGAGCTTCAGAAGCAGAAATCTCCCTCCTGTATGCTGGAGCTGGGTGGCATGTTCTCTGTTAGCAAGGTGGTGATGCTTTGTTGAGATGAGACATAACTAAGGACCTTCTCAGAAACTTAGCAATAGGATTCAGAGTGCAAAGTGTTGCCATTAGATCTGTAGGGTAATGGGATAAACACAGTGGGGATGTTCCCCATGTCCTGAAAAAGAAGGTAAGGTGGATGCTCTGGGTGACAGGGAACTAGTAGCTGCAGCAATTAAGGGGGTTCAGGCAAGGCTTCAAGCAAGGAGTGTGACTGGGAGAAGCGAGTGCAAAAGAAGTACTAGTTAGTAATCTTCCCACCATGCTGCTGTGAAAGTAGGATGGTGTTACTCCACCCACACCTATGGAGCAGGGAAAGCTGCAGCCGTGTCCAAAGCGGTACAGCTACAGCAGAGAAATGGAAGTGAGGAGTGAGATCAGCTATGAGTGAGCATTAGGAACAGATGTCAATGTTGATGTGTGACAGTGACAGACAAGGAAGGGACAACAGGAGCTTTAGGCTCAGCAGGGCTTATTTTTCAAGCAACAACGCCAAAAACCATTCAAACACCTGGGTGGAAGGAAGAGAGTCAGTAATGGAGACGGATGCTGGGAGTTACGAGTGCTGAAGGGTGCCTGGAGACAGGGGATAAAGACCAAAGGAGCAAAGGACTGAAGAGGGAGGACAGACTTGAAAAGTGTGTCATATCCGGGGTCATTGAATCATGTCATGAATTGATGTGTCCTGATGGCCCCATGGGGTTGAGCAAGAAGATGAGCACAGTACTGAAATCTCCAACAAAAGAGATGAGGACAGGTCAAGGACAGACCTTTGTATCCTGCAAAGAGCTTGTCTATGAAATGGAGGCATGACCTTTGCTACAGCAAACCCTGAGCACATTGCAGTGTGTTCCATGATTTTAGGATTGCAGGGAAGGAGAGGGATAGAATAATACTTGGTAAAATCACTGTGGTAAAGAAACCATTCTAAGGGGTGAAGAATGTCATGGTTTACACTTACAGAGAGAGATGAGAGCTGGCCAGCAAGAAGGGAGAAAAGAACAGTGAAGCTCAACTGATCTTGTTTTGGTGTGGGCATCATGCTTAAGGATTCTTGCAGGGCTCAGGAACTGGTGGAGCTGATGCAGATCACAGTGGCTCTGCCAGCACAGAAAAGCAGTGTTTGGTTGTAGTGTTCTCTGGGAAACACCACAGTCTCCTGTAGAGACCTCTGAAGATAATGGGCTCTCAAGAGAGTGGCCATTCAAACAATTAATCTGGAACTAATGGGATTTGTGCCTTTGGACTGTGATTTTTCTGTGTACCTTCTGTGTCAGCCTAGAAGTCTGGTGAGATCTGAACTATGCTGTAGTCACTGCCACACAATACCACAAAGGCTGCTCTTTAAACCAAAATTTAGTCTGATATACTTTCCCTGGCAAATAAGCTTGAACAATTACTGCATTTTAACAGTAAAAAAAGTATCTGTCCTAATTAGGTTTCAAAGAATTAAAATCTACCACCTTGTCTAAGTGCAGAAAGAACAGTTGGCAAAATGAGGTTTCTCTCTACATCCAAGATGGAATCTGTCTTCACCAGCCCCAGTTAGTTCCTAGCCTGTTATTTCTGTGTTAATTAAAGATGGTCCTTCATAGGGCCTTAATTGAGGGGAAGAAGGAGGCAGCAGTGATGCTATCTGCCTCTGTGCAGATTCTCCCCTTCTTGTCTCACAGACACCACTTTGGCTTGCTGCTCTGGGAGGACAGTGGTCACTGCAGTGATGCTTTGAATAATGACATTTGTGACAACCAGGATTTTTCAGTTGGGTCCAAGTCCTGCTGGCTTCCAAAGAGGGAATTCAGACAGGCCACGAGTTCCTAGACCACTAGGGAGCTTCAGCCATCTAACCAGCCTTGAAATTGTGAGAACAGCTGTAGAAATTAGCTTTGATGTCACCAAAGGTGTTAGAAACAATTTCTGGGCTTTGGATTGACTTCACACACAAAAAAAGTAATTTGGAGAGTCTTTCATCTCATCCAGTAACAAAACAGCAATACCCCCAAACAATACTGTTGTATGTCTGTGTTCTGTTGGAAAAGGAGAGCTGTCCTTTTTGCGCACCTTCATTGTCACGCACAGTTTCCCCCAGTGCCTGCACGTGAAAGGTCCTCCTGTCCTCGAAGGCTGCAGTCTCTGTTCCTCTTGTCCAGCTTTTGGAAATCCTAGTTGTCCTTTGTGAACATACTGTGGCTGTGGTGGAGAGAGCAGTTTTTCTTCAAACTCAGGTCATTCTGGGGCCCTTGAGTTGATCCAGAGGATGGCAGAGAGCAGGAAGGCTGGCTCCTTGGGGATCTACACCTTTCCTTCTGGGGAGGGAGAAAGGGACTTGGTAGAGAGAGGAATTTCAGCCTGAATTACAGACTATAGTTGTGTTCAAAATGGAAGAGTAGAGGCAGTGAAAAACTGAAGAGGGAAGTGCCTTGAACTCTTTGAAAATTCCTGAACTTCCTATTAATAGATCTTTGTTTAAAGTAATGTGAAAAATTAAATCTCTCCAAGGCATTGAATCATGTGCGTTCCCACGAGTGCTCAGCATGTGTCTGCACTCCACATATCTCATCAGACGCTGTCCCTCCCATATTGGCTCTGGGCTTACATTGCAGCAGGAACCTTGGTGGGTCCTGCAGCATCTCAGCTTTGGAGATTCATAGCTGGCTTGGTGATTTTTATGAAACATTTGCGTTCTCCATACTTTATTAGTCACTGACAGACTCATTGTTTATAACATACTTCTCAGCAAGCTGTTTGCGACTCATCGCCCTGCTTGCTTTATAGTCTATAAATATTTAATTCTTTAATAAACTGCTTATATGTAATATCAAATGACTGATGTACTTCTTCCCCCTCTTCAGCAGTGCTACTATTTGCAAAACAATTCTTTTGGTTTTTTTGAATAGCAATATGTTCTGTAAATGCTTGAATTTCCTTTTTCTAAATAGCAATTTCTTCAGGGTATTTGGTAAATTGACAAGCAGAGCGATGGCTCCCGTAGTGCTGTAGGAGCTGCCCCTTCCTAAAGCCTCCATTAGGAGATTCACTTCCAAATGGTCACAGACTTGTAATCAGAAAATATTTGGGACCCCAGAGGTAATATTTCACACCTCTGCATGTCCAAAAGTGGCAGTGGCATGTACAGATGAGACCACCTCTGCAGGAGGTGTATGAGCATGTTAGGTATGGTGCAGAGCAGAATGCCCAGCATGGATGTCCTGGAGTGAGCATCACTGCCTCTTACCCACTGACCTGCCTCACCTACCCACCTGCTGTGTACATAGTATACCTCATGCTCCTTCTCCTAGCTGTAGGCTCCTTCCTACTTCTCTTCAGAGAGTGACTCTGACTGGGCTTTTGGTCCTAAACTGCTTGACTCCATTCTCCCTGGGGGTTTACCTCACCCAAGTGGGGTATGTGAACACTTCTGACTGTTCCCAGCCTCTCCGTCCTTTGGCCTCCTCCTGTAGTGTCAGATGCTTTTCTGCATGTGATAGGAGTAAGAATTTCAGGAGTCCTCAAAACTGCAGGAAAAGTGTCAGCCAAGTGAAGCCACTTGCTAGAGCTGTTGATCTGGTTTGCAGCCGTATCTTGGTCAGAAAACCCTCTGAGGCTTTGTCAACAAGCTGTCTTCTACAGTGAGGGTTGTCCATGTTCTTCAGTGAGGGTTGTCTGGTCAGGCACAGGAAGGGGACTGAGATGACCACCACCTCTGTGCCTCATAGCCTGTCTTTCAGTCCTCATCTTGGGGCAGATCTGTGTTTGGGCACTTGCCCTGTTAACCCCTTCCCTTTTCTAATGAGTAAGACACACAGTGTGGAAAGCACTGTTGAAGATCAAGGTCCTTGCTGTGCTGCCAGGGAAAGGCCATGACAGGAGAAGGATTCAATACCTGGAATGATGACAAGGACATGGCACATAAATGGCCTTTCTGTGGAGTCACTCTGTGGCTTGGTTATTCCATATTCTGAAGCTCCATTTGGTGTGTGACGGATAACCTCTGCATTAAGCTGCTTTGAACTTGGAGACCAGAAAAACAGCAGGGTTGGGTGGCAGCTTCTGAGTTGCTGTTTCACAAGGTACAGACCATCAGTGTCACTGTTCTGTGGTCAAGAAGCAGGTGGCAATGGTGAATGGGGTGGAGGTGATCTGCTCAGATCATTCCTGCTCACCATGGTTGCTCAGCTCCTTACAGCCGACCAGTTTTGGCATGCTTGCCTGGGTCCAGGCTGATTTTAGCACAAGCTTCACCATCATTGGAGGTGTTTAGGAGGAGACTTGATAGGGTGCTTGGTTGCATGGTTTAGTTGATTAGGTGGTGTTGGATGATGGGTTGGACACGATGATCTTGAAAGTCTCTTCCAACCTGGTCTGGTCTATGCTATGCTATTCTATTCATCAAGACAAGCTGTCTTAGCCGTGCCTTTGAGAGGGTTGCATGGTCATGGACAGGATATTCACATCTAACCTCAGAAGTGGCTTGACCACTGGGTTATGCCTCATGGCCTGAATTTTTGCACACTTTGAAGTGCAAGCAGAGAGAGCCTAGATTTCAGACTGCTGTCCAGAGGCAATACCGGTGCTGTGGGGTTTTGGTCAGAACTGGCAGCCTGTTGCCTCCTGCTCAGTCTCACAGGTGCCTTTGCAGAAGGGCGTGTGCAGGTGCATGACAGGCATGCCTCTGCTGAGATACAGGAAAAAATGGAGGCAGGTGGGCCTGTGGTTACACATCCTCGAGGTCCTTTCCAACCTAAGTGATACTGTGATACTGTGATCTTTCAGCAGTTTTGGGCAGCAGCTTCCCTCTGGTATGGATCACCTGCATCCTCTGCTCATTGGTCCTTAGATACAGGCTAGAACATAATCCTCCTGTTTGGGGCCCTCAGTGTTCTCTTTGTGATGGAATCTGCCTGAGGAGAGCTGATTGCTATCCACAACCTCCTTAGGGCAGGCTCTCATGCCACCTCCATGTTGGTGACAAACAGACTCCTTTAGGGGCAGTGGACACACCCCACTCTGGCACTGAGGAGCACAGAATGGCTCAGAAAGGCTTCTAGAGCCATGGTTAAATCAGTGCATGCCAACAGCATGAGAGGAGCGCTCCCTCACAATGGGTCTTGCCTGCAATAGCCTGTCTTCTCTGTCCTGCCTGCTTGTTTGGGTAGGGTGGACAGTAATGCTCCCTCTCTAAAGACCAGGAATGGCTGCAGCTGGAGCCTCACCCATGACCAAGGATGTGGTGATGGAGGCTGAGGGTGCTGTGAAGGCAGGAGCCATTCAGGACCAGTGTAGGGCAAGTACAGATGACAACAACCTCCTGAAAGCTGATGTCAAACATCAGCTGTTTGCTGCTAGTCCACTGTACCTTACTATGTCCACCCCTTCCTGACTTACTTAGGTGCAAACTCCTGGCCCAGAAGACATGCCTAGGAGAACTGAGGAGCCCAAAAGCCCTGTTTCCTCATGGACATCTTTCTGTACTTGTAGTATCCAGTGATAACATTCACTGTTATGAGAAAAATGGATGAGGGCAAATCTGGACAGCTCCTGCCTCTCTCCGGATGGCATAGCAGCCAGGAGCTGCTCTGCCCAGCTGGTGCTGAGCCCCATATCCTGCTGTCCTGTGGTGAGGACACAAAGCTGGCAGGCAGGGACCTGCTGTGTCAGAGCTCTGTCCCTGGGGAGGTGCATGCAAGCCTGGCATCAGCAACGCGTGTGTCCAAGTGCCACCACTGCTGTGATGAGCTCAGATCACTCCAGCACCAATGCTCACGGCTATCATCAGACCCCTCCTTTGCCACTCAGCTGTGGCATTTAACACCTTCTCATTCTGGTGGTTCTTCTCCTGTCTCCCTCCCACCACACACTTCATTGAGATTTCTGAATGAAAACCTGCAATCATCCAGGCATCCAGCTCCCAGCACTCTGTTCTCCAGGTGGTGAGGTGCCTGGTGCCCTGGCTTAGCTGTGAGAACTGATAAATAAGTAACGGAGGCGGTGGGCTGTGTCAGTCCCTAATGAGCCTGTTTGTCCCAAGCACAGTGCAAAAAACCTTCTTCTCCTTGGCGATAACCTTTCTGCATATTAACATTATGCATGTATTCATGTGACTTCCTCTCCTCACCGCCACCTCTTCAACTCATTTAAATAAAAATAATGTATGTGGACATTCCTTCAGTCAGGATTCCTTCCTCCCCCCAATAATATTTCGTTGATGCCATGCACCCAAATGGGCTCGTTATGCTCTCGCATATCATTAGGGCTTTATAAAGAACAACAGCGACATCTGCATGTGCCGCAGCGCTACAGGGATGGGGAAACACGGACAACAAATCCCAAACGAGCTCCAAGCTCATCTGGCTCTGTCTTTCCTTAGTGCCTTCACCACCACCATGGACACGAGTAATTGTACAGTGTAATCACATCACGGCTCATCTGAATATTCATAACTGAGACAAAGACTTGGAGGAGAAGAAACATGGGGGAGGGAAAAGAGGAGAATGTAAATACAAAACAGCATTTCAATTTGCAGCAAAGTTCCACATGCAGCCCAGGAGATGTCTTGATAGCGATGGTGTCCGTCTGTGCCGTTCAGAAGCGGTGGGCAGTGGTTGCCTCGCATGCGTGGCCCCTCCGTGGGGAGAGAAAATAAAGCACAACAACAAACAGCGGCAAAACTGCCCCCAGCAAAAGTGATGTTTGAAGAGTCGCCAACGGTGGCTAACCAGCTGCTGTTTTTCCAGGGAAGAAACAGTCTATTGAGGGAGCTTTTTAAAGACCCCAATTAATATGTTGTGCATGTATAAGATCTACAAAGAGCCCACTGTGTTCCTCCCCCCGCAGCCACCACCTTCTCTTCTTGATCAGTGCCAGTGGAGGAGGATCTGAGCTACCAAATAATTGATTAATCACTTCAGTGGTGACAACACCCCTCTCCAAAATAAAGAGAAGAAAAACAAACACAAAAAGAGGCAATTGTTCACTAATTAGTGTGTAAATTACCGCTGGTTCCATCCTTCTTTGTACCTTTAAAAAGGAAAAGGAAAAGAGTAGAGAAATATAATCCCCATTTTAATGTCTATGTTGTCTTCATTTCGTTTGTATTACTCTGATATCCTTCACTAGCATTAACCCAGAGGTGTGGTGTTTGTCGAAGCTGTGGCTGGCTCTGCCAGTTCGTTCCCCAAAGAGCTCCTATTTCCATTCCACTGGAGCTTATATTCCTTTAAATGTCTAGCGCAGCATCATTTTCCCCTTTCTAATACATCACTCTGCTGGAATTAGAAGAATCCAAGGTTATATCCAACTTCAAAGGTTTCCAAGTCATCATGATTTTAGTAAAAGTAGAAGGCAGATCATGGAACAAGTCCCTGGCTTTTGAAGATAGGCATCATAGGGACCTTCCTCCCTCCGTCTCTTTCTCGCTCTCCCTCTCTCTCCCCCCAACTTTGTACCTCTCCAGCTCTGAACGTCCCGCGCCAGCGCGGTTTAATGATATGCAAATGAAATATGCATAAAACCATTCTACTGTATGATGATTAAACACTGGAGACATTAACTGCCGACGCTTCACTGTTTGACTATAATAATCTTTCCCGAGCATCCACTTTGATTGCGGAGTTATGGAAACCCATAGCAGTTGGCAGAGAGAGAGTAAGAGAGAGAGAGAGAAGGAAGAAGAGATGCGGGGACGCATCACCCATCTCTGCATTTATCCCACTCCAGGAGACGTTTCCCCCCCTTTGTACTGCGTTCCTACTGCTGTCTTTTGTAATCCATCCATGCGGTCGCACCAGGGCGATTAACGGGGAAAAAAACCCTCTTTTCTCTTAATGTTTCAAAGCTCATTAGCCAAACGATTATTCCTCATTAACAGCGAAAGCTCATTCATTAAAAGAAAAAATATGCCCAAAAGATGCCAGCGCTGTTAATCCCGAGCCCTGTAGCTGGGCTGTAAATCCCATGTTAGTATTTTCCATGGAGAAGGGTAGCACACCAATCCACACCAAAAAAAAACCAACAACAAAAAACAAAACAACAACGACAAAAAAAGGCAAAAAGAAAACATTTTGTGTGTTTTGTAAAATCCGCAAGAGAGGCAATTAATATTCCCGTTGTATGACTTTATTTTTTGTCTCTCCCTTTTGTTTCCAGTGCCCTTCCCTGGCTCAGCGCCCGGTGCCAACAGAACACCTTGCAGGATCCTCAGCAGCGCAGACAACGTAAGTAGCCAGCTGTCCCTTGACGCCCTCTTCCTGAAGCCCCAAGCCCTCGGACCCTGCGGAGTGCCTGTGTGGCTCTTTCCCTCGCTCACCCTCCGGAGTGCCACCTGGGTTTCACAAGTAGCACCTTCCAAATCTCTCTGTCTTCAAGTTTGTGCATGTCTGTGTGGCATCCCTCCTCCTCCTTCACTCCCATAGTGGATCTTGTAAAGGGCTTCAGATCGGCCCCATTCATCTCCCTGGTGATAGCAGTGAATGTAGATAAATCTCTGGCTGCCTGCTTGCTGCTCGAGTATGATTTTTATTTTGTCTTCAGTGTATACCTAGGTCAAAAAGTGGGATGCATTCTGACGTTGGGTGAATGTGTGTGTGCCTGTGTCTGTGTCTTTCTCTCTCCCCCAAGCGCACAAACATACAACTCCCTCTGTGTGTGTGTGCCACACATGTGCATCCAAACCTGCACCCACACATAGGTGTGTGTGCACAGAGCTCCATACATGTCCCCGCCATACGCTCCCCACACTCACACACCTACTCTGCAATTATCTGAGGAGTTGTGTGCATTTGTATATGTGTCCATACGCACGCTGCTCTGTCTGTGTGTGTGCATACACAGGCACCTCTGCTACACCGATAAACATTCCCTCTCCTCCCAGCAGAGGCTGTATGCAGCTGTGATTCTGCCCTATAAGAACGGTATTCCTTCCTTCCCTCCTTCCTTCCCTCCTTCCTTCCTTCCTTCCTGCCTGCCTGCCTTCCTTCCTTCCTTCCTTCCCTTCTTCCTTCCTTGCTTCCTTCCTTCCTTCTTTCCAACCTTCATGCTCCCTTGTTGGAGTCTCTCCCAAGCTGCAGATTTGGCACCTTTCCCTGAGGTTGTCCGAATGGCAAATGGCACCGTCTGTGGCTTGCATTCTTGCAGCTTCTTATGGCATTTCTCTCTTGATGTCGGCTACTCCCTTTTGTTTGTTGTTGACTGGGCTGGGTGTGGTTGGGGCTTTTTTTGGAGTTAATTGTAAACGAACCTGAATGGCAAACGCGCCAACAGCTTGCGAAAAGAAAAGAAGGAAAAAAAAAAGAAAGCCCCACGCAAACGCCTTCTGCTGCGACAGATGCCCATGTTGCCCCTGGCATGGAGAGCGGGCACAAGGGGGTTGTTGTTGAGGTTTTTGCTGTTGCTGTTTTTATTGTTCGCATTTCCCTTTTCCCTTTATTTTTTAAAGACTCCAAGATGCCGGCCTCGGCTTGGAACGGAGCGGTGTCATGGCGGAGACGGCGGCCTTTGTCTCGCAGGGTGTGAAAGCATCCGTTGTGCTGGCTCCACTGCGGCAGAATGACGTTTAAAAGGGGGGAAAAGTGCTGGAAGTCTGAGTTGTGCAGGGGAGCCCCCATCCCCACTGCGGCGTGCATCCAAGGAAGGGCTTGCAGCAGAGAAGCCTAGTCTGTAATCCTGGCACTTGCGCCTCCAGTTGCTGCCTGTCGTTTGCTCCTGGGGGTCTGGATAATCTCCCTTGGCTTTACCGCACTGTCTGGCCCGCGCACAGGGCCCCCGTAACATATACCCGCTGCCGCGATCGCAGGGAGCTGTGGCGTTGCCACTGAATGGATGGCACTGTGCCAACTCCGCTGCCATCCGCCCTTGCAGCTCTTTTCCTCCCTCCTCCCTCCTGCTCTCCCCTCCTCCTCCTCCTCCCGTCGACTTGATGTTAATTAACACACGGGTTAATTGATTTTAAAAGCTGAAGAATTACAGTTAACTTTTCCCACAGGGTACGGACGCCAGCCGCTTGGCACGGTTCTGCCGCTCAGGCTGGTGCAGGGGGGCAAGAAGAGCCCGCAGCCAAACCAGCGACTGCGGAGGGTTGGACGGACAAACGGACGGATGGACGCGTGTTGGAGTGCAGCTGGGGCAGCTGATGCACTCCTGCCTCATCCTGCCAACGTGTCACTGCTATATTTTGCTATAAACAATCAAAGCAACCCCTCCCCTTGCCTCTCCTGCCACCCTCATCTTCGAGAGGCAAGCTCTCTTGAAGTTTAGGTGGGGAAGCCATCCCCCAGGCTCAGCATAGCAGTGACCAGCCTCTGTGGGCTCCCACCTCAAGCTCTCTGCCACAGCTGAGGTGGGGCTGCCAGGACTGCTGCCCATCAAGGACTTGTCCCCTCTGCCCAGGCTCTTGTGCATTTCCTTAATTGGCTCAGATGCATCGCTTGGGGTGAAGCGTCTGGAGCAGGGCAAAGTTACTTCGCTGTAATTATAAGAGAAATAAACCATGTGAGGGCTTTGTTTTTTCGCTTTCGCTCTCCCTCGCCCCAATCTCTGCCGCCAGCCAGGGTGAGTGACGGTGCGGTGGGGAGGAGACGCAGCAGTGCTGGGAACTTGCTGCTTTCACCTTCTCCTGCTTTCATTTTATTTCATTTTGGTTTTTTAAACGCATGAGGCGAGTGAAGCGACGAGAGGAATCCATTATGCAAATCAGGTCACATTTGCATAATGTCTCGTGACTGGAATATGCAAATGAGTTTTATAATTTATGAGTGCCAGTGTCTGTCTAAAAGTGTTTCCCAGAATTTATAAAAAGTGAGGCACGGGGAGGGCAGCTGGGCTGGCTGCCCTTCCAGGAGGGCTCTGCGCTTTCTTTTCAAAGTATTCCTTGAGATCAGCAGCTCAAGCGCTCATTAATGAAGAACGAGCCCCCCTTTTCATCCTGTTCCCCTCGGTTTATTTCCTGTTTCTCCCTCTACCAAGCCCCCACCTGCTCCCTTCGAACTTCTCCAGGAGGCATTTGGCTGGTGCAGGGGAGCCGGAGCTGCATCGATTGGGCAATCCCTGTGGGCTGCCTCAGCAGGTCTCGCTTCAGGGCTCTCTGGGGCTCTTGCTGCAGGAGAGACCCTGCCCTGCAGGCAAGCAAGCTCCGTGGGCACAGTGCGCATCAGGAAGTGCATGGAGACAGGCATAGTGGGATTACTGCTGCTTTGCAAGGCACCACGTCCAACCTGTGCTCTGAGTCAGACACCCATGACCTTCAGAAGAGGTGCAAGGTCAAAGCAGGTGTGTCAGTGCCAGTGGAGAGACCTTGAGTTTCCTGCCCAGCGCCGGCAGATGTCATCTTCAGCCCCGAGAAGGTTTCTGGAAT
Source organism: Melanerpes formicivorus (assembly GCF_026170545.1). Taxonomy (NCBI): domain Eukaryota; kingdom Metazoa; phylum Chordata; class Aves; order Piciformes; family Picidae; genus Melanerpes; species Melanerpes formicivorus. The sequence goes on along the minus strand of NW_027142372.1, from coordinate 8,405,663 downwards.
ATCTGGAAATGCAGGACAATTATCAAGATTCTTCTGGTTTTCCTTGCATGTTTGGAGATCTTGGGAGCATCAGGAGAACGCAGGTAGGCTGTTTCATACACGGATGCCACAACTCCAAGCTGTCTGTGCAGGGAGAGGGTAAATAACAATGGGCACTGATACATGGATAGCTGTGGCATGGGTGTGACTGTGGTGTGACTGTGGCCATGGCATAGTTGTGACCATGACATGGCTCTGGTGCTGCTGTGGCCATGGCCATGACCATGGCATGGCTCTGGTGTGCGGATCCCAACCTGCCCACACTGGGCAGGATTCATCGAAGAGCAGCAGGATGGGTGAGCCCAGGGGCCAGGGCAGCTCAGCACCAGCCTCCCTCAGCTCTGGGAGGATCCTGAACGGGGTTTTGGGCAAGAAAGTGTGGTTTGCTTTCCCTGAGGATCTGCATTTCTGCTGTAAAATCTATATGTGTTTCCCTGGTTTCAAAACAAATTTTGGGGTGTTAGCTACCATCTAAACTGAAGAATCTCTCACTTCTGATCAATTTCAAAATAATGTGAGTCTGTGTGGTTTATTTAGTAGTTGCAGATCTGATTCTAACAGTGAGTGTCACCCTGAACATCTCCAGCGCAAAGAAGGGAATTCCTAAACTGCTCTTACCTGTGCCTGTTGGGTTCCTGGCGTGGGCATATAAAAGGTCCCTCTGCATTGGGTGTAAGGAAGGCACATCTTCTGTCATGAGAGAGAAGCCAGCGAGAGGCAGCAGCACGCCCAGACTCCACAGCAGCTTCTACAACTGCCCAGCTTGGGTACCACACTCCTGCCCTGAGGGGTGACTGTCAGCAGAGAAGTAGCTGAGTCCAGCCTGGAGCTTGAGCAGGATCAGGGCCATTGGGAATGCCTGGTGTCCACCAAGGAGGACCTGTGCCTGTAGAGCAATTTGCAGGCATTAAAGGAATTTTTTCTCCAATTGGGAGGAAGCCACAGCTCTGGCTGGAGCTCACCCCTCCGTGTTCTGGTCTGCACAGGTCCTGGTGTCCCACTCCCTGCTGCTTCTTCTAACCTGTGTGGCATAGGAAGAATCTCAACAAACTTGGAGACAGAAGCAGCAGCAGAGCTCGCTTTTCCTCCTCAGGGCACAGTGCACAGTTCAGGTTACCCTGCCACCTCCCCTGTCACCTCCAGCACAGGGCTCTCTGGGAGCTCTGCCATGCCATCGTCCTCTGCCCTAATGTCTCCAGGAACAGCTGCCTGCTAGGGTATTCCCTCCTTCCAGTGGGCCAGGACTTCTATGTCTGTCTTGGGTTTTGGTATTTTTATAAACCCACCAAAACTCAGGACCATTTTATTACGGTTTTGATGCTGCACTGAGGACTGGTGAATGTCCTGAGCTTTGCGTTTAGGGAGGAGACAGCTTCTTTGGGTGAAAGCTCACCTAGCACATGCACTGCAACATCCATGTCTGCCAGACAAGGTTTTCTGGTCTTTGTAGGTCAGGTAACAAGGGATATCAGCATGGGGAATCCCTCAGAGCATCACTCATTTATTGTCTGTGTTTCTATTGAGGTGGTGTTTTTTCCAGATTAACAGATTGCACCTGACAGACTCTTGTTGTTTTCTTCCAGTGTCCTGTGCTTGGCCTCTGCAATTTTCCACCTGTGGCATTGGAAGAATTCCCTGCAGATCCATCCCTGAGACATACTAGGGCCTTTCTCTGCAGCTCTTGCTATCTGGACCTCAATGGAGGTAAGCCATCTGAAAAACTAATCCAGCAGATTTATAAACTGAGGCTTTTCTGCACATGGAGGCCTCCCATACCCAAGAGTTCCTTGTTTTAAAGAATCACATCTCCTCTGCCAGTTTCCATTCCTCAAGTACCAATGCTGGTACCTGATGGAGGTGCCTGGCATTAAGAACAGCTTGTCTGCAGAGGGCTTACTGCCTCATGGTTGTAGATAACAACAGTTGTAAGCAAAGTGTGTAAAATCTTTAAATCTTTAACAAATCTCTCATTAATCCGAGCTAAGTAGATTAAAGCTGACTGCAGGCTTTAAAAGGAAGCAAGCTGATCACTTGTAGGACAGAGAAAATACATGCAATGAAGAACAGCAGACAGGCTGTACTGTGCTGCTCCGTTGTTCCCGGTAGAGAGGAAATTAGGATGGCAGTCAGACCACTGGACCTGGATTCAGTGGAGCCAAAGATGCAATGACATAGGAATGTACAGCAGGTTCTGTAGAGCATGATTGAAAATCTCAAAGATGCAGTGGACAGTTATTGCAGACTCAGAAAATCACAGAATCAACCAGGTTGGTAGAGACCTCCAAGATGAAGTTCTGTATGAGCGGCACCTTCAGAGAAGCAAGGCAGGATGAGGCCCCAGATGCAAATCAGGATCCTTTTCAAAGTACATCCTGGTGTTAAGATCCTGAACATCAGAAGGGCCTATTTATGGCCTCTGGTACTCTCTGTGGTGGTCACAGGAACTGGTCTGTATTTGTAGATGTGACTCTGGCAATGATATGGTTAAATATCTTAGTGCAGAGAAATTCAGCCAAGTACTTGGACTTTGCTTCAGTAACTGAAGGTGTGGATTTTGTAAGATTAAACTCTTAGTTGAGTGTTTTGGGCTTTCTCTTCCTTAGAACTGCGTGTTCCTTTTCTAAAGATACCCTCTGAGGTGCAAAGTACACAGACATTGCTGACTGTGGGTGTTGCAGGTACCAGTTAGACTCCTCAGCGAAGTCCACACATTGTCATAACCTGTGCCTGTGGTTACTCAGGGTCTTGCTCTTGGCTGCTGCTCCCCTCTTTGCTCACCCATCTGCCCCTCCTGTTGTCCATGGCTCCTGCTCACTCTTTCTTGTGTGTTATCTGCCCCAGTCCCATGTTTCAGTGGTGCCCACTCATTGTCAGATCAATGATTCTATTTTCTCTGTCCTTGCCTTTGGCTCTTGTCACGATGCTGTCCCCAGACCAACAAGGACCAGGACTTTTCTGCTCTAGCATCTATATATGTGTGTGTTTCAAAGGTGGCACCACAATGACTGGCACCAAAAATTGCAGCAGTGCCCCCTGCTTCTGTGTCCTATGTCCAAATGGAAACACTGCCAAATGGAAACAATGAACATTCAGTGTGACAACCACATCAATAGCAGCTTTTCTGAGTTTGATGATAAACAAAGGGAAAGAAGAGATGCAGGATAAGTCATTTGAGGGTACAGCAAAGCAGTTGAACATGTCCCTTCTCTACCTCATACTACAAGATGGGCAGAACAACAGACTTTGATACAGATAATTCAGCCTGGGCCTCACCAAGCAGTTAGATCTTTCATGGAAGAAAGAGGAAGCTGGCTGAAGATTTCAAAGCTGCCATAGCAACTGGTCTCCTAAACCGGTGATGCTGCTAATAAAGTTATGCTTTGTCTAATCACAGGAGAAGATGGCTGCAATCAAGGACAGGAGGGTGCCCAGCTACTCCTCCAACTCCACCAAATCGATTCCTACCGTCGCTCTCAGGTGATCACAGGATATGTACTTAAATGCTGAGATCTGCTCACCTTGCTCCCCAGATAGTCATCTTCCTCACCCTGCAAACTGCCCAAGGGCACAATAAGTAGGTTAATGCTTGCTTTAGGGTTAGCCTGAGGGTGAGAGTTCCCCTAGGAACAGCAGAATTGTGTTTGTTCTGTGTGTGTGAGTTCAGGCACGGGGAAGCCTTCAAGGTGAATCAATGCCTCCTCCTCCCATTTCCTTGTGTGCCACTTCCTCCTCGTTTCCGACCCTGCAGTGGGGACCTGCATAGCCCCGTGGCTGGTTACCAGTGGTGCTTTTGCACAATAGCCAGTTTTTGTGTTATTTGGTGTTCACTGATGCATTGAGTCTTCCTCTACAGTGCAAAGAGCAAGGGACAAGGACAGAGAAACAGAAGAAATACAAAAGGTGAAGATGAAGTGTCTGAGTATGATTTGCAACCTGCCAACATTAATATGTTCCAGGATGGAGAAATGGCTCTTGCTGTGTCTCCTGTTTCCCAGATACAGCCCATGTACTGGGGTACACAGTTCCCTGCACTCAGAATTTGGAAAACAAGTCAGAGGCATCTAAGTATCTTGAAAAAGGTCAGGACAGCTCATTTGGCATGGCCATTTTCACCTGGCCAAGGAGATGAGAATGGTACAAAATGTGCACAAAAAAAACCTAGTCCAAAGCTTCAGCATGTTTTGCCCACAAAATGCTGAAATACCAAGTGAATTGCCCTACACTAGAGTATTTAAAAACTTTTTAAAATAAAGGAAAGAACAACTCTAAGTCTGCTGAGTGAACACCAAAGCAGAGTGTGAATGTCCACTCCTGCTCCTCAATCATGCACAGAAACACCCAAGAAACGCTGGCATCAGCACATGCAGTAGGTGCAGGGGTCTCAGGGCTTACCACGACCTCTGTCCCTGCAGAGCACAGTCTGCCCTTTCAGGAAAGATTCCAAGAAATGCCATATTTTTTTCATTGGTTTAGCTTTAGCTTTTCTGTTTATATTTCTATAACTAAGAATTTTCTCTTTGCTCTGTGGTTTGTTCTTCTTTGAACCACCACCCATATTAAAGCTGGAATTTCTTTAGAAATTATTTAACTGGTGTGCAATCTTGTCTAAGCAATCTTATCTTCATTTAAAAGAGACATACATTGATCAGTTATCAAATTAAGCTATCCTCAGCCCAAAATAAGAGTTTGTGCTAGGTTTTGCAACAATCTTTTCAAACTTATTTTTAAGCCATACTGGTTTTACCCTCAGCAAGGCTTTGATTTTAGGTCTGCCATGACTATATGCTTCTCTTTGCATTCCTTTCATTTTTCATTGCTCCTTCCAGTTCCCTGCTTCCCAGCCTTCTGCTCTCACCCTCCACTGCTGTGGTTTGGGTTTCTTTTCCTAGCTTCTTCCTTTTTCTGTAACATCACTGACAACTTGCAGCTGTTGTGGTCTCCACTTTCCTGGCTATCAGCAGCATGTACCTGCAGGTCCTCTTCCCTCTCCTTCCTTGAAATCTGTGGAGTCCATTTTCCTGCCCTATGGAGTGCAGAGGTTATTAAAGGAAGGATAGGCTTACCCATGTTCATCAACAGTGCACGAGGAAGGTGCTGAGTGGGAGTGACAGCAAAATGCAAGAGCATAATGCTGAGCATCTCCAGCAGCATGTGTCCAGCTGCCATTGAGGCTTGGGAGCAGAAAGTTGAGTGCTGCAGGCCACAGGAGCTCCTGCACCCACAGGTATGGGTTATCAGGGTCAAGAATGTGGCTGTGGATGCAGCAGGAACACAGGGCAGGGGCAAGGATGTAGCAGGAGCACGAAGCAAGGATGGAGATGCAGCAGAGCTCATTTGGGCTCCTTTGGTCATGCCCTGTCAGGTTGCTCTGTTTTCTCTTATTGTCAGATTAATTCAAAAACAAAAAGGACAACAATCCAAAATATGTCAGTGGTTCTGAATTGCAGATCTAGGTGTTCAAAAGCTGTAAAAGGAGACATTTAGGGCACTTACTGCAGGATACATCCACCCTTGTTGGATATGAGTAGCATTTCCTATTTCTGCTCGGAGTCCTAAACGTGAATCTCAGCTAAAACAGACATCCAAAGCAGCTATGGCTGGTGGCAAAAAGGCTTAGGGAGGAGAACAGGCAGCACTGGGGGGCCCAGAAAGATGTAATCAAAGTTAATTTACTATTTAAATTTTAATGTTTGAAGTTCTTGTGTTTAATTTCATTGCAAATATTAACTCATCACATAAAGGTAATATTGACACTTCCCATTAGATTTTCTCTTTGGTTGCTTGCCATTTCTTTACCCACTTTAAACCTGAAATTTTTACATTAATTTTTGTCTGGGCATGATTTTTTTTTTAGTGTTTCTGGGGGGAAAAAAAAGGGTTTGACAACAATTATTATAAGATTAAAAAAATGCATGACTTGTTCAAAATTGGGGGGAAACCTTACAGACATTGCCTTGAAAAGTGTAAAAGCCTCTGTGCTTCAATGAAAGGATTTCAGTATTCTTGCCAGAAGTATTGTAGCAATGATGTGCTGCACCTTGCCTTCAGAATCAACCTTAGCATGGACATTTCTCACCCTGCAGTGCCTGGGACTCTCCTCCAGCCCATTTGCTTGTGGTCTGACCCCATGCAAGCCCATGGTCTTACAGTGTGGCTGCATTCCCAAACCACAAAACCTGGCATGATGGTACGCTCCAGCTCGGCCTCCCTTCATATGCCTCAGCTACCCTGCCTTGATGATGGACTGATTGCGGTTACGGCTCTGTGAGTGGATCAACGTGCAGCAAAGGTAGGATTGGTCTCTGTGGGATTCCTCACATCGCTGTTTTGGAAACCTAGGAGCGCTGAAAGAATGACAGGCAGTGGCTTGGGAATTGTCTCGGTGGGGAATTGATTTAGTGGCAGGTACAGCTGTGGGTTTATGTGACTAGAGACAGTGGACAAGCCAGGACCCTCACAGACAGCTCTAATTGTCCTTATCGCCAAAGTTTTCAGGTTGGAGCACAAAGGTGTTTCTTTGTAGAACTGCTGAGCACTCACAGTTTTGCTTGAAACATATTAAATGCTATAAAGTTGTTAAGTGCTTCACAAATCAGAACTAGACACCTCAAATCAAGCACCTAAAATTAGAGGACACATCTAGTGCTTGAATCTCTCTCTGCTTCTGTTTGTGCAGATAATAAAACTTATTCCTCACAGGGGTGCTGAGATTAGGTAATGCTCCTGCAGAATTCAGATAATGATGAGTGTCACAGAAATTCCCAGAAGGGGATTAATAACAATGTTCTGTGTGAGGTTTGAAAAGTATTCTCTAAATGGAAGTTGGAGCCACACACTAAGCTGTGAAAAAGAAGGAAATAGTGACTGGTTACCTTCCATTTGCACATTATCCACCCTGTGAACGAGGAAGTCCAGAACAATACAGGATCATGTACTGGAGTCCAGATCATATGCTTATACAGAGGGAATCAAATTATGCCAGCAACCTTGATTCTGTTCTCTCCAGTGTTCTAATAGTGTCTTGTAGTGTTTTTCTAAAACAGTTCTACTGCAAGCACTCTTGTTAAATGAAGAAATCACATCTGTTCTCGTGCATGATCCCTTGCTTAGTCCAGCTAATGAAAACTGCAAGGGTTTGGCATTCTGTGAAAGCCTTCCTCAGTAGTAAATGTTAACTGAGACACCAGAGCATTCTCCTGGCTATTAATCTGCGGATAATAGAAGGTCCATTTCTTAAGTACACACAGAAAAGGAGAAGAAGAAATACTGGCTATGACACAAAATGAATTGTCTTCCTCCATGCCCTTGTAACCTAGGGCATGTAGTGCAGGCTGCCAGCCATTGCGTTACAGATTTAAAAGTGCTGGAATCTCTCAGTTCTTCAGCAGGTTGCCTGATGGATTGGTGAGTAATGTACTTGAGGAGTGCATTACTAAGCCCCAGACTAATGGCTAGCTCTTGCCCATGGCTTTTGCTATAGATCATTCATCGTGCTATTCATAAGCTTTCTGCCAGTCTGTGTCTGGCACTTGCGCTGCTGCTGCTAGCACCATTTGCCTGATGAATTCTGCACGAACTTCCCCCACGTTTTCAGAAGGTGAGTGGTGAACAACAAGAAAAGAGTGAGTCACAGTTCTCAGGCAGTTCTCTTGCTCTTTTGGAAGACACAGTAAAGGATAACATGATAGACGTGATACTTTCTCACCCAATATTACAAGCACAATAGCCTGTTAAAAAGAATGTCTGGGGTTTCTACACACCACAGAGCACCTTCTGATCACTTTCTGAGGAATCTGTGCCTGGGAACTTGGCTTTCCTGGGAAGACTGATGTTACAGGCTGTGGTAGGATAGAAAGGGGAAGGAAAGGTGACTGGGTTTGCTGAGTATGGCTCTTAGTTTCTCTGACATGCTCTGGTGTGCTGGAAAGAGCTGCAGTCTGGTAGTTTTGCCGGTGGAGAAGGTTTAAGCTTTGCACTGCTATTTTGTGCTCTTTGGCTTTGTATTTTTACAAGAAGTTACTTTAATATAAACTTCTGAAGTTTTTTGTTAACATATTCCTGATGAGCTTAATGGAAGGGACAAAGCCTTCATCCTAAGGAATTTCCTCTGCAGCAGTCAGTATAGATTGCTGCCAAAACTAGGCAGCAGAATCAAAACTGAAAAATCAATGCAGATAAGGAAAGTTCTTCAGTTCTGGTAGTCCTGTGGAACTAATAAAAAGCCCAACTGAGCAACAACACTTTACATTTTCCAGCTGACACCATGTTAGGAGTGTTGCACCTGCTGAAGGGACAGTAGTACTGACATCAGTGTACAGGGGATGCTAGGCATTCTATTCTTTCAGAGAAAGGCCTCTTTTCACCAGGGCCATTATTTTTTTACGCACTTCACACACAGCTTGGGCACCTCTTCACTGCCCCAAGCAGCAAGCAAATTTTGGTTCTTTGCATTATTCACATTTAATTCTATAACAAAAGTCTAAGGGTATTTTGGGTACAGAAAGAGGTGGAGGATGCAGAGGCTTGCAGACAAAGACAAGGCTGCTGAGCAGGAGCGTGCCATAAACCAGCGGCTTCCCATGAGCGTTGTCAGTCGGTTTGTTTGTGTGCTCCCATGGAAGATGCTCCTGGTAATAAAACGTCATCCATCTGTTATTTCTTTTGACCAATCTTTCTCTTTCTCATCCTGCCTGTATAAAATCTTACGGTGGCCTATATTTAGCTGAGAATATCCTCTGCTTGTTTCCTGTCTTCTAGCTTGAGTTTTCTTTCCTTAACAAGCACAACAGCCTGCTGCTCTGTCTTCAAAGAGGAAATTAATTCCGTCCGCAAAAGGGTCAAGTGCTAGAAAGTGCATAGCAATGCAGTTTGCATGGCAGGATCCAGGAGATATGATGCTAATAAGATTCCAAGATGAGAACAGCAGACTGGCTCTGGGGATTCAGATGAAGGGTTCTGTAAATTTTAAAAGAAATGGTCTCCAAAAACTAATGATGTCTGCTTTCCAATTCATTAATAATGTGGAGCAGGGAGATGGGAGTGAGAAACAGGCCATGCTTTGAAATATCAAAATGTAACGAGGAAAAAAACAGTGAGAGCTCATCTCATTTGGGTCATAAAGCTGGGAGGAACAGGCAGGCTGCAGGGGAACACAGTGTCAGTGCCTAGAGGGAAGGGAATTGCTCAGTGCGTTCTGCTATGTGTAATTTATGCACAGACTCTGCCAATGTTGATGTAAAATCTCTCTGCTGAAAGAGATGTTGCTGTATTGACAGAGCTTCCTCCATGTTCTTGCTTAAGGTGGCTTACTACACAGGATGTCTGATGGGGTTTTAAAACGTACCTGAATTGTCTCAGCATATTTACAAATGACTCTTGGTAAACCTTCCCCTTCACCTTTTTGCATTGCATGCATGGAACCAAGTAACAAGAGCCTGAACCTTGTTTGTGGTTAATAGCAGAAGAAAACCCCTCAGGCAAAGCCTAATGACCCAGGAGCAATTCTGAGCTTTCCTCTGTAATATCTGGAGAGACTGAGCCTTTGCAAGGGCTGCCTGGACTCATCGTGTGACCTCGCTGCTTTACATGATGAAAATTTCCCGTTCCCAGTACCGTGTTTGTGGGGGGGTGCTGTTGTGCAGACAGTATGCTTGAGCCTCTCCCTAACATCTGCAGAGTTTGCAGCTAGGAGAAAATGTCTGTGCTTGAAGGCTTTCCAGAGCAGGAAGGTGTACAGTGGGGGCATTTAGCTCTGACTTTTATTTTGACAAAGCTGTTACAATTTGCAGACTGAGGTTAAGATTTTCCTCCTATTTCTGCTTTTATCTGTGTGATAGTTTCTCATCTCACCTCACAAACTCCCTTTGGCCATGCCTGGGGAGGTTCTGGGGAGCACCCTGTGCCATGAAGCCTTGCTGTCATCCAGAACTCTTTGGAGCTTGGCCACACAGAGCCCAGCCTGGAGCATGGAGCAGGAGTCTGCTGCCAGCCCAGGGCCTGCCTGGCTGTTGCTGATGGAACCTGCTGCTGCCCCTTCCTTGAGACATGCTGCAGCTCTGGGTGCAGTGAGGGGCACTGGCCACAGTGCTGAGCCACCCATCCTAGGACTCTGCTTGGCCAACCTTTTGGCAGAGCACTTTCGCAGATTCACAGAATGTTAGGGGTTGGAAAGGACCTCAAAAGATCATCCAGTCCAACCCCGCTGCCAGAGCAGGATCACACAGGAAAGCAGGTGGGTTTTGAATATCTCCAGAGAGGGAGACTCCACAACCCCCCTGGGCAGCCTGTTCCAGTGTTCTGCCACCCTTACAGTGAAAAAAGACTTTTTTCCTCATGTTTATATGGAATTTTCTACGCCTCAAGTAGCCCCAGTAAGAGCAGTGTCTTGTATTTTCTGTGTTGTGATGCCCTGAAGCTTTTTCTTGTGGTCTGCTCTTATAGTCTGCAGGTCCCATCTGTTTTCTGTAGTTTGAGCCATGTTATCTCAACAGCAAGCCATGCTCAAGACAAGTAATTTCTCTTGGATACAGGAGCAGGGGTTCAAAGGAGCATTCAGGTACCCTGTCCTGTCAGAAAAGCTGTTTTCTTGAGGACTTGTGCTGAATCAGAAGTGTCTGGGATGGGGTGGGCATTTTGGGAGACATAGCTCATTCAATTTGGCCAGGAGGCTTGAGCTGAGTTTTGTTTTCTTGCCAAAGCCACAGCCATGGAACTGGGTGAAGTGGGGCTCTGCATCATGTCTGCAACATATACACAAAGCACTCTTGTGTATTTCACAACAGTGTTTATAAATGATGTGTATTTCTTCATCAGGGTGCCATGGGGCCCTCAATACTGGCAGGGATGCCTCAGTTTTCCCTACAGCAAACCACTAATGCATTGGCACCAACTTCAAAGGCCACAGTCATCACCTGTGTTTTTTCCTGCATGTCCTTGGTCTCCAGGGAACACAATTAGCTGACTTTGCAGGCACTGCCATGAACCACAGGGGTGATACAGCCATGTGTATGAAAAACTTCCACTTTCCTCATGCATGTGTCTCAAATGTTTCCTTGGAGAAGAGCTGGGGAATTTGTTTCCTCAGGAAATCTCGAGATAGATTGATAACAGTTTTCTTGAAGGTTTTCCAGTGAAGTTCCTGCTTGCAGATTCTCCACACAAGGCTACAGAATGACTTGCCTGCAGCCACACAGGCAGCCAGTAGAGCAGACGAGGTCACAGATGCTTCAGTGGAGATATTCTGTCTTATGGACAGAATGGCATCAGGAAATAGATGAAAAACAGCTGGTATGTGGAGGCCTTTTTCACTGATGTTCTTTACCTAGCCATTTGGCAGCTTCCATTTGTGTGGGTCCACAGTGGTAGAGGCCCCATCTCAACAAGCTCTTGTCTCACAACTGCTGATGCTCTGTACGTGCAGCAGTGATTCCTGCCTGTGTAGACCTTGCACTCATCTCTGTTGTATATTACTTTATTCTCCAAGCTCATTTCTCCAGTTTCTGAGGTTTTAACTCCTGTCTGGTGTTACACCAAGTCCTTGTTAAGCCCGTTCAATTGTATTATTTAGCATGAATTAAGAATTAGCATCAGAGAATCACAGAATACTGGAGGTTGGAAAGGACTTCATGAGGTCTGTAGTCCAACCTCCTGCTCAAAGCAGGACTCATCTCATTTAGATATGGTTGCTCAGGGTCTTGTTCAGCTGAGTTTTCATCGTGAAACCTCTTTAAAGGCCTCTGAAATAGTGAGAAGTGTTTGCTGGAAACCACAGCAGTCCCAGGAACGGTGCCTCCATGTCAGACAGTTAGTGTCCTGACATGTTCCTCTGTGTTCCTCTTTGTCTTAAATCTTCTTATTCCAGGGTTTCCCTCGCTTACATGAGAGGGCAAGTGCATGTCAGTAAAGAGTGAAGTCATTGTGCCCCTTCCTTAGCAGTTGATGCTTATGGGAGCTGCAGAGATCCATTGCTGCTGAAAACCAGACCCTCTGCCTGTCATACCAGTGTGCACCCAGTAAACTGTATTTCATTTGTCATCACCTGATGTGTTGGTTTGAGATGAGGGACACTGCAGTAAGAGGAATTGAGTGGTGGGAGGAATGTGTCTACACCCCTCACAGAGTGAGTCAGGATGCAGGAGCGTCAGGCAGGAAGATTTCTGTGTTCTGAGCTGCCTACTTGCAGATTTCTTGTTTCATCACAAAGCCCTGAATTTTCCATTGAGGAGGGAATTCAGAGACCTACCAGAGGGATTGTGTCTTGGTGGTATTCAGATGTTGCCTTGTGATCCTTTTTCCACTCCTGTTCACACATGCAGCATCTCCCCAGCAATTCCCCTCCTAGCACTTTGCACCAGGCAGGGCTGTCTGATTATTCCTCCTGATGGCTGTAAAACCGCCTGGATCCATGGCAGCCCTACTGCAGAAAATCTCCTGTGAGGGGTGAGCTCTCGTTGCAGATACTGAGACAGATTTCTGTGGAGGTCTGCACAGATGTGCCGAGGGGCAAGCTGTGGGCCAACTGGACCCGGGATGGAGGTTTATCCCCTGGCTCTCCCCATCTCTCATCCAATCTACTGCATACACTGAAAGTCTAATTACACAACATTTAATACTAGGAATTGCTAATTTGTGGGATCTAGAAAGAGCTCTGTAAGAGCCAAATTGGATGTGCTGTTTGCTCCCGCACTCTGCTGCCTCCTGCCTTTTCATGTATGTCTCAGACTCACTTGCTGAAGTTCCTGCAGATCCTTCCCTCCACAAACCTCTCTTCTCATCACTGGGCAGTGCTCCCTGTGTGCCTCCCAGCCCTGCTGTTCCAGGCAGTGCCAACACTTTTGTTGGGTCTTTTCTTCTGAAGCTCAGTAGAAGCTGCCAACTCCCCCAGGAAGGTCCAGGGTAGAAGCAGTAGGAGGATTACCAGGTGGAGGAAGGAGAGGTTTTGTGAAAGAGCAGTGCAGTGTCACAGACCCTCTGAGACAGGAGCCAGCCATTGTACGAGGCTACACCAAGACCCATTGTGGTGTTGTGTGAGTCTCTGAAACCTTTCTGGGCCTCAGTTTCCCCATGTAACAGACAGTTGTGGAATATATGTGCCCCATGGCAGTGCTGTGCTCTGCAGTCCCCTAACCTCACTGAGGGTCCTCCACCTCACTGGTGGTGTCCAGGATGATGCTGCTGCTCTGAGCCGCTGTGGCATGTGCCACATACAACCTACTTCAGGCATTTGCAAAGCCCCAGAGACACCACAGCCCCTCACAGCAGGCACTGCTCCTCACCTAGACCTGGCAACAGCGGCCCTGGGACCAGCTGGATGATCCAGCCCCATCTGGGAGCACAGAGGCAGCAGCTAGCAGCTCTATTCCAGACCCCATCCAGGCCGTGGGTTCTGCAGTAGGACTGTTCTCATGACAGATACCCAAAGGCAGATTTTCTTTTAATTAAATATGAAAACCTATAATGCAGTCAGCATGATGCCTCTTGGTTTGTTTATTTTTATACCCCATTTATTTGCTTTTGTTCTCAACATATGCTTTCATTATGAGGGGGATTTTTATACTGACCATCTGTGCATTACAATGAATTTCAGAGAGGACTGAAGGACTTGGGGAGCAGGATAGAGGTCAGCTGATTGTTTTTTTCAATACCTGAGTGGAAGTGGGGGTTGTTTACAGTTGTGGAATAGATGTGCCAGCTAGTCCTTTACATAAAATAATACTGAAATTGCAAAGTTGGCATTTTTTAGCTGGTGCCTTTAGGTTTCAGAATTAGCAGGCTTCTGAGATTAGTGAAGTGTTTCATACCTCCTGTAGTTAATGTTTCACTTTCTGTGCTCAGAAGAAAAAAATATTTATTGTTTCAGTAATATTCTGCATACATTTTAATATTTTTCTCTGCAGCCTAAGGGCAAAAAGCATTTAATTTCCCCAGCACCAAAGGTGATGCAGTTATCTGTGTGTTTGTGTGGCTCAGCTGTGGTTGTGTGGCTTAACTGGGGTTCTGTACCCAACCCAGTTTCAAGTGCTGGGGAAGGGGTTAGATCTCCCCAGGACGAGCCTTGTAGGTGTCATGAACACTATGAAGCATGCCAGTCCCTAGCTGGTGTGGTACCCAGGCCTGTGCTTGTCTGCAAAGGAAAGGACAGCTGCTCTCTCCAGTCATCTCTGCTCAACCTGTCCTCCTGGCATGGTTTAAAATTGCAAAACATCTTGAATCTCTCTTCTGGGCACTTGCTGACTATGTGACCCCATAGCCTCCCTTTGTCACACAGTCATGGGTGATCTTGGTGCTTCTGTACCCCTGCAGAGAAAGAGAAAGTGCTGCTGCCCAGCCCTCCCCACAGTCAGCTAAGGAGCAGGTGTAGGAGCATCATGGAGACATGATCATCCTGCTCATGGAGCAGCAGCAAGGGCCAGCACAAAGGGGAACCACAGATCTGGCCATGAGTCCAAGCCCTGTGAAAGGAGCTGTTTGGCCAGACTGCTGCAGCAGTCTCTTCCCATGTGTAGTGACTCCCTCAAGCTTTTGATTCCTCTGTGTTGCCCAGCTGTTAACCCTCTTTCTTCTTTGCCTTGTTATTTTCCCTTTTGGCCATTTTCTATGCTGTAAGGTCAAGGGTTTGTCCTGTGGAAAGACAAAGCTTAGCCAAGAATTGGGAGAGTTAATCGAAGTTTCTCCAGAGAGCAGGAACAATCACGTGGTGAATTCCCATTTTCCCCCATGCTGCAGTGCATTCCCAAAGCACTAAGTTGAGCTGAAGGACAGAGCTGTCTCAAGCATTGCTCTGCTCTGTGGCTGTCCTTAGGGCTCAGTGCTGGGATTCATGCAGGGGCAGATGTGCTCTGCTTACTGGAGAGACATGCAGTCCTATAGCAAGAACTGCACTGGCTTCCTCTCTTAACAAAGAGTGCGTGCCTTTCCCATCATTTTCCTTCCTTTTCCATGCCATTTGCCTATGTGATATCAAGCGCTGTGTGCTAAGCATGTGAATGTTTGAGCAGAGAGATGCTATCAATAGAGAGTTCTCCACTGTTCCCCACCCAAAGAAAAAGCATGTTTCCCTTCTCCTCAGGCCAATGCCAGTGGGATTCCCTGCTCAGACTGAGTGATCTCCTTTCCCTTTGCTGTAGGCTCAGGACCCACAGCTCCCAGGCATGCCTTTCAGTGTGACCACAGTGATGCAATCAGGACTTGCTCCCCCAGGCTCTGTCTGGTGCCTTTCAGGTAATGTGTGCTGAGTGGCTGCTCTGCCAGCTGCCCCTGCAGATATGGTGGGGCTGCAGTGGGGGTGTCTGTGCAGCACCAAGACTGGCTGCAGCAGCCCATGCTTAGCTCAGGGCATGGGTTATTTGCATGCAGGAGACCCAGGAGAGTGTAGGGAGGGCCTGTGCTCTGCAAAATCCATGTGTTGTGATGGTCTGTGGTGCCCCATGTAGGGCACATAAGCAGAATGTGACGTGCCTGTGCAGGTACCTTTTGGACTTCAGGCACAGCACCTTCCTCCTGGTCAGGTGTCAGCTCCTGCCTGCACTGCTGCAAAGGGCTGGGTGAGCTTTGTGCAGGGTTCTTGTGCTGGTGCTGGGATTGTGCAGCTGAAGCCAAGGGAGGCAGAGACAATGTGCTTGAGATTGTGTCTGAGGGGAGTTTGGGGAGGGGGAGAGGGAAAAGGGCTGTTAGATCTATCGCTGGCAATTTAGATTCAGAGACATTTCATCTGCAGTTCCCTCAAGTGTTGAATTGAATAAAACCAGCAGCAGCAGTGGAAAAGAAGGTGGGGGAGGGGCTCTGAGCACTCTCAGCTAAACAAAAAGAGACAGGCAGCTCATAAAAAAAAAAGGAATTGCATCCTTGGGCTGAAAATACAAATTCAGAAGGAAGGGAGGAGAAGGTGCGGCAGAGCCCAACGGGCAGCACGGAGGGCAGGTGCTGCCCAAGGCTCCCAGTGTTCCTGCAGCCTGAGCAGATCACAGGATTTACTGCTGGGTTTCATGATTTTCTGTGAGTTTTTTGAAGCTCCTGTTGTAGAATCAAGCAGAAAGAACAGAGTCTCAGGCTTTGTTTGTTGTTATAAAAAAAATATCTACTTCACTTTCCAGTGCTTCAGGAGAAAAGTGCAGAAGTGAAACCCTCAAGGGTCAAAAATTCAGAAGAAAAAGTAACTTGGCACTTAGAATTTTGTAAACATTTGCGGTTTGGGGCCTGGCTCGTGGCTCCCAAATGCAGTCACAGGATGGCAGAACTGTGCTCATCATGAGGTGTTTCCGTTTATCTGCCTTCAGGAGGGAGTTGCTGCTGGTTTTGTTCTGGCCATGCGTCGCAGTGTTTGTTTTTCTCTGGGTCTGGCTCTCATTCCCCAGGCATCAGGTGAGGACAGCTTTCAGAGAGCCACTCAGCCCAGCCGAGCCTGAGAGGAGAGTGGCAGCCATTTGAGAGAATTAGATTACAGCAGAAAACAAACTCTTGGGCCTGCCTTGCTGTGTGTGAGTGGACACCGCTTCCATGGCGGTGGCTTCCAGCAGCTTAAGGCACAGCAAAGCATCAAGTGTCTCAAGGCTGCCTGTGCCTTTCCCTTAGGGTAGTCCTTGTAACACAGCACTGTCTGCAGTGCTGTGGCACAGGTCACAACTGGTGGCACCTCCCTCCACTGCAGGTTTCCTAGGCACTTTGGTCCATGGGGGACAGACCTCGCACTTGGGTGTCTCTGGGGTGGCACCTTGCAGGTCCTGCTCCAAGGTGCTGCCCTGGCACCCTGCCATGATGGCAGTGCCTGCCCCATACTGCCAAAGGGAAGGGAGAGGAGCTGCTCTGCTGCAGGAGCAGGCAGGCTTTCCTCCTTCAATTGCCCAGTCTCCATCTCTCTCAGCTTGTGCTCCTCCCCAGCCAAGTCGCTTTCCTTCCTATTGAAGAGACAGTTGCATTTCACCTTGCTCAAGCTATTGGTTCCTTCCACACAGCCTACCAGTCACCCCAGAGCTGTGGGCCCTGCTTTTGTCCTCCAGCAAGTGTCATGTTGGCTGTGAGAAGAGCAAGACTTCTCCTAAGGTGCTGCCTTACTGTTTGATCAGGTGCTGCAGCAATTCAGTCCACTATAGCTGCACAAAACCCCTCCACATGGCCAGGCCAGCACAACATTTCTACAAATGCTCACCAGCAGCTTGGCTGTCAGCACCTACTCTGGCACAAAGCAGAGCTCTAACATGTTTACTAACTTGAGCTTACTGACATGTCCTAATCCTCTTCCCCACTGTGGACACAGCACGTGGGCAAGATTTGTTCCTGATAACCCAGAATGTCCTGGTGTGTGTGACCTGTGAGCTGCCAGAAGGGCTACATGGCTCAAGTGTTCACCAGCCTGACCTTGAGGCAGCTGATGGGGTGCTGGGTTTTACCTGGAGAACATCTAGGCCTGCTTTGTCTGTTAGCTATCAGTACAATGCCAGGAATTGTGCTGCACCAGCAGTTCTAGCAGTACTGGGGGTACAAGAAGCCTGCTGATACATAATCTCAGAGCAGGCACCATGTGCTTGGGCAGGACCTGTTCATGCTGCTCAGGTCCCAACCCACTGGCTCAGAAACAGGTTGAAGGAGATGGCTGATCCTCCTGGAAGGTATTTCTTCCAAAATGTGTTCCTGCCTTGGGTAGAAAGGCCTTTTGTTGATATCCTTGCCCCCTTGTACCAACTTAGTGACAGATCTTATGTCTTACATTTTTGTACAGCTCTGCTTCAGACCATGCTTCCTGATGCTCATGCAGAGAACACATGCCCACAGCTACCACACAGTGTCAGCTAGTGTGCCATGTTGGCCAGCATCACACACTGGCCAGCACACCATGCCAACCAGCATGCCATATCAACCAGCACACTCCCAGCACAGCATGCCCACACAGGGAACAGATCCTGGTATATGCAGCCTACAGAAAAAATGGGTGTAGAAAGGCAGGTAGGAGGGCATGCATGGATCCACCTGGTTTGAGCCATTTCTTCGTGCTTCTCCAAGAGAAGCTGTTTGGTGACCATCCTGTGAAGTCGGTACCCACATTTGATGTCTGGCCAGCACCACCCGTGGTGCAGCTGGGCAGCTTTGTTGAGTGCTGTGCTTACCTTACAACGTCCTCTGCCTTTGCTGGCACTGATGTGGAAGTGCAGGTGAAATACAAAGGCAAGAACAGGGTGAGGAGTCAGGGCTTCTCAGGGCAGGCACCGATACCTTTCTTTCAAGTCATTTCAGCTGTAAAACAGGGGTCACAATTCTTATGTGTGTCATAAGGGTTTGGGAGCCTGATTAGCTGCAGCCTGTAAAAGACTGAAGATGTCTTACTGTGAATCTAGGACCAGGGAGTAGAGATGTCTTACAGATGTGCATTATGCTGCCCTGATTTTATGCCTGTGTTATCGATCCGGCGGCTTGCAAAGATACAGCCCTGCCTGCTGTAGTGGTTTCATCCATTTTTTAGCACCATTATTTTTCATGTTGTGGTCTTCCCCTACTTGGGGTGCTTCTCACTGCTCTCCTCAAAAATGTCCATTCTGGTCTGCGTTTCGTGGCGTGCAGTGCTCCCACATATGTGTGTGTACACCAGGGAGATGGAGAGGCAGTTTCAGCTACACTAAGCAATTAAACTCCGGTAGCTCAGGGATGAGCAGGAGGCCGTGATTTTCTTTTCCTTTGCAGTAATTGCCTCTGCAATCAGCTTTGATCACCCAAGAGCAGAGGAGATGAGTGCTGCAAGTTGACATCAGTGGTTTTAATATATCCATTTACATATACAGGAGCAGTGCAGCATACAGCTTTCCATAGCGCCTCTGACCTGAAACCATCGCCGCTCCATAGACACCTCATTTAATTTAATACTTCACCGCCACTGCGGAAGCCAGAGGATGGGGATAGGAGGGGGGATAATCAAGCCCTCACTCTCTTGCTCTCCGTGAATGTCTGTAGAAATGACATGAAAGTAATTGCTTTTGAAAAGCAAAGCAGAAATGGCACAATTGATTCCACTTAAATGAGAGGAGAAGGGGTGGGGGTGGGGGATGTTCACCCTAAACATGCCACCTTCTTCCCTGTTGCAAGCAAATCGCTTCGTGGGTCTGTGTGGGGATGAAGGAAAGGTGGGCTTGCCCCTGAATGGCACACAGGGGACAGAGGTGAGCTCAGACAGGCAGTGCTGCTTTGAGCAGGATACATCCTCTCAGGTAACTCAGCCCCAGAGGCAACCTCTGCTTCATGAAGCCATATGCCATCTCCTGTTGTCACAGACATTTCTGTGGCTGAGGAGCTGCTAGGGAGCCTCATTGCACTGAAAATCACAGAATTATTCTGCCTCCAAAACCCACTCACCTGCCTGGTGGCTGGGGGAAGGGGTGTTTATCCTACATGCTGAGGAGGCATCAGTACCTCCCCATCTCTCATGCATCCCAGATTATCCCTGTGGATAAAGCTTTGAGAGTCCGATGCCTCGGAAGCTATCCAGCCTGGTGCCTGCTGGTGGATGCACACCCTTCTGCCAAGGGCCCTGCGCCTCCCCTGGAGCTACCTGGCATGGGAGCTGGAAGCCAGCTGTACCGATGTGCAGGCCTCCCAGGTGTGCTGTGCCTGCCCTACAGCTGCACAACACCACCCCCAAGATGGGGGGCTGTAGGTGAGGGCTGCCCCTCTGCTTCCCCTCTGCAGCCCAGTGCTGCAGGGTGGGCACTGAGGTCATGGGGCTGCAGGAAGGAAAGAGTGTTCTGTGGCTGCCAGCCCTCACTACTATGGACCTGTGCTGTGGCTGTCCTAGGCAAGCAGTGGCTATCTTGGGGTTTGTTGTGCTCTTGGGTATAGTGCTGGCAGGTGGCAGCAGGCTCCTGGGGCCGGCTGGGCAAAGTGCTTCCATGCGTCTTGAATGTTGCTGCTGCTTGACCTCTCAGAGAGGAAGAATAAGCACTCCCTAGATGCTTCACTATGTTGTCTCTTTGTTGTTCATCTCTGCATGGCAGCCAGCTGGTGTGTGTCCAGACTTCAGCCACAGCCAGTGTCTGGCTGTGCTGTTTTCCCAGCTGCCAGGAATTTCCCTGGCTGTCCATCAGCCTCCACCCATGGGCAGAGGCAGCCAAGGACTGCTGTGGAGATGCTGTGCCTGTGAGAGCAAGGTGGCACCACAGTCCAAGAGATAAGGCCTGAGGCTCACAGTGTGGAGCTTGACAGCTTGGCCACAGCCTGGCAGCTGCAGACAGCAGAGAAGGAGTGGGACATATTTTGTCTGTGCCAGGCTGAATGAGGTGGTGCATGAAATGTCCTCCATGCCCTAGTGCTTGTTCTGTTCTCTGGCAGACATGGCAAGAAACCACCACACAGGAGTCTCAGGGGTTCCTCCCAGCTTAGGAAGCCACAGATAAGGTTGTTCAGTACTCGATTTGATCCCTGCTCACATTGTGATGGAAGCCAGCTGTCACTGCTGGGAGAGCAAGTGCCATGCTGAAGTCTGTCTGTCCCCTGCCCAACACCCAAGCACATCCTTTGCTCATCAGAGCACGCAGCGTTGGCTGCCAGAATACCCAGGCAGGCCCAGCTGCCACACAGCCAGTCCCTCACCATCCAGGAGCTCCTCAGTGCAGTTCCCTGCCCTCTGCTCCTCCACAGCCTTCATCCAGGTGTATTCCAGGGCCACATTCCCTATGTCGGAGAGTGGGAAACTGAAAAGCAAGGAGGAGGAATGAAAAGCTCTATAAAGACAAAGGCAGCAGAGATCTGACACTGTATGGGGAGCTCCTGGCTCAGCACAGTGGGGGTCTTGCCTATCACAGTGTGCAGGCATGCCAGCAGATGTGCCCACACTCAGATCCACCCTGAATTTAAATGGCTTCTTCCTTTTGGTGGTGTTCTGCTGGCCAGCTCGAACCTGTTGGAAGGGGCTGTGTACAGAACACAGCTTGGAGGAGCACAGGTCACTCCGCTCCTCACAATGTCTCCAGTACGTCTTTAATGTAGACATTAATGTCATTTTATGTTTATTACATGCAAATTGATTATTAATGTATTTATTGAATCTTGACAGCTGGGTGATAGTCTTCAGTAAATATGTTTTACTAATCAGTTAGCATTTAATTAATATTGAAAATCTCTCTAGGTTTAGTCAGGCAGACAGGGAGCATTAATTAGGCCCCTCAGTTGCTGCCTGTGTTGCAGGGTGTCCACGCTGCCACTGACAGGGCTCAGCCATACTCAGTTCTGTGGGACGTGGGCAGCCAGTGGGCCCAGGCAGCTGGGGTAGCAGCATTGCCAGAAGGACAGGTGGACACATGCCTGCAGGGGAGAGGTCTCTGGGAGATGCCATTCTTGGGAGAGCCACGCACACAGGACGACAGGTCTGAGACCAGAATCCTGAATGGTTCAGTGCCTGTGAGCTCTCAGGATTCTGCTCTTCCCGTTTCTAGGAAGAGATGTATAACCTATACAGTTGGTAGCACATCAGACCCTTAATGGGAAGGTCGTGAGTTCAAGCCTGCAGTGGGCAGTAGTGTCCTCCCTACTCTAGTCATGAGGTCTGTGGTGACAGGTTGGACTCGATGAGCTTTGAGGTCTCTTCCAACCTTAGGAATACTGAATACTGAAATATGGGACCTGCTGATAGGGGAGAAAAATACACTAGAGCTCTTCTAGAAATCTGTCTTTGTATGTCCTATTTTGTCCCCACACCTCTATACAGCAGCACAGGAACTCCTCTGATCCAGTCTCAGTGAGATGTCTGCAGTCTGTGCCATGCACATTACTTGGTTAGTGATAGCAAGAAGCCCTGGAGAGCCCTTGCCCAATGGCACAGGGCTGCTGCCATCACTCCTGAGCAGGTAAAGCACCATTCTGCTCTCACCTGCAGTGATCACTTTTTACTGCACTTAGGACCCTTGGTTATGGCAAAACACTGCACAGCCCCTGGCCAGCACTGCAGAGGATTTAATGCTGAGTTTAAAAGACCAGGTAGACCAGTTCTTGACCTATGTGTCATGAGCAGGGCAGGAGCTGTGCAGGGCCTTTGCCCCGCCTCACATTTTTGCACCCAAGGGCTGTGCCTCCTCTTGGCTGTTGGAAGAAGCTAAGGCAGCACCCCTGAGACTTTCATTGCAAGGCATGGGTTGAGTGGCCAAGGACATGCTCCACCCAGGACTGCTGCAGCACCATAAGCTCCAGCAGATCAATACTTCAGTCTTTTCATGCTAATTGCTCCTTGGTTGACATTCATGGTCCATTCTGTTCCTTCCCTGTGTAAACTTCTTACAGTCAAGATGTGAAAGCACTGAACCCTCAAAACCTACTCCTGTATGGGCAGGACAAGTGGGGTGGATGACCAAGATGCAGGGTGCCAGAGCTCCCTTTCTCTTTGCTCTGTGGCCAGCAGGCACAGGGGAAATGACTGAAGGGGTCCGTAGTGCAGGGTGGAGGAACACAGAGCCCAAACAATAGCCAGATCAGGAGCTGGCTATTTAGTTATTAGTTAGAATAACTTTGGGTTTGCTCAGTTGTTCTTTGCTTCCCTCACCCAGACAGTCTGACACCCTCTCTGTGAGCAGAGGAGGCAGGTATCCTGGTGTGGCAGAGTCTCTGCCTTCCCTGAGTTGGACATATCGCTGCTGCCGCGGGCGTGCGTGTCAGATCACACCTACCATATTGGCTTCCTGTCCCCAGAACATCAGGTTTTTGCAGCTAATGTGTGCAGGGGGGTGTCTCCTCCCGACAATCCCCACCCCCAGCAGCATCAGGCCTGTGCTGTTCGGGGTTTTGTTAAGCCGTTTAGTATTAATTGATTTTTTTTTTCCATTTTTTCTTTCTTTCCCTGGGCGGGTCAATAGCTGGATGCTCAAGAGCAGAGGATCTATCAACTGCAGACCAAGCAGAGGCAGAGGCAGGCAGAACTGGAGCAGAAATGCAGCCGGATCCAGCAGCTCAGCCAGGACCCCGAGGCCAGCCACCAGCTGCAGGAGGAGGCTCAGAAGCAGGTAGGAAAAGGTGCCAGTCCACTCTAGCTTGGCAGCCCAGGCTGGGAAGGGAACTGCATTTAATGCATTCACAGCCATAGTGATCATCCACTGTTCTCATTTACATGGCAGCATAAGGAAGGGCTAAAGATGCAAAAGCGGAGTCCGTCAACTCCCAGTGAGGAGGGGAAAGTCCAGGGAACTGGGGAGACAGCTACAGCTCTGCTGGCTGTTGATTTGAGGCTGTGACTGCGGTAAGGCACAGATGTCCTGGGTGTTGGTCTTGCTGCTGACCTGCTGGGAGAGACGTGAACAGGGTGGCGGGCAGAGGCAGTGCCTCCCAGGACAGAGCTGTCCTAGCTGGTGGTAGCAGTGACATGTAGTGAGGCAGGAGATGAGGCTTGCTTGGATCTGTTCAGCTGTGCTGCTGTGGGTGAAATCCTCAGTTCGCTCCAAGACATGCATACAATTAGGATGGGAGCTCCTTCATTGCTCTGCAGAGCAGAGGCCTTCTGGGCAGCACTTGTGCCAGTCCACTCTGTGTCAGCTCTGTGTGCCTCTGCCTTGCCACATCTCCTCTCTACAATCCCAGTGTTTCAGGAGCTGCAGGAGTCAGACTGTTTGCTCAGACAGTGTATCCCTTCTGCATGTTAATCTGGCTTGGGAGAGTGTGCCAATCCCCTGGCTTTCCAGCCAGAGGCTTCTGTGCCCAATGGCCACTTGGGCTACTGTAGCCATGAGCAGATTTTGACCACACGCTGTCATTCAGATCCATATAGCAAAGAGGTGAAGAGACCTGGTGCTGAAAATCTCTGCAGCCACTGCTGCTGCACATAGCAGGATTCTCACTCGACCTGTATGTGTCCTCCATTGCACCCACTTCTAATCTCTTTTGGCACCCCATAAGCTAGAAACATGTCTATTTTAATACCTTGATAGTTATTCTTCCAGAACACTGAGAATATTTAAACCAGATATTTTGGTTACTGCAGTACCAGGTACCAGCATGCTGTACAGAGGAATGAGCTCAGTACAGTTGGATCATCTGAGCAGCAGCTCAGAGGGCAGCGTTTAAAATCGAGGGGAGGATCTCCTCTTATTAGTCCAAGTGAAACCATTTTGTTTCCCTCAATTTAGTGATGATGAATGCATTCATATGAGCATGACCATATATGAACAATATCTATATTGCATCACATATGGATATGATGCAATGATTATGCTCGTTGCATCTGAAGGACAATAGCAGGATACTGTTCCATTGTTCTCTGTGTGTGTGTGAAGAGACGCAGCGTGAGGGCTGCGCTGTACACGGAGAGCTGCTTCCCGACCGCTGGCTGGTGACGGCTGGGTGTGGGAAGCTCCTGTGCCTTTGTGTGCATGCATGTGGAGGACAAACGAACCTGACAGTGTGGCAGTGCATACCTGAGTCTTGTCCTGTGTTTGTATGCAGTTGACCGTGTATTGATTTGTGCAAGGACAGCATGGCAGGGCAGGAATCACACTTCTATTTCTCCTTACAGCTACTCTGCCTTACTCCCTTCCCATCCCTCCTAATAACAAGTTCATCTCAGCCTAGCTGCTTGGGTTTAGTGTGAAGGCAGCAGTGAAATCAGCCTTGCTCTAAACTTGCTCTTAAAAAAACTCCCAATTAAAGTGCTGGACATCAAGCCCTGTTTCATAAAATGTAACACTATTCTGGGTCAGAACAGTATCCCACCTACCTCTGTGTGTGGCAGCAGCTTGTGCCAGTGCCTGGGAAAGAGCTCTTTTCCTCTGGGAAAAACAGGAAGCTCATAGTACTGCCGCAATATGCTCACCCACCTTCTGCATGTGATGAAAGAGCTTCCTGAGGCCAAGCAGGAGTCTTTGTGTTTAACAACTCTTGGGGCATTTTCATCCGTAACATGTCCAACTGTTTTTGCAACACAGATATCAAGCAATTTCCTCAGTGTCTCCTAGCAGCAAGTTCCACTGTATAACCATGTGTGGGGTGCAGAACCACCTCCTTTTGTTTATTTTGAACCTGTCCCCTGACAATTTCTGTTGTTTTATTGGAAGGGACTATGAACAGTCACTCCTCAGTCACCTTCCCTGTGACTCTTTGTGTTTAATAGACCTCTGTTGTGTTTCCTTTCCATCATCCTTCTTCCAGACAGGAGGGCCCCAATATTTTTTTGGTTTTTGAGCCAGACAGAGTTGCTGATAAATCTCCTGCTCTGGGGGCTTTGGGCTCCCATGGCTGGCAGTCCCAAGATGCCTGTAGCAGGCTGCACATACCAGAAGCCCTCTGCAAGGAGTGTCATGTGTAATTTAGCACTGGGAGTGTGAGTTATGGTCCTGCCCTTTAAGGAAAGGCTAGCAGCACAGCCCTGCCTGTCAGCTGAGTCCCCCACCTGATCATGAGCTCTCCTGGTGAA
Organism: Melanerpes formicivorus; assembly: GCF_026170545.1. Classification (NCBI taxonomy): domain Eukaryota; kingdom Metazoa; phylum Chordata; class Aves; order Piciformes; family Picidae; genus Melanerpes; species Melanerpes formicivorus. Next base: position 8,380,258 of record NW_027142372.1, on the reverse strand, counting down.
TGAATCAGGACCTGGCATATCGTTGTTTAATACAGCCCCCATGCTAATGTCTTTTTGAAATGAAACCGAGAAAGCTGTTAACCTCAGTTAGCCAGCTGTCCTCACCGTGACCTGGATAAATCATCCTTGCAGGAGCTCTGAAGAACACCACTCTCACTGCTTTGGAGAATGGAGCTGGAAGGGAAGGACTGTGCTTCCAGCTTGTGCCAGAAAGGCGTGTCTGCACTGGGGCTGTGCAGCCAAAGGACTGATCATGCCAGGGACCCTGCTGGTGCTCCAGGCCAGGTGTGAGGTCCTGGACACTTGAAAAGGCTAGAGAGTCCACTGGCATACTCCCTCCCCTGAGAGCCACCAGAGCAGTCATGAGGCTATGCTGTGGGGGTTGTACCTGGGAGAGGAGAGGGTGGATTTCCACAGCTCCTTCCACCACCCAGCCACCAGGCATGTCTCACCATCCAGCCCCTGCTCATGACCACATGGTCTTCCTTCCATGTTTGCTCCTTTCAGCTGGAGTTTCTCCAGGGCTGTTTCCTTCACCACATCTGAAGGCAGCTAGCCTTCAGTTGCCTGCCTTTGTGGTGGGAAAGAATGTAAAGGGGACAATTTGGTGGCTTCCCCAAGGAGATCTAGATCTACTGGAACAGGGCATTTCTCTCTGCAAAGCTGTTTTGACTCTAGGAACTGTCATCTTTATGAAGGCCTCACCACTTTGTTCTCACAGGGCACTCGTAGCTGCGGTCTCTGTGTGACAGTGAGTTCCCCCAGACAGGTTTTCTTTCTTGTTTGTTTTTTTCTCCTGTATGACTGAGGAAAATCACACCACCAGCTGCATGTAAGAAACTCTTGGAAGGAGGAACAAAGCCATCTGCTCTCCATGTCCATGAGGGGACACACAAGAACTAATGGACATAGCCTGCATCAGGAAAGATTCAGGTTAGAAACAGCTTTGTGATGGGAAAGAGAACAAAATACTTGAACAGACTGCCAGGGGGCTGAGGATTCTGCATCATAGGAGACCTTTAAGGACAGAGCGCTTGGAGGTTCCTCTGTCTCAGAACTGGAAGATGGGCTATCAGTCTCTTGAGATTCATGCCAGCCTTGCTCATTTCTTAAATCTGCCCTTGCTTGTACCTTGAAACCCAGCTCTTCTTTCTTCAGAGTTCCACCATAGTGTCCTTCAGTACCGATGTGACGTCAGCGTGTCATTTGCCAGGCTCGTTCCCCTGTCTAGCACAGTGACTGCATTTGAGTCCAGGATGTGTGCTCATGTCCTGCTGTGGTTCACCTGACCTCCACAAGACTTAGTCCCAGCTTTGTGTTTCAGGTGGTGTCACATCTCCAGCAGCACTGGCTGCTGGGTAGCAGGGTTGGTTTGTGGGACCATTATTCCATCTCACTGTTGTGGTCCTGCAGGCTTGTTCACAGGAGCAGCTTGCTGGGGAGCACATACTAGTGTTTTCCCATGTAAATTCCTTGCTTGTCTTCCTCATTAGTGATGTTTCTTCAGCTCTCTTCTCCATGAACAGTGTTCTCTGTTCTGAGTGCTGTGAGCTGGAGGTCTCCATGTGTGTATAGCTGACAGCCTCTGAGCTGCTCCCTTCAGTCACACATCCAGCAATCTGCACTGCTTCAGCTGGAATTGGCAGGTGCTTATTTGCTGAGCTGTACCCAGGAACTGGCATGTGGAAAGCAAGCTGGATTTTCACCCTTCTTACTACCTGGTCACAGGTCACCCAGTAGCCAGAATATGTGCTTTAACATGTACTGAAAGAACAAGCAGGGCCTGAAAGATGTCAGTGGGTGATGAAGGCTCTGATACCACCATCTGTATGACATGTGCTGCTGTGCCTCAGGCTTTGGCCTCAGCAGTGCAGTTCCACCCTTGGTGGTAAACATAAGAGTAGATGAGGCAGAGATGGGAGGGCTGATTTGCTATCAGAACTTTTGGATTCAATTTCCATTTTCAGCAGAATAGCTGTGTGCAGTTTCTTACATGTGCTGCTTTGCAAATGAAATGTGCAGGATATGGCTATCAGTCAGACCACCTGGAGAGTAAGGTCAGCTTGATGCCATGTAGTCTTGCTGTGCAGGCAATATGGAGGTTAGAGCCTGATGAGAAGGTCTCACCTCTGCTCCTCAGTGGCCGTAGTCCACTGCTTTTGGCGTATTGCTTCCTGCGTGCAGCCATGGAACTCCATCAGCTGGAGAGGTAGGACAGTTTGGGTATCAGTGGGTGATATCTGCTTCTCCTCAGTAACCCACGGTGCAGTTCCTAATGAGAAGTGCATCACCCACCCACAGAGCCTGGTGGCTACCTGTTGAGTAGCACCCACTTAGTTTATTGGTGGGAAGGTAGAATGTGCCCAGGCACAGGCCTTATACCATGTATCTTTTACCATGACACAGAGCAGCTGGTACAGACATCCCAGCACTATCAGCAAATAGACAAGGCAAGAAACACACACAGCCACCACTGCCAGTGGGAGCTGTAAGTGACACTGACCTGTGTTACTTGTGTGGACACTGGTGAAGGAACCCTATCAGCCACCTGGGTCTGGGGCCAGTTCTACAATGCAGATGTTAAAGAGGGAATAAAGAAAATAATAGAGCATTGACTAAAATGGACTGCAAGGCTGCTTCCTCTCCATGCAGCCTCTGAAGGAGCAGGCTTTGGGGCTGTGGAGAAACAGGCAGCCTCCAGGCTGTGAGGCTAACGCAGAGCCACGGCTGTTTGTATAGCTGCAGAGCCTTTAAGAGAGACTTGGGAAAACTAGCCAGGATTCCAATGAATATTTACAATTACACTGCTCCAAAGCTGAATCCAATCACAGCACTGCAGTGTGCAGGCTTTGTGCATCAAAAGAAAATGAGAGGAAAGCAGGAAAGATGGAGTTGCCTTTGGAGAGACTTATAAACACAGATCTCTCTGCTTGTGGCAGAACTAAAATGCTTTATTTCTGATAGGAGCAATTTATTCTTCAGGCATTTTGCTTGATATTAGAAAGTGCCTGGCTGGTTTTTGAAGTGAGGGTCTTCAGCAGATGGTCTTTAATTCAGAATGAAAGGAAGGAATAGGAAATTGTTGCAATCCATAATTCTGATATTGTGGTTGCAAACTGCAGAAACAGGGGAGCAGGGGCCCCTTCCACTCACTGCCTTTTTGGTTCCCACGTGGAAGCAGACTGGGCAGAGCTCCCCTTGTTAAAACCATGCTACTAATGTGATATTCATCTGATTACCATGCTCTGCCACTGAACAGGGTCATCTCACAGAGAAAGGAAAGGGAAATGCTGGGGGAACATTTATTACAGCTCAGTATTGTCCTCTCTTTGTAGTGGATGGTGTATGAAAACAGTGGTGTAGGGGAATCACTGCATGATACAAAGATGGAGGATTTGTGATTGCTAGATCACTGCAGAGAGCTGTGTGCAGCAGAGCAGGATTAATGTGACAAAGCAGAGGCACTGCCTGAATGACAACAGGAACAGCACCAAGCAGCTCACCTCCAGTCTGCCCATAGTGCCCACTGAGCAGCTCTTCTCTACAGTACCAAGGGAAATCATCATGGGTTCTCTGACTCATACGTCTTGTGTTTGCAGTTGGGAGAGATGTAGGAAAAGGCTTGGATAAAGGGCCACTCATATGGATGTTTTAAGAAGACTGACAGTGTGTCCCATCAGTTCCATATACCAGGAGCTTTTATGGAACTCTCATGCACTGGAGCAGTTCTGGAAGGTAGGTGTGAGAAGGGCCAGCAGCACAGGGCAGGCTGGGGACAATATGGTTAACCATACTCTGAACCTGCATGCACAGGACATCAGTCACCAGAGCTGCCAAAGCATGGCTGCAGCAATGAATGCTGGCTGCTGCTGTAACACACAAGGGCTGTGAATAATCTGCAGTCTTGATGCAGCCCTACAACACCGAAACACCACTGCTCTGCAGTAAGTATTTAAGGTATACCCTTGCATTCCACCACTCAGACATTACCTAGCACCGTGGCAGCACGAGAGCAGGTGCTTTGAGAGAAGTCAGGTTAGGATTCACACTGCAGGAATGTGCAACTCCTTTGACATGGTGAGCACTACGCACACACCTGACCCTGGAAAGCAACATCTGAAGGGCTGGCCCCCTCCATCCCCAAGGCCCCAGCAGGCAGCATGCCTCCACCCCTGAGGAGAGGGCAGTGTGTTGCTGTTTTCAGACTGTGCTAATCCCTATGTGTGTTTTGAAGATGATGCTGTTTCCTGGTGCATTTCACCTCATGGCTGCAGAGATCCCTTCTGCTGGACGGCAATCTTAAAGGATGCTGATGGGAAGTCCCAGGAAGCTGGTCTCTGATCCGAGTCACACTGCTGGTGAAGGGAAGCACTTTGTCACATGCAGGCATGGCACAGGGTACTCCCTGCAGCTTGGCACACACTGAAGTCGATAGCCCTCAGCAGGAACTTGCATTCAGTATTATACAGTCTAAGAGGCTTAAAATCGACTGTGAAGCTTCAGTATAGCTACAAAAAGCCCTGTTTTCAGTTTCTCCACTGGTAACTTGCTCCAGAAGGAGACAGTGCAATTTGGAGATTGATTCTTGGGATCTGGCTAGCCTGTCTGTGCTGGGTCATTTGGAATCATGTTGTGTAATATGAAAAACAGTTATTCATCTGATTCATTTGAAGTCTTGCGGGAATGGCAGCTACCCAGACAAATTCCACATGAAGATGAGAAATGTGACAGAGAGCCCAGTACTGCATGCAGCCGAAATAACAGCACAGCTTTGCACCCACCAGGAAGCCACTGAGATCCATCTTGCTCTCTGCAGCTTATTGTAGGTTCTTAGACCAGCTCCTGACAGACAGCAATTGCTGTGGCCAAAACCAGCACTCTAGCTGACCAAAGGAGGAGCAGTACAGTTACACTAATCTGGTAAACCCACAGCCTGCTGGAAAGCCACCCAAGAGATGCTTGCATTAGCAGCAGGTTAAAGCTCAAAGCAGCAAATGCAGTAGGAGCATGACTTGGCAGAGCAGTCTACAGGAGCCCAGGAAGCAGAGTGCCTGCTAGAGTCTCCTTTTGCCCATGCTGTGGATCTCTTTAAGCTAGAATTGGCAAACAAGAGCTTCCTGAGGTCAGTAGTGTTGAGGGCAGACTTGGAGCAATGACCATGATGATAAAGACGACTACAGTTGTGGCTGAGCCAATCTTCATTCTGCTGAAGGCAGCAAGTGAAGCTCTGCAGTTGTCTCAAAACTCCCAACTGAGCAATCTGGGTGTGTCCAGGAGGCCCTCATCAGGGTGTGGTTGTACAGCTCTGCCCATGTCTGACAGCACTGCATCTCCTCACCACTCACCTCACACTGATGCAGCTGAATGCTCTCCAGGACAGGTCCCATTTCTTCTGTGCCTAAGCCAGACACTCTTGTTTCCATAGTGGGAACTCTGCAATAAGAATCACACTGCCTGGGACAACTGAGCAGTGTTGTCCCTGTGTTTTCACCTGATCATGTAGCCGTGAGAAGTTAAGAGGCATTGCTGGGCTCACAGTAATCAGAGTGGAGCCCAGAGGGGAGGAGTGCAAGCAGAGCTTCCCCAGACAGAGGAAGAGCAATCTCTGTGGGGCTAGGCATCCAGGGCTGTGACTAGTTCAACGTCAGAGGTCAGTGCTGGAGGGCTGCCTCTCCCACATGTACCATGGCAAGCACTTGTAATTCTGAGGCTCATTGAGCCTCAGTGCTCTGCTTGCATTCCCAGGAACCAGTACCCTGTGCCTGTGCTGAGGTGCTCCCTGACTTGCACAACACAAATGCCCATGGCCCCACCCAAAGGCACCCCATGAGAACAAAGGCAGAATTTCACATCGAGATTGAGCTGCTGACACAACAGCAAACTGTTTGCTGGACATCCTGGTAGCTCATCAGGGAGGAGCTCCTGCTATGGTTACCACCAGCTCTGCTTTAGCTGAGAGCAAGTGGTGTCTGAAAGCAGACCACTCACATGTATCCCAGCACGGCAGTGTGAAGGTAAGGGTGCTAGCCCACCACTGCAAATTTGTAAGCTAGGGATTTTAGATACAGCTCCTTAGAGAAGAACAGGCTGATACTGTGACAGGGCGAGATCAGTCCCTGCAAGGAGCCTGGAGCAGTGAAGGAAGGAAAACTCTGCGACCAGCTGGAAGCCTGTCTAGCTCACTCATACCCACCACCGTCTCGTCTCTGACAGTAGCCCAGAACTGCTGCCTTGGCCGGTGTAAAGAGGGTGCAGCTATCACAGTGCTGCCCAGAACACTCCACTAGCCTCCAGTGATCCACAGCTCAGAGGCTTTGAAAGCAAAAATGGGGTCCTGGGTTTAACCAGCGTAAGTGGATCTTTTCTCTCCCATTAAAATGTTTATTATCTTTTTGAGAATGCATATAATAAACTTTGGGAGCCCACCCTATCCTGTGCAGAGCAGTCTGACACCACACAGGACATTAAAAAACAGAACTGTTATTTGTTTTGCAGTTGTTAGCTGCTCATTTGTGGGGTGCTGCCAGTTCTTCAATTGAAGGGACAATGAGAACTCATACTGCAGACAATCCCTATATGCCAAACTTGATTTTCTAATCCTCTTCAGTCACTTCTTTTCCAAGCTAAAGAGACTATCTACTTTTTCCTCACATGGAAAATATTCGTTGTATTTGATCATTCTTGTTGCTCTTCTCTGAAATGCTTCCAAGTCCTTTTTTCTTGAGCAGCAGACCAAAGGTGCATATGGTAATCACAGTGCAGCTTCCACTATGGATCTCTTCAGTGGCATAACTGAGATCTGCTCTCCATTATTTTCTTAATAATTCTTAACAGTCACTTTGCCTTTTGGGCTGCTCCTGGGCACTGAGCAAATGTTTCCATAGAACCATCTCTCCATCTGTGTCTGGTTTTATCTAGTACAGCCCCAAGCCCTCACTCCTGAGGAGGGAACAGAGCTACAGCAGCTGGGACTGCAAGTGAAATCTTGTAAGAAAAGAAAGTGCAAAAGCCCCAGAACTTTAGCAGAGTTAAGACCACCTGGCTGTGTCTCATACCTTCCAGACCATGGAACGACTACTAAACATCTGAAAAACAAGAAATAATGAGTTAAGATCAGCCTCAAAACATTGCAGCCCTATCCTCTTCCTGGCATGTCTACCCTGGAGTCCCAGCCCTGCCTGAGACTGCAGAATACTGTGGGAAGAGGTCAGGAGCTTGCCCTTTGCTGAAGCAAAACCTGAGGTCATATCAGGCAGAACTGCAAGGAACAGCCTACATGTGTCCTGCACTTTGACACCAACCCCCCCTTAAACAAACACCCACACCTGCTACATGTGGTCACCCTTTCAACCTTGGTGCAAGGATTCCTTCCTAGATCCCACCTTCACTTACCATACCAAGCACAAAGGCCATTGTTATACAGGCCACAGGACCGCCAGTGGCCCACGTGGCACAGGGACAGGCCCACATGCTTCAGCACCAGGTCAGTGCTGAAGAGCAGCCAGCTTTACTGCTCAAGAGTTCTGCCAGGTGGCTCCCAATAACCTTTCAGCATTCAGCACAAGCACACCTAACCAGTGAATGCAGCTGGAGCCCCCGCAGATAAGCGCTGACTTTAAGTCACTATTGAAGAACAAAAATAATGGCCTGTTCTCCTAGTCCTTCTTCACATTTTCTTTCTGTAGATTCACAGAGTGAGCAGGACCTGACCTTCTGTACCTGTAGTCAAGAAAATTTTACCACGTTACTGCTGAATTCAATACCTTGTTTGACAAAGGCAGCTTCGGAGGGTGTTCAGCTGGACCTGAAGACATCAAGAGATGGCGAATGCACCGCTTCCTCCCTTGGCAGTCAATCTCTTTGCATCATTCCTACTAATTTATGTTTTTTTCTCTGCCAGTGGGGCCAGTGAAGCTTTCCATGCAGCAGCAGGATGGGACCAGCTTCGTTTCTCCCTGTTTTAAAGCTTTATCTTTTCTGTATCTTAGAATACTCCTTTCTTTTTGACCAGAGACTTAAGGTCAACCGTAAGGAAAGGAAGAATCCGAATATCCTCTCTGCTTTTATTTCTGCATTCCCATGCCCACCCAACTGGTGAATGTTCTCGCTGTGGTCCCCATCAGAAAAGCCCTTTCCCACTTACCCAGCTTACTCTGGTTTCTGCCTCCTCAGCCTCCCTGTTTTCCGCTTGTCTCTTCCCACGTGCTGCTGCCACTGATGCTGGCTGGGGAGGCGGCTCCCAGAGCCAGCATGCAGGTGCTGGGCAGAAGGCAGTCCCATTGGGTCTGCAGAGTCAGTCCCACACCTGCCTGTGCATTCCTTTTGTCCTGGGTGGTGGTGTTTAAACCTAGACAGCCCTAGGCAGCCTGTGCCAGCTGACCCACCCTAGACAACAGCTGAACCTGATAATCTCAAGAGGCCCCTTCGATGTGCTTCTGTGCCCTTGGGCCCATCCCACCTCTCCCCAAGCCCTGGAAGCTGGAAAGACAGCAGCCTCTGTATCATCAGCAAAGTCCCCAAGCTTCATACAGCACCAGCATCTCCACCATCACACCAGGGACAAGTCAAAGCACCCGGTGCTTTGAGTAATTGGCTTCTGTGAGACTGGGCTGGGTGGCTCCCCCAGGCACAACCAATTGCCTCAACACTCTACCACCCCCCTTAGATTTCAAAGGACCAAGTGGAGGACTTTATTACAATGAGGGTAATGAAACGCTAGCCCAGAGAGATGGTAGAAGCCCCATCCCTGGAAACATTTCATAGGAGGTTGGATGGGGCTCTAGTTCAAGATGTCCCTGCTCCTTGAGGGGCATTGCACTAGATGCCCTTCAAAGGTGCCTTCCAACACAAACCATTCTGTAGGTTGGCTTGCACTCAGCCTGTGCTTGAAATGCAGCAGGGCAGGTTCCTCTGTTTTTAACCACCACGGATACTCACCCCCCCACCCCGTTCTGTTTGTACGCATCCAGGTCTCCCTCCCTCCCTTCTCGGGGGGGGGGACGCTCTCCCAAGAGCCACAATGTTTTTTTAATAAGTATTTTTTGAGTAGCTGGCTGAGACCCCGGAAAGGATAATGAGCTCACTTTCATTGTCGAATGCAAAGCCATGCAAGACTTCCCTGTTTGCGCTTTCTGCCCTGTAGACTCTGCCCATGCTCCTGGCAATTTATGTTTGTTGATATTCCTCCCCAGCCAAACACGCAGTGTGCCCCAGACAGTACCCAAATGTGATTAGACCACAGCTACCAGCTCCCTGTGAACGCAATTGGAAATTATCACTACAGCCGCAGAGAAATAACCTTTAAGGCTTCATTAAAATTCCACCGACGCAAACTCGCTCTCTCTTTTTTCCCCCTTTTATCAATCACACACACGCCACCACCACCCCCACCCCCCCCCGCCTTTTTTCTCCTCTGCCCCTCGGGCTTGGGCAGCTCCTCCCGGGGCAGCACCATCGGCCCGAAGAACGGCAGGACGAGGACGGATCTTGCCGCTGGGGCGGCTCCGGGTACCTTTGTTCTCTCGGAGCCCCCGCCTCGCCGTACGGCGAGAACAAAGGTGCCCGGAGCCGCCCCAGCAGCACCGCGGCCCCGCGGCCTTTGGGAGGAGCCGCCGCCGCCATGCTGAGGGTCGTCGCCGCCATCTTGGAGGAGCAGCGAAGCGCGGGCTGAGGGCGACCCCTGCCGGGCGGCGGCACCAGCGACACCAGAGGGCGAGAACTGCCGGGAGCCGGAGTCAGACAACGGCTTGGGGCTGGAAAAGACCTTGAACATCACCGAGCCCAGCCGTGAACCCGGCACTGCCGGGTCACCACTGAACCGTGTCACAGCACCACATCCTCACCACTCTCGAACCCCTCCAGGGAGGAGGACTCCACCCTGGGCAGCCTGGCCCAGACCCTGGCAACCCTTTTAGAGAAGAAAATGTTCCTAATGCCCGACCTAAACCTCCCCTGGCAAAGCTTGAGGCCATTTCCCCGTGTTCTTGTTACATAGAAGATTCCAATTCCCCGCCTCAGTCCAGCCCCCCCACCTCCCCTCGCAGAAAGCTGTACAGAACAAGGTCTCCCCTGACCCTTCTTTTCTTCAGGCTAGCCCCAGATCCCTCAGCAGCTCCTCACGAGGCTTAGGGTCTAGACCCTTCACCAGCTTCACTGCTCTTTGGCCATAGTCCAGCACCCCTATGTCCCTCTTGTGAGGGGCACAGGTGCCCTTTTTGCCTCCATTAAGCTGCTTGGCTTCCACTCTTTTCCAGTATCCTCCATCCCATTCTGGTCTCCACTGCTTTTTCATAGGATCATAGAATGGGTTGGGTTGGAAGAGACCTTTAAAGCTCACCTTGTCCAGGAATATCTTCAACTAGAGCAGGCTGCTCATAGCCCCATCCAACCTGACCTGGGATGTTTCCAGGGTTGGGGCACCTACCACCTCTCTAGACAACCAGTTTTCAGCCTCCTATCCCTTCCAGCTGCCCTGCCCTTTTTGCTTCCCCCTCAAGCTCTTGTAGGGGAACTCAAACTCTTTTTGTAGCCTGCTGCATCTTTTCCTCCCCTCTCCATTTCATCCTCTGCCTGTTTTTTAAGATTCCCTCAGGCCTTGCAAAATATTTGCTGCTTTTTGGAGAAGAATGCCCATCAGGCATAGTGCTCAGGTTCTCCAAGACATCAAAGGAAAGGAAGCTGGAATTGCTTTGGAGAGCCTTTTACTGAGCCAACAACTTTATCAGCATAGTTCTAGAAAATTAGGCCACTAGGGATAGGGTTAGGGCACTATGGTTAGGCTGAGACTGTTAGGATTAAGCCATTAGTGTAAGGATTAGCATAGGGTTAGGTTTAAGCCATTAGGTTTAGGCTTAAAGGTAAGCCATTAGGGTTACATTTTGGGTTAAGGTTAGGCCATTAAAATTAAGGTTAGCATTTAATTTCCAATTGGAGTTAGGCCATTAGGTTTATGGTTCAGATTAGTGTTAAGAGTTAGACCCTAACACTAGAGTTTAGGGTTAGGCCTTTAGATTTAGGGTTTAAACTATGATTAGGGTTAAGGCGTAGGTTCAGGGTTAGTGCTAGTGTTAGCTTTCAGGTTACGTTTACAGTTTGGGCTAGGGCTAGGGATAGAGTTAGGTTTACATTTAGGGATACAGTTAGGGATAGGGTTAGGTTTCAGGTTAGGGCTAGGGGTTAGGTTTATAGGTCTAGGGATAGGGTTTGTGGGGCGGGTTTATATTATTTTTTTTCCTCAGTTTTTGTGTACAAACAGCGACTCCGTTGTCAGTCTGAGGGAGACTGGGATTAGACTGAGGTTCCCTTAGGTTTAACTCTTCACCCCCCATAGACAGAGCATACAACCATCTGAGCATGCTCCAAAGCAATTTTGTTCTAGTTGCAAGTGTTTGCTTCTCAGGAAGGAGCTGAGCCACATGAGGATGAAGTCTGGTTAAGCTAAAAAGATGTAGCGTTTTTCCTGTGGTTAGAATGATTTTTAACAGCAGTAATTTTTTACATGCAAGTATTTTTCCACTCATTCCATAACTCAGAAATATTTGAAAGCAAGCTAATTGAACATTGGAATTAAATGCATCTTCACTCAAGACCTCAGCATGGAAAATTTTAGCTGCAAAAATGAAGTATCTCAGAGTTCAGCCCATGTGTGACACGATCACGTTAAAACTTTGTGTTATACTTTCACTGACACATGTCCTGCAGCATTCATTCTACTCTGCAAAGAGCCAGAAATGCAAATGCTTTATTTCCAGGTTAAGTGCAGCTTGTTTCGTCTTACACTCACTAGACAGAGAACTTTTGCCTGCTAGCTCTAAGAGCCTTCTGTTTTCATCTCTGCTCGCCACAAAACCACTTACACACAGATGCATGAGAAAATTATCCCTCATTCTCCCCTCCACTAGACATTGCATGCAGTACCCCTGAGTCTTGAAGGCTGAGGCAGTGCCTGTGGCTCCTCTCAGGGCCCTTTACACAGCTCTTACAGCTCTGTACCATGAGCCCTAGGAAGCATGCAAGCTCCCACTGCCACCCAAAGACCACAGATCCTTGCTGAGATGTTCCTGTTGTTAACAATCACATTGACTCATGAGCCCACAGCTTCCACTGAACACCCACAAGCCATTGATTAATCTCCAAAACCAGAACATCTTCCTCCAAGTATGTGCTCCCAGGACAGATTTTTGCACTGCTGGAGTGTCTCTACTTTGTTTCTGAAAACAGGAATTTACATCCTGCAGAGACCTGATGTCATCTGCCTGCACCTGGCCTACCACAGTGTCCAGAGTCTCAGCAGTGATGAAACACCTGCTTTGCAACCTCCCCACCCCTGTGTGCATGAATTTGTCATTAATAATTTAATCAGTTGTCTACATTTAGCCCATATCTGGAGGTAAACCATAGCTGTTTCCCTATCACACAATGACCCCTCCCCAGCAAAGAAGGGATCAAGAAAAGGAGAGAAGACCCATGGGTTGAAAACAAATATAATGAAACAACAAAACTAATTCCAATGTCAAAATAAAGTGTACAAAGGTATACTTAGCCCACTTAGTACAGTGGTCACAATAAACAGGAAAGCAGACCTCAGGAGCAGAGGGAAGAGGAACAGGGTCAGGAGAAGCCCAAAAAATAGCAGGAACCCAAGAAGGAACTTATCTTCAGTAAACTTTCCCCTTTGCAGTGAGTGATGTTTATGGTATGAGGAACACCTGCAAGCTGGCCCCAAACTGCTAATGGCCTGCAGGTGGTGGCTGGCCTATGGTTCTGTCCCAGCAAAACCAGGACATCAGCCATGTCTGTGTTTTCTAACATTAGTTAGGTAAAAATATTACTGTCTGCTCCAGCACATGCACTTACATTTGCTGGAGGAATTCACCATCACCTGTGCTTTTCATGCTCCAAGAGCTTGCTCATATTAAAGTGATCCCTTCCAAGTTTTTCTCTCTTTGGTTTTTCTTCTGCATCTGCTCAGTTGCAGTGTATTGGGCACCGGCACAGAGACCAAGCAGTCCAGGAATCACATGCAGAAGTGAGGCAGCGTTTGGTGGGGGGGGGAAAGCACATGAACAAATGTGAAGGCTCACATTTGGTGGGAAGGCAGAAACTCCTTGTGTTCAAAGGTGCTTCTAGTAGAAATACTGCACTGGGAAACCAAACCAAAACAAGCAAAACCACAACCAAACATTGTCCTGGTGGACTTGACCTGCACTAGTACCAGTAGAAGTATCTGATTAAAAGCAGACAGTGCATATGACTAGCACACACATTAAATACTGAAATGTAACAGGTGACATGGAGTGGCTGCACAAAGGCATCCTGGGGAGGGGACAGCAGATAAAATGCTGTGAGAGAGAGGCAGGTTAAAATGCAGGAGAAGACTTCTAATCTCTTAACCACTTTACATATTTGGAGAGTTCTTCTTTTAAAATACCATCAGGAGCATTATGAAGCTGGACCTCAGGACACAAGCATTGGACACATCTAGAACAATGTGAGGTAAGAAAGCAATAAAGCCTGCCCTGCCCAGGGATTTTCCTGTCTCCCTTGTGCAAAAGCATGACCGCTCTTTTCCAAAAGGTGGCCATTTGGTGGGCTGCTAGGAAATAGTACCCAGTCCTGAAGGTGGCCAGCATCAGCTGACTCAGAAGCAGAACACCTGACAGGCCACACACAGCTCCTCAGCCCACAGAGAGCTGCCCAGCAGCTTCAGCAATGAGCGAAAGGTGGCATTTGCTCCAGGGCCACACTGACAGGTCACTCCAGATATCATAGTATCACAGAATTGTTTTGCCTGGAAAAGCCTTCTAAGACCATCAAGTCCAACATTCAACCCCCCACAGCGATTAAACCGTGTCCCGAAGTGCCATGTCCACACATTTTTGAACACTTCTGGGGATGGTGACTCCACCACCTCCCTGGGGAGCCTGCTCCAATGCCTGACCACCCTGTCAGTTAAGAAAATTTTCCTAATATCCAACCTAAACCTCCCCTGTCACTTTTACAGAGCTGAGCACAGGCAGGATGCTCTGACCTGCACTTTTGTGAGCTGTTTGTGTGGCTGTTTGGAAGTGACCCCCTTGTGCACCGCAGCTGGTTCTGCTGCAGCTATGGCTGGACATCTGACTGAACAAAGAGCCATGAGTGTGTCCAGCACACCACTGGTATGTGCAAATACAATGGCTGCTGCTGCACAGCTATTTATGCATTCATACAGTTACGAGCAAGACCTTAACTTATCTCTGCTTCAGCTTCCCTGTGCAAAATGGGGATAATAACACTTGCTCATTTTGCAGAAGGGCTCTGCAGTTCAGTTCATGAATATAAAGTAGATTGAGATCCTCTGGTGGAAGGTGCGAGAGGTGGACAAAGGGGTACTAATGGCACAAAGCTGAGCAAGTCCTAAGCAGTGGGCTCACCCAGTTGTACTGTGTTTGCTAATCCAAGTGTGTAATCGGCAGATACACAGGCGACATGTTGGTTCGGGCTCTGTAATACACAGCGACTTCAAAGCACGCTCTCACTATGAGCCCAGGCTCTCCGAGAGGGGCAGGCGGTGTCTGTGCAGGTGGCCACAAAGGACTGGCGATGCGCAGATGAAAACGGGGAGCGGTGGGATGGCGAGAGCACGAGGTGGGGCTGCAGCTAAACGCAAGCATGGTGCCGCTCCTTGAAAGAGAAATCTCTCTCCTCCCTCCCCACCTCTGCCTGTCAGCTCTTCCAAATGAAGTCCCAGCTTTGTTTTCCTGATTTCCATTTTGTATCCTAAAATATTCACTCCGAGTTCTGCTTGACAGACGTCCCTAATCTAATCTCCATGTCTGCTTTCTAATTTTCGCAGTCAGGATAAAACAAATTGGCTGGCGTTAATTGCCTGTGCAGCGGCCTGGAGCTTTGAGCCGTGATTTACGAGCTCAGAGCAGGCGCTCTGCAACACATTTTTCTTAATTTATTTTTAATGAGTCTCTCAATTAATTTTCTTGGAAACATCTTAATGATGTTGGAGGCGGGTGTTAATGAGGTTTGTACCAGCGCCTCATTTTGCATATTTTAAAGTACTGAATGGCATCACAAGCAAGCGTCTAGTTCTAAACCAGAAAAAAACTTAAGGCTGGAGAGAGATACCCTCCTCATCTGACACTGCTGTCTCAGCTCGGGCTCTCAGGCTGTGTGGGCCTGCTGCTGACTTCCAATGTCAGGAGGCTAAGGCTGGCCAAGCCCACAGGGATGAGATGACTCTGGCAGTGCAGGAGGGTCAAGGAGCCACAGTGGGACATGGCTGATGGTTGGATGCATCTCAAGTGGTGGAACCAAAGGCTGAATTCAGTGCCTGGGCAGGCTGCAATTCTCCCTGACACCCCAGAGCTGGCATCCTCCACAACATGGGTACCCCGTTCCTGCTGGGACTGGTAGCTGTGGTGTGCTCCAGTGCGTCTCTGCCGGCTCACAGGGTCCCCAGTAATTGCTGATGCGTGTGCCAGCAAGAGGCAGCAGCTGGATTGCCTTTGTTTCCTCTCCACACGTCAGTCTTCATTAAACTGGAGGGGAATGAAAAAGGATTCACTTTTGTCCCAGCCAGAACGTGGCAGCTGTTTAATTTCAATTAACGTGACACTGAAAAGAATAATATTACGGCAGTAATTAAAGCGAGACAACTCCCACCCCAGCGCCGCACGGTGCCAGCTCACCCTGCAGACTCCAATTTGGTCCCCTCATCTTCCCTACACCGGGCGAGCGCTGTGGGGCTGCCCCACAGGCTCACTGGAAGCGGGAGCAGGGTTGAGCCCGGCTGAGGTAGGCACTGCTCACTCACGGCCTCACAGCAGCCAGCCCCACGGCAGCAGGGTCACCAGCACAGCAGCAGGAGTAGAGAACAGATAATCCAGTGGGTCAGGTGTGTGCAGGCACTAGTGGGCACCTCCAGACACACCAGCCCAACACAGCTCCCCTGCTCCAGCAGCAGGCATCTGGGCCCCTGCAGCACAGCACAGGTCAGCATGGTGTACAGCAGTGCATAGAAAACATTGTCAGGGCCTGGAGCAGGCTGACCCAGGGCAGTGGTGGAGTCCCTGTCCCTGGAGAAGTTTCAAAGCCATGGAGATGCACTGCTGAGGGATGTGGTTCAGCAGTGACCAGGCAGTGCTGGGTTAACGGTTGGACTCGGTGATGTTAAAGGTCTTTTCCAGTCAAAACAATTCTGTGACTCCATGATCACAGCACATGCGAGAAGCACCCAGCAGTGGCATAACCCAGCAGCATGGCCAGGGCTGCTGCTGCAGTCACAAGGACAAATGAGGTGGCAAAGGTCACTGCAATGAAGCTGAACCACTGCAGACTGCAGATCTGTGTGCATCCTGCTACAGGACAGCAGAGCTATATCAAGCCATGCCGAGCTGTGCCACAGAGTAGTGTGGGCTGCTCTGGGCTCCATCCCAGCGTGTGTGTGATGTGCAAGGCCCTGCTAAGGAGAGCAACTGCCTTTAATTAAAGTAGCAATAAGGCTGTGCTGGAACACCAAAGCAGAGGGTGGCAGTCTTGGAGGCCCTGTGCCCTGTGGAGGCTCTGTACCCCATGGAGACTCTGTGCCCTGGCTGCCACTGCCAGAAGAAGATTGAAATCTGCAGGGAAATTTTGTTCCCTCACACTGGCAGAAATTAGGGCTAAATTCAATCGTGTTCTGCACAGTGGGGGTTAAGTGGTCCTGCTCACAGGACTGTTGGTGCTTCACCCGCTCCCACCCACCGCCTGTGGCTGCGGCCCGCTGGTGGAGCAGGTTTCCATAGCAACCGATGATTTCTATTATGGTACATCTGCGTTCACCTTCTGGGCCCAGCTTGGCCTTGGAAATTTCCTGTTAGAACACATACCTGTGAGACTGCATTGAGCCTCAGTGAGGGGGGACAGCGCAGGGAGTCCCATGGCACAGGCAGATGTGTGCCCAGGGCATTGCTCTGCAGCTGTGCACAAGGTAGTGCTGGCACCAAGAGACCCACTCTGCTACCCTGGGCCATCCAGGCTGCTGCCCTGCAGCCCCAGAAGGGTGGGCAGACTAGCCACACACTACCCAGAGCTGTCCCATCCACTCCTCAGCAGCCTGGGGTGCAAGGGTGAGCCAGCAGCTCCCCAGCTCAGGCATTACAGACCCATTGCACCAGTCAGTGATCCCCTCTGCAGAGGTTTTGGTGTGTCCACACTGCTGCACACTTCCCTACACTGGGCTAGCCCTGCCTCTATCTGGACACCAGCTCACATGGTCCTTTAGCAGCTCAGGAAATTGCACCCACACCTCCCAGCTGCAACAGGCAGCCTGTGGCCCCACAGGACAGGGCAGGTCCCCTGTGGCCAGACATTGCTTGGAGGTCACTGCCTATCACAACTGGACACTGATTCCTCCTGCTAGCACCAGTCCATCCCCTGCATGCTGGCCGATTGATTTCCTGAAAGCCCTGGTGAAGGTTTCTTGCAGGGTTGCGCAGCAGGATTCCCCTCTGCAAAAGCTTCTTCCCCAGCAGATCGATGCTGCACGTGTGCCTGCCAGCCTGGGTTTCTGTTGAGCCTAATGGCTGACAGCCAAGCTCATCCCCACCCTCAGAGCCCCTCATGACCTATGGGGGCTTTGCCGGGGCACCCTCAGCCTCCCCTGGAGCCCATGGCCTGTAGCCCTGCCAGGATTTCCCCCGCAGCAAGTCCCACCAGCAGTGACCCGTGTGTGGTGTGCAGAGCAAAGGGGACACCCACCCCAGCCACTGCTATCACACCACTTGGGCATCCCCAGGCCCAACGTGTTCACATTTACTTTAACACACACAAGGGCAGAGGGTTTGTTGTTTTTTTTTCCACTATTGATCTGGTGCCTTAAGAGGGGGAAAAAAATCTCCTTGGCTGTCTAAACACTATTGATCTGTGTTGGGAAGCCACATGGACACAGAAGGGTGTGGGGAAAGTGAAATTTCATTTTCAACAACTCATTCCTGTTATTTTTACCCTTTTGGACAGGAAGAAACAGGGAGCAGGAGCCCCAGTCAATAGCTCCTCTGAGAGCTCAGGGCAGTTCTAGAGGCAGCTCAGGGGACAGCTCAAGGAGCTGCTGACTAGCACAGCTGGCCCAGAGAAACAGTGCCAGCATGCACCACTGCTGGCCTCACCAGCACCCACTTTAAGCTGCAGGCCTGCACCATGTCCTGTGGCCAGCAATGGGGCCAGAGCAGGGTGCAAGGAGGGTAGCACAGAGAGAAGGGGGTGCAAGGGCAGCATGAGGCTGGCAACAGAGCCATGACATGAGGATGCTGCAAGGTTCACCATGGACACTGGTACAGGTTTGCCAGTGGGGCAGGATGGGGCTTGCCAGATGCACCAGCACCAGGAGGTGCTCTCCAGTGCACGAGGCCAACAGGTTCTGACTCTGGGCACTGCTCCCAGAACAGAGGAGAATCATGCTGCACTTGGGCATGCTCTGACAGCAGCAGGATGTGCAAGGAAAGGGAGCTGGTGCTGCTCAACATCAGCCAGCATGTGAAGGAGCAAATGTGAGTGAGAAGTCATACCAGAGCAGAGGGGCAGGTGGCTGTCTTCTCCTCACACCAACTCCCTCAGCTCATGCTATTTTCAAGCAGCCAAATGAGAAACGAGGCCACAAGATCCAGCAGCAAATCAAGCAGAGCACAGAGCTGACAGGCAAGACGTACCTGGTGAACACAGGGAGCAGGGCTCAGCTCTCTGCACACAGCAGCTACTGCTGCCAGCAGAGACGTGTGCGACAGAAACACCACTGCTGGACTGCCTCAGGTCCTGCCAGGCCAGCAGATCAGGATTGTATCTGCACCATTTGCACCATTGCAACACCTCATCTCCCCTGCCTTTCCTCCAGGCATCTTCAAGACACACTGGGCAGGATACAGGAGGAAAGCAGGTATCTCACAATCAGAACGCAGAAGCAGGACCAGCAACCGAAGGTGAGATGAGTTCCTAGCACAGCTGCGTCAGAAACAGGTCTGGGCCTGAGACAGGGCCTGGGCCTGTGGTCTTCTGTGCACAGGAACCACTGGGCACTGGTCACCTGCCCAGGGCATGGGTCATGGAACTGCCTTTGCAGCAGCACAGGAGAGGGACAGGCTGGTTTTGCCCTCCGTCAGTGTAATTCTGTGCCTCATCCCAGGCTCCAGAGAGCAACGAATGAACGGTGTCATCCCTGCATGACTCTGCAGGGCTGCCTCCACCCACCACTTGCCTCCAGGACAAGGAGCAGCACAAAACCAAGCAAGGATTAGACTGACAACCTTTAAACAAATAAATTCTTTGTGTTCTGTAGCAAAATCAGTGCCAAGTGCAAAGCCTTCCTGGGCCACAAGCTGTGGAGGTCCTCACAGAGTACACTGATCAGAGGAGCTGGGCACTCTCCTAAGGCTCAGCTGCTCCTGGAAGTCTTTAAGCCTCAAAGCCATGGGCACTGCCTCCTCAGAGGCCAAAGCGGGCCGGGGTGCGTCGTGGCGTCAGTGGCTCCCCCTGCTCCTTCCGCCCTGGGGTGTAGATTTTGGTAGATCTGCCAGGAAGGGACAAGGGTGGTTAGTGGACAGTGCAACTTTCCCCGTACCAGAACACGCACAGGGAAGCTGGGATCCGCCCCACAGGTCACTGCTGTCATTAAGCAGGCAAGCCCTGGCCAGGCAAGGCCAGTACCCACCTTGCACTGCCCAGGGGGTTCCGGCGCTCCTGCTCCTCCCGGCGGGCACGGAGCTGCTCCTCAGCCAGAGCCATCTCCTCCTCCATGGCTGACACCTCCTCCTTGGCACGGCGGCGGTTCTCCTGGAGCAAGGCAGCAGCAGGTGAGGGTCAGAAAGAGGGCTGGCCAGCAGCAGCACTCTCTGCAAGCCTACAGGCCTGTTCCCTCCATGCCAAAATATACAGACTGCACTAAAATGGGTATCCAGCAAGTGTGCTGTCTGCCAGCTCGTCCTGGTTAGGAGACTCACCTGCCGTGACTTGCCAGCATGTTTGATACTGTAGAACATGGGGCCCAGCTCTGCCAGCCACTCTCCATCCACAGCAGTGACACACTGCATATATTCCTGCAGGGACAGAGGAAAGATCAGGGTAGCAGGATGGCACTCTCAGGGCCTGGGCACCACTTCCAGAGACATGGCAGCTCCCTCCCTCCCCCACTTGGTGACACTTCTCAGGCAAGGACTACATCCCTTCTGAACAATTCCTTGGAAGCTGCTATGGGCTGGACTGAGTAGGACTGAAAAGAGATTCAAACACGTCCCACACAGGCCAGGGAAAAACACTGGGAAATGGACAAAGGAGACACTGCAGATGATGCAGGCATGCTGAGTTGGAATGGGTGAGAAAGGCTGACAACTGCCCTTCTGCCCTGTGGCACCACAGCAAAGCCTCCCCATCTCTCTCAGAGCACTCTTCTTCTTGATAGCCCTCAGGTCAGGCTCACCTTGGTGGTCATGACCAGCTCATGATACACAATGTAGTCTGGTGTGTAGCCCATGCCAAACAGCGAGCTTGTGGGGTGCAGGTGGCAGGGCATGCCGGTGCGGATGTTCACATACTCCCCAATGCCCTGCAAAGAGAAGTGTGGTTGGTCCACCAGTTCCCAGAGTGGGAACTCACCTAGCACAGACACCTCTCACCTTCAGCTTTGCAGCTTGATGGAAATAGGCAGCACAGATACACTTCCTGACAACATCCCAGTCAGTGCCACAGGATGCCAGGCTCATCCGCTGCTGCACCATGATGTCCTTCAGCTGGGCACGCACCTCCCGCACCTGCGAAGGCGTGTGATGGTTGGATCCCTCTCCCATACAAGACTCCCTCCCCAGGTTCGCTGCCACAACCTCACCTTCCGCATGGCCTTGGCATGGATGAAGTGCTGGTTGCACCACAGTGTGGAATAGTTGTTGTTCTTCCACTGCAGATAAACGTTCAGGTAAGTCAGGTGATCACTCTCGGGAACAGCAAATTTCTCCCGCACTTGGTCACTCTCCTCCTCTCGCCCCTGAAGGGTAAGCAAAGAACAAACACAGGTCAGTCACAGGGCAGGAGAAGGCCTCAGACTGCTCAAAGAACAAACCGGTACCTTAGGCCGATAAAAGATGGCAGGCACAGACAACATGGAGACAATGAGCAAGATCTCAGAGCTGCAACCCATGTCACAGGAAACAATGAGCATTTTAGAGAGCGCAGGATCCAGTGGGAACTCCACCATGAGACGTCCTGTTGAGGTCAGGCCACCTGTAAGAACAGCACAAGGGTCAGCAGCCAGGCAGGTCCCAGGCCCGTGGGCTAGCAGCTTGCCCCAGCAGTCAGTACCTGTGTTGTCCAGGGCACCCAGGATCCACAGCTGGTACATGGAGTTCAGCATGTTGTCCTCAGGGGGAGGATCCATGAAGTGGAACTGCAGCAGGTCTTGCACACCCAAAGACTTGAGCAAAAGCACAACATTGGCAAGGTTGGTGCGCTGGATCTCGGGCACTGTGGTTGTCAGCAGCTCGTTCTTGTAGGCACTCTGGGTGTAGAGCCTGTGGAACAGATGCCAACAGCATGCTCCTCTCATTGCCCAAGTCAGCCATGCAACACAGGGCTGCGACTCCACACTCAGCCCAGCCAGCCAGCAGGACCCCAGAAGGAGCCTCCAGCCTAGCCAAAGAGTGTCCTTGCCAGCACATAAGGTGCTTGGACTGCAGTAACAGTGTATGCCCCTCCCCAGGCACAGACCAATCTCACAGCAAAGCCTGCAGAAAGCTGCCTTTGGCTTGGTCATTATCCTCACAGCACCAAGGGTGGAACAGACACAAGTAAGCATGGACAAGAAAGAAACTGGAGCATGTCCTGCCTTCTGCAGAGGCACGGGGTCCAAAAGAAAAGGCTTCAAGGCCTGCCTACTGCCCTGATGACCCCAGAAGTTCAAGATAACAACAGCTCAGTGAGAAGAAAGATTTACACAATCTGATGCAGAGTTGTAGATACAATAGGAAGAGGAACAGCAGTGCTCTGCCTACCTGAAGCAGTGGCCTGGGCCTGTTCGGCCAGCTCGGCCAGCCCTCTGGTTGGCATTGGCTTGACTGATGGGGTAGATCTGCAGCGCATCCATGCCTATACGGGGGTTGAAAACCTGCAGGGCACAAGAAAACAAGGCTGAAGTAAGAGGTTCTGGGTCGCTGCCACAGAATTCCCTCAACCTGACCCCAGAGATCATGGCCATGAAGAGCACAGCAAGTCTTGGCTTACCTTCAGCTTGCAGTAGCCAGAATCAATCACAAACATGATGCCATCCACTGTCAGTGAGGTCTCTGCAATGTTAGTGGCAACAATGCACTTCCTGACCCCATCTGGAGCCTGCAAGCACACCACACATCAGTCAAACCCACAAGCATGGGCCTCTGTACCACCAAGGAGGAGTGCAGAGCAGCAAAACAGAACCCAGAAGGCCAGGGGGGACTCTTGGGAAGATGAGGGATGGATGCAAGCTTGCACTTGGCCTCCTTGTCCAATACAAAAGGCACATCTGCACCACTCATGCTCAGGAGACTTCTCTGTACCAGTTTCCCAGCCCCACTCCTGTCACAGAGCACACATCAGCACCTTCTGGAAGATCTTGGCCTGCAAGTCTGAGGGTAGCTGAGAATAGATAGGCAGGACAGCAAGAGCGGGTGCCTTCTCCAGCTCCTCAAGGTGCTCCACAATTTGCTCTGAGGTCACCTAGACACAAAGAGGGGTGTAAACATAAGATTAAAATGACAAGGGGGTAGAGCAGTGCCTGCCCTTCTAGCTCACCTCTATGTCCTCCTGGCCAGGCATGAAGACAAGGATGTCTCCAGGAGCACCAGACAAATGGACCTGCAGGGCTTGCTTCACTGCAGCCTCCACATAATCCTCTTGTGGGGTCTGAAAAACACAACCCACATTACGGACACCAATAACCTCACCTGCCTTGTCCTGTGTGCAGGACTGCATCATAGCAGTCCTCCTCTGCCCTTTGTCCACCAGAGTACAGCACACCCAACACACAAGCCCCTCCTGTCATAACAGAGCTTCCCTCTGCAATGTTGATGATACCTTGCTGAAAAGAATGTCCACAGGGAAGGTGCGCCCCGGAATGTGGAAAATAGGAACATTCCCGAAGAAGGATGCAAACTTATCTGCATCCATGGTGGCTGAGGTGACCACGAGTTTGAGATCTGAACGTCGCGCCACCACCTAGAAAAGAGATGAACAATAAGGAAGGAGCATTTGGTTATGGCTGCAGGCTGCTTCCATTACTACTGAGACAAGAACACAGGACAGAGCTTCTACTGTACTCTTAGAGGTACTGGACATCAGTGTTAGGGAACAGAGATGCTCCGTGTTCTGTGCAGGCAAAACCCATCCACCTCACTCCAGGAAGCCTTAATCCATCAAAGACAGATCACACCTAGAGCTTCTGCCAGCAAGCCCCTAGCAGCACTTGGGCACTAGGGGAGATTTAACCCCTCAGAACAAGGGACCACGATGTCAGAGCAGCAAGTGCAGACACAGGTGTGGCAGCTCTGCTTCCCTCTCCCAGACCTGGTAGAAAAGGGCTGTTCCTCCAAATGCTCTGTTTTAAGGCCAGCTCATGTGCCCCATGCTGCTGTCCCCGGGCGCAGGCTCTCACACACCTCCCGAAGCAGGCCAAAGAGCACGTCAGTGTTGAGGGAGCGCTCGTGTGCCTCATCCATGATGATGGCGCTGTAGTTGTCCAGGTCAGCCTCCCGCAGTGACTCCCGCAGGAGGATCCCATCTGTCATGTATTTGATCACTGTGTTCTCGGACGTGCAGTCCTCAAAGCGAATGGCGTAGCCCACCTGGGAGAGCCCAGACACCAGCAAGTCTGCCAACAGTCCCAGGAACTCTCTGCCCTCCAGCTGCACCCCACAGCCCTGCCAGACTCACCTCCTCACCCAGACGCACCCCCATCTCCTCACTGACACGCTTGGCCACTGACATAGCTGCCACTCTGCGGGGCTGGGTGCAGCCGATCATGCCGTAGTCTGTGTAGCCATCCTCGTGGAGGTACTGCGTCAGCTGGGTTGTCTTCCCACTCCCCGTCTCCCCTACCACAATCACAATGCTGTTGTCTCTGAAGAAAGGGGAAAAGTGTCATGCATCACAAAGAAGGGCTTTTGCATTCACAGCCCTAGCTGGCCAAACAAGTATCATCCTCCTCAGGCAGGAAAGCTGCCACTGAACATACAATGCAGCGGTCTGTTTCCTAGGGGCACAGCCTCAACGTGCTGCTTGTGTAGGGAGGTAGAGCAATGCCCTGGGGATGCTCTAGGACCAGCTCCCTGGCAGCCATACCTGAGGATGGAAAGCAGTTCCTGCTGCACCGCAAAGATGGGCAGATATTGTCTCTGCTCCAGGATTGATTTCTTCTTGGCAAACTCACTGCTGGCTTCACTTTTTTCTTTCATGTGTTCAGCAAACTTCTGCTCAGTCCTAAGGAAACACCAGAAGTCCTGAAGTTGCCTCTCCACACACTTTGCTATGTCTACAGTCCACATCACTAGCTGAGCAAGATTAATACAAAGCAAGCTCCTACTTGTAATCCACTTTGCCATCTTCAGTCACCATCTCATCCTTCTCCTCTTCTTTCTTGATCCCCATAATGTCTCCCAGTTTTGTGCCTGCCAGCTCCCAGTGCTTATGCTGAGCCTGGAAGGGCAGAGAGCAGTGTAACTTTGTCATAGCAAAGACTAATAAATAAACCTCCTCCAATTCAACTCCTAAGCCACACAACAACTCAATGCTACAGTGCAGAACATGCAGCCTGTTCTTACACCAAGTCCCATCTCCCAAGAGAGCTGGAGCAGAGTTTCTAGACACTGCTCTGGATACAGTGAATCACATCACAGCAGCTGTATATGAGACAACCCAATGAGCTGGGCTTCCAGGATACTCCAGATCTTAAAATATGAGCTACTCATTGTCAGGTCTGCCGAGGCCTGTATTCCACACAGCCCAAACAAAAGCAGTGAGGCACCACCCAACCCCTGTAGAGCGCAGCAGTGAACCAAAACATACCCTCTTACGCTCCTTCTGCTCCCTGTGCTTGCGCACCAACTGGCTGCCTTTGCGGGCTATGATGGCCAAATCTGAGGTGGCATCTTTGACAGGGATGACTGGCTCCGGCTAGAGGAAAGAGCAATTGCTTCAGTACACAGAACTCACAAGTGTGGGGCTCCCTGCCATCAATGCCATCATCCACAGACTCTACCTGCTTGGTGAAGACAATCCTTCCATCTAGGAAAGGGGGCACAAGGTTGTGCACCAAGAGATGCACTTTAGCAGAGTTATCTTCCTCAAAATCTTCATCCACCTCAATCCGATGGACCACGCCACTGGTCAGCATCCGATTCGTCTCCCAGCGCTCATTATCCTGCGGGAAAAAACACATCAGAGAAAGCCCAGAAAACTCCAAGGGAAGCTGGTGATCACACCACATCAGGTGTGATCAAGCTCAGGTCTGAGCCCTGCCCTTTCCCCTCTCCCCTTCTGGGTTATGCCTTTGCTGTGACCTGCCCTGTGGAGCCAGGGAAGATGATTTATTCCCTGAGAAGTGCCTGAATCATTTCAAGCCAGAATTAATTAGAGGCTGCTGCCATCAGCTCACAAACAGGAAGCGAGATGGAGGAAGAGACACAACCTCCTCGGTGGGCCAGCGGTGATGGATGCCCTCCCCCAGGGGCTTTCATCTGCAAGCCCTTTACACCCATCACAGTGAAGGCCCTAAGCTAGATTAGGATGAGATGGACCAGCTGATAGGGACTGGGTTTCTCCTGTGTTTTGAGGATGAAACTGATGGTTCCAGATTCAGAAGCATGAATGTAAGGGAATAAACTGTGATTGAAAGCAGTAGGGTAAGAGAAACACAGCCTAAGCATATGAAGCACAGAGTCAACAGGAATATCTCCAAGGAAATGCAGGACACAATGTCCACCAGGTCCCTACCACACTCACAACACGTCAGGAAGCCTGGACACCTGGCCTCACAGCCCAGAAGAACAGGAGTGCAGACATCTGCATCCCTTCTGTCCTGGACACTGTGGTCCTCCACAGTCACCCTGACTGGATTCCACCCCAGGCAGAAGATATGGAGCTACACTTTCCAGGGAACTTAACAGATTCTCTCTGAAGTCTGGGCCAGGACACAGATTGCCTTTCCCCACCCAAGCAAGAGCCTGGCCTTCGCTGCCTGATCTCTACCTTTGCAAGCCGATCTCTGGAAGGGCAACAAAACTCACATGTTCACAGAAGCTAGGCCCAGTTCTTGCTCCTACCTCATTGATCTGCCGCCGCTGTGCTGAGATGCGCTTCTGCCTCTGCTTGTGCAGGTGCTGCTCCCGCTTCTTCACGTACTCCTCAGAGGAGTAGGCCAAGGGGTTGTGAAACTCGTCATAGCCCTCATCCATCATGTACCAGTCACGGTCAGCTTGCTGAGAGGGGAGAGGCACAGCCCTGAGCTCTGCTATCCCTGAAGCCCAGTCCGGGCAGCCCCTGCAGCTCATGCCTGCTGAGATGTTCCCCAGGCCAGGCCTTCTCACTGCTTCCGGTACAGCTGCTAAGAGGAGCCCTCTGGCCATCCAACTGCCCCACTGCTCCCACTGCCCCCTGCCCCTCCACAGTCTGGCCAGCTCAGCCCAGCAGCCCCATGCCTGTTGCCCACTTCACTCCTTGCTCGCCTTCAAGCTCTCACCCGCTGGTCATCCTCCCACTGCTGTCGCTCTTCCTCTGTCTCAAAGGCAATGCCTTCCTCTCCATCTCCTTGCCGTCCTGGATGGGGTGAGCCAGTCAGTTCAGGCACCAGATCCAGAAGAAATCCCAAAGAGCCCAATCTCATGCTGTGCAGGGAACAGGGTTCTACCATGGTCCAGCCCAGGCTTCTCACCTCTCCCTCTGGATAGCCGTGGAGTGGACCCCAGGTGTCTCCGGTCATCAGCCCACTCATTGTACTTATACGAGGGAGTGGGCAATGGCGTCTTATCAGAGTACTTGCTCCTCACAGACCTGAGAACACAGCATGAGGGGAGCATTGGTGCCCACAGCCAGGTACTACTGGTAGGCATACCCTCCCCTTGCTGCAGCTCAGTAACTCACAGCTGAAGACCCTGGCACCTATACCTGTCACGGTCTCTCCGGTCCGTGTCCCGCAGAGATGATGACCGGTGGCTGCGCTCCGAGTCTCGATAGGAGGGCAGGGGTGAAGGAGATTCCCACTGCGAGCGGCGCACACCACTGTAACCACTATCATCTTCCTCCCAGCTGGAGCGAGATGGTGTGGCTGCATCTGGCAGAGGAGACAGGCTTTGAAGTTCAGACAGTGATTCCAGGCACCTGGAGCCACCTTACACCTCCCGGCAGGAGAGCAGAGGGCACTCATTTGCCCTCCCTCTAAGAGAAGGGGCTGACCCAGCAATTTCAAGAAAAACTGTCAAAGAACCACATTTCTGTCACACAAACCCAAAACAGACCCCAGTGCACAGGCACCAGACAGACTGGCACACACACAGAGCTGGCTGATTGCTCCCAGACCCCAGTGAAGGTAGGACTTTTATACCTGCCCGAGGCAGGACCCTGTTAGGTCTCACATTAGAACTTGATCAGGTCCCACTCCTACCTTTGGGACGATGTCTGGGGCTCTCTGGCTCACCCCTCCTGCTGCTCCGCTCCGATGAGCCATCTCTCTCCGATCTGCTGCTGTGACGACTTCTGTCCCGCTCCTCTGCAAAAAGGAAGTAAAATCAAGTGCCCAGTGCACAAATGAGCTTCCCAAGCAACAAACACAACAAATGTCTACAGACAAGCTGAGGGACAAGCGGAAATCCAAAGCAGGAAAAGCCACAAAGGGTCTCTGAGCAGTTACCACGGTCCCGTTTACGGTCATGGTCCCGATCCCTGCTGCGTTCCTTCTTTCGGTCCTTCTCCTCCTTGGAGGAAGCAAAGACACCATGTTCCCGACGCTCCTTTTCCCGCTGTCTGCTGCGTTCCCAAAACTCCTCACTGACACCCCCTGTGTAGGAGGGTGTTTCCACATGGACAGAACGGTAATGCCTGTAAAGACAGAGCAGAGAGAAAGCAAGCTCTAAAGCACTGAGGAACAGCTGGGCCAGTGGTTGGCTTGTCTCATTCAACTCTCATTCTACCTTCTACTACAGCAGAAGCTTGTGTGTTGCCCTCAGACATGTGCCCATCTGAGCAGGCACCCGCCCAGGCATCACGAAGCAGAGGGCTTGCACTAGGATGGCTGCTGTTTGCAGGCCCAGCATGCACTACCCACAAGGCCTCGGGGAGGGCCACAGTAAAAGGGCTTCTCCCAGATCTTGTCAGATTTACAGAGGTGCTCCACAGTGCTCCAAGGAGATCTCCAGGTCTACCTGCCACACAGGAGGCTACAGTCCCACCACTCACTCCGACAGCGTTCACAATCCCTGCTCTGCCCGTGTCCCTGGCTGGGATCGAATGGCTGCACCGCGCCAGGTGCCCCTGCCTTCACAGAAACCCCAGCAGATCCCACCTGTCCTTGCGAGTGCTCCGGCCGCTCCGGGAAGTCTCCTCCTCGTCGTCCTCTTCAGAGCTGCCCACCTCATCACGGCCCTCCTCCCAGTCCTTGTATGAGGAGACCCGGGACCTTTTCCCACCGGCCGCTTCCTCCTCGCGTTCCCGCCGCTTCTGGGCGGCTAACACGTCCAAGCCCAGCAGAGAGGCCCGTGGCGCCGGCGCCTTGAAAATGTGCTGCTCGGCGGCAGCGCTCCGGTTCCGCAGCACCAGACCACCGGCCTCGGCCTCCGGGCTCGTCCCAGCCAGCCGGTGTAGCGACTCCTCGGCCGCGGCCATCGCCGCCGACCCGACTCGAAACAGGCTACCCCGATCCCGCCGCACTCCCGCAGCCCCGCACCCGCTTACAGTTGCCTCAGCGACGATGCACCGGCTCCCAGAGCGCCGCCATGGCCGCCCCACAATGCCCCGCGGGAGGCCGCTCTAGCCACTCACATACTATGATACTATGATACCATAGAGTCCAACCACCCCAGACAAGACCTGCAGCCCGTACCTCGACAGACTTCCGGCGTGAGGAAGCCGCCGTGTCACGTGGCTGCCGGACAACTTCCAGCTGTGGAGGGCGGCGCCGGAAGAGAGCGTCGGGGAGGGGAGGGGCAAGGCAGATTGGGACACCCGCCCACACGGGGGAGCCCTAGAGGCACCCACAAACACGGGCGAGAAGCCCACGGACGCCTCCAGAGACAGGGGAGGGGACACACGACACCCCTAGCCGTCCCTGCAGTCTCCCATACATCCCCCAATAAAGCCCTGCTGGGACCCACAGGGGCCGCACAGGCATATACCCCCCCGCGGCTGGCACCCGCTCACCACTCCCACCCCAACAGATGTGCGGTCCCCACAATGGTGTGCACAGACAGACAGAGCCTGCAGCCAGGGGTGAAGCACTTTTATTTTTTAATGGCCCTGCCTCAGCCAGATGCCATCGTCTCCTTGACCCAGGCCAGGACACGCTGCACATCCACATATACACCGTATTTGGAGGCCGTGCAGGTTTTGTCGTAGCTGAGGATGCCAGCTGCATACCAGGTGTCATCATCAGAGTCCTGCACGGCAAAGGCACCACCAGCATCCCCATAGCATGTATCCTCCCGCAGCTCACTCATGCCCACGCAGAAGGTGTCATTGCTGAGGATGGGCTGGACCCAGTAGGACCCATTCCGTGCCTCATAGTACTGCCGGCACTTCTCCCCCTCCGCCACTGGCAGCATCACATACTTCAGCATGCTGGAAAAAGCAAAGGTGGCTCCACGGCCCCAGCCTGAAACATAACCCACCCGCCCTGGGCGCACATAGTCCTTCTTGGGCAGGCAGATAGGCATCACCTCCTC
The DNA here is from genome assembly GCF_026170545.1 of Melanerpes formicivorus. Classification (NCBI taxonomy): domain Eukaryota; kingdom Metazoa; phylum Chordata; class Aves; order Piciformes; family Picidae; genus Melanerpes; species Melanerpes formicivorus. Next base: position 8,350,346 of record NW_027142372.1, on the reverse strand, counting down.
TCCAAGGTGCACCTTCTGCTTGAGTTTCAGCAGGGCCAGATCCACACTCTCCGGGTAGCCGGGGTGCAGCACCACACGCTCAATGTCTAAGGCAGGCTGTTCCTGGGTGCCCAGGAAAAGCTTGAGTGTTGGAGCAATCTCCTCTGGCTTGGCATCCTCTCTGTGGTTCAGGTAAACGTTCCTACCCGTGGTCAGCAGCCACTGGTCACCAATGAGCGTGGCCCCCGTGGTGAGGTTGTGGTGGGTGATCAGCCGGCCCTGCCAAGGGAAGCTGCCCTTCCGAGCCAGCAGGCCCCCGATGATCCGCTGCATCTGCCTGGGGGGGTTCTTGGGCTTCCCACACACTGCACAAGGCAGAGCAGGACCCTGGTGAGTTCTCCAAGGCCAGCAGGTGCTGGGTGCCTCCTGGCCTGCAGCAGCCCCAGGGAGCAGCACTGAAGATGGTGGCTGCAAGCAGTCCCCACACCCCAAGGACTGCCCAGGCAGGCTGCTCATAGCTTCCCACTTGCCCTGCGCCTCACACTTTCCCACCCACACTGCCCCTCAAAGCCCCAGCCCCTGTCGCTCTGCTCTCACCAGGCTCACAGACAGGCATCTCCTGGACAGCTTCAGGGCTCACCCACTCATTATTCTCATCACACTTGTATGTGCCTGTAGGGGAAAAATCAGAGTCTGCATCCCTGCCCTGCAGCCAGGGAGGCTCAGGGGTATGCAGCCACTCGTGCCCCCCAGGATGGTGGGGCCTGCACGATCCAGCACAGGGCAGCCCCCTGCATCCCCTGAAGCCAGGACAAGCATGGGTGCTGTGCCCATGACACATGCCTCACCATCACCAGAGCTGCTCAGCTTGTAGTAGGGGTTGCAGTGGTACTTGATCAGGTGCTCCACATAGCCATGTTCTATCTCCACAGGCTTTGCACAGCTCCGCTCTGCAAGCAGAGGATGTTCAGCTGGCTCAGAGGACTCAGCCCAAGACATCACCCCACTTCCAGCAGGTCCCTCCCCAGTCCTGCCTTCCCTGCCCCATGCCTGCTTCTTGTCAAGTTCCAGTGCTCCCACCCTTGCCCTGGAAGTACCGGTGGCAGTTGCAGTCTCCAGCACAGTCCAGGCCAGGCCAGTAATCAGCAGCACTACAGGTCTGTAGGGGAAAGAGGACACACTCAGCAGAGATCTCCCACCCTCTGCTCCTGCCTGTGGGATCCATTTGGAGCACTGCCCCAGCTCATACCCAGCCCTGGGGTCTCCCTCCCCAGAAGGGCAGTACACCAACCTCACACCTCCAGGGATGCCCCTTAGGCACAGCCTGGAGAACTTGCCTGGGCCAGACCTGGATCCTGCTGCTGTGGAGAACAAGGCTGCAGCGCTGGGACCTGTAGCGCTTCCAGGTCCTCCATGGGTCCTGCTGCAGCCCACAGCAGGGCCAGGTCATCAACCATACATGCAGGACAGACACAGCACCAAGCACATGAAGGGTGCATCAGCATCACTCACCCCATGCTCATTGTTTCCTCTCCTTGCAGCAACCTCCTTTTGCAGGTCGATGCTGTTCAGGGCTCCTTCCTCATGCCTTTTATTGCCACCTCCCTGCCCCATGTGCTCCAGACCTTCTGACCCTGCTGTATGCAGCCAGCACCTTTCCCAGCAGCAGGAGCACAAAAAGCCCCATCTGGCTCACAGCCAGCCTGGCAGCAGCTCCTGGGAAGCCTGCCAGCCCCTCTGGGAAGCTGGCTGCCAAGAGTTTCCCGGATTTTGCAGCTACCAATATACAGGGAGGGATCTGGCTGCAAACACTGGTACCCTGGCATTGTGACAGCTGCTGAGATTCACTGAAAGCAGAGCCAGCCCCTTCCCCATACCCTGTGCCACCACCTCAGTGGGCATCCAGCAGCCACTCCAGTGCTGGCAGTGGAAGCTGGGGCAGAGGAGCCAACTTCCATACCATGCCCAGCTCTGCCCCGTTGGGGCACATCCTACAAAGCTGGGGCACCACAGAGCTCAGCACCATCAGTGTCCAGACCTGGCTGGCTGAGGGCTGCACATCCTATGCCAGGTCACTGGAGGCTCCAAGGGACTGTGGCCAAGCCAGGGTCCCCACCCTGGCTCCAGCCCCCTATCCTGGCAATTCTTGGTCCCTTGGGCACATGTTGTTTGTCAGCAAAGGCAAGGGCCAGCCCAGCCTTACGGGAACTTGCAGCAGCAATCGCTGGCCAGTGCCCAGCTGGACGTGGCTGGCCAGCAGCAAGGGCACCAGCTACAGCACATGAGCCTGCTCCAACCAGCGGAGTCTACTTCCAGCAGAAGCACAACCAAGGAGCAGCAGGAAAGGAGGAGACAGGCATCCATCCTCTTAACTACCCTAAGGTGCCAGTGTTGCAGTGAGGCCACCCCAAAACTGTCAGGAGTGTATAGGGCCAGCTCCAGCACTGAGCCATCAAAGCCTGGCCTGCTGGGGTCTGACCACTCAAACACTGCAGTCCCTCAGACTCAGGAGAGATCTATGTGCCTGGTCCCAGACACACCAGAAGAGGGCCAACCCATCCTGCACAGGCTTCTTCCCATCTCATAGGGTGCCTGTGCCCCTGAACAATACAGGGCTTGACAACTTTGGCCCAGCACCACCCATACTCATGCAACCACACTTGAAATGCAGCCTGGAGCCCAGCACAGGGTGCATCAGGGCTTGAGAGCTCAGAATCATGAACACACCAGCACTTGGAAAGATGCTGTAGCACTTGAGGAAAACAGGGTGACATAGCACTGTCTCGGAGCAGCAGGTTTGTCCCTCAACATCAGACTGCCATGCCCTAGCAGGGGGAAAAAGCAACACATGATTGTGCCTCCATGCCAACTCATCAGCCTCACAGTTTACTCAGACAGAAGCACGGCCTGCAAGAGAGTGGTGGAAGCTGCCCTAGCCTGCTCATGGGGCACAGACCACAGCCCACACACCAGGCTCTGGCAGAACAGGGCCATGCTTGAGGCCAAAGCTGCCAGGACTGCCATAGAATTACATAGAATAAACCAGGTTGGAAGAGACCTTCACAGAGCACAGACCACAGTGCCATAGGACAAGGTGAAACTCAAGCTCATGCTCCCAAAGGCAAGACAGCCACCTCCAGACTGGGAAAGCAGACCCTCCCCAGGAAAAGCACATAAAAATCTCGACCAAGCCAGGTCACTTCCCTATTAGAGCAGCAGTAGGCACCACCTGTCCAAAGGAGTCTCTAGGAACCAAAGAAGCTGGTGCAGGGGGCTGCAGAAACTGAGAAGCAGGCATATGACAGCCCTGATGTGAGCTGAGGGTCACTGAGAGCTGTGTCAACAGTCCTGCTCCTCCTGTAAACAAGCTTACTAATGTGCTGGCGCAATCCTGCTCCACAGGGTGGATTGCGAGAGCCAGAAGAGGAAGCAACATCTCCAGGGCAAGCTGTGTTGCGTAAGAAAAGCCCAAGAAGTCCACAGAGTCTGGGGCAAAACAACAGTCAATGACAGGAGCCCCAAAGACAAACCATCCTCCAAAAGCATGAATGAATAGGGCCTTTCTGTATCAAGTGACAAGGCACACAGCTGCTTCTGAACATCTATGTACCAGCAGCAAAGGGAAGAAATGGTGTCCAGCACCTCCCAAGGGCCCAGCCTCAGGCAAAGGTCTCTGTGAAGGGAAGTCTGATGAGCTTTGTGGCATCCATCCCCAAGCTGTTACCCTGCAGCTTCTACCACAGAAAAAATGCACTGACTGAGCAATCCTGCACAGCTAAGGAGAGCTGTGTCCCTCCAGCTTAAGGGGTGTCCCCAGAGCAGCACACAGGACATGGTGAACTAAACATTTATTGACACTCAGGCAGGACCCAGGGCCTGCAGGGTTGTTACAGAATCACGTGTGGAGAGGGGAGGGCAGGGAGTGCACAGCCTGCTGCAGGGCCTGCAGCACAGAACCAAACATCAGCCAGAGCTGGCAGCACGGGCTGCAGGATGCCTGGCAGAAGGGATGGTCAAGACACTGCTTGTCCCACAGCTTTGGGCAGTAACAGCAGGGAGGGTGTGCTCTCTCCAGGAAGAGCTGCAGCAGAAGCCAGGGCACAGGACTACCTACAGCCATAGGGCTGTCCCCCGCAAGGGGCCCACCCCACCATCCAGCAGAGACTGACCCAGTACTGGTGTCTGCTGGGGAGCCAAATCACAAGAAAGCCAAATTAAGGTCCTTCACAGCAGGACCAGTGCAGAGGCCACCACCCCTGCTGTTCCCCACCACTGCATCCCCAGCTTCACCCATCACTGACCCTTCTCACAGGCTTGGACCAGGACCTCAGCTCAGCCCCAGCCTGACCAGCAGTGGAAGTGTCAGTCTTGCCCTTGCTTGGCCACAGGTCCTCCCAGCTGGATGTTGGTTGGTCAGCATGTCAGCACCGGTGATCTGCTCCAACTGCCTCCATGACGTTCTTGAAGCCCTGCTCCCTAAGCAGGGACAGTGTGATGGCACCGCTGGCCTGGCACCGCAGCACCACTGCTGCACCAGCATGCAGCTGCCCAGATCCACCCTGGGTCCAGGGCTCCCTGGGGAGGTGCCAGGCTCCTCACTCACCTCAACAGCTCCTCCAGTTCCCGCTTCACTGTCCCCACCACCAGCGGCCCGTGGTACACAAGTGCTGTGTACATCTGCACAAGGGAGGCTCCAGCACGAATCTTCTCCAGGGCATCACGCCCGCTGCTCACTCCACCCACCCCAATGATGGGCACCCGGCCTGCAGGCAGCCACAGGGTCAAGACAGCATGGGTGATACCAGCACACACCCCCAAGACCTGCTCTGCCCCTACCTTGGGTGAGGGCATACATCTCCCTGATGGTCTGGGTAGAGAGCTCCCGCAGGGGCTTTCCACTAAGGCCTCCAGCCTCCGTGCGCTGCCTGCTCTGAAGGCTGCTGGGGCGGCTGACGGTGGTGTTGCTGATGATCAATCCATCCACACCTAGCTGAGGGGAGCAGCAGCATGAGGACATAGCTGACACCTGTAGGCCACCCAGTCTTATCCCCAGACTGCCATGCCAGGAACTCCAATACCTCAGCAACATGCCTGGGGACAGAGCAGCTGCCCCTCACTGGTTGGACTGTCCCCAAGGTCTGGGTGGCACACACAGGTCCTTGCAGACTCAGGGCTACCCAGGACACTATGTCAACAGCTATAGGCCCACCTATCCTTTCAGAAAAGTGATTTGTCAGAAGCATTGTGGTCCTGCCCTGTGCTGTGCCGGGTGAGCATGAGACTTAACAGCATAGCTCCTCACCAGCCTGCCCTTCCCACCTGCTCACCTCGCAGACAACACTAGCAATGTCCTGCTTGTCCAGCACACTGAGGTCAGGGGCAATCTTCACCAGCACGGCTGGCTTGCGCTCACAGGGCAGCGCATCCCTCTCTGCCAGCACCTGTAGTGACACATGCCCCCAGGGTCACAGAGCAGCACATGTGGGGAAGATCTCCTGCCCCAGACTGGGAAGATGTGCACCCACTGCCACAGGCAGCATCACAACCGGCCCTGCTCTCCCAGGAAGGCAATGCCAATGGGATGGGCACCAATGGCGCAGGGCCTGGGCCAGAGGACCCACAGAGGACCACACTGACTCCCAATGCTGTGGGTTGGGTGGCTTGCTAACCCCTTGCACTGGTCAGTGCCTCCCTGCTCATGTGTCCTTTGCTGGAATACAGTGCCCTGGTGACCCCCTCTGCCAGCAGCTGCTCAGGGGACACATTGGTAGCTCTACCCACCACTCCAGGAAGCCACCATGAGCATGCAGTGCTGCAGCTGTGGTCCAGGACAGCTGTGAGGGTCACCCACCTTGGTCAGCAGTTCCTGCAGCTCAACCTTGCCCTGCAAGTTCCGCAGCCCTGGGGTGTTTGGGCTGGACACATTTACAACCAGATAGTCAGCCAGAGGGCCTAGCGTCCGGACACCAGCCACATAGTCCGCTGCAGCATCAGTGGAGGTCTTGTTCTTGCCCAGGTTGACTCCAAGGGGCATCCCCGCTGAAAAACAGACATGGCTGAACCAGGGCAGCAAGACCAACCACTACCCAAGGGGCTAGGGTGCCTGACAAGGGAGACCACAGGACCAGCTAAAACTGAGATCATAGAATGGTCTGGGTTGGAAGTGACTTCCTAAGGTCACCTAGTCCAACTCCCCTGTAGTGAGCAGGGACACCCTCTACTAAATCACATTGCTTGGAACCTGGTCAAGCCTGACCTTGAGTATCTCCAGGGATGGAGCCTCAACTACCTCCCTGGGCAAACTGTTCCAGTGTTCCACCACCCTCATGGTAAAGAACTTGTTCCTAACATCCAATCTAAATCTGCTCTTCTCAACTTAAAACCATTGCCCCTCATCATACCACTACAGGCTTTTGCAAACAGTCTCTCTCCAGCCTTCTTGTAGGCCCCTTTCAGGTAGTGGAAGCCTGCTATTATAAGGTCTCTCTAGCACCTTCTCCAGGAAGATGCAGCCCATGTGTTTCAGAGGTGAGCCTGGGACTCGCCTGCTGCCACAGGAGTATCAGCATAGCTGGCCTAGTCAGCATCTCCAAGCACTGCAGCTTCCAGCTGAGCCACCTGGAGGAGGCTGTCCTTGGAAACCATCCAGCTGGGGCCCTCTTGTCTTTGCCTAGTCTCAGCAGACACATCCTGCCCCGAGCAGCAAGCAGAGCCTCTATAACTTAGATGTGCAAGGAGAAAGGTGGTCAGAGTCCCAAGTGGGTTCTTGCTGTCCAAGTATACCTCACTCCGGCCAGGGCCCTTCCGTGCCTATACACTGCTGTTACATATCTTTCCTGGCCTATAGCTACCTGGGAAACACCTAAACCCATCTTGCAGACCCCAAGAGCAAAGGCTTGTAAGCTTGTCTCACCACCAGTGAGCCTGGACTGTGTCTCCTGGCGAGCCCGCAGCCTGCGCTCCACTGCAGCATGGCCATGGCTGTTGAATCCATACCTGCCACACAACAAAGGAGGACTGGGATAGCATCCACCAATCCCAAGCAGAACACAGGAGAAACCAGAGTGAGACAGCTTATGGGCCACCACAGAGGAGCCACCTTCAGATCCCACCTGTTAATGACTGCCTCGTCCTCCACTAGCCGGAAGACTCTGGGCTTCGGGTTCCCCTCCTGGGGCTTGGGTGTGACAGTCCCCACTTCCACAAAACCGAAGCCCATCTTGTACAGCCCGTCCACAGCCTCTCCCTGCTTGTCGAAGCCAGCCGCCAGGCCCACTGGGTTGCGGAACCGATGCCCGAAGACTTGCACCTCCTGCGGTGCAGGGGCTGGGTCACGCATCGTCAGGTGAAAGCCAAGAGGGCCGGAGCCCACCAGCTCCAGGAGCCGCTACCAGGACGGTCTCACCTCAGCCCCCTCGCTCCATCCCCTCTGCCCTGCAGTGTGTCCTCACCGGGTGCCTGCCCTGGGGACGCACAGTTCTCGCCAGCGCCGCCTCTTGCGCCCGGGTCTGGCCCGGCCCAGAAGCCCCCCGTAAACCCACGGCTCACACGGACTGCAACAAGTCATGCTGTAACGCGAACCCTATTCACGCCGCGAGGCCCTGCTATCCCCCCCGGCTGCCCCCTCAGGCCAGTCCTGCCCTGCTCCCTGACTCCCCCACACACTCGAGTCCCCAGCCGCCGCAGAGCCGCACCAGAGCAGGGCCGTCGGGACGCGCGGTCGGCAGCAGCCCTAGAGCAGCAGCACGCAGGGCCAGGCCGTGGGCGGCCTCTGGGGGGAGGACGCGGAGGGCGGGCATCGTCGCCGTGTAGAGCCGCTCGTCACCCGCAGCCAGCGCCGAGCCCAGCAGCAACCCACAGCCTCCTAGCGCCGCCGCCAGCACCCTCAGTCGTCCCTGTGAGAGGTCGTCAGCTGCGGCCGCATAGGTACCGCACTTCCCATTACATACCAGTACCCCACCCCTATCCCTCGCGCTACGCACTCCCCACACCCATCCCGTACCTGCCCCCGCCCTGGTACCCATCTCATCCCGCGTCCCGCCCCGGCACTGCCTGCCCCAGCCCCAGCTGGCACCAGCCCGGCCTTCCCCGTCGCCCCGGGACACCCCCCACAGAATCCCGCCAGCCGCTCACGCGCAGCAGCGCCGCCATTTGCTCAGCCCGACACGGGTAGGGACACTTCCGGGAGCTCGCCCCCCTAATTGGTAGATGTTGGGCAGCGCCCGCCAATGGGGGCGCAGTAGCACTCAAGGCGGGCGGCCAAACGGCAAAGACGGATTCTGGAGGGGGCCCACCCTAACTCCGCCCCGGGGACCCGGCGCGGCAGAGCTCACGGCGTCAGCCCCGCGGGCCCCGGGGCGCAAGTAGGGCCCGAAACCCAGCAGGATCAGAGCTGTCCCCGCCACCCGCTTCCACACCCCGGGGACTCCCACAACCGCGCACCCCCAGTGACAGCGTGCCACAGCTGCTCACAGGCCTCGACTTTATTGGGAACCAACTGTAAGCTACAAACCAACAGCTCCACAGAAAGGTTGTGTGAAAGGATTCTGCACGGGTACAGACACAGAGCACCTCCCGTGCGCAGTGCGGGACCAGCTGCCAGCACTCTGCCAGCACTCGATCAGAGGACAGCAAAGGCACTACCTCAAATCCAGAGTCCCCTCACATGCCTAGTGCCCGGTGCACTCTGCAGCACAGCCAATGCCTGCCTGGCTTGCACTGCTCAAACTGTGCTGCCCTTCTGTGAGCAGGACAGACTACCTGCCAAGAATACCAGGACAGCCAGGGAGGACTCCCCAAGTGGGAGCCAAAAAGAACATTAGTCAAACCAGAACCAGGAGAGGGAGATGGCAGTGGTGCCAGCATCCTGCACACCCTCAAAGGGCAATACCATGCCTCCTCATCATATTCCCCACCACAGCCCCCACTAGCCAAAGGTCCTACAATAGGGACTTAACCATCTCCCACCACACAGGCCACAGAGCAGAGTGGCAGTGTGTGGACGCTGCTGCCCTTTCTGCCTAGGTCAGAGGAGAAAGCCCCATCCTGTCTCAGACTTTGCCTCCCTTCCCTGTGGGACGAGCAGAGAGCCAGAAACAGCACCCAGAAGATCAGTACAGCTTTCCTGTACAGCTACCCAGACTGGACAGGGCTATTCCCTGTTCCAGCCTTACAAGATTCCCCATGTCTCACCTCCTGGAGCAACAATGATCAGGAAAGTGGCAGCACTTGGTTTAAGTACAGCAGGAAGAGAGCTCGAAAAGAAGAGCATGTTCATTTGAGGTTAATAGAGGAAACCAGTTTCAAGGGGAGTGTTTTTCAGAGAGAAGCAGCTGTCACAGCTCCTGCCCCACACACTGGGCTTACAGCCCAGTTTTATGTTTTCTTCTTTAGCTCCTCAAATCTCCGAGAAAGATCATCAAAGTCAATGTCTTCAGAGGCAGAAGAGTTGGCGCCAGCAGATGCTGTGGGCAGCGTGTCTGGCACGGATGGCAATTCAGGCAGTACAAAGTTATCAATGGTATTAGGAGCTCCAACTTTTGGTTTAGGAGAAGCTTCTGACTTGGGCCCAGGCCCTGTAATAAGAGATGTATCATTTCACCTCACCATCACCACACTCAGCATGCCAAACAGCCACATGAAGAAAGGTGGCTGTACCAAAAAAGCAGTACATCTGTCTGAGCAAGACCACACAGCCCCAGCTGCACATAGCATCAGTGGACAAAAGCACCACATTTCAAGGGTGCATCCATGGCAGATCTAGACTGTGACCCTATCTCATGGCAGCACCAGACAGTAGGAGATTCTCCTCCGCTACCCATGGCCAGCAAGGGGTGGGCTGAAGCTCCCACATGCCTACACTGTCTGGATTGCATCCCAGGGATTCAAAGTCCCGGTTTTCTCCACTCTGACACCTCCTGGAGACACATGCAGCATTACAAACTGTCACATGGCTGCCAAAACAAAGCATATCACCAGATCCAGTGCAACCATGGCCCTGTATCCTTCTGCAGGCACCACCAACACTCCCCAGAGGATTCCATCAGACAATCTGAAATCCATGCCGGAGCTGGCAAGTGCCTACTTATTCCCAAACCCCCCTCTGGCCCTATCAAGTGCTAGCAATAACAAGTGCATTTAGAACACACAGAGCAGGCTCACACTGCACAGGCAGAACTTTGTTATGATCCAGTCATGTATGCATGAAGCACTTTGTGAGCCTTTAGGCAGGTGGACCAACAAGTAACAACTATCTCTATTAGTCCTGTTCTGTTGTGCACAGCCCCCATACTGACATAAATACAAACCTATCCACCTCCTTAGCACCTGCTTCTTTCATTAGGTTGCTGCAGAACAATATTATTTATTTACAGTGTGCAAAACCATCACTTGGAGCTAACTGGTGCTTTCCCATTTTATTCTGCTTCAGACCAACACCTCATCAGTTGGTCTGATGACTCCAAAGCCAGACTCTAGTTCTTGAGTTTCCCAGTGGAAGACTGGATCTCCCCATTTTGAGAGGACACATTCCAATTCCATGAGACTTCTCTCCAAACTCAAATCCAGCTCCCAAGATGTACCAAGTTCTATACCTCAGGTCCTCTATGGAAAGCTTCCTCCCAGGGACACCAGAATAACCACATCCCCTCTCCACCCTTGCTTCCCACACCTCCCCACATACTCACCCACCACTGGCACAGAGGCATCCTTGTCAGCACTGGGCTCATCGATCTGAAAAAGACTCTGTTATTACAGCTCTCTCTCCTGCCAGGCAGAGGCTCACACCCTGTGGAGGCACTGGGCCACAGCAACCCTGCTCACAGAGCAGGGCACCCCCCACCCCTCCCCAAGAAGGCAGGCAGCCCTGGCATCCAGTACACTCAGAAGAATCTGTCTCTTCTCCCAGGTAAAGGCATCAGTGCTTCAACTTTCCTCCCCCTCCCTGTCAATCCAAGAATCCACTGGCCATATTCTGGACCTGAGTAAACAGAGCACATCTGCTAGCAGGTCTGAAGTACTTATCAAGGGCTTAAGTAGGAGAAGAGTGTTCTCTTCATCACAGCTATGGCCTCCTTTCATAAACAACAGACAGGTCCTTGTGACCAGTAGCAAGGTTTGAGATGAGGCCACCTCAGGTCTGCAGCATGGTCACTTGTGCCAGTTTAGCTCCTCATCATTCCCTGTGGCTACAGGTGGTGACATCTATTCCCACCCACTAACAGCTGCTGCATCTGTGTCTGCATCTCCTGCACTCAGGAGCTGCTGTTCAGCTTGTACAAAGTGCCAGCACATGCTCATGCTTGGCTACACTCATCCCTACTCAGGATACTGAAAACCAAGCAGTACATCACCAAAAGCAAAATAGAAGGAATAATTATGAATGGAAGCAACATAGCCAAGCACAGAAAGAAAAGATTCAAGCCTCTCCTTCATCTTCCCTCAAGACTAAGACATGCCTGAGAAAGGAAAAGTATTTCAATATATGTCATATGGGTGAGCCAAAATTGTCATCCAGGCTAACTATTCATAAGCTCAAAAGCTGTAAGTGAACAGACTGAAGTGATAAACCTGTGCTCACTGCAGAAAACGAGGGCTTGTGGACTCCACTTGCTAACTGTTTATCACCATTTTAACAACATAGTAAAATAAACCTTGGCTTTCCTTTGCAGCCGAAGCACATAGCTGAATGAGGAACTTCTCACAAGTCATACTCCAATGACGACGATGATCCCATCACATGCAGTGGTTCACCACACCCACAACCACCACCAAGCACCACCCTGAAAGCTCCAAAGGTTGATAGCAGTGTGCTTTGTCTCTTCTGTGGCTACCAACACACCCTTTTGAGCTTCCCCCTGCTGCCTTCAGCCTCAGCTCAAGCACTTACAGACTCATATGTTGGAGGAGTTGCTGGAATTGGTGGTGGATGTAGGTTACTAAAAGGCTGGTAGGTCCCCACTGGTAGGCCATTGAAGTTCTCCTGTACAGAGAGATTACAGCCATGCATCAGACTACTCACCTGAGAGAGTGACCATGGGACACAGCATACCTATAGCTGCTGTGAGAGTCAGAGAAAGCAGTAATACAAGATAAATGCAGGCAAGCATGCAATCTGATAAAGTTAGTACTTTAGAAAAAGACTCTCAAGTATTAGGTCAGATATAGTCAGCTGGAGCAACCAGACCCAGCTAACAGGACTGGGGATTATTCTAATGAATAAGCATGACTGAACACTTCACCTTTCAAGTTATCAGAAGTACCAGGACACCAGGGCAATACTCTGCATTAGTCAGACCCCAGCCACCTCCCCACTGCAGTATCACAAAACAGGAGGAAGGAGTTCACTGGCTCACACTAGACTTTGCATTAGCCTTACTCATAACTCAGCAGTGCCTCAAACACCTAGACTTGGCACAAGTCCTCAGCATATTTATGCCTGAGCCATCCAGCAGCTGATGATCCTCAGCCCAGATTTTCTACAAAAACCACTAGAGCATTGTTGGGACCATATTAAGATTGCAAACATTCCATTGTTCTGCCACTCCCCTATCTACACACATATCCTGTAAGTGACTGAACTCAGAGCACAGTGCTCTGTTCACCTCCCACCTTCACCCTTGCAACAAATCATTTCCCAGAGCCACTGGCCTGGAGCTCTTCCCTTGCAGGCCTGAAGGCGGGGCGCCTCCACATTTTTCTGTGCTGCTCCCATTACCCAAAACACCTCACTACTTTGACTGAATCTTGACACACTACCAGCCTAACAACTCCAAAGTGCAGCTCCAACCTCTGGCCAAGAGCCCAGCGGTCAGAGGCTGCCTCAGGAGTTAAGTCTGGCTTCCTCTGTTCCCTGAAGGCAAAGGGGGATGGCTGGAGAACAGGAATAGGAACCTCCACACTCAAGAAGCAACATGAAGCTTCACCTGCAACACTCAATTTCCACCCCAGTCTCACACCAACACAATGGCCTTCTGAGACATCAAGTTGTCAGGTAGGGACACCCCTCAGCTAGCAGGCACAGTCAGTCAGGTAGGGACACCCCTCAGCTAGCAGGCACAGTCAGTCAGGTAGGGACACCCCTCAGCTAGCAGGCACAGTCAGTCAGGTAGGGACACCCCTCAGCTAGCAGGCAGAGTCAGTGGTGCTTTTCAGTTCCACTGAAAAAGGGAACACTCAAAGCAAAGGCACTTACCGGTCCCTTTGCAGGTGGATAAGAAAAGGGTGGATTTGGTGCTGGCATGGGCATAGGCATCATCACTGGCATGGGTACTAGTCCATCATGACCAAGCATCGGGGCTGTAAATCCACCACCTCCTCCTCCTCCAGGGCCACCCTTCTTCACATCATCTGTGAATCCCACATCAATCAGGTCTGCCTCTCCACCTGCAGGGGCTTCAGCCTGGAGTGAAGGGGAAGGATTCTGCTCACCAACAATTCTCTGTTCTGATCACAGCCCTCTGAACTGCATTAGATGCATCTCTGTCACCAGACAAGATGGGACAACACAAGGACATGACACAAAAAGAAGAGGCAGCAGCTACACAGTGACATAACTGGGAATCAGAAAGGGAAACAGACTACAGCCCAACTATGGCTGTGGGAAGGAGCAGGACTTGTACTGTGCCAGGGCTGTCTGGAAGATACCAAAGCATCACTACCACCAAGTTTGCAGCAATGTCACAGCCCTGTTGCTCTGGAAGCCCACACAGCACTAACAGGATGCTTCAGCCACAGGAACACAGAAGGGAGCTCCAGGCTGGCAGGTGCTTCACTCACCATCACCACGGAGTCAGGTTCATAGGGCACATTGTAGTTCTTAGCAATCTCAATGAGGTATCTCTCCACCAGTATCTTGGGTGGTGCCTCCACGCTCAGCTTGTGCATGAGCTGGAACACAGAAGTGCAGAGATTCAGTGGGACGGGGCTGCTTTCCTCCCACACACAGGGACTGCAGCACTCTGCTCCCACGCTCCATTGCAGGCAGGCCCCAGCAGCTCAGCTGGCCCACCCTACTCCACAGTGAGCCACAGGCATCAGCCACGGGCCACAGGAAAAAGGGGCACAAAGCCACAGCAGGCCTGTCTGCTCTGCCAGCTCCACCAGTTCCTTACCCTGTCATTGACTGTCCCAATCTGGTTTGTCCGGCACAGCTTCCCATACTCCTTGCTGTACTTTGCACACAGCTGGTCAGCAACCTGCAGCAGAAGAGAAATTCTGGGAACATGCACACCCTTGCCCTCCCCCATCGCTGCTGTAGCCCCTACAGCTACCCCCTCCCCAGATCACCCTCATTTCTGCCATAGAGACCCCACCTCAGCAGCCTCAGCCAGTACTGATGCTCCAGGGACACCTATAATGGGGGCTGTATCTGCAGAGCTCATAAACACGTCCTCTGCATTAATGACACTAAGTCCTGGACCAAAGCTTCCACCCGCTTCTGGCAGTGCCACCCCCACCCCGCACGTGTAACACCTTTCAAACAACCCTACTCACAATCTTTAACTCAGCCACTTCTGACTGGAGTCGTGGTGCAGCCCAGATCAGTGTAGATACTGCTTCTGCCAGGCCAGAGTCCAGCTCCCTGAGGACAACAGAAGACAATGCTATCTCCACACCAAGCACCTAGACTTTGCTGTCTTCAATCTGCTTAGCCTGAAAGTCCCCATCCTACATGCTGGGCTCCAGAGCCTTCCCTGCTTGGAGAAGAAAAGGTTTCTGGAGGCCTCAGGACACCAAGACAAGCACAGATGTCTTTTTGTACCCCAGACCTGCCCCCAGGAGTACACCTCCCTGATCCCTGGGCCCTCTCCCACAGCACATCCTCTAGAACACAGCTTACTTCATGGACTGAATCAAGCCAAAGCGGGCTAGCAGCAGATCACAGTACAGCTCCAGGATCTCCATGGCCTCCACAAGGTAATCTTCACGGATGATGTGCTCCACACGAATCCTGGCACGCTCATCTTTCCCTGCTGCCAGATAATCTGCAATCTCCTTCCTTGCCTTCTGGGCCAGCTCAGCTATGGTAGATATCACCAAAGCAAATCACTGTGCTGGCAGGGACTGCTGTCTCTGCACCCACCCACAGCCCCCACCATACACAAAGCCATCATGAGCTCCTCTCTCTCCTTTATGGTGCCTTTGCAGTGCAACACACTCAGCCACGGCTTGGGGGAGCCCCTGTGTCTATGTCCTAGCACAACAACTGAGGACAGTGAATGGGCTTTTAGCTGCTACAAACACTCCCACCCCTTCAGTTTTCCTGTAGAGTCGATCAGAATCATGGATCTTATCTGACTCTGAGTACAGAAGGACAGGACAGGACTTTTGGGAAAGACTCCCACAGCCCCCAGGAAATTCCCCACTACACTGAGAGCACAGAAGGCCCAGAAGCCAAAATGGTATGTCAGTCCAGAGAGTTCACAACTGCCACCCCATGCACCCCATAAACTGCACTCTACCCCTTGCCAGGAGACTAGACAGAGGTCACATTCTGGCCAGTTCTGGGTACTCACACACCAGGGCAGGCTGCAAGGCCTGGGTCTAGTAAGGAGGAATATAAGACTGACCCATACTCATGCCATGTAAGTACCATGACTCCAGAAAGACCTCCTCAAGTCTCCTGAGCCCCAAAAGCATCCTGGGTCACACCTGCTCCCTGAAATACTCACTCTTCTTTTTCTCCAGCAGTTTGAGACGATTTATGACGAGGCGCAGGTTGACTCGCAAGCGCTCTGCCTTGAACCCAGAGCCCAACATGATAAATGCTCTGTGGGAAAGAGAAAAAGGTCACTGGAACCAAGAGCTGTTAGTCAGGACACCAGTCACTGTTTTACTTGGGAGGGAACAGGGGGGAAGAAATAGTCTCCAAACAGCCAGGCACAGACCTGCTATTCCTGAGTCTGGTCATTTACAACTGACTGGACCTACAGCACTCACCATTCCCTTTCCCACTTTGTAACTCTGCATCTGCCCAACACCAACTGGGAATAAAAACTTCCCAGATAGTCTCAGATAAGACTGAATCTTAATCCCAGAAAAAATGTAAGATGATCAAAAACTGGGAATACTCCATGAACAGGGTTAGAACACATCCCCTAAAGCTAAGGTCTATTTAATCCAGACAAGTGACATTAGCCACTGATGTGAATGCCAGAATCCAGTGACATTTCAATAAACATTAAACACCTACCAGCAGTGGTCTAGGAAAAGGCAACAGTGCCTCAGCTCAATAAGTTGAGCTTACTGAGACAGTGTTTTGAGATTCCATTTAGCTCTACATTTTTAAGAAGCTCAAGTGACACCCCCCCCATTGCAAACAGCACAGCTCCTGAGGACATGCTCTCATTCACTTACTTCAGAAGGGGTCAAGATGCCATCTGTGACAAATATCACACAGGCAAATCCCCTCTTCTCTCTGTTACTTCATTGACAAAAACTCATCTTTTAAAAAAAAAAAAAGTGAAGGTCATCTGCAGGAACCAAGCCAGCCTCTGTCCTACTAATATGCAAGTTGTAAGCCAGTTGTATAATTAAGGACTGTACAAATGAAGGTTGTTACAGTCCTGTCATTGGAAGGAAAGAGCTGCTGCAATTCCATATTCCCCACACTCTTCCTGCTCACTTGAACACATGTTCTGGTGCTTCTCCAGTCTCCTATAAGCCAGTATAACCCTGGTTCAGTCCTTCAGAAAACTACCCAGGAAAACCTTTTATCACAATATTTGGTTACGCCAAGAACTGTTTATCAAAACCTGCTTTCTGAAGAGCTACCACATTAAATAGAAAGATCTTGGCTTGCACTTGAAGGATAGTCTAGAACAGACACTCGGGCACCTGTTACACAAGTGTTTCACGTAAGTTTTATCATTGCCTACAGCACGCCCAGTTGATTTAGCTGATCTATTCCCACATCCATACAGCTATTTCACTGAGGCACTGAACCAGCCAAGTTCAAAAGACATTGCTACAGAAATACATATGCATAACTCTGACGCCATAATAAGTTTTGCCCTTCTGCAACTGGATCATGCTCCCACAACATCAAAATAGCTTCACAGTGCTGCAAGAAAGTCTCAGTACGAATCTGTAAAAGTACCGATTAAGTAACTACTCTGAACAACAGTAGCCTGCTTTAACAGATCTACTCAAAACACTGCCATGAAGCAGCTTCCAGCTCACCAGACATTCTTCCGCAGCCACCCTGCACTCACTCTAACAAAAAGTCCTGCTGTCCTCACTCCCCGGCTCTCGGCCGCGCTGCTGCAGAAAGCCTGATCAGTCCTCCCGCCCCGTGCCTCGCCCTCCCTGCCGACGAGCTGCTGCCCTGAGCAGCAAAGAGCCTGCGGCCAGGGTGGTGTCCGGCTGCGCAAGTTACCTCAGGGCTCGCCGCGGAGCTGACCAGCGGCCAGGAGACCGCGGGTGAGCTTCATCAGCTCCGCGGCGCCTTGACGAGGCTGAGGGGAAAAGACTTCCCCCGCCCCCAGTGCTGGCGTTCCCAGCACCGAAGTGCCGTAGGAACGTCCCACGGCGCGGGCGGGACAGCCCTGGGCCTGCCCTCAACCCGACAATAGGAGCAAGGCACTCCGCTCACTACCAGCACCTTTATCAGCACCGAGCGCGCCCCGCCGCACCGAGCTCGACCACCACACCACAGACACACTCACCGGCCGCCCTTCCGCGCAGGCTTCAGGTAACCAAAATGGCGGGCCCCGACCGCAACACCTGACTAGCGCGGAGGGATCCACGAGCCCAGCCCCCCCCAGCTCCTTACCTGGCGTACGACTGAGCTGGTGGGGCAGCTACGGCTGAAAAATCGCAGAGATGTCTTTCCGCACAGGCGCGGCGGCGTTCCGGGGAAGAAGCATCAGCGACACGAACGAGGGGAGTGATGCTGAGGAACTAAATAATCCGGCGGAGGGATTTTAATCGCGTCAGTGTAATGTGTTCGACTCATAGACGCCCGCCGGTTCCCGTCCCCGGCGTGGAGGTTCCGGGAGCACGGCGTTCCGCGGAGGTTGCCCCTGCCCCTTGTCGTGAGCCCCGCCTCCACAGGGACAGGACCCGCTCGATTGAAGGCACTGCGCAGAGACGAAGGAAGACGAAGAGGTCTCCCGTTTCCCGAGGGCCAGGCAGCAGCGGTGGCGCCGCCGTGAGAGGGTCGGGCGCCCGTAGCCCTGGTACTGCGGTAGCGGCCGCTTGGAGGCGGAAGGTGGCCTGAGGTGGGGAAGCCCGGAGCCCTCCTCTCTGCGGGGCTCTTCGTTTTTGAACGGATGCATGAGTCCTAAACGCACGTGGTGCTTTTGACAGTAATGGTAAAACCGTGATTTTTCACCTCGCAGGGTAAGACAGACTCCGGAGAGCACGGGGACAGCCGCCTCCCGGCCCGGGCGCCGGGCTCGGCAGCGGTACGAATGAGAGGCTCCGGGAAGCCGGGCGCTGCCGGCCGGGACAGACCCATGGCTGACAGGTGAGATACTCCGAGCAACCTGCAGCCGGGCTCTGCCGGCAGGGCTCTGACAGGCGGCACGGTGCTGCCGTTGCCGGGCCAGGGCTTCCCGGGCCGTGCCGGGGGCTCCCGGGGCCGTGCCTGCGCCCGTGCCCGCGCCGCGCGTTCTGGCGGCGCCGCCATCTTGCCCGTCTGTCTGTCCGGCAGCCCTTTGTCTGTCTGCGGCTCCCCGGCGCCTGCAGCGGGACTGGGTAAGGCGAGCCGGGCCGGGCCCGTCCGCCGGCGGGGCCCCCGCGCTGGTTTCTGCGCCCGCGCGGGGCCGGTCTCTGGCTGTCTGTCCGGACCGACTGTCTGTCCGGACCGGCTGCCGGGCTGCGTCCCACGGTGGTCCGGCGGCATCTCTGGGGCGCGGGCTGGGTTCCTCCTTCCGTTCCGCTGCCAGAGTAGCGGCGTCCGTTTGCCTATGTATCCATCCTCTTTCGGGCTGGATCCCTCCTTCAGCCACCTCCCGTGTGCTGGGACCGCTGGCTGCACCCCTCAGAGGAGGCTGAGGGCATCCCTGTGTCCGTCTGTCGGTGGGAGGCTGAGGGGATCCTTGTGCCCGTCTGTCTGAAGAGGCTCACACGATCCCTGTGTCCTGTTTAGGGGTAAGTGGGCTCAGCTCCTCCTTTTGTCTGTTGGAGCAGGCTGTTGGAACTGATTCCATCCTCCGTCAGTCTGAGGATGAGGAGTTGACAAT
Source organism: Melanerpes formicivorus (assembly GCF_026170545.1). Lineage (NCBI taxonomy): Eukaryota > Metazoa > Chordata > Aves > Piciformes > Picidae > Melanerpes > Melanerpes formicivorus. The sequence continues at coordinate 8,331,180 of NW_027142372.1, read as the reverse complement.
TCCCCTGCTTGTAAAGTTTGAGGGGGTCAGTGTGTCCCTACCTGTGTGGGACAAAGAGGTGCATCCCCCTGTGTGAGGTGGGGTGTCAGTGGTCCCTCCCTGTGTCCCCACTGCCTGTCCCAGCCCTGCCTGCCCCAGGAGGTTCTGGCAGGAGGGAGGACAAGCAGCACCATTGTTGCCCTCTGCATGTGCCCATCTGTGGGAGTGGTGAGGTCTTTCCCTTCAAAGAACATCTGTCAGCTCAAGACCTGTCCCTGGCTGGCCACACCATCCTGTCATCTGCTGCTGTGTCTGGAGCTGTGACTGTGGGGTGCTTGGTTCCCTTGTCTGCCTGGGCTGGATTATCCAGTGCCTCATGCCAGTCTTCAGTGTGGTCTGGCCTTTTGTTCTATTGGTATCTCTCTGGATAAGGGGGTAGAGTTGAGGCAGGGTTTACACATTTGGTTAGGCTTTTCCCCTGTCAGCTGTGGGAACAGACAGGAGGGAGAAGGTTGTTTGGACTGGGATTGCAGTCATTCTTAAGTGGGGCACTCTGAGCTTTCTTTATACTGGGGACAGAATTGCTTATAAGTTTTCCTGAGAACTGGATGAGACTGCCCATACAGGGTGGTTTGTGAAATGCTTGTGGATTGTTTTGGCTGCGGTAATACAGGATGTGCCCTGTAGACAAAAGGGTGAAAAGTGATCAGTGACAGCCAGCTGCCTTTGGCCAGAGGCACTGTGGGTACCAGTGGTGTGTGTGACAGACTCTTCTCTTCTCAGGTGAGCCCTCTGCTGAGGGGACCAACGCTGCCTCCGGGTCAGGGAAACATGTCCCGTCGGAAACAGACCACTCCTAACAAAGTTCACTGTGAGTATTCCGTTACGCAGTATCACAGAGTCCTTGCCCTGGCTGGATTGTTGTGGAGTGAGATGGGGAGGAGGGAAATGATGAAAAGGTGTAGTCTGTGGGGGAATGGTGGTTGTTCACATTTCGTCTTAGGGACTGTAAGTAGAGAAACTGAGCTCTGTGCCTCAGGGTAGCTGGCTGTGTCCTGACATGACAGGACAGGGATAGGCTTGACCAAACGACTAACACCATAAAGGTAGGTGTGTATGTGCAGGATCTGTAGCTGCACATTGCATTCACACTGTCACAAGTGCAAGTTAGTACACTAAGAAATGTGACTTTGGGGCTCTGGCCTGTTTTGGATAGCAAAAGAAATTCTAGGCAATGTGGTTTGTGTGTGCGGCTAAAAGCCAGGAAGTCCTGGGTTCCAGTCTTTGCCCTACCACAGACTCAACTAACTGGTCTTGGGCATGTAACTGAGGCTCAGTGTACTTCAGTTTCCTACCAGATAATGTAAAGAAAGCCATTTGCACTTTCCTTGCAGGGAGTAGGCAGTGGCTGAGTCATGTACTGGACAGATAAATGCAGTCTGTCAGATCATTCTTGAGCTGAGCTGACAGGACAGACCTCTGTTTCTCCAGCGTTGTCAAGACCCTGGCACTTGATGGCGAAAAGGCTGAAGGTGCTGTACATCAGCACGTCGTGCGGTCAGGCTACAGCAAGGTGTTAGTGGAGTTGGGATATGTGTGGACATTTGGCTGCAAAGGGAAAACTGCACATGCACGGCTTCTGTCTGACTGATTGTAGCAGAGGGAAGTTGGGGGACTGAAGGTCTGTCCTTGTTCATACCCAGCTCTGTGGCTGGAATTTGGGCTGAAAGGAGGAAAACAAATTTCTGTTTCTGTAGACATGTGAAAGCAAGGCTGATGAGAGGGCCTTGGTATTGCTAAAGTGCTGTAGCTGTCAGAGTATGAGATAGAGAACTGAATGCTGCAGCCCTAATGCTGCCTCCCTTTGTTGATGCTGCTGGCTTGCATGTCTCTCTCTTCCTGTGCTGCCTCTTGTATGGGTACAGCAACAGGAACCTATGCATGCTGTTCCCTGTACTGGGGGAAAATACACTGTGATACAGCCTAACACTCTGCACACTCACTGAGTGTACTGGCAAGAATTGCCTCTGTCTGGCACTTGAAAGCCCCATAGGCTGCTGGAGCTAGGCATGGGAGAGCTGACAAAGCTTTCCTTGGTCACCAGTGTGGCTTTTCGCATCTGCACTGACTTGTGCTCTCCAATTCCTGCTTCCGGGTGCTGGGTTCAGCAGTGGCAGAGTATAGCTTTGATTCGCCTGATGGTACACCAAGGACTTTGGAGCTGTCTTTCTCAGACAAACCTGGAATGTCCTGTGTTTTGTCCTATGATGCTAGTAACACATCTTGTGTCTTCATGCATTTGCTGTTGAGAGTGCTCAGATACTACTGCTGCTGTTCAGACCAGACTTAGATTAAGGCACACACTCAGGCTCTCCTCTCCCCTGGTGTAGTCATGGTCTCTTGTGTATGAAAACCTGGGAGTTCCACAGCTCTAAGGATGCAGGTAGCGTGTCTGTGCTGCTTAGGTCAACTGTTTTCTGCACTCCACTGCTAAGGGTTATGATCTTCAGAAGCTTGTGCTGTTTTACACAAAACTCTATGTACTCAGCTGTGCGCTGCTTTCTCAGTGAACATTCCTGGGGCTTATCTGCAACACAAGTGATTATATCTCCAGTTTTGGTCTCAGGGGAAGCTATCTGACAAACATGCTACTAGTGGGCATGAGGTTGAGGTTATGACATCTGGTGTGTCATAGAGAGGAATTCTGCGACCTATTCACCTCCTTTACACGCAGTACACTGCTACACAGCAACTATTCAACGGGAGCCATCAAGAGCTTGCAAGCAGCACCGCAAGAAAATAAAGGGACCAAAAGACAGAAGAAACATGTCAATGGCAACGTCTCCACACCTTGGGATGGAAAATCTTGTCTGTCTTATGATGAACACCACCAAATCATTGGGACTTCTCTGTCTATCTAGCCTGCTGTGTATCTGGAGGGCCCAGAAATGCCATGCAGTGCACTGACGAGGATAATCGAAGAGAGAATCAGCTCCAAGAACTGGGTGAGCCAGCCAAATGAGGAGTCAGGCTGAAACATAGCAGACATATTATTGAGACTTCTTCACAGGGACTGGAGTGGTTGGGAGGAGAGGAATAAATGGGACAGCAGGTATGCAGCTTTTAATGGAGTTGTCTGCAGCTGGGGTCTGATTTGGCAGGCCGTGGGGCTGGGGAAGTGCTTTCTGGATTTGCATAAATACCACTCTGAATATCTAACTGGACAAGTTTGGGGGAGGATGGTGCCAACTTCTTCTTTGCATGGCCACTCCATGTTATCTTCTTTCTTGGACTGACTAGGGCAAGTGACAACTGTAGGTCTCCTCTCCCTTGGTTGCGTGGAGCCACCTCTTTCCAGGGTTACTTTCCAGGCTTGGCATGGCCTTGTTTAACCTTGCTCTTGCAACTACATTTGCTGTCCTCACTTAGCACAGAAGCACTTTGTTTGGCATGCAGAGCGACTGGCTGGGAAGTGGTGTGGTTACAGGTCAAAACAGTTCTAAGTGGAAGCTGATGCATAAGGAAATTCAAAATAATACAGAAAAGATGACAAAAATTGCAATTATCACCAAAGTCTCATTGTACCTGATGGCCAGTCCTTCTACTGTTTTAACTGTAGTCAATTCCCCTTTGGCAGGGCTGCAGCATGATTGGCTTTTAATTTAATTTTGTTTTGCCACATGGTTCATAAAAAAACTCTTGGACCTGACAAAGCAGAGACACTGGAATGTACTTATTTCATTGCCAGCTCTCCACTGAACAGAGAAATACACTGCAGTCTCGTTCTTCCTGTGGAGACACCTTAATTGGTTCAATTTGGTCTTTATTCTCTCCCAGAGTCTAAACAATAAATGTCTAAAATCTCCAGGCAGGTCATCAGATCTCACACTCAAGCCCACCTGTTGCTGCTCTGTCACCTCATCAGTTGTGGGCTGCTCTCGTGCTTGCAAAAATCTGCAGGTGTTGGCACGTGCTTCCATTTTTTCCTCTCCCTGCTACCCCATGAGCTGCTTTACTTTCTATTGCTTGTACCCTTTGCAAGTGGTGCTTATTTTAGGACTCTTGAGAACAGCTTTTGTTAGTCAAACTCCTACTTCTAGCTCTCTTTGTCTTAGTCCCAACATCCCATTAATCCTCTTTCCTTCCTGACACACACACACACTCTCAGCTCTTTGGTGTTCCTTGAATTCTGCCATCTCTGGTATTCCCAGTTTGAAGAGAAAGTGTCTTGTAAGAATTAGCACCCAGCATTCAAACCCAGCAGAAATATTACTTGCATCAAAATTCTTGGTTCTTAAAGGGCTGTGTGGGCTGCTGTTGTTAACTCTTTCAATTGTGTTGTTTTTCATTTCAGTAACCACTACAGCAGTGTGGACAACCCAGAATAGCGATGGGGCAGGTGGACTAGATCCACAGTGGTGGAAAGACTTGCAGATTTCAGGTCCAGGAAAGGAACACAGAGAAGACCCTACAGGAACAGGGACTTTAAATTGATGTACAAGGAGGGAAAACAGTGGCTGATCTCTGGGAGACCTTTCTGTTTAGGAAGGAAGACAGGGGAATGACGCAGTTTCTTTTGACCTCGCTGTGTGGATTTTGGGGTGGGGGTTGTTTGTTTGTGTGTTTATTTTCCAGAACATCTGAGAGTTATCCTGCATTCATACAGTTCAAGAAGGGAAGGGCTCAGGAAAAAAATAATTTCTGGCTACCAACTTGCTGCACCACCAGATCCTAGCAGTCATAACTGCCTGTTGCTCAGTACCACAGGGTTGCCCCCCACCTCCACAGCTGCTCACCTGGCATCCCACTCATTTACAAGATTATGGAGAGGAGAATTGGAGTGCAAAGCAGAGGCATTTGTACAATCTTTCTCTGTCGGGCGTCTCTAGCTGTTTGTAAAGCAAATACAGTGACTTGTTTTGGTCAGCCTGCAGCCCTTTTGTATTTAATAAAAAAACTTCTGGAGAAGAGTCTGTGGATTCACTACTGAGTTTAAGCTCCTTTACCAAATAGCCGCGATCCTAAAGCTGCTCCCTGTCTTACTCCATTTCCAAACAAATGGAAGTGTATTCAAAGGGGGTGGGAGTGTTAAGTGTCTGCATGTGAGCAAGTGTGAGCAGAAACAATGAAAATATAACCCTAACCCTGTGCCTGTCAAATGTTAGAGCTCTAAAGCTTCATCAAAGTAGGCCTGAGTCCATCAGTAGATGAACAGGAGGATACTCTTCCCTAAGTTCTTCTGGAGGCAGTATTAGTTTAATACATGAAGAAATTCTGCATAAGCTAAAAATGGCTTTTTTAAAAGTTTGTCCTTCCCCATCCTATGATGCCTATTTAGGTCCAGGCTAGTGGAGAATGCACAAGGTGTCATCTGCTAACAGCACCGGTTTGTTAACAGTTTGCATTTCTGGCTGGCAAGCTGACAGTTCTCTGCCCTGCACTGAATCAATGCTGACTTGGTTCTGGGTGTGCCATGTGGGAAGGCTGCTGGCAGACACAATGGTTTTCTTGGTGGTTGTGAGTGATGCTCTTGTTACTCACAGGAGTTCCCTCCTCAGTCACCCCTTGTAAAGGTCACAGCTTTTATAATCCTCCAAACTGTCTGCATAGTCTGTGTGCCTGAGCCCCAAGGAACCCAGTGGCCACTAGACCCCAGGCTGCTGCTCAGTGGAAATGCAAGGGGAAAGGTGGAAGAAAACAAACACCTCGCTGCTTACACTGGCAGCTGCTGTGGTGTTTGGGAGTCCAGTTTGCTACCCTATCACAGGTAGCACATCTCCCACCACAGTTTTACATCTGTCCTCTGTCTTGCAGGTTTCCTCACTACAGCACACTTTGTCTTACAGTACTTTTTGGCCTCTGGGCTCTTATCCTGGTGGTTTATGGACATCTGCTTCTTGGAGAGGCACTGTCTGCTGCTCATACCATCTCTATCTCAGTCCCACCAATGTGGGGTTGTGATCCAGACATAAAAGTAGCACTCCAGGTTACAAAAAACATTCAGTACTGGAATGGCCTCTGATGGGGGTACATATGTCACAGCAGTCATGGCAGCACCTGCTTCTTCCAGTGACAAATAGACTTGGGGTGCTCCTCAGCACCTCTGCAGCCCCCATGGATGGTGTTCTGAAGCCTTCATTACAGAAATCTTTCTCACATTTCTGAAACAGAATAAATGCCTTCAAATGCTTTTGGAAACCTCCATGGGGATGTTGGGAACTAAAACTCTTCTCCCACAGTCTCGGTGAAACTTCTGAAAGTCTTTGAAATCTTCCATAAATTACTGCTTTATATGGCACTGCTGGAAGTTGCGAGGTAAGCACCAGGAAGGCAGTGTGAGTATGAACATGGGGCAAAGCTGGCTAAATTGTGCATCATATGGGAATGTACCTGTCCTAGTAACAGGACTGGTGTTCTCTCAAGGGTCAAGGATTCCATTGCCTGGTGATCCTGATGTGGCCTGCCGTAAATTTTCCTCTGAAGGCCAGGTTTTGGCTTTTGCTTTATGTGAAAAAAATGCACTGCGTCTTCCTTAGCATTTTTGCATTCATGCTTTGAGTGGTTCTTGAGAGCTTAGAAATCAGTTGATAGATTTAATCCAAAAGCTAGCCCACTGGGAACTTCAGCACCTTGAAGTTTATCCCAGTTATCCACTGGGAGGTAAATCACAAGAACATCTGGAACAAAGCAATTTATTTTTGTTTTTAATATGAAAATGAATGGTTGCCTTATTTTTGGAACCAAAAGTTCTCCTTAGCAGTGATTGCTGTAAGAAGGGTTCTTTCAGAGAAGCACAAATAATTGCTTCTTTTGGAATGTGTTTCCATCTCCTGCTGAGCTGAGGTACTAGTGATCAGTGTCTTTCAACACAACAGACTGTAAGCTATTCTAAATAAGCATCCATCTTTCTGAGTTCATTCCTTTAGCTTTCTGTTTGGAGCATATGAAGTGTTACTGAGATTTATTTTAGCCAGAGCCACCCCTGGACAAGGCAAGGTAGCGAAACAAGTTACCCACCATACAAACAGAACACCAGCTCCTGCACAATCACCTTCTTGAAGGGCAGCTTGTCCTCAGTCCTCCTGGGACAGAGGATGCCGAGGACAGTCCCTGGTTTGAGTATCCCTGTGGAGCACAGATGAGGTGCCAGGACCCTTGGGGAGGTACTATTTTTGTGCAAGTTGCCTGTCAGGGCAGGGAACAGGACAATGATTTAGCAGCACCATAGAGCACTATGGCTGAGCTGGGATACAGCCATAATCCCTGAGTGGCTTCCCCCACCTAGAGCTGAGCTATAGCTCTGCTGGTAGATAGCTTGGGAGCAGAGAAAGCCAGCTGGCTACATATGGCAGATAAATGGGATCTCACAGGGGTTTTTTTGTGGCTGGAGTGGCATGCAAAGAGTATGCAGAAAGCAGTCTGATGCTGTGTATTTCCACTGGCAAGACTGTTCTACGCACAGGGACTGGGCTAACATCATCAGATGCAAGAGGCTGGTGTTGCAGGGTAGGCAAGCAGAGAGGTAACTTAAGTGCATTCTGAGAAGTGACTTCAGAGGTTCTGCACAGTGCAGGTGAGCAGCCCCACACCTGTTGTGGGTTTGGCAAGTCATGGTGGTGAAAGCAATGGAATGGCACCAGTCTGACTCTTTGTCCTTGTGGCTGCCAGGGGAGCAAGTCTTTGCAGGGCTGGAGGAACAAGCCCGCCAAGCCATGATGAAGAACAACTTTTCTGGAGCTCTTGGGGACCAAAGGCCAGCCATTCATCCACTGCAAGACCCTGACTCCAGCAGCAGTGAGTTCTGCCCCTTCCAATAATGGCAAGGTAGTGAACTGGGGAGACCCTGGCAAGGGGTGAGACTAAGTGATGCATGACTTGTGGGGGTATTCTGAGGGCCATCTTACCCATCTCCTCCTCTGGGTTAGCTCTTGGCTCCCGTGCAGGACTTTGTCAGCAAACAGCAAAATTAGGGCTGCTCCTTAAGGGAAGGCAAGCCTGCAGCCAGGGACCACCACAACACAGACTGGGTAATGACCTCACCACCAGGATGCAGTCCCAGCTTACCAGAGCAGGCTGGCAACAGCAGCAAGTCCAGCCAATGGTCTAGTGGTTGTCAAGCAAGGCAGGGTAACAGCCCAGGCCCAAAGATTCTGCAGCCTGAGTTTAAATGGAGCCCGTGGTTACAGGGGTTGGGTAGAGAGCCCAAGTGATGCCAGCCATGACAACTAGGGTCTATGAGTGCCTTCAGGGTCCTGACACTTGGGAATAACTGTTCTGCATGTTCCAGGTAGCAGTGATGAGGAGGAAACCACCCAGGATGAAGTTTCTTCCCATACGTCTGAAGAGGATGGCTCAATGGTGAAAGTGAAGAAAGAACTGGAGAATGCAGAACAACCAGTGGCTGGAACCCCAGTGATGAGGGAAAATGAGGCAAGTGTGTACCAGCTCTATCTTAGCCTACCAGGGAGAGAGAAGGGTAATGTCAACAACCTCCTCTCCCCATCATGGTTGCTTACCTTTTTCTACCTCCCACCTCCTCCAAAGAACATCTCCCAGCAGGCAGATAGGGTATGAAGGGTCCTTGGGCTGCCAGGAAGATAGCAGGCACCAGCTGCCATTGTCCTGGATGGCCAAGATGATTGTACAGTGTGTCCCCTTCCTTCAATTCTGGTGCCTTTTTTTGACTGCCCCTTCCCTTCTGTTGCAGAGCAGCCTTGCCTGCTAGAACCACTGCACTAGCAAGAGCTTGGGTGCAAGCAGAGGCTAGGAGGCCTGTGGCTGTTCTCCCTGAGGTAGCCAGAGGTTTGCTCAGAGGCTACATGAAGGAATTTTCAGACTGCAAGGAACCAGCAGGACTGGGCATGCAGCATTTTATTTGGTCAAGGCCTGCCTGCAGGGTTGACTATATGCAAGGGCAGGCAGGGTTGCTATGTGCAGGGTCTATGTGCCTTTACACCAAAGTAGCTTTTCCTCCCTGTAGGTGCCTGAGAGTTTGAATGCTGACCCTCTGTTGGGGCTCTCCCAGTGCCCTCTCTGCCAGCTGGAGTGTGGAAGCAGAGAGCAGCTCATTGCTCATGTATATCAGGTAAGAGATGGTCTGAACAGTGGGAAATCTCTAGTTTTATGTCCCAAATGCAGAAACAACTCAAAGGACAGGGTAGCTTTGTTCTGGTCTTTGGAGTCACAGAACTGAGCTTCTAGCTAGGATGTGACTGAAGCTTACAGCAGTAAGCTGAGGGTGTCTTGGGGAAAGAATCAGCAAAGCACCAGTCTGAAAATCTGGAAAACAAAACTCTATCCTTAGGCAGACTCAGCAAGGAATTGCAGGCTGAGTCCAAGCAGTTCCTTGAGATTAAACATGAAAGCAATTTTTACATCATTCAGTGAGATAAGCCTTCCTCCTAATCACTCAGTTATTTATTTTGTACAGTGGTGAAGTGTTCTCATTCCAAGAGGCTCAACTAGATGGTTTGCTGTGTCTGCTGAGCTTGCCTTGGACTGGGCAGGGAGCTGGGCAGTTTGTAGCTAACACCACAGTGGTTGTTTTACAGCACACAGCAGCTGTGGTGAGTGCCAAGAGCTACATGTGTCCTGTGTGCGGCAGAGCCCTCAGCTCACCAGGATCCCTTGGGCGACATCTTCTGATCCACTCAGAGGACCAGCTGTCAAACTGTGCAGTGTGTGGAGCACGCTTCACCAGCCATGTCACATTCAACAGGTCAGGGTCACCCTGGCTGGTGAGTGGGCTTGGGTACCCACATGAAAGATGAAGTTGGGTTGCCTTAAATGACACCAAAGGCATGGCTCTGGACCCACTAAGGCCTGTAGGAGAGTTATGAACACCCCCGGTGAGATTCCCTTGATCCCTTTCTGCCTGCAGTAGTGCATCACCTGTGAAGATCTCCAGGGGCTGTGCTGTTAAAAGAGCATTCCTTAGCACTGTAGAGAGCTAGAACAGTGCAGAGAGTGCTGGGGTCTCCAGTCACTGGAGAACAATCAGATGGTTCCCTTATCCAGCAGTCCTTTAGCGTACTGCCCAGGTGGGTTCAGCATTCCCAGAGCAGGACTACAGGCAGAAATTGTGGCCTGCCTGGTGGAAGATCATCCAGTGACTGGTGTAATAGGGCTGAAAGAAGAAATCCAGAGATGATGACGAGGAGCAGCTTGCTGGGTAATTCCTGCTCTTTGTTCTTCCAGCCCTGATACTGCTCTGGGCTATCCTGATTCCTACCCCCAGATATGATGTTGCTTCATTTCAGACATTCAGATGTGTGAGCAGGAATGGTTAGCAGAGGCCTCTGTCATGAGCTGTAGTAGGGGTTCTGTTCATTGCAGCTCCCTGGGTAGTCTGAGATGGGGACTCTGCTGTCCCACCAGGTCTCCGACTGTTCTCTCTTCTTTTCAGTGAGAAGCTGCCAGAGGTGCTCAGTGCAGATCGCCTGCCAGCACCACAGAGCGAGGGTTCCTCCAGTGTTGAGGGGAAAGACATTGCCTTCCACCCGCCCGTGTACCCTGCGGGCATCCTCCTAGTGTGCAACAACTGTGCCGCATATCGTAAGCTGCTGGAGGCACAGGCGCCTGGCATGCGAAAGTGGGCGCTGCGCCGGCAGAACGAGCCCTTGGAGGTGCGGCTGCAGCGCCTGGAGCGGGAGCGCACGGCCAAGAAGAGCCGGCGGGACAATGAGACCCCTGAGGAGCGGGAAGTCCGGCGCATGCGGGATCGAGAAGCCAAGCGCCTGCAGCGCATGCAGGAGACAGACGAGCAGCGGGCGCGGCGCCTGCAGAGAGACCGTGAGGCCATGAGGCTGAAACGCGCGAACGAGACCCCAGAGAAGCGGCAGGCCCGGCTCATCCGGGAGCGTGAGGCCAAGAGGCTCAAGCGGCGCCTGGAGAAAATGGACATGATGCTACGGGCGCAGTTTGGCCAGGACCCCTCTGCCATGGCTGCCTTGGCAGCTGAAATGAACTTTTTCCAGCTGCCAGTGAGCAACGTGGAGCTGGAGAGCCAGCTGCTGGGCAAAATGACGTTTGAGGAGCAGAGCAACACCACGCTGCATTAAGCTGCAGCCAAGGACTGTGCCACCACTGCTGCACCTGCTGTGGGTACTCTAGCAGGATTCAGAACTCAGGAGGCTGCTGTGGGTCCTCGGCTGACTCTCCCCGACAGATGGTTGTGGTTTTCTCCCGAACGTGGCAGGAGAACAGCGCTGTCTGCCACAGCAGCCCTGGTGGGAGCAGATTCTGAGGATGCAGTCTGCTCTGGGGGGCAAGTTACAGCCTGTGAGCAGAAAATAAATTAATGTTCATGTTTATTTAGTGCCTTTCTTTACCTTTTCTGCTTTGTCCTGTTCATGGACCCTTCCCCCTAGATGGGTTTGGGCTGCTGCAAATCTGCTGTAGGTGAAAGCATGCCTTACTAAAAAAAGAATCTTGTTTACTGCAGCATGAATGAGGGAGCTGAGGACAACGCTGCCAGGACTAAATCCCTCAACGTTTGTGCCCATAAAGAGGAAGCAAAGGAGGATGTCACATCCCTGGAAATGGTTCTGCCCGCCCTTTCTCTTAACACTATGTGCTCATTTGCAGTAGCATTCATGGAAAAGCTAAGAGTAAACTGAGTTCCTGTTCTCAGATACCCCATATAAACACTAACAAAGGCTGACTGAGGTAAGACAACAAGCAAACAAGTTTCCTGTTTTACTCACTAGTTAATGTTCACTTAAACAGCATGTCAGGTTTGCAAGTGAAGAAGCTGATTGAATGGTAAACAGTAAGTCAGCAGGTCAGTCCAGTAATACTGTGTGGATTTGCTTTCCCCTTTATTCAGCAGTGGTGAGGCCACACCTGAAGTGCTGTGTCCAGTCCTGGGCTCCTCAGTACCAGAGAGACATGGACATACTAGAGAGTGTCCAGAAAAGGGCCAGCAAGATCATGAGGAAAGGCTGGGAGAGCTGGAACCGCTCAGCCCAGAGAAGGCTTGAGAGAGGAGGAGATGATCTTATCAATCTGTATAAAGATCTGAGGGAAGAGTGTAAAGAAGATGGAGCCAGCCTGTTTTCAGTGTTGCCCAGTGACAGGACAAGAGACAATGGGCACAAAGGGAAACACAGGGAGATTCAGTATTCAGTACTCCTAAGGTTGGAAGGGACCTCAAAGATCATCGAGTCCTGACTAGAGTAGGGAGGACACCACTGCCCACTGCAGGCTTGAACTCACGACCTTCCCATTAAGGGTCTTGTGCGCTACCAACTGAGCAGGAATGTCAGGAAACACTTTTCACTGTATGGGTGATAGAGCACTGACACAGGTTACCCAGGAAAGTTGTGGGGTCTCCCACCTTGGTGATACTCAAAAGCTGTCTGGACATAGTGCTGGGCCACTGGCTATAGGTGATCCTGCTTGATCAGGTTGGACCAGATGACCTACATGAGGTCCTTTATCACCTCAATTGTTCTGTGAGTCCATGACATAATAGTAACCTAGGCTTGTTCAACTGTTCCCATGTAGCCAAATACAACATTGCTCATCTGGGACCACGGATCAGCATTACCTCCTCTGTGAGCAGCAGTGACTTTCAGTGGTCACTGCAAATAACACTGTGGGGTGAAATGGGGACCATTAGTAACCAGAACTACACAGGTAAAATAGAAAGTTGCTTTTGCTTCCACTCATCACCAAAACCAATGGGAGGAACATGGGAGAGGGGTCACCTAGGGAAGAGCCATGGAAAGCTTCAAGAAGAAGTCTGGAAAAAAACTGCCAGAGGGTAAGGAATTTGGAGTCTTCTTTAAGTGATTCAAGCAGTAGCCAAGACAAAAGGTCATCTTAGTCTGTACCCATATGAAAAGGTTCCCACTGTTAATAGAAATCATTATGAAACCATGCCACTATGGAAATTAAACCTAGGCATATTTAAACTGGAAAAGGCAAAAGATGAGCAGAGAGGGACTCACGGCAGGCAAAGGGGTGGTACACTCTCCATTATTTGGTTTCTTTAAGAATGAGCATCTAAAAACGCATGCTGTAGCTTTGTGGTTTCCAAAGGTCAGCCCACCAAACACCGGGGTGCCATGCATCTGTGTCTCGTAGGCTGAACACCCCAGCTGCTTTCACAGCATTTCCAGTTGAGGTCTGCAGCACGGTTACAGGGTGGTCTGGATACACTGGGAGCTGCTGTCTTCTTTCCAATGTCTGCTTCTCTGCATTAAGTCAGAAACAGTGACTGTAAGACTCCTACTTGAGATCAGAAAAGTTAAAACAAGAAGCAAAACCTTTTGGCCAGACTACTTAGAAACCTGCCTTTCCCCTCTTTTCTCATTTTGAAAAACTTGAAGTCTGCAAAAGCCCCAGTTAATGCTTCAAAGTGCATCATGTTGCATTCTTTGTCACGGTAACAAACTAACCTCAGGGACACTGCTGTGGAAGCTTGCTACAGAAAGCATTTAATCTTTTCAACACTGTAATTTTCTTCACCTGCCACTGTAACACCACCTTGTTTCCTCACCTTATGGAAGCTGTTTCAACACATTATCATCTCTTATTGCTGACATCCTTTCCTCTCTCTGGGAAATGGCACCAGATCTGGAAAGGATCCATGCAGCCCCACATTCCCTGGCACACTGAACTGATCTCTCACTTTTATTCTTACCTCTGTCCTTTCATACTCAGACCAACAGAGTTTGCTGTTCTGTTTGGCCAACAGCGATGTAGCTTCACTGTTTGATCTGCAGCTGAAACTTTCTCTGCAGTTTCACTGGCACCTTATCATCATTCCCAAACCTTCAAGCAAGTATTTGAGGATGGAATTATGTCTTATAATCCACTTGTCAGACAGTCTTTACCTTGCCCTCACCACGAGTTTCCAGATCACTGTGTAAGACCAGAGAAGCCACCTACTAATGATCACTGATGCTACAGACGAGCAAGAAGTCTCAAACACCAAAGGAAAAGCTATTGGTTTATATATATATATATATAGATATAGATATATACTGTGTTTACAGAGTCAACAAGTTAAATGCAATATTCATAAGAGCATTAACAATAAAAATACAATCTGTGTGTAGCCAAGTACAGACTTAAAATGGTAAAACAGGAAAAAGGATCTCACCAAAAGTACAAATATACAGTACAAATTGATTTATTTAAAACAGTTACAAAAAAGCACAACAAAATAGAGATTATCCTTAGAATTATTAATGCTTTGTTAAAGATCAGGTAGGAGGAGGGGCAGGAACAAGGTTGGAGGGGAGCACCTGACTAGTTCTAAGGCTTTAGATACAATGCGGTCGGTTACATGTTAATACAGCCATTACATAACTGGGATTATAGTTGAGGGATCAGCACTTATCTACAAAGACCTCCTTGCCTCAGGGCAGCCCATGTTCCCCAGTGCCACACGCCTGTTTCTCTGCTTTGCGTGGGCAGACCCTCCCCTGGCGCTAAGGTGCCAGGGAAGCAGAAAACAACTAGAATGGGGGGAAAGGGGGTTGTGTTTGTGTGGTGGGTGGCAGCAGCCTTGAAGGACCTTAGGGGCAAGTCCTGTCCTCCACAGACAAATGCAGACCATGGAAGGGCCTTGACCATCAGCATCTTAAGCCATACATGGAACATGCCCTGGGCCAAACTCTGTACAGAACGTGCATTCATAGCCATCTGAGAAGCTTCTGCAAAGTTTCAGGCCCTAGGACAGTCTGAAAGACAAAGAGCAGTTGTGGGTAACACTAGGGAAAGGCACATGAACTGCTGCGGGCAGGAACTAGCATCTGGGCTACTCAAGCTGCTGTAGTTTCCTTTACAGTATTTTCTGAGTTACAAGGATTGTTGGTTCTCTATGAGGGAAAGTGACTTCAAGTGTGGGATGGGGACAGGGGGCAGGGACACTTAATGTGAAAAGTGCATTATACTGGTGCACCTGCTGGAAAGGGGAGGCAGAGGGGCCTCTGCAGCTCTCCTGCTCTCCAGACAGAGCTTCCTCTGCATAGACTGGTAGTGATGAGCGCTTGTCACTTGGAGCAAGTCTCACATTTCTGGAGCAACAGTGTACATGCAGCCTAGAAAGAGGCCTGGCCTCTGCTGGGCAGCTGACCCACGGAATGCTTTGTGAGATGGGACAGGTGGCTACAGATACCCCTTATGGCATCCTACAGACTCCTGCCACAGAGTGTGGGCTGCATAAGACCAAAACCAGGAGGCCCCCACCTCTGGGCTGGACAGACCACAGCTCTCCTCCCCTCCACAATAGCAGCAGGAAAACAGTACATTTCTCTGAGAAGCCTGTCACATCTCTGCCAGCAGAAAAGCCCAGATAACCATCTCATTCCACAATGTCTTCCTGGCTTTATCTCCTCCTTTTCCTGTAAACCTAAGAAATAAAGAGCCTCCTCCTTGAGCTTGTTCATAGCTTTTCTGCCTACAGCAGAGCCTGTCTCACACACTCCCTATCTCAGGTGAGCCTCAGTGCTCAGCACAACAACCACCACAGGTGCTGAGCACCACAGATCAACCTAGTAAAACAGATTCCAGTGATTACAAATCCTGCTAAGCGGGGCCAGAGGGCAAACAGTGGCCCTGTCCCATCTGCTGCCTTTGGTGCAAACAGCCAGATGCCCAGATTCTTCATTTCAGTGCCCCACCATGAGATGTGCCCCAAACCATTGCATACATAAGAGCTGGCAGCTGAAACATGCACATCAATGGGACTGATGGCGAGTCTGGGTAGAAGCACCAAGGTCAAATTCACCCTGGCTTGCTCCACAGAGCCCAGAACCACACTCGGCAGATCAGCAGGTAACCACAGTCCAGGCCTGCAGCCAGGTAAACACCAGGGTGAGCACCTTCACAGCTCTTCAGCTGCCTACAGTACAAAGTTATTTTATTCACACAGCATCTTGCCTTTTACATCAGCATCTGCCCTTTCAGGCCACTATTTAGTGCAGATGAGATCTAGGAGTAGTTACCCCCCCCCCACAAGAGATAGCAGGTTCTCCAAATACTCTATAAAAGACAGACTTCTGTGTTCAAAGATGCACAAGGGGCTCTGCACCCTTCATCTGCTCAGCCCTTCCCTCTATGCATGCAACCAGCCTGTTACATTCACACACCATACGTATGCAAGATCCCTTTCTTAGCCGCCTGCCACAGCTTTGAGTTCCTCTGCATGCACCACGTAAAGAACAGGCAAGACAACCTGTGCTCCTCTGCCTTCTGCCTGGTTATCCTGAGCATTAAGTACTAACCAACGGTGATCGAGGTCTTTGTATAGGAGAGTGATGAACAGCAATGGTGAAACACGGAGGTGATGAGGACAGGCTACTGGGCCCAGACAGAACACTTTTACTGACAAACAGTGCCATGAAAATAGCATCTGCTCCCACAGCTGCTGCACCCAAGGAGACAGGATCTTCACGTGACAGCATCAGCATGACTTCACAAATTTCAAATGCAGCTGATGAGATCGGCAGCAGTGTCCCCTGGGGGAAGCTACATGTGATACAGGCAGCATCCTCATCCTGGAGAAACCCCCATGAGGCACAACAAGTGAAGGCATGAGTAGCGTGTATCTCACCTAAGGCCTGAAGAGAAACTGTCCTGATGCAGGCATTTCAAAGGCAACAGAAATAGCTAGCAATGTGCTAGGAAAATAGGGCTGGGGCCTGGATGGAAGGGACATTCTGGAGACTCTCTAAATTTGCTTAATACCCAGGCAGAGCACCGCCGTCACACAGCCAACTAAAGACAGCCAAGTACAAGGACACATTCCTGGAGAGCGTGCAGAACAGCCCTAAGACACCATCACTGCAAGCTGACTGAGGGACAGCAATGCTGAGGAGAGCTGCTGGCACACAAGCCGTTCAGGGGAAGAGAGAAGCAGTGCCCTCACAGTCAGGCATGCTCAACAGAAAATTTTAGGAAGGAGAAGGGAGACGGAGAATGGTACGCTGAACATTGGGAGCAGAATCAGAATTCTAGTGGGGACCTGCACACTGAAAGAGAAACACTCCCAAAAGCCTGGTCCTAACACAGAGATGGGCACCTTAGTATAGGAATACTTAAACCCAGTTCAGCCAGTGAAGACTCTTAGCCTCAAAATAATAGTGACTATTTTTCATCCTAGCTAAGCAGCTAGAGTTGGTGTCATAACACACCACCAGGGAGGGCAAATTAGTGTAACTACAGGAGCCTTCACTTGAATGGAGTGTTATTACCATAACGAGGTATTAATCTACATTTGTATTACATCTCACCGTGACAAAGACTACTCTTGATTTTACTGTGTTGTTCTGCAAAGGAACTCCAAAACGAAGCACCAGAACTCACAGAAACCCACCTCAAAATACCCTGTGATGCTGTGATATTTTGAGTCCCTACATTAATCATACAGCTGTACTCAGCAGAAACTGTGTACCTTGCCTGCACATGCACAACAGTTGTCTCTTGTCTAGAGTTTATTCAGGAAACTGCCTGCAGGCAAGAATTAGCCATCTGGAAAGGTTGTTGGTTTTTTTTCTGATGTAGTTACAAAATAGTCTCAGTCTTCTCACAGAAAAGGTATATGTCTTCTATTCTTCCCTAGAGAATGCTGAATATATTTTACTCCAGCTCTAAAACAAAACCCCAAAACATCAAAATCCAACCCAAACCCCCAACCTCATTCATCCATAGGCTAAGCCTCTGCAAAAGCTACAAGCCCAAGAGATTATGTTTTAAGTTATTAACAGGGCAAGAAAGATTCAATTTGGTGGCAAATAAAGAAATGTATTTTATAGCAGGACGCTGATGTATCCCATCCCAACTCGTGTCCCATCCCAAGTGCTTAAGTTCCCTATTCACCTACACCCAAACCCATCCTTTTGATCCTTCCTCTTGGATTTCTGTGATTCATTCAAATCCATACATTCTTTGCAAGAAGAAAGAGCAGTTGGATTCAGTGGAAGAGACATTAAACAGAACCACCAGAGAAGCATCTCCGTCCTGCCCTCAAGAGCTCCATCGGTGAACGGTCCTTTTAAAGTGCATGTGTGAAGAAAAGGGAAACTGGGAGCAGAGCCCCCCAAACTCCAGTGGGGACCCATATCTCCCTATCATGAGAAAGGAGGAATAACATATTCAGCAATTTCATCTGCTACCTTAAGCCATGTCTGCCCTCCTCATCTCCCCACCTATCCTGAAATGCTTCTACCCTGCCCTGCAGGGAATCTGTTCCTCAGGGAGATGTGAGAAAGCCCCAGCCTCCAACCTCTGGAATGCTCTCATTGCAAACTCATGAGCACATCCCTGTTGCCTACCCCAGCTAGTCTGTTGCTGCTCCCTGAGGCAATGGAGCCCTCTTGATTCCCCAAGAGGAACCGGTCAGCCACTGAACTGGAATAAAGCCAGTCCTGCCGGTCAGAAAGCAGCCTTGCTGGTGAACCTGTCATGAAGTCTGTGCAATTTCTCCATCTGATGGTGAGGCTCACCTACAGGGGATGCCCTAACTCATAGCCTCAAAGGGATCATTTCCCTGCATTAGAACGCCCTTCAATAGACAGCTTGACCTCCTGGGGAATGAAAGAGGGACGGAGCAGAGAGGGTCGAGGTTCCTCTGCCTGCATGCTGTATCTTTGGAAGCCTGGGGCTGTCCAGCTGTGCTGACTGACAGTCTCAGGCTGAGAGGGTTCTGCATGAGAGCTCTGGACTGCACTGTCCCTATCTGTGTGGCTCTTCCTTTCAGCAGCTCTGTCAGATGGTTCTCTGGACACCAGAGCCATTCTTTCAGATCTCTCCCTAGCAGGTATCAGCTGATCTGTGAGAGGGTGGTTAGCCTGAGAAGCAGAGTTGCCATTCATGCTCTGTAAACTGATTGATATGCAGACATCACCCACCTGCAGCCTGTGACAGGGCAAAGCAAAGAGCTGAGCAGTCCGCCCTGGGCTACAGGAGGACCAGCCCTGGCCATACACAAAGAAGGGGTGCTCTGGTGGCACGTCAATGCTCACTTTACTTTGTTGCTCCCCAACCACAAAATGCAGTGTGACAAGCCCAGGCCACTGGCTTTCCTGAATATCCACCACAGTGCTGGAGTCGATCTTCAGGCCCCCGCTCACCTCCGCACTGCGAACAAAGTCTTGAGTCTGCAGGTCCTCTACCCGCTTCAGCTCCCCTGTTGCCAGCTGGATGATGGCTCCTTTCATGAAGTGAGAGGGCAAGTGTGAAGAGCTGGGTGGCTGTGGCCGGGCCAAGTCCTTTTCAAGCATGCTTCCTCGAGCCTGTGCATCAGGGCTCTGCCTCACCAGGCTTTCTGAAGTAGAAAACCGGACGTGCTCAGATCCAACGGGAACCAGGACTGGCTTGCCGTTGGCTATCACCATTCCTTTGGTTAATTGTCTTTGTCTAACCGGCTCTTCAGGGGACATTACGTATGGACTCCTGGACTGGCTTTTCTCGGCAGCAGCCCTTTCCACTGCGTTCCTCAGCGCATCCTTTGACTCCCCCTGCTGATCAGGGACATTATGGCAAAGGTTTAAAGGGCTCGGGTCATCTTTCCTCTGGGCTGCCAAAACATGATAATCCTGAGATGCCAACACACCTACCACCCTCTGAACCTCCAGATCAGCATCTGGGGTGCTTCTTTGAGCTGGCACAGAGACCTCTGTTCCCAGTGTCTGGTAACTTGAAAGGAACTGTCCATCAACCACACATCCCACTGCAGTCCCCGGCAGACACTCTTCAGCTTTACTGCTGGCAGAGTCCACAGCCTCGCTGGTCCTCTTCACCACACTATGCTCCAGATGCCTTTGTCCACCATTAGCAGCAGCTACCTCCGAACTTAGCTGACTGTCTTGATGAGGAGACTCTGGGCTTCCACCTGCTGTAGGTGTCTCATATGCTGAATACCCCGGTGGTAGCCGAGACATCTGATAATAAACAGGAATTCTACCTGGTGTAATATCTAATGGCTGCGTCCCAGCATGGTGCTGCATCTGGCCAGAAGGAGAGACTGCAGAAGCTTGCTTGTTGAAGGTGTGGGTAGGAGAGGTAGTCTGGGGGGAAGGAGCGGCTTCCTCCGTGAAGAGAGAGGCATATGGCACAAAGTGGGAGACATGAGAGGCGGTGAGGTTGGTGGAAGGAGACAGGAGAGGACTAGGCAGGAAGCCAGGAGGAACAGCATAGGGCACTGTGTAATGTGAGCCGATGAACTGTAGGGACGTTGGAGGGATCTGCGCGTAGTGGATGGGAGGGTACGGCACCCCTGGGTGCTGGATTATTGGTGAGGTCACATTGAAGGCAGGGGGCAGGGGGCTCACGTTCACCACAGGATGCAAGCCCGTGGGAGAGAAGGTGGCGGGTGGCACTGCCACTTTGTAGAGCATCCCATATTGGTCCACCGTCAGCCCTGGCAGTGTTTCTGTGGCCTCGCCAGAGCCATAGCGCAGCGCTGTGGGACCCAGCCCAGCTGTCCGAGCCCACTCGGGGCCCTCGCCTGAAGCTTGGGTACCCCCCGCCCGTCCCGCCTCGGTGCCGGAGCTGGCGGCGGGAAGTTCCCGCTTCTTTGGCGGGAGGCACTCCTGGCTGCGCTCGTGGCCCGCTCTCATGGTGCCCCGTGGTGTCCCGGCAGCCCCGGCCGCGACGCTCGTTCATGGGGGCACCCGCAGGGGCTGCCACACGCCGGCTCCCAGGTCCCCGCTGCCGGCCGCTGCCTCACCTGTAGCAGGAACAGAGGGAGCCATGAGTCCCGGCCCCACCACCGAGCCAGGAACAGAGGGTCCCGGGAGCACAACGAGCCCCTGTGCCGCAGGGACAGAAGGAGCCCCGAGCCCCGGCACCGAGAGCAAGCAAAGCGACGGCCCCTGGCCCCAGCCCAGGGGACGGAGGGCGCCCGAGCCCGACCACCGGCCCCACCCCCGGCCCCAGAGCTCCGGTCGTGCCGCACCCCGCCCCACCGAGCCCGAGGCGCCGCGTCCGCGCCCCGCCTCCACGGGCCCGCCCGGTGCCCATCGCAGCCCGCGGCTCACCCGCCATCGCCCGGCTCCTCCTCCGCGACCCCCATCGGCCCCGGCGCCGCCCGCGGCCGCCTCCGGCCCGACCCCTCCCCGCTCCGCGGCGCTCAGCGATGACGTCACGCTCCGCGCGGAGGAAGTGCCTCACTGACCGGCAGGGGGCGGAACGACACGGCGCCCGGGGCTGACGTCACGGGATACCTGCAGCGCCGGTTGTCGTAGCAATCAGCCGCGCCCGCCTGGGCCCGATGGCACCGCGCGTATGGGCCGCCCCGTAGCAACGTCAGCACCGCCGCCGGCGGGTACCGGGGACCCTCCTGGCGGAGAACATGTCGCGGTGGAGCGGCAGAACTTGCTCTGGGGCGCGCAGGGCGGCGTCGCCAGGAGGACAGGCCTGCACCGAGATCTGGGCCCCGCTAGGCGGGGCGCGGGAAAAGCGACGTCCTGCAGGTGAAGGACGTGCCCAGTCCCCAGTCGGAAAGGCGGCTCGTGAGGCTTTCGTCGTCTCACTCCCCTCAGGTGGACATTCCTGGCGTCTGGCTGGGCACACGCGACTCACGGCTGCCTGCTGGTTGTTCAGAGCTGGGCCTCCACTGCACGGCACTTTCCTGGCTACCAGCAGATCCCCACAATGTGCCATTTCTTGGCATTCGTTGATTTTTAAGGTGACTTAAACTCCTGGAAAGTGCAGTGGGGGGCTGAGCCCCTTTCTTTAGTTTCCTTATTCATTGTCGCACGCTAAACCTGTCTCCCCCTAAATCCAGACCCCGGGGCCGAGCAGCGGTGTCCCTATGCCCGCTCTACATGTCCTTTCCGAGTGGTTCCCCCATCACAGTTGTCACGCAAGCCAGACCTGTACCCCGCTCCTGCTGCTGCTGGTGCACGGCCTTGCCCACCGCAGGGCTGGTCTCGGAATAGTCTCCCCGCACACTTTCTACAACACTTTCTGCTTCGTTCTTGCTGCCCCATTAAAGGTACAGAGCCGAGCCTCTGAGGTCAGGAGACGACCATGACATTGTCCCCGGAGTCCCCAGCAAACGATTAAAACCGACAAGTGGCAAGTTGAGAGTAATCTCCCTGCTGCGGACAAGGGCGGCCTCTGTCCAGCAGCTGGGCCTTGCTCGCGGGCGGCCTGCGCGCTCTACGCGCAGCGGCAAGCTCCGTGAGGACCTCGCCCCGGCGCCGGCCGTTTCGGGCGGCGGAACCCTGTTCGCGGGCGGCACGACCCGCCCGGCCCCTCCACGGGACAGCGCTCGCCGCGAAAGACCGCCCCGCGCGTGACGCCATCAGTGACTGCCACGGTGCAGACGCACCACTCCTCGCAAGACTAGCATTTCGGGTGCTTCCGCCAAGAAAAGTAGTGCAAGTAGTCTTTTCCGTCTGCCATCGGTGGTGCCGCACCGTCCCTCTGCTGTCTCCCCTGAGGCCGTCGCGGCCGTGCTCCCCACCCGCTGCCGGTAGAAGCCGGGAGGCTGAGAGCAAGGTGCCGGCGAGAGGATCCCTCCGCCTGCGGTATCGGTGCTGCGGCCGCGCCGCCGCCATTTTGAATGCCTGGCTCCTGCCGCTGCCGCTTCCTCTACTGCAGGGACCGGCCCGGTGAGTGCGGCCGTGGTGCCCGCCGTCCCAGCTTGCCTCTGTGCCGGGCGTTCGCCGCTTGCCTGCTTCCCTTGCTACGTCGCTGGTCAGGCCGCGTCTCCGCTCCCGTGGCCCGTGAGGTCCCGAGTGCCCAGGGCCTCCGCGTGCCTTCGTTCCTCTGCCCGCTGCCGAGCTCCGCGGCTGGGCTGCGGCCCGCGACAACGCCGTGGGCTCCTCTGCCGGCGGAGGCCACCCGATGCCCTCCTGCGGCCGTCGCCGGCGTGACTAATCTCGGGCCGCCTGCCCGTGCCGGCCTTCTTCGGCCGCGGCCTGCGCACCCCGCCTCGGCCCGGCGGCCGGGGCCCGTTCCGGACTCTGCCCCGCGCTGCCGGACTGCCCCGCTGCCTTCCTGGGCACAGGCAACACTTCGTACGTGCTTCTGTTACTACCCGCTGGAAAGGTGTTGCTGACAGGATTCTCTCTTAGCCCTTGTTACTGGCAGTCGGGTGATCTTACACCGCTTTCCCTGACGTGGAAAGCGTAGACCTGCTGGAGTCCTGTCAGTGCGAAGTGTAGCATGACTGTACCCATGCTGGAGGCCTTTGGCGCCTAAGAAGTAGCTTGGAATTTTGCGTCCATCCTTCCTTTGGCATTTTATTGCGTGTGCTGCACAACTGCTCAGAGTGTTACAGTTAGTGTCTCTCTAATACCTGTAGTGCCTGCGTGTTGACTGCATGGATTCTAATAGAAGCAAAACAGCTATAAGCTCTGTCCAGAGGCCTGTGTAATAAACAGCAGGTGTGGGTTTGTGTTAGTGCTAGGCTACTTTTTGAGAATCAATCGGTAAAGACAGTTTCAAGTCCCTTCGTCAAGCTTGGTTGAGTTGTCACTCTTCTCTCAAGAGCTAGAAGACAGATTATAAGGTGTGGGGCTTTTTATAGTAAGCATTGTTCTTTAAGTTTGCAGAGGGAACAGTTGTGTGTTTTATTGTGTTGTAAATGATGCTTAGTGATGTATTTTAGTTTCTGGTACCTGAAATATTAATGGAACAGTACAGAACAGTGGAACGCTTTTGGAAGGGTGTATATGTATGACCAGTTTGGCTCATATTGGCTTGAACAAAGAAAATACATGCGTGTATTCCTCTCTGTAGCACCCCTAGCATTTTGCATTTAAAATGACAGAGATTTGTGTTTTCTTCTTGTGTCTTTCCTGTCCTGTTTTCCACGTGATCGAGCACGGCTGGTTTTGTGTGCCTGTTCCCTTCCCGTTCTATAAACTACACTTGTTATTTCTTCCTTTGTTTGCAAGGTCTGCACTGTTGCCAAAATCTTTCGTTCGCCTCCTCGTGCACTCTGGTATTTGGCACAGGATGTGAAAACTTTACTGGGTACCTCAAAGTTCAGCGAAAGCAAGAGCATTTTATGTGTGTGTGTGAGGGGTTCAGTGTGAAGCCCTTGATTCTTCCGTGGTGGGGCAAAGTATTCACTGTTGAGAAAGGGAAAGTAAGTTCGGGGTGATTGCGTTGTAAAAGGATCCAACTTTTCTGTCTCTAGTGTGTAAGATAGCTTCCAAATTTCATGCTGGTTTTTTGATTAAAAAACATTCTCTTGTTAGTTTTGGTTTGCTTTTGGGGGGTTTTTGTTTGTTGGCTTGTTGTTGTTCCTATTTCTGCTGGTCTGATATTGTTCCTGAAGGTAGTGTGAGAGGTCCTGCAGTGCTTTTGTTGCAGTGTCCTGGTGAGAGAGTAAGGGATAGAAAACTGTTTGCATTCTTGATAGCTCTTCTTTTTGTACAGAGCTGTGCAATGCCATCATTATAAAGTCAAATGAGATGGGCAAGTTTGTCAAGCACTGATGTAAAAAGGTTGTGAACAGTAGCAAAGGAACTGAAGTTGTCCGCAGGCATGCAGACAGGCTGCCTTGGTTAGTGCAGTCGAGGTCTGGAGAGCTGCCTTTCAGATTGTCAGGGCTCATAAAAATCTTAACTGCTTCTGAAGCTGATTCATTCAGTAAAGCTTCTTGTGGCTGTTCAGGGTAAATACTTATTTCTATTTTTAAGTTGGTAATGTATGATAACTTCAGCAGATAAGTTGTTTGATTTCTTGGCACTTTTGGTAATAACAGGGCAAACTCTCTTGGCACAAAGTGAAGTTAGTTTGTTGGTAATGATACTCAGCTCTTCTCTGAGGAAGGGGCCTTGGTACCAGTATTGCTTCATTGGGCTGTGTTGCTGGATTGGACGAGAGTTCCAAAGTTAATAAGTGAATGTATTGATGAGGCTGTAACTCAAAAAACAGTTACAGTAACATGAGTGCAAATTAATCTGCTAATGTCACAAGGAGTAGTAGTAGCTTTTATCTGCTGTTTGGCAGAGATGGTATAGGTAAAATCTAAGATCAGAGCTTCCGCTTCCTAGGACACAGCTGAAGTTACTTGTGAAGTTTATATACTAAAGAATGTAAAAAGGTGGCACCTTGTCTTTTATCTGGCATTAGTCAAGATAAAGAAAGATGTGGAGGCTTCAAGTAGTAGCTATTTTTAGTTGAAAAAAACCCAAACCTATTTTAACTCTGCAGGAAAGTGAACAGGAAGTAAAATAACCAGATTATAGTTAGGAAACTAGAAGCAGGTGATAAATACAAAGGTAGTGTAGGTCAGTGGTAGTAGAAGTGTAGAAACAAAAGCCAGGAAGCCTGTAATTCTGGTCTGTTCTGTCCCACTGATCAGCTCTGTAAATGTGCTAACAATTCTTCCAAAGTGCTTGCCTGGCCTCACTGCTGTGGCTGGGCTGGAAGCAGAGGGACAGAGGTGGGAGGGCTGCATTCAGGATGGGGGGCTCCTGGAAACTTTTCAGACTAAGGTTCCCTAACAGCAGCAGTGGAACATCCTCTGCCATTGTCCTGTATCTCCTGTACCTCCTCCTCAGCTTCTGAATTGCATGGTGGCTTGCCTCTTGAATACTCTTGTGTTAAATAACTTGTCATCACTTCTGAGATTGTTTTTTTAGCTCTTGTTTTGAGGCATTTTTCCTTGCTTGACCTCTTTTTTTCTTGCCCCATATTGTCTTTTTAGATGCTTTTTAGTATACTCTATTTTGCAGTCTCTTGCTGCCTTAATTTCTTTGATATTCTGATGTTACTAACTTTCATTTTCTCTGTTGTATCAAATAGCTTTTTCTCAAGAGAGGTTGTTTTTCTGCTTGGAATGTTGTATGGCTGGTTGCTTTTCCTCTTAACTCTTTTGTGTTGCCTTTGCCCTTCTTTGCCCTTCTTGATGATGATAGTGCTCCTTGCTTAGGTGTTCAATAGTTTCTGTGTAAACATTGGTAATATTAGACCATATACCAATATCTCTGCTTTTGTGCATAGCTTCTCGATTTGCAGTGTGAATTTCTGCTTTTACTGCCATTTTTTTTGTTCTTCTAGTATCTCATAGAACTGTGAAGCCCACTGATAGCACTATAGAGTTGAGGCCATCAGCATTTGTAGTGAACCACTGCAGCTATTCTTGTCTTGTAGTCCAGATGCATCTTTTGCTTTTGTGTACTTGATTCGGTTGTATGGTAGCAGGTAGGAGAGTTTTGCTGCTGATTTCAGTTGGGTATTGGGTCAGGCTTTAATTGTGTAACTTCCCAAAAGCTGTTTCTGCCTGAGGAATGTGATTACTTATGCATGTGTTGGGGCGGAGCAACTTTTGTACTTCAGATGTGTTTGAAAATGTTTGGGTCCTCGCTCTTGGGTTGCTGACGACTCTTTCTGAACTTGGTTCATCCTGCTGTTTACAGGAAGAGCTCTAACTGGGTATGTATCTTATTTGAACAGAAAAGTCAGTTTTCCCAAACAGTAAAGCCCTTCTGTGAATAAATCCATGAGCTTTGGTGGGGTTTATGTCTTAGTGCATCCAGAATTTTAGGCTAAATAATAATAGTGGAATTTAAACCCATGTCTATTAATTTCTCCTAAACATGTTCTTAGGCAACTTTTAATTTCATTAATATATTCAAAGAGTGGGCTTGATTTTTATATTTTCCTAGCATTCCTGTATAGTTTCTAGAAGGCAGAATCTCAGTTCAATTATATGTTTAAGGACAGGAAGTCCTTTTGTCTTTACATTCAATTCCTGATAGTGTAATACACCTTGGTTGAAGCATTTAGGCATTTTAAAGGTGGATTTTGGTACTATCAGGTGGTTCTTGTAAAGGGTTATTAGGTGAATAATCATATTTGAATATGATTGTATTCTGAGAGAGACTTGTAGTAAAGCCCCTGTACTTCTGACATAATGGTTTGTTGAATAAAATCCTTAACTCTGAAACACAACAAGCTTAACAAGACCATAAAAGGGGAGAAAATAGTGATTTAGTAGTATAATTTAGATGAAAGTAAAATGGCTTTAATATGTTACCTTTTTTTTTCCTCTTGGATAATTTAGTAGGCATGAATTGCATAAAGAAGGAATGCCCTTTTTTATTAGTTCAGGGAACACTTCATGAATAGCAGAGAGAATCCCTGAGCTAACACCTCTCAAGCAATCTGGAGACCAGGAAATGAGCTGGAATTGGTTTTTTTTAAAGGAACCTAGACACCAGCCACCAGTGTCATTGGAACTAATCCAAGTGCTGTATAAAACTTTCAGAAGCTTTGATCTTGATAGTAGTTTACTCTGAGTATGGCCTTCAAAACGAGAAAGGGAAATGGACTTGAAGTGTGTGAATTCTGCATTCCCTCCAGATACTGTATTAACTGGTAGGCTCTTACCAGGTATTCAGGGATCATCCCTGATATCTAGAGCTTGTTGTTAGCAAAGAAATAGCAGAAGGACACTGCTTCTGTAAACAAGGAAAAAGGTAGCTGGGAAAAATTACCTTGTTGTTAATGTGCAAAGAATAAAAACAAGTGCTTGTGAAAAATGTTAACAAATCTTGAAGAACAGGACCTGCTGCTTTGAAGGAATTTCTAAGCAGCATTTAATCAGCTGAAGTTAAACTTCAGGTCTGTTATTACTAGATTATATGGCTGCCCTCCCTCTGTTAGTCATCTTGTGCAATAGAATGCTTTTTTTGTCATGTAGGGAAATCTGGAAAATTCAATTTTTCGTGACGCTTTGCTATCTGATAGCTTTGTAGTTTCACCTGAGGCTGACTTTCTTGACCTTTCACATGGTTCACAGCGTGGATTTCAAGATTGTCTCATTTCTAGACAAATAATATAGTCAAAATTAGATGATCACTTAAGTGTTTTAATCCCTCTGAGCTCTAAATGGTTTAATCCTATTTATTCCTTTATTTTGTAATTATTTACTGTTCCTTTTGATTTAACTCTCACTTTTAATCTAATTATTGATGTGTAGCCATAATTCCTTCCCTTAGTGAAGTGTTTGGTTTTACATCAAGTCCCTGGAAGATTTTAGTACTGTAACTAGCACCCTTGGCAGAGCTCTGCTATGGTTATGCTGCCTTTATCCATACCTCAGAATACAGAATTAACCAGGTTGGAAAAGACCTTTGGAATAGGCCAACTTATCACCCAACAGCATCTAGTCAACTAAACCATGGCACCAAGTGCCTCATCCAGTCTCTTTTTAAACATTTCCAGAGATGACTCTTCCACTTCCCTGGGCAGTCCATTCTAATGGCCAATCACGCTCTCTGAAGAATTTCTTCCTAACATCCAGCCTAAACCTCCCCTGGAGCAGCTTGAAACTGTGTCCTCTCGTTCTGACACAGGTTGTCTGGGAGAAGAGACCAACTCCCACTCAGCTACAACCTCCCTTCAGGTAGTTGTAGACAGCAACAAGGTCTCCTCTGAGCCTCCTCTTCTCCAGGCTAAGCAACCCCAGCTTCCTTAGCCTCTCCTCATAGGGCTTTTGTGCTCCAAACCCCGTTTATATCATTAGGAAAATCATAAATACTTGCTAATACATAATTTTCTAGGGCTTGCTGGAGCCTTTTTCCATTTTGTGCTTTTTCACAGAATCATAGAACCACCTGATTGGAAATGACCCTAAAATCATCTAATCCAACCTTACCTAGCATCTTCTTGTACATGACTGTTACACCATGTCCTTAAGCTCCTCATCCAATCACCTTTTAGACATCTCTAGGGATGGTGACTCTACATTTCTCTGGGCAGCCTGTTCCAGTGACCCTTTTGGTGAAGAAATTTTTCCTAATACCCAACCTGAACCTCCCCTGGTGCAACTTGAGACCATTTCTTCCCATCCTATCAGTTGTTACTAAGAAGACGCTGGCCCCCACCTGGCTACAACCTTCTTCCAGGTAGTTGTAGAGAGCAGTGAGTTCTCCCCTCAGCTTTCTTTTCTCCAGGCTGAACAACCCCACCTCCCTCAGCTGCTTCTCACAGAATTTGTGTTCATGACCCCTCACCTGCCTTGTTGTCCTTCTCCAGGCATGTTCCAGCACCTCAGTGTGCTTAGTGTAGAGAGGGACCCAAAACTGAACACAATGTTTGAGGTGTGGCCTCACCACTGCCAATTGCAGGGGCACAGTCACTTCCCTGTTGCTGTGGCCACTTTTCCTGATACAGGCTGGGATGCTTGGCCTTGGCACCTTGAGCAGACTGCTGGCTCATGTTCAGTTGGCTGCTGACCAGTACCCCCAGGTCCTTTCCTGCCAAGGTAATTTCCAAACACTTTCCCCCCAGTCCCGTAGTGTTGCTGTTGTACCTGCAGGATCCCAGGGCAGTCAGTGTTATCTGTGCTGTATGGGAGGGAACTGGGCCAATCTTGAAGGTCTTGAAGAATTGATTTGCTGGTCATGATGTGGAAGCCCTGTCTGACTATCTTTCGGATGTGACAAAGTGTCTGAGGGTTGCACCGACAAGGAAAAACTGCTTAATGCTTTTTTGAAGGGTTTTTTGTGCTATGTGCGTAAGCAGACTTCTTGATCTATTTCCCTGTCCACATTCCTCCTCTCAGTTGATGTTCGTAGTTCAATTTCTCAGTACCTCAGCGTGGAAGAGAAACATTTTTATTTCTGAAATGTTCCAGTGGCACCCAATGAGCCATGTGCCCTCAGAGGACTCTGTTTTGTTGCCTGGTATAAGAATATGGTACATAACAGAGACTCAGGCTAGAATTCTAACTGATAACCAATGTGTAAAGGAAACACATTTATAGGGGGAAAAATCTGCATTATTTGCATTAATGCTTTACATAGAAAACTTTACTGGGATTCTCTTGTTGAAATCTGAAGAATACTCTCAAACTGAAATGCCACAAGAACACTTAGAACTAAGAGGTAAAATGAATAATACATTGCCAATAGAAAGTGAAGTTCGTTAGTATATCTGAAGGAACTCAGAACTGTTCAACTTGTAAATCTGTCACTCTCTTAATCAATGCTTTACTTACAACAAGAGTAGGTGGTAGTTTATGTGATGCCAGTTCTGAGAAGGGCTCCCTGGGTGATGGCCCAGGACCTGTGTGGCTCTCGGCAGGTTCCGAGAAATGGGTAAAGGTCATCTCGATTATAAAATGGTGATTTTTTTTTTTCATAAATCTTGGTAGAGCTCATAACTAACATTTTTGTAATTGCATTGGAGTACACACAGGTTTTTAAGGGTGATCCTATTGTGAGTTAGTAACTAGGCAAGGGGGGAAAAAAAGTGTCCAGACTGATAGAAAAATCTGTTTGCTTTTGTCATGGGAAATGATTATATTGAATGGTGCTCTGCGTAACGGTGCCACTAAGCATGTTCATAAAGCAATCCAGAGAAGAGGGGTGATAGTCAGGTGATAGTTTCACCCTCAAGCTGTTATACTGAGGAAGTATGCAGTAAGATGGTAAAATGAATTAATTGCCAATAAATGCAAAGCAGTGCCTGCCTTGAAAAGAAATTGCTGCAAAAATGCATACCCAGTGAGAGGCTCTAAGTTAAGTTGTCACTCAGGCTGGAGGTCTTACAGCTTTCTGTAGGATCTTTATTAAAAATGCCAGCTCAACAGCAGCCAAACAGGTAGAATGAGTTTGCACATTTTGAACTTTCTCTCTACAAAGAAAACAAAAGGGGGAAAAAAAAAAAATCTATGTGAACTCACTGTGCACCCATTGCTTGAATACATTTTATAGGTCTGTTCTTTGTTTAAAAAAAGAAAAGGAGTGGAATTCTGAAAGGTACAGAGTGATATCAAGCAATTGTGCAGTAGCCTCACAGGAAGAGATTAGAGGAGGACTCTGCTGCCTAGAATGGGAGGTATCCGAGGGGGAGGTACAATTAAAGGCTGCAAGATCATAGGTGCTGTAAGATCAGTTCATAAGTGATGAGTACTTACTTTCCACTGTGTAATACTCTATTAGCCTTTACTTGATCAGAGAAATTGTGGAATTTGTTAAACTGCAAATTATTATCATGGTTATGAATGGGAAAAAGATTGTGGATGCTTTCAAAAAGTGATTAGATCAATGTGTAGATCTGTGGAGAGGTGTTGTGCAGGAAAATAGTCTGTGGTTCAGGAAGTCCCTTGAGTTGCAGGAAATACAGGAAGCAGGGAAGATGCTGAGGGAGATACATTTTATCAATTTCTTTTCCTATGCACCTGGTACTTCCCTTCCTGGGTCAGGTTACTGGATGAGGTCAGCTTTATGCCTTACCTGGCATGACAGCTGCCGTCCTCTGCAGTTTCCCATTTGTTGCCTGTAGTACATAAATACAGGACAACAGATACTTAATCATGCAGTCTTCTGGTAAGACTCTCACAATTTTATTCAGATTGTTTGGGTATATGCATATTGTGTCTTGTGAACAGCCATACTTAACAGGCAATCAGGAATTACCCAAGGT
The DNA here is from genome assembly GCF_026170545.1 of Melanerpes formicivorus. Taxonomy (NCBI): domain Eukaryota; kingdom Metazoa; phylum Chordata; class Aves; order Piciformes; family Picidae; genus Melanerpes; species Melanerpes formicivorus. The sequence continues at coordinate 8,299,845 of NW_027142372.1, read as the reverse complement.
ATGTCACATTAAAGGTCTGTCAGCATTGTGAAAGGCTTTGGAATACCTCGTAATACATAGATCTTAATCTCTTCTGGAATGTGTCTGGACTTAAGTGTTCTCATGTTCTTTACCCCTTCAGTATGTACTGCTTATATGTACTTGAAATGCCTGATGCTTAACAGTGAGATGGGATGAGATGAGATTTCCACTGTATTAACATGCAAAGGAATCTTAAAGTTGACGAAGGCAGAAATCAAATACCTGATGTAAGAATTTCTTGGTAGTAAGAGAATGCTTTCTTGTGGAGAGGGAAGAAAAGCCAACCCAATACATTGGGTATGAATTACTGTGCATTGAAATGCTAGAAAAGTGTGTGCACAAAAAAAGGAGCTCAAACCCTAAGGAATAAGCATGTGAAGTGATTTTTGTGTGTGAGAGAGAGAGAGTATTTTATGTAGATGAGTGCCAAACCTGTTTTATGGGAAGGATTCAAGGTATATTTTGTTTTTTAAAAAAGGTGAATGATTTAATATTGGGGGAAAAAAAAAAGCTGAGTATGGAATTATAGTACAAGGACAGGAGTACTGAATCTTGGAAAATAAATCATAGCTTTGCCTTTTGTCCTTCATGTTGTCCTCCATCAGAGCAGCTCTGAATTGTTCTGCTTTTATCAAGAAGGAAGTGTGTATGAGGTAAAACTGCTGTTAGGAAGTAGTTCAGATTGGACTGTGTCTAGTAACTGCCTCTTAGTGTGTTACAGGAGGTAGCCTCGTATTTTAACTATAATCTAATGGCAAGTCTTTTGGTTTTGTAATTCTTCCTAATTTTCCAGCAGTGGCTTGTCAAAATCAATCTAGAACCATGTGGCTTGTCTGTGTGATAGGTAATTCCAGGCTTAAAAATTAGGGACCTTAGGCACCTTGCAGAGTGCCATTTCTGCATGTTTAGGTGGGGGGAGACATGTTATGTTCACCTGCCAGCTATCTCAATGTATAGCAATACCTGTTTCTAATGTTCTGGGAACGCAAAGGGGAGGTACAATGAATTCCTCTGTTTTTCAGGTTTAGTTTTAACCATGCTTCTGAAGCAGTCTGCATTTTATTGATAGTTCTCCTTCAAAAATTATAGAGTAAGAATTTTAAAAAGAAGTAAGAAAAGGTTAAAGCACAGGGCCATTGTGAAGCCTTTAGGTACAGTACAAAGTTTACAGATCTCTTTCTTCTCCCAGAGGATGCCAGCCCCCATCAGACTACGGGAGTTGATCCGGACCATCCGGACAGCAAGAACCCAGGCAGAAGAGCGTGAGATGATCCAGAAGGAGTGTGCTGCTATCCGGTCATCCTTCCGAGAGGAGGATAACACGTACCGATGCAGAAACGTGGCAAAGCTGCTGTATATGCACATGCTGGGATACCCTGCACATTTTGGACAGGTGGGTCAGAGCTGAGTGCTTGCTGTGCACATGCCAGTCTGCTTTGTGTGCTTTGGGCACATTGGCTTGTTTGGAGCATTCCCAGCTGCAATTTTGCTGTCTGCTCTTTGGGATGTGTTGGGATCTTTCTTCATATATGGTCTGAACATGCATTAGTTAGTTTTGATTTTGTTAGTAAGATCTGCTGTTTGGAGACATGTTTTGTTATAAAACTTAGTTGGTTTTTGCAAGATTGTCTGCTCCTCAGCACCAATGTTTCTACAGAGCAGAAGTTCTTAAACCGCAGCCCATTACAAACACTTATTTCTAGATGGGCTTAAAACATCCCTGTGTAGTTCTATGTCATGGAAATATCAAGTACTTCAAAGGAGGTTCTTTACCCTTTCCTTTCTAAAGTAATCTGATCTAGACAGGTCAGAGCTGGTCTTTTCCTTGGAGTAAGGAATTGGTGTTCGTTATTCCCCTTTTAGTGAGGTGACTTGGAGAATGCTGGGATGAGTTTTTTGTCTTGGCTGTTTTTGACACAGCTAAATTGTGGAAAAGGAGGCTGGAAGATGGGAGTTCTTGATGTGTAAGATGTTCTTCAAGTTGAGTTTTGCAAAGTCTTTGGGGCATGGTTTGTTTCAGTTAGAAGTCAGTAATTGTCTTGTTAGTAGTAATCTATCTTAGGCCTTCCATAAAGCTAAATAAATCAATAATCAGTCAAATTGTTGTGTCCCTTAAAGCAGTTTCCTGCCTTAGGAGTCTATCCATTCATGATTAGATTTACCAATGCTGACAGGACTCACTGAAACAGTCAACTCAAACCACTGAAATCAAATTCCAAATAGTCATAGTGCTAAGGAGCAAGTCTGGGCTGTGCTATTGCATATAAAGTACACATCCTGCTTCTCCATCATTGGATTCTTCTCTTGGGGTAATGGGGTGTTGCATAAGAGCAAGTGAAACTTGTGTATTTTCCCATTCATAATGCTTCACATGGCCAGACTCCCCAGTCTAAGGGAGAAACTTCCCATTACAAAAATTAAGACTGAGGCTCTAAGAGCTGCAAGGAACAGGAAAAGTTATGCAGATAAGTATAATCTAGATTATTTTTTTACGTTTAAATATGTTTGGAACAAGTTTAATTTTTTTTTCTTGTTATTCAAGTATTTAATCCCATATGTGGAAGTTCAGACCACATATCTAATACTTTTTAAGTTTCTGCTTTGGTCAGTAATAGCAGATTACCTCTTTGTTCTTGGTGGAAGGCGGCTAAAACAGACTCTTCAATATCTACTGTTGCTGAAGTTGCTACAGCTCAAACAGAAGTATCTGTGCTGAGTATTTTGGGAACAGAGTACCTTGTTCTATAGCCTTGGTTCTCATGTAGTTATCAGCTGCTCTTTGAGGTAGGTGTGGAAGGCTGAGCAGGCATTTTAACAAGTATTCTCCAAGTGAGTAAGCTGCAGACTTTTGTATGTCCTTAGTGCTTAAAATTAGAAGAAATCTTTCAGAAAAAAAGTGCAAATATTGTGTAGTTGGAGTAATGCTTGCATGAGTGGGGGGACCTGCTGAAGACATGTGCTGTTCCAGCTGTGGAGTCTTGTAGAGAGGAAATAAATTTCTGAGACTGACAGGATAAATATGCTGGAAATATGTTTTGGTGAAAACAGAAAAAAGCCAGAGGCGTGGTAGACAGTTTCTCTTAAAGATTGGAATGGGCTGCCTGGGGAGGTGGTGGAGTCACCATCCCTCAAGGTGTTCAAGAGGAGATTGGACATGGCACTTGGTACCATGGTCTAGTTATGAGGTCTGTGGTGACAGGTTGGACTCGATGATCCTTGAGGTCTCTTCCAACCTTGGTGATACTTTGATACTGTGATAAAGATGTAAGCAGACATCTGACTTCAGCTAACAGTGTGAATGGGGTAATGAATAATAAAAGAGGATTTAGAGAAGGTATTGGAAGTAGTGAATGGTTGATCTCCTCCTTTCCAAGTCAGGAATCCTCAGCTTTGACTCAGGGTATCTTGTACAGAAGTATGAGCGTAAGCATCATATTTAGCTAGTGTATGTGAGATGCACTGGATGGCAAACTGGCTCTTCAGCATGTGCAAAGGCATGTGTGCAAGTTTAGAAGTTGTCAGGCAGCCTGGGAAAATGATCAAATAAGTTTGTTATTGTCATTATTTCTGCTTCTCCCCCCCAAAAAAAAATACAAATCCTGTTTTTATGAGTTGCTTTGTCAGTATAAACTTGGGTAAGTTGTAGTTTGACTATACACCTGTATCATACCTGGCTTTCCTAATGTATCTGTTGCTGTACTGGTGTAGCAGATTTAATTGTTCATTTGAATGAAATGGATATAATGGTATCAAGATTTCTTCCACTAATTAGACCTAGTAAGAGCTTCAGCTGATCATGTTTCTCAGTATTGCTGTGCATGAAGCTAGTTGGCATCTATTTGTATACAAGTGAAACAAGAACTCATCAGCCTTTCACAGGGTAAATTTCAAACTCAAAAGTGCTAGAAATCTATCTGCTGCAGTCATTACTTACATTCATTTTTTGTAGTGGTTATCTTCTGCCTTTGTTGGGTCTTACACTTTGGCTTGGATGTCATCTGTTCTACATTGCATTGTTGCAGAGTTGTGTAAGAAAGTGTCTTGTAAGCCTGGGTAACAAAATTGGTTCAGAGGTGCATTATTCTCTTGCTGAAAGCACTGGAAAGATAAGAGTTCTGTATGTAGTGTTCTGTACCTTATCCCTGCTTGATCTTGCCCATTTATGCAGGTTATCCATGTGGATGACTGATCTTATTGTTCAGAGGTGTTTCTTTATTCTAGTGTTCATCCCCTTTAACCTAGCAGAGTGAGCTCTCTTTCTTTCAAACTTTTTCTTAGCAGTTTGCCACCCTGCACTAGCTGACATTCATATGTGATACTTTCTTAGTTGTCACATACTTTGTTGTATGTCCTGATGCAGCTGTGAGCACTTGGTAGTGTTCTAGACCATAGCATGCACCTTTGTTGTCACTTCAGCTTTAATTTTCTTACCAGTAACCTGTACAACTTTACCCTCCCAATGTGTTTGCTTCTTGCATCTCCCCCATGTCTGTTGCTCTGTTCAAACTTCCTTGTAGCTAGGGATGATGAAAGACTTTTCATGACACCCAGTATTTTTGCCTCTGCATGCCCCCTCACTTCCTTCAAAATGGATCTGTTGCAAGCTTTGATCCCTCCTTAAACTGTGTATGCTTACTTGCTGCCCCAGCTAATTGTCAAGCAGGTTTACAGGGTGTGTTTGAGAGGAATAGGTCTCTTACCTGGTTTGAGAAGACATTTTGGAAGTAGATATTGATTAAAATTGATATTACCTGTTAGATAAAAGTATTCTAGTGCATAATACTAATGCCAGAATATCTGTGGTTGATGGTTTTTCAGGTGGTTTTTGTATTGTTGGTTTTGTTTCAGTAAGAAAATGATAGGTTTAGGAAAAATGTTCTTAATCAGCTGAGTGCAAGCAGCACCTGTGCAGGTTGTCTTAGGGATCTCCTTTATGCTATAGAGCACAGCTGACATTTCTGTGTGGTGAAGGAAGCTTGTAGTGGAGACAATGCATATGATCTTAGTCTAACTTCAGGTGTTTAGATAGTTGAGTTGTGCTACTGTGCAATCTCTGTCTCTGACTGTATCTAAGGTTTACCTGGCTAGCAAGGTAGTTACAGACTGTAATAAACAAAAACTGGTTTTGACAACTTACAGAGCATTGATTCTCCCCTGGTAGGTAAATGGACCTATTTAAGCCTGGTTCAGAAGTCTTCAGTATGTATCAAAAACTAAATCTATCTAGATTTCCCTATCTTTACTGTTTTGTTTTTAATGGTGGATCTCTTGTCACTAAATATATTTTACTGTTGTGGTCTGGCATAACCCCATGTACCTAGTATATTTGAGGTTATGGAAGGCCAACAGTGTCTGACTTCTTGAAGATGCCACAGCTGATAATGACTCTTCTGCTGTCTTGCTGGGTGCTTTGGACATGTCTTTAACCTTTCTTTGTTTTCCACATCACCAGCATGAGAGTAAAATAGACTTTTTAAAATGCATTCTGAGAGACATAAATAAGTAAACATGAAAATTCAAATTGTTTCTCCTCTAGTTAAGAAGTAGTTTAAGCTAATTCTGTCTTTTTGTTCTTCTTGTTCTTTTTTTTTTTCCAGTTGGAGTGCCTCAAGCTCATTGCCTCTCAGAAATTCACAGACAAGCGCATTGGGTATTTAGGTGCCATGTTGCTGCTGGATGAGAGACAGGATGTCCATCTTCTTATGACCAATTGCATCAAGAAGTAAGGGTACCACCTCTCTCTCCATCAACACATGCTTTGAGGTTTCAGGATCTGAAAGTACACTCCTGACAGTGGTATTTTGTGTTAAAAAACTGTCTTCAATTTGTTGTGTGCTGTCAATCATACAAGACTATTGTAGTATTGTGCTCTGTTGGAAGATCCTGCTTAGCTTCCATAAAGGGAAGAGAATACAAAACTGCCTTGGTCCTAAGAGGCATATGTGACAAATAACCCATTATGGAACTGCTGTTACAGAATGGCAGTACATGTTTGTGGAGGTCATGTTAAGATAAATGAAATCAGGGAGATGAAATGACCAAGCAGCTCAGCCAGTGCAGAAGAACTTCAATTGTTGTAAAGAGCTTGCTTCTCTTTCTGGAAGTTAGTTATGCTCCAGCTTGCAGTGGGAAAGAGCCAGGCTAGCAGTAATGCAACATCAGTAAAGGTCCATGCACCTTTTAAATATGATAGAATCAGGATGTTTCTATAACACTGTTGAAATGTAGTGTGGACTGGCCAGCTGTGTCACAGTCATATCTGTTGCTGCAGCCCTGTTGTCCTGTTTGTTTACTTGACTTCTGATGATGAGCTCTGAAGAGTTGTCAGACTTCATGGATCAAGGCACTGTATCCTTCTTTCGAAGTTGGTCTAGCAGTCCTGATGAATGATTTTCCTTGGAAGCAAGGCAGCAGCTTGGGATGTGCTGTCTGGCATATTGCTGAAGTCAGACAAGAGAGGGTGGGAAATAATATTTCACCCCCTGGCTCTTTTTTTTTAACTTTTTCTCTCAGGAAAACGTTGTTAAACTGGGGCTGGTTTACATTATAGTTTAGTAGATGGTGATTGGTGCATTTCTAACACCACTCCTTTTCAACATGGATGTGAACAACTAGTTTCTAGCTGATTTATGCAGAGGACTCCTTAGTTGTGTGTGGTGTTAGAACATAAGTATTCCTCTTTGGTTAGACTTTGGCCTCAAAGTGCTTGTAAAGAAACTTGACAAAACTGCAAGCATGAGGATTGGCTGGACACGAGCCTTGGACTTTGTGTCTAGGAGAGAAGAGACATTTGGCTGTTTTTCATTGAAATGCAGTATTTGTGGGACTCTTCTATTAGAACCACTTTGCTAGGTTAATAACTGTTGGTTGTTTATGCTAAAATGAGTTCTTATGGTAGGGGTGTAATGACTTTGAACTGAAAACGGGTCAGACTGAAGCTGAGCAAAACCAGTGGGTAGCTTCCCACCACCTCAGTGGGTTGTTTATTGCTTTCTTCTTTGGCCTCTGTATCTGATACTTTGTCTTGTTTTTATCTAGATGTTAAGGTGCTTGATTTATGTCATTGTCAATCTGACCTGGATTTTTTTATACCAGGGAAAAAAACAAAAAGAGCACCCTTGTGGAGCACATACTTGCTATCCAGACAACTTCAAATAGCTGCTAAGATTTGTTAATAAGAAAAAAACAACAACCCCACAACCCATTTCGTGGCATGTGCTGTCTGTTCCTTCATCTGCATGTTTCCATAGCTGCTTGGTACTACAGCCAGAATACTGCCTTGGTTTTTCTGCACGCTGTGCGCATTTACATACCTCTTATTTCCCCGGCTTTCCCACCCTGCAGTCCTCAGCTCCCACCTCCCAAACCAGGAAGCATATTTTGTGCTTTCAACACTGAATCCTGTGGCAAAATTAAGACCAAATAGTCTGAGGGAAAAGTAGTGTAGAAGTACATTTTAAAGGCTGTGGTATTGCTGTGTGGAAGCTTTATTGTCTTGTACTTAAGGAGAGTCTACTCTGCTGTAAAGTGGTTTAACTTCTGACCATGTGTCACAACTTAGGCAAGTGAATAGTTAAGATTGCTGAACAAAATTCCTGTGTGGATTATTTTCAAGGTATGCAAGTGGTGGGGTTTGTGGTTTTTTCACTCAGGATAGAGGAGATTTTTACACAGATTTTTGTGTAGTGTTTGGTTTGTAAATGCAGAAGCAAAATTCTGTCCTAGAACATGTTTAAACTGGGGGACAAACCACAGAGTCAGTTCAGGAGTGTATTTCTTGTTAGGTTCTTTTCTTCATTTTACTTCACTTTAGAAGGTCTTCCCTCTTCTCAGCTTAATCCTTACATAGTTACCTGTTAGTTTTAACCAAGTATTTTATCTTTATAATTGAGGATTCTAAGCAGGAATTGTAGCAAAGAATACGGTACGTGCACTCAAAGCTGCTGTTGCTCCTAAGTCATAGCTGAGAACCCTGGGGGGGGGTGTTCTTCCAGGCCACATGTGCAGCTGATGAGATGACTGTAGATACAGATGCCCTTTTCCCCTTGTATGTTCGGGTTCTCTGTGCATGCTGATTGGCTTTTTTTTGTTCTTTACAGTGACCTTAATCACAGCACGCAATATGTGCAGGGGCTGGCACTCTGCACTCTTGGCTGCATGGGCTCCTCAGAAATGTGCAGAGATCTTGCAGGAGAGGTGGAAAAGCTCCTCAAAACTTCAAACTCCTATCTTAGGAAGAAGGTACTTCAGGGAACTTTTGAATGCCTTGCTATGGATTAAAACTCAAGATTGATTGGATACCTGCTAATACCTGGAATTGTAGATGGCTTGGATCACACTGGCTGAGTATTTTCCCAGTGTGCAAGACAGATAGAGGTCAAAACTCCTTGTCCTACCTATAGCAGGAATATGTGTAAGCCTCTAAAAGACAGGCCTCCAACAGGTGAGGCAGTTGTTTTTATTTTATGCTCTCTACCTTGAGGTTACTGATGGTGATGTGAACACTTGCCCATTCACAGACATTAACCCCAAAATTCTAGTCATCAGTTTTATTTCTATATCTTCTCAGGTAAGTCCAGAGAAACTGATCATTGACAGTGTAGGCTGATATCTGAAGAGTTGAAGGTATTTAATCTCTCCCGTTGATGGTGATGACAGCAGTACGTGACATAGGCTAAGAACCTGAAATGGGTCTCATTTCCATAGCAAGTGTGTTATAACGCCTGCAAAGTGTAATCATCCCTATTCTTTTAAATTTATTGCATTGCTAAGTCTTGAGGAGGGTGGAGTGAGAGTGAACGTGTCCAGAGAAGGGCCACAAGGATGATCAGAGGGCTGGAGCACCTCTCCTATGAGGACAGACTGAAGGAGTTGGGGCTGTTCAGTCTGCAGAAGAGAAGGCTCCGAGGTGACCTCATTGTGGCCTTCCAGTATCTGAAGGGGGCCTACAGGAAGGCTGGGGAAGGACTTCTCAGGATCTCAGGTAGTGATAGGGCTAGGGGGAATGGAATGAAGCTAGAGGTGGGGAGATTCAGGCTAGATGTGAGGAGGAGGTTCTTCACCATGAGAGTGGTGAGACCCTGGAATGGGTTGTCCAGGGAGGTGGTTGGGGCCCCATCCCTGGAGGTGTTTAAGACCAGGCTGGATGAGGCCCTGGCCAGGCTGATCTAGTGTGGGGTGCCCCTGCCCATGGCAGGGGGGTTGAAACTAGATGATCCTTGTGGTCCCTTCCAACCCTGAATGAAACTATGAAACTATGAAATTTAGCAAGAGTTCCTCTGTTACTTCTGTATCTAGTGCCAGATCTAGAGATTGGAGGGAAAGCACTGCTAAGAGGTACTGCTATGTTCTGGGAAGAGGCCCACTTGATTCTCAAGCAACTACAAAGAACAGTGTCTCTTGTTGCTTCTGTAGCCTAGAAGTAGTGGGCAGGTTTTTTGCAGTGTGTATTTGCTTTTTGTAGGACACATCACCTGCAAGAAAAAGCTATTTTGTGGGGAACAAGTTAATAATATTCAAGGGAAAGAAAGTGAGCCATAATATGACATATATGTAATTGTTTGCTTCCAATGCGTTATTCCCTCCCTAGCAACAGGAAAACAGACTGACGTAGCCCTGTTAAAGGCAGAGCTGCTTTGCAGTTACTATAGCTTGTCAAGTGAGTAAAGGGAAAAAACCTTGTTAGTGGAAGCATTTCTTTGTAGCTCAGTACGTTTCTCTTTCCCTCTTCACCTGTGGTAGTTTATTGAATTTTTCTTGGTGATGCTGTTTAGTGGTAGTTGTGATAGAGAGAAAAATGTATTGTAAATGTTCCAGGCCTTTCTGTATCATGAAATTTATGGCAGTTCTCACTGTTCTGGATGATCTCAAGACATGTATTGTTGTCACTGCAGTGTGTACTAACAGAGCTGTTCTTTCTGTACAGGCAGCATTGTGTGCTGTTCACGTCATTAGAAAGGTGCCTGAACTCATGGAGATGTTCCTGCCAGCCACCAAAAACCTGCTGAATGAGAAGAACCATGGTAATGTCCAAGGCTCTACTTAGTAAGACACTGCCACTCTTTATGGGATGGTGTGCTTGCCACCTCAGATCTTTGTTTGGAAGGGACTATTTAAGGTGTATTTGTACGGTTTGTTTCTTCCTATTTCTATGCAGTGAAGGCTAATGTCATTCATTCAGAAGAAAGGGATTTCTATCACTCTGCTAGTCAGCAGGATTTTCATGTGGCAGAGATGATGAAAGGAACTTTTCACTATGTTTTGATACACTTCAGAGTGAGTGGAATGGGAAAGTTTATGATTTTTATCCTATATAGTGCCTGAAGGTACTCTAAAGTGCACTTCTTAGGGCTTTTGTTTGTGTGCCTTCTGTTAGCATAGCACTAGAGGATTCTCTGAAACTGTTTCAGCGGGCATTCCCAGGTCTGAGACATCCACGCTGCCATCAGGAGAGTGTCTTTCTTCAGTGCTGTTTTTCATCAGAACTACATCATAAAACAGATTCTCACTTTAGTGGTCTTTGCAAGTTTATTTGTTTTAATGCATTTTATTGCTTCTTGAAGATTATTTAAAGGTACATACTAATGTCACACCTTGACTGGTTTGTGTCTAGCCTCATGCTCATTTCCCCAAGTCTTAGTCCTGTGGCACATCTGCAGTGAATGTGTGCCTTGAGAAAATAAGTAGATATGCTAGCAGTTTCACAGTAAATATTTGGCAGTGCTGGAAACCTATCATTTGCTGGGGTACTGAAATAGGAGAGAAGATTGGGATGCATGAGGATCCTGACACCTACAGTACAATTAACAGATATTGTCCTTCTAGAGTCTTATGTTTGTACAGATTCATAGAATGGTTTGGTTTGGAGGGAACATTAAAGATTGAGTGCACCTGTGCCTGTTATCATCTGACTGTGTGTTTAGTATGCAAGTTTCTGCAGCAAAGTCCATTTTCTCTTCTCTTCTGGCCCTTACTTGCAGTGCATGTGCATGAGCACAGTGCTGGCTGTTTTCCTTTGGGCAGAGGTGCAAGCACAAATATGTTCCATGATAGATACATTGGATTCAGTAATATTTTTCAGAATAATTTTCTGTTGTTTCCTTAGCCACATGTTTGGAGGTATTGGAATTGTTACATGTAGATACTTTTCTCTTTATTTTGCTCCCTCACCTTTAGGTGTTCTTCACACATCAGTTGTCCTCCTCACAGAGATGTGTGAAAGAAGCCCAGACATGCTTGCACACTTTAGAAAGGTAAGTGTGAACTGATAGTATTTCAGAGTAAGTATTTGTGGGTTTGTTTCTGGTGAGGTGGGGTTTCTTTGCTTTTTGGCTTATTGTTTTGGTTTTTTTTAACCAATGCATTCTCTTAATCTCCTCAGGAGAAGCAGTGTGCAAGTGTTTTAATAAAATCTTTACAACTGTTTGGGTGAAGCATTCAATGATACTGTCTGCTTCTTATCCATAAAAAAATCCAACAAACAAAACCAAAAATAACTAAGTTAGCAATTTTTTGTTTACCTAACCCTAGTCACCTTCAATAGGTGGGTCAGTTACAACACCAGTTTTTAGACTGTGCACTATGAAACCCATCCTAAGGTTGGATTTAAAGTGTTGAGTTTGGTGTTCCACTAAGTTTTTTTTGTAGCTAATTGCATAGTGACTTTGGAATCACAAATGTATTAAACATAGAGGCAAAGATGAAAAGATGAACCTTCTACCAGCACTCAAATGCTTTAACTACAGCTGCACAATTTTATAAGCATATGTTGAAAATACCAGTGGAAGTTATAATTCTGTAGATACCTCATCTCTTGTGCATGCTGTATTATATTATTTTCCACTTAAAAAGTTTGAGAACCAACATCACTCTTCCTCCTCTGGTTAGGAATGTTTCCTTCCCCCCATCCCCAGCACAAATTTGCTCATGCTGTTTGCTATAATTTGCTGCACGGTACTATTGCTAGGTGAAAAGTTACCAATAGAAGGGCATCTGAAAACCACATGGGTGGTCATTCAGACTTCTTGGGCAAAGAAGGGTAAATTGAATAAAGCTGCTAGAACAGAACTGGATGGTTGTCCTCTGAAAAGTCTTAAAGGTGCTTATTTATTTGCATGTCCAGTTCACTTTTCTGCCTTGCCTTGTTTATATTATTAGGGATTTCAAACAGTACTGTAGCCTTTGATGCATCTGTGCATTTTGGCCTGCATCTTCCCTTGGTCTGGTTGTATGTGTCGAAGTAGGAATGGAATGAGGCTAGGGTCACCTTGGACCTAGCCATCCCTGCTACTAATTGCTCAGTTAAGATGATAGTCGTGGGAAAAGAGAGGAGCTGAGGTCACACAATTTAGGTGCTAGGTACATTCTTTTCTAGCTCTAGCTATCTTGTAGTTGTTTATGCTGTGAATGGTATAACATGGATTCCTAATGCCTGCTTCGTCTGTTTTGTCCCTTTTGTCTGTTTGGAATCCTCCTGTGTGTTAGAATGAAAAGGTAAGAGTTAATTCTTCTAGACGGTGCATGCTTGCATTCAATCTATAGATGTTTCTTGTGAGGCAGTGCCTCTTAATTCCACATTTGTGATTGATGCCACATGCTTAGATCATTTGCACTTGTCTAATGCTTTTTGTGTGCTGGTCTTGTCTTGTCACTAAATCTCAATACCCCTGGCAGCCCTGAATCTCAGTTGTGGCCTCCTCCAAACATGAGCCTGCTTTCTTTCAGCTCTCTCTCATGTGAGGAATACTTTAGGGATTTTTTTTTTCCTTTGTCCCTAAGCAAACTGTAGCCCTGGACCTGAATCAGGGGGCAACTTTAGGCAATCCGGACAGAGGGCACGAGAGACTGTTATTTACTCACCTGTAAGTGGCTCGTTGTGCTGCAAAGAGCTACTGAGTACAGCCGCATTGATAGGACTTTTCATGGGTGTGATTCGATTACAGAAGATTGCGGGGGTGGGCCTCAACCGATCTCCACGGCTGTAATGTTTCCCTTTGTTTGTCTGTCTTCAGTGTTGATCTCTTGCCCGTTTGAAGGACAAAGAAAATGTTAATTAAGGCTCCGGGAGTGCTCCAGCAGGTCACTCCACGTTGGTTTCTTCTTTAGGGCAGATAATAGGAAATTAATGGTTCCTTTTGTTTATTTTATGAAGTGCACATTTTCAGAGGAGTTTGTCATTTCCAGAGGGTGAAGGTAGGAATAAAAAGAGATGACAGGGAAACTCAGCTGGTTTTCTTCCTGTACTATATACCACAAATATCCAGGACTTTAGTCCAGAAAGCATTGCCTATTTATTATGTCCACATGCAAGTGTTGTGCTCTAAGTCGCGTAGTGCTTTTGATACCTGCTGCTACTATCTATTCTAAATCTGACACACTGTCTTGGTTTGATGTCAGAAGTGGCAACATGACTGTAAGCAATCTCTGATCTGGTCAGAGTTCAGTGTGACTGCAATTCCTGACCCGCAGAGGGCATCCCTGAAGGCTGGAGCAGCCCATCTGAAGGACAAGAAAATGTGTGAAGTCTTAAGATTGAATTAGTTGCACGGAGCAATTGTCATGCATGGAGCTAAGAGAAAGAATGATGGTGTCCTGGTGCTAGTCATGCTTCAAGAATGAGAAATACAGAGTGCAGGCATTGTAACGCCTCTATCTAGTTTATCACCTCATCTCAGCCTGTATGTGGGTTAATACCAGCACTGACTGGGATAGGAGAATCTTATGTGTCATAGTATCAGTCAGGGTTGGAAGGGACCACAAGGATCATCTAGTTTCAACCCCCCTGCCATGGGCAGGGACACCCCACACTAGATCAGGCTGGCCAGGACCTCATCCAGCCTGGTCTTAAACACCTCCAGGGATGGGGCCCCAACCACCTCCCTGGACAACTCATTCCAGGGCTTCACCACTCTCATGGTGAAGAACCTCCTCCTCACATCCAGCCTGAATCTCCTCACCTCCAGCTTCATTCCATTCCCCCTAGTCCTATCACTTCCTGAGATCCTGAGAAGTCCTTCCCCAGCCTTCCTGTAGGCCCCCTTCAGATACTGGAAGGCCACAATGAGGTCACCTGGGAGCCTTCTCTTCTGCAGACTGAACAGCCCCAACTCCTTCAGTCTGTCCTCATAGGAGAGGTGCTCCAGCCCTCTGCTCATCCTCGCAGCCCTTCTCTGGACACGTTCCAGCACCTCCATATCCCTGGAAGGAATAAAGTTTGTAGAGATCTACATCTCTGTCATCATCCAGGAGTGGTTTTTCTCTTACAGCTCAATGAAAATGAGTCCAATTTCTGTCCTTCAATCTTAAGATTTAATTTTTTTAAATAGGGTATATTGGAAATGAGCTTCCATTTCATCTCCAAAACTCTGTTGTTACTCATAGTTGTAATGAAGGCTTTTGGAGAGAATTAGTCTGCTATAGCTTGTCTGCTGCAATGGTTGGCTTATTGCCACATTCTGCCCTGTACTCATTAGTTGCTCAGCATGTGTGAAATACTACAGAGAAATTCCATTATGGTTTCTCATAGCTACACTGACAAATGAAGTTTGTGGCTAGAGATGCTCAAGATGGAGGGAGGTCAGTCAAACTTTTGCAAATGTCTACTAGGTAGACAGTCTACTGGATAGATGTCTACTAGGATAACAGTGCCTTAAGTGCTTCTGAAAGTTTTCTTACCCTGCAGAGCTGGAAAGAAATGTTAAAATAAGAACAGTGCAAGTTGATAGGATTTTGTGCTTCCAAATCGTGACATAGACATAGTGCTTCCATCCATTCCTCTGCTGTTGTGCAGAACCTTCTAACAACAGTGAAATGAACCTTTCTAACAACAGTGAAACAAACAATTTGGCCAGTTTAGTGTTGCTGTTCTTGCTGAGACTTTGGGGATAAAGAGGAGGAGAATAGATGATGGAGCTATTCACAAGGAAGTAGTCCCAACAACAGAGCCCTGGGGAAAGGCTGGAGGGAAATCCGTTCTCTGCCCTATTTGGGAATCTTATGGAGAGGAGGCAGATCACAAAGATCTTTTTTTCTAGAAGCTAAGTTGTGGAATGTAGAAGGAACTTGAAGGAATTCTTAATGTACTTTGAAAGATCAAATCTCTTGGCTGTGACTGATGCTTTGCTGGAAAAGTACACTAAAAATGTATGTGATGTAAAGCCCTCAAGCTAAGTGCTGGAGTTACACCAGTTTAATAGTTGCAGCACATCCTCTTTTCATGAGGGAAAGAATTTAAGTTAGTATTTTTCTCTCAGGTCTCAACTGCCAAGCTCTGGTAGACTTAGTATTTTAAAGATACAGTATGATGCTCAGGGCCCAGCTTTAACTGTTTTCAGTTGTGCCCTAGCTAAGTTTTAGTTAGTTGCAGAACATCAGGGGAAGAATCCACAGACTGATTTGCTTTCAAATACAAGATTTGTTCTTGGACCTCTATTTCAAAGTGTAGAAAACCAGCATCCTAACAGGAAACCTCTCTTCTTCACAGCTTGTTCCCCAATTAGTTCGTATTCTGAAGAACCTTATCATGTCTGGATATTCACCAGAGCATGATGTGTCTGGGATCAGTGACCCCTTTCTGCAGGTAAGAAGATGCTGCAAGCAGTGATTGATAGCTTTAATTCTAGTACTGTTTTTGAGACAGGTGTGATGAAGTGGTTACCTCAGGGCAGCTGTGCTGATTTTAAGATTATTTTTTTTGTGGCCTTGTTAGAGCTGAATGTGCAAATGCTCTTCATCAACCTTAGTGAAAGACACCTGCCTTAGTTTAAACAGCATTTGTAGGGCCTTATGTGAAGTTGTGACAGAAAGGAAAAGCTGCAACGGGGGTTGGTCTTGCAAGGCTGTGGATAATGGGGGCAGCTCTTAACAGCTCTGGCTAATGGGGAGAAAATGAACATAGCATAAACCTGTTCTTATTGGTAAAGGTCTTAAGGATAAGGATTTTGCTTAGGAATGGAAATCAGAAGCTTGCTTTGCTCTTCTGCCACTCTTCAGGAGGTGTACTGGGAATTTCATGGCCCTTGTGTAAGCCACTGCCATCCAATGAGCTTTTCCTTGCCTTTCTTTTGTCAAATAGGTACGGATCCTGCGGTTACTAAGAATTCTAGGGCGAAATGATGATGATTCTAGTGAAGCAATGAATGATATACTTGCACAGGTGAGATCTGCAAGGTCGATGAGCAGCTTAAGTTTTCTGGTTTCTTAATTTGGATTGAGCAGCACTTTTGAAGGTACAGCTGCTTTCTCTGCTGGGTTGACAAATGTTCATAGGTGTCATGGCTCGTTTGCTAGGTACTGGGCAGTTTCACTGCTGGTTCAGCAGAACAGCACAAAGGGGATCAGTTCTGTATGCCTTGGAGTAACTTACTTTGTCTCTTCTCTCCAGGTTGCCACTAATACAGAAACAAGTAAAAATGTGGGAAATGCCATTCTCTATGAAACTGTGCTGACTATTATGGACATAAAATCTGAGAGTGGACTGAGAGTAAGTTACTTTTGCTATGGCCTTTTCTTTCTAGGCTTCCGTTACAGTAATTTCTGTAGAAGGTGTGAAGAAAAGCTGTCTCTCACAAAGATAACTCTGCAGTTGGCTCTAGATAAGACTAACCTTCAGAAAGTGGTGGTTGTTGGGTTGATTTTTTTGTTGTTGTTTAAGCTGGGGTGGGGTTTTTGTTGTTGAGGGGTTGTTTGTTTGTATTTAAATAACACAAATAATAAAGAAAAACTTTCTGCAGCTTAGCTTTTCCTCTGCTTAGGCAGTTTCTAGAGTTCTTGATGTTAGTTTCAGCCAAAAGCTGCAATAGTAGCTTTCACATGTTGCCTTTAAAATTAACTTGAAACAATGAAGATGACCAACAAGGCTTTTTTGATAACTGACCTTCCCTAACTCTTTCTGCAGGTGTTAGCCATTAACATCCTGGGCCGTTTCTTACTAAACAATGACAAAAACATTAGGTAAGTTGTATCACCTGTACTTGGCAACACTCACTTTAAAATGTGTGAGGTGCAGTTACACAAAGATTATGCTAAAGCACACATTTCCAGCAGACCATACTTGGAAGTACTTTAGTGGGGTTAGTATGAATGTTTACTTCTTTCTTGATGCATTCTTTTCTGTGTGAAAATCTTTACTGTGGCCCTGCCCATCTTCTTTGGTGGATGTATGATCTGTTTCTTAACATGTGATGCCTTAATCTAGTCAAGTTATGTTTTAATAACCTGTGAATATCCTGTCTTGTCACAGCTGGTCTATGCTGTATTCCAATCAAAGTTGGCACTGGAGATCTGACAAATTAGGCAAAGTCTGTGGGTTTTTGTGTACTGTTGTCAAAAGGAGGTTTGGTTGTGCCGTGGTCATTCTATAGCTAGACACAGAATTGCTGCAGCTGCTGGAGTTAAATCCCGTCTTTAGGCATTTTGATTACAAATTACAGTATAGGTAGAAGACTCTAGCCTGGGGAATTGCAGCTTACGCTAGTTGGAGTGTACGGTCTGCAGAGGTCTAATCTTTAATTGCTTTACTGTTTTCAAATCTGCACAGACTGGACAACTGACATGAACCTAGGAACTGGGACAGGTGCTTGTCCAGGCAGCAGGATGTTGTTGGGCATATTGCAGTTCAGTGTGGCAGCTCACTTTTGGAGACAGGCCAGACAGTCCTCTGGAAGATGTCCATTTTTTACTGAGTACAAGAGAACCATATTCTGTTGCAAAATAAGACTAAGGGTTTCTTTTTTGGGGGATTGTCTGTGTATAGAATGAAATGCCTGCTGCCAGCTGTTTGTTATGATATGCCCTTGTTGCAGATATGTAGCTTTGACGTCGTTGTTGAAAACTGTGCAGACAGACCATAACGCAGTACAGCGGCATAGAAGCACGATAGTGGACTGCCTGAAGGATCTGGATGTCTCCATTAAAAGGTAATTGAAATATCAGTCACATAGACTCATGGTTGGCAGCCTATGGGAAATGAGCAGGGCCCAAACAGAAATTACACTAATCTGGGGAGCTGTCAGGGAGACTACTATTAATGTATAGTGTGATT
This sequence comes from Melanerpes formicivorus, assembly GCF_026170545.1. Lineage (NCBI taxonomy): Eukaryota > Metazoa > Chordata > Aves > Piciformes > Picidae > Melanerpes > Melanerpes formicivorus. Next base: position 8,281,784 of record NW_027142372.1, on the reverse strand, counting down.
CATACTTCAAACAAGGTAATGAAAATGTGCAGCCACCTTCTTTGAGAAGATGCACTTAGTTTTTATGCATGTAGTATTGTGGTTGGCCTGAATTTTTCCATATGGAGTCTCAGCAGACATCAGACTGTTTGCTCTCAACAAACAAGGGAAAGCCTCTTAAAGTATTCTTAACAAAACTACTTTGGCATGCTCCACACTGCTTTTCTTTCCCAGTTGAACAGGCAGTACTGTGGTGTCTTTAAAGCAGCATTAGGCTGTCCAAATAATGTATTCTGGATTCAATTTGATTAAGCAGTGATAGAATTTAGACTGAACTTGATTGTTCACGTAATTTGCTTACAAACCATGGCCTCTTATAAATGCTCAATGTTCATTTGTCATTTAAATGGCAATACGTTGCTATTTGTCTGGCCAGTGGAAGAGCCTGCAACCTTACTGTTCGCTGCACTTTTTTCCTGGTAGTCTAAACTCTTGTCTCTTCTCATTATTTCAACTATGTTCCTTTCACTCGTCATAGTAACTTTTCCTGTTTGTCAGACACTCATAGTTGCTCTTGGATTGTTTGATCTCACTTTTACCCAACTTACATGGAATACTGCTCTTCTAAATTGGGTCTTTCAGACTGTTGCTTGCTCTTTCTTTCACAATTCACTTCCTCATGATTATTCTTTGTGTAACTGGTCTGAGCTCGGTGCAGCGTACGACATGTCAATGATGGGAACAGTTGCATCCATGTTGCATCTTGGGAAAATTTCATTGAGCTCCTGTGACATCATGACTATACCTTCAAAATTGTTCAACTTCATTTTTTTTTTTTTCTGTCATGTGAAGTTGATTCATGCCATCTTTGAATCCAGTCTAGATTTTTAACAGCATTGCACAATCTGTGTACAGAATAGGGAAGAAATTGGATCTGTCTTGCTAGGAAAACACAGGTAGGCTACAAACAACAGAGCTTCACATCTGAGTGCAATTGGAGGATGAAGCCTTTGAGTGATCCATCGGCAGAGCACGATGTTGCCATGCTGACACTCTTGCTGCTGACAATGCACTTGTCTTCATTGGAGCAATATATTGACTGGATGTCAGAGTCCCCAGGTTGCACAACGCCAGTAGAACAGACAAAGTCCAGTGCTGTGAGGATCTCTTTGTTTTCTAGTAGTGTTTTCTGACATAGCTGTCAGTGGCAGGCGTGGATTAAAGTTCCTGATAGTATGAAGCATTCAGAACTTGGAGTTTGGTTTCTGTATTACACCAAATGCTCAGTTTTAAAGAGGAGTCCAAGTCGTTTAGTAAGGCAGTTTTAATCCATAGTTACAGTGTGTTTTAACATAACCGATTGCCAGCATTGTAGAGAGACATCTGATGATGGTAGTCTTAATTCAAAAAATGTCAGAAGAGTGGAAGATATGTGCTGGAATCAATTACAGAAGCTTGATGTAGAAAGGCTAAGGATTAGCCTCTGACTTCTTGAGACAGTTTTCTGTGTAGTTGTGGTATCAGCTTGGGTGGAAGAATGGAGGAATGGGTTCTGAGAAGAGCACTAGGGTAATTTTGAGTTCTAGAAATCATATGTAGTTTATCTGACAGGATACAATAAAGCTTTTCAGTTAACATTTTAAATTTCTACTGTGTTTGAATCCTTAATATAGGGAGATCAAAATGTCTCTATTTTGGATCCCTGAAGAGATCAAAACTGCTCTCTTTCCTGACGTGGGAGAAGGCTTGTGGTAGCATGGATTACTTACTGCAGTTGTGTGTCAGAAACGACCAGTATGCCATTAGAAATATTTGAGACAGACTTGAATGCTGGTGGACTCTGGTTGCTGTAAGATATTTCTAGCCTTTAGGACACATAGAGAAGTGTTTTTAGAACATCCCACACCCACACTGCTCCCTCTGAGGTTTTTTTGGGGGTGTGTGTTTATTGTCTGCTCATGAACAGGAGAATTCTGGTACATTTAATGTGAAGGCTGTTCTCACAAAGGTAATAAATGTTGCTCTCTTCTTAATTAAAAGGTAAGGGTGTTCTAGTAGCTGGAATTGTGTGTTGTTGGTTGTCTATTTTTACTTCATTAGGTGAAGATACTCTATTGGTTTTCTGTCTCTTGCCCTAGGCGTGCAATGGAACTGAGTTTCGCTCTTGTTAATGGGAACAATGTCCGTGGAATGATGAAGGAGTTGCTCTATTTCCTGGATTCCTGTGAACCAGAGTTCAAGGCAGACTGTGCATCTGGAATATTTCTCGCAGCTGAAAAGTATGGGGTCAACTTGTTATTAAGTTTTTGTACATCCTTGAAATTATGAACACCGTGTGTGTTGTTCCTTCTCCTTCTGTTCCCTCAGGACAGAATAGGTTTATCATCCCTTCTCTCTTTGCTGATCTGTGTGTGGTTTGTCAGTTTCAACCTAGTCTGATGAACAGGATGCACTATTGTGAACTGTATGTATAGTCTTCATATCACTAAACCACTCTGGTATATTTATTTCTGCTGGACTTTGGAACAGCTGTTGTGCTGACATCCTGGTCCTGCCTCCCTCTCCACACACAGAAATTTTCCTCTGTTTTGTTTACAAGAGAGATGATCTTGTTTCTATTGAGCCACTGTAATCAGTAGCCTGTGAGGTACTGTGTGTACAAGGTATGGCTGTGGTACCATATAGAGACTTGTATATTCATTCAGTTTTTCAGTGTCAACGCTAATACAAAAAAAGTCTAAAGAATGTGAAGTGTGTGGTGTTCTGTTATGTGGGAGTGTTTTGTGCATGTTTTGTTGATGTGTTCCCTCAGGAAACAATGGGCCATGAAGTAACTGAATGGGGAGGTTCTGATGATGATGGGTTTCTTGCTGGTTTGAAGGCCAGCAGTTACTTCTCTAACCTGTTTCCTTATTTATTTACTTTTTTCAGATATGCTCCTTCCAAACGCTGGCACATAGACACCATTATGAGAGTCTTAACAACAGTAAGTGAAACTGCCTCTCTGTCACTCTACAAAAGTAAAAAACTGTTATGCAAGGTTACTCAGCATCAAGTTCAGATGGCTACAAAGGCTGGCAGTTAACAAATGCTGCAGCAAGTGTCCTTAGGTAGTAGTGACCCAAGGCAGCCAGTCAGAAATACATAAATTCAGTAAATATGTCTGAGTGGGTTTTAGAAGAAATGTGATTTCAGATAAGAATACAGAGTGTGTCAGTTTGACTGCAGTAATCACATTAAGTTCTAAGTTAGGACTGCTCTTGTGCTGTCTGTGATTCCAGCATGCAGCACTTTCTGAGGAGAGTGAGCACAGCCTTAAGTGACTTGCAAAAAGAGGGTGAAACCATTTCTTGGAATGTTTCCAAGCTGAATTTATCAAAGCTTTTTAATGAAGCTGTATCAATAGCCTTCTAGTGCCTCTTCTTTGGGTTTAATTATTACTCTTTACCTACATGAATTTCTTCATGATCATCACAGCTGAAGTGGAACTGAAGTAGTGTTTTGGCAGCGATCCTGATAACTTGGGTAGGCAATGTCTTCCCCGAGGTGGAAGAGTGGAAAGGGATTTACTTTATCAATATGAGTCTTCAAATTTGAGAAGTTCATCAAGAAGTGAGTCTGGCTTGTGCCCAGTTTTGCCAGCCTGAAACAGAGAAATGTAGGCTCCTCTGAACTAAGAATTAATTTCCATTAGAAGATTGGCTGTGAGAATTGCTCTCAGATGACTTCCTTTAATAAAGTAACTTCCTTCTTTTGGCTGTTACAGAAACCATTTATGAAGTTGTATTTGTGAGACTGCCTAATGCAGATTTACAGATAAACCTCCTTTCCAGTTTACCAGACTTAGGAGAACTAACACAGAAAGATAGTATCAGTCCTTGTGGTGGTTGACCCTGGATAGATACCAGCTGCCCACCAAAGCTGCTGTATCACCCCCATCCCTCAGTTGAACAAGAGAGAGATGTGACAAACAACTCATGGGTGAAATAAGGATAGGAAGATCACTCACCAGTTACTGTTGTGGGCGAAACTCATTGGGATAATGAGAAATAAAACCGTATCTTAAAACACCTTCCTCCCACTCTCTCTTCCAGGGTGAGCTTCACTCACAATTCCTCTGCAGCAGCACAGGAGGACAGGGAATGGGGGTTGTGGTCAGTTCATCACATGTTGCCTCTGCTGCTCCTTCCTCAGGGGGAAATCTCTTCCCCCTTTCCCCCTGCTCCAGTGTGAGGTCCCTCCTATAGGGTGCAATCCTTCAGGAATAGAGTGCTCCAGCATGGGTCACCCATGGATTCACAGGTCCTGTCAGGAGCCTGTTGCAGTGCAGGCTTCCCATGGGGTCACAGCCTCCTTTAGGCTCCTCCTGCTCCAGCATGGAGCCCTTCATGGGCTACAAGGGGTAAGCCTGCCTCACCATGGTCTTCACTACAGGCTGTAGGGGAATCTCTGCTCCAGTGCCTGGAGCACCTCCTTCCACCTTCTTTCTTCACTGACTTTGGTGTCTGCAGTTCTCTCGTGCATCAGCCGTGAAGCATCTGGGGGTGTAGAGGCTGACTTTTTCGTATAGATCAGATGGGTTTGTGAAGGATATCAGCAGATGCTGGGTGGTCCTGAGAAGCTGGATAGCAAAACCTAACAACAATTGTTTTTGCAGGCAGGAAGTTACGTTCGTGATGATGCTGTTCCTAATCTGATTCAGCTAATAACTAATAGTGTGGAGATGCATGCCTACACTGTGCAGAGACTCTACAAAGCCATCCTTGGTGATTATTCCCAGGTAATACCAAACGTGACCAGCTTCAGTTTCCTTGTTGTACTGCAATAAATGTGTTTACTAAGTATCTCAAGGTAAGGCAACATCAGTGTCTTGCTTCAAGAGACAGTTTGCAGATGAGGCATGTCCTCTGTAAATTTAGGTTATTTTTGTTTTTTCTAATTCTCTTGTGGAGTTCTTGACTGAATTGAATATTCCTGTTTCTTCTGCTGTGGAGACCTTCCTTGGCTTGCAGGAGGGCTGAGCTTGTTCTGAGAAATAGTGATGGTTTAATTTGTCATACAGGCATCCATTTATCACTGAGGCATCTGATTTTTCTTCTTCTAACAGCAACCCCTGGTGCAAGTGGCCTCTTGGTGCATAGGCGAGTATGGAGATCTTCTGGTGTCTGGTCAGTGTGAAGAGGAGGAACCAATACAGGTATAGCTTGGGAAGAATGACTGTGCAAACTGAGCCTGGAGTTGCTTGATGCTGGTTATGTGAGGGGAATGCTTTCAACTGTTACCTAGCACTGGTGTCCCTTTATGGTCATGGACCCTGGACAGGAATCTCCTTGCCATGCAACAGGCGTGGGCTGTGTAAACACCATGTGGAGTGAAGCTGCATCTGGCAAAGCAGTGGTTTCAGTGCTAACCTAGGTTGTAGTATATCTGCTAGGGTTTTAGCTGTCTGATTTGGTGATGAACCCACTCTTCAATGTGTGGAACAGGAGCTGTATTTTACAGCTAATACCATAAATCTCCACCTAGATGCAGTTGTCTCATGCACTCGAAATGCTACGGGCTCTCAGTTGTAGAGGAGGTAAAGCATGGCCGTTAAGCAGGGGACAGGTTTTTATAGTGTGCCTTGGAAGACTTGCTGCAAAGCTTCTCTCTGTCTCAGCCTAACCTTTCTGTACTTTTCAGGTAACAGAGGATGAAGTTCTTGATATTTTAGAAAGCGTCCTGATATCTAATATGTCTGCATCTGTTACACGAGGCTATGCTCTCACTGCCATTATGAAGCTTTCCACAAGGTTCACCTGCACTGTCAAGTGAGTTCTTGTTGATGTACCGCAAGCATGCTGGCATCACTTGTCTTCAGTAGAAGTATTCCATGGACATGTTCTTCCATGGCTCATGAGAGTTGTCTTGTTTGTTGGCTGTCATAGTCCTTTGCTTGCAGAGTGGAAAACTTCCACTGATTCGTATTGGTTTTCTCTGCAGTTGCGTTCTGCTGTGTAGAGATTTAATTCATGTTGCTGTTGCTTGAAAATTCCTTTATGGGAAATCTAGGTCCTTACTGACAGCAAACTGTTCTTTCCAGTTTCTTTTTTGGATGATGGAGAGAAAAATAGCCTTGTTTTATGCAGATGGCTTCTCAGTGTGGGTAGTTGAGCTTACTTATGATACACCCTGTGGTGGTACATTAATCACCTGCCTACATTGTTGTGAAGGGCCAGTTCAAAAATGGGTGTTGGATAGACACTCCAGAAAAACAGGAGTGACTGCTGTTTTAAATGAATTACACAGGACACCTGTTCAGCAGAGGCTGGATAGTGTCTTCTGGATGACACATGCTAATTCCTTCCTCACTGGTGCTGATTCCATGGTGTGCTTTGTTTGTTTCTCCCTGCCCCCACACAGTCGCATCAAGAAAGTAGTTTCCATTTACGGCAGCAGCATCGATGTGGAGCTACAGCAGAGGGCAGTGGAATATAATGCACTTTTTAAGAAGTATGATCACATGAGGTAAGTGCTGATGGGTTTTGGTGTTTGAAGAGTATCGTGATCATCTGCTCTGATCTCCTCTGTTTAACACTTGGTGCTTTGAGGGCTTTCTTTGGTTATTTCAGTAGGATTACAGAGAAGCTAGAATTCCTCCCTTACCTAAAGGGTTAGTGAGGGTTTTAAGAGCCTAACCTATCCTGGAAGGTAGTTCTGTGATCAGGGACTCTCTGCCAAAACAGTTGCCTTGCTTATGAGCTTGAACTGGACTAATTTTTACTTCAGGATGTTGAATCTTGAATTTGCTAGATGATTAAGTATCTGTGTTAGCCTTTACTGTGCTAGCATTGTCATAGTAATTAGCTTCAGACTTACTTTAAAATATCTTTGCAATAAATGTGCAGAGATAGACTGACTTGTCCTAAACTGCTCTGAACTTGGGGTAATTCTTCCAACTGTTAATACTTCTCAGTTTTTTAGAAAACATTTGAATTCACTGTGTCTTTTTGTGGTGTCTTATTTTAAAAGCTCAAATTCTGCACACAAAGGCATAGTTTTTCACTGCACTACACAGCATCCCTGTCTTGCAATTTATGAGCATGTTCGCTTCCTTACACCCTATGATGGAGAGATCCCCATTCAACCTTGCTTTGCTCAAGTGATTACTTCTCTATGAGATGTTTAAAATCCCACCTTTGTTTGCAGTAAGTATGCTGCAATTCTTTGCAGAGTACTCATTAATCTGCTATGTAGAATATTTAATTTTGATACATAGGAGTACCGTAGATTCTGTTCAAGGAGGATCCTAAGATTGGAGGAGATGGTCTGGGAGTTAACTTCATCCACTCTTGAAAACTTCCCATAACATTCCACTGAATTCAGGAGGGTCTGACGTGGACTCTAGATGAGAAGACAGAGAGGAAATGGATGCCACTGTACTGAATACTGCCTCTGTTTGTAGGAGCCTTCAAAGATTGTTTCAAAGGCTCTTTGCCATCGCTTTTTGCCATGGCTACCATGCTATTCAGTGTGTGGAGGACATAACACCCTTCTATTTTCCTCTTTTCTTTTCTGTGGAATCCATGGAGCAACTCAAATTGTTTGTGGAAAAGCCATGTTAATGAGCGTGGGCATTTGAGCTGCCTGGGGCTTCATGTGAAGCCTTAGGAATGAATTGAGAAAAATCTCCCTTGATTGTTCAGATGGCAGCATCTGGCAATCAGCTGGCTTTGTGATCAGACCATAGTGCCTGCCGTTCATAGCTTTGGGAAGCACTGCATTTCAGGAATACACATGTGAACTTCACTCAGTGAAGCAGTGCACTTCATGCAGCAAGGTATTTGTATTTTCCCCCCTAGTACATTCTCAACAATGTAAAAGTCAACATTTAATGATTTCTACTCATTAGGACTTTGTTCATGGTCAAAAATGCAGCTCATTGTTGGGTTTTTGGCACTGGTACACTTTTTCAGCCCAGGCAATGCATAGACAGTGCAGCTTGCTGCTGTTCCATACAGCAGTTTGTGGCTTGATCTGGAAAGGTAATGGCCTTTCTTGTATTACAGACTAGTTCTCCCTGTACAGGTTTTCCTAGTTTTTTCTGGTCTGATGTCAGGATTCTGGATCCTGTGCCTCCTCTTGAGTCTCTGTATCAATTCAGGAAGATACTCTCAAGGGTTTGGAGACCTCATTTGGCTAAATGAGAATAGGGTGATTTGTTTTCCCAACTTTGTCCCCTGTTTTAAGTGGTTAACCCTTCTGCAAAGAGAAGTCAAATGAGCTGACTCTTTAATTCAGCTGCATATGGAACACAGCAGTCCAGTGTCCCACATCTGCAGTTAATCCCCATTGGTCAATCATTTAATCTTTGTCTTGGGTTTGTTATCCTAGCCCCACAGTGGAAATTGTATCAAGTACTAGGGGAAAACAGGAGGCAGGAGGACTTGTTTGGCTTTTGGCTCTCAACTAGTGTATTTACACTGGCACAAAATGCCAGAGATTACTTCCAGAGATTACCACCTCAAGCTGCCATGCAGTCTTACAGTTCCCCCTGCAATGGAGCTAAAAGGAAAAGGCAGGTTGCCCTGTCTATATAATCTCCTGAATGTCTGAGCATTTGGATTAGGATCCAGGAAGATGGCACAGTGTAACTATGTCAGCTTCTTTCAGGCCAGCCCTGCTTGAGAGAATGCCAGTAATGGAGAAAGTCACCACGAATGGCCCTACTGAGATTGTACAGACCAACGGAGAGACGGAGCCAGCGGTACTGGAAACCAAACCTCCACCCCCTGGATTGCAGCCTGCTAGCCAGGTAATGGAAACTGATCTAGGATAAGTTTCCACTGCCTGCCAGAACACACTACTAGCCACTTCCACTAGTAAGCTGAGACCATCTCGCTCCCCCTCTGCGCCTCTTTGCTAGTTCTGGCCTGGTAATGATTGCATTGCCTCTGATAGTTGTAGTGTCAGGAACAGGATTGTGGAGGAGGTTGTTGTGGGGGGTCCAAGAGCAGGATGGGGGTAAAGCCATCTGTCCCCCAAATAGGCTCAGTGTGCACAAACTCCAGCCTTCTCTATCTGTAGTCCCAAGAGCATGGAAACTAGATCTCTTGTGGGGCTTGGGGCCATATCCAAACTAAGAACCTCTCTGACTCATCAGCAGTCCTATTGGTCTTCAGTCCAAGAACAAGTAGATTTCATTACATTTTCATGGAAATGTACTGGGAATTTGAATATGTAACTATTACATCCACTCTCTTATTAGGCAAATGATTTGTTGGACTTGTTGGGAGGAAGTGATATAACACCTGTAATCCCCACTGCACCTACAAGCAAGCCAGCTTCTGCTGGTGGGGAGCTCCTTGACCTTCTGGGAGACCTCAACCTAACAGGTGAGCAAGCTGCATCTCTTAAAAGTCTACATTCTCAGTCTTGGGATGAGATGAGAGGCTGACTAGTTCTTCAATGTATATCAAGTCGTAGTCTTCACACTTACTCTCACCAAAATCCGTATCAACATACAAGTAGCAGTCAGCGAAGGAAGTCACAGGTTGAGTGGTGAGGCTTGAGCATTTTCATACTCCAACCTGGGAACTGTGAGCCATTTCAGAGAGGAGTGGGAGAAGAGGAATTCATTACATTAAATACCTGCTAGCTCAAGAGGAGCCAGTCCTTGTTAGCAAAAGCAGAGGAGGATGAATTGTAGAGTTTCAAGTAAAGAAATAAGCAATAGTCTATCTCTGGAGAAGGAGTAATTACTCTTCATTTCATGACAGCTAAGTAATAATGCTTCAACATTTCTTGTAGGTTCTCCAGTATCCGCCCCTGCGCCCCAGATAGCACAGCCTCCGTTCCTGCTTGATGGACTTTCATCACAGCCTCTCTTCAATGATATTGCTGCAGGTTAGGGACTTATAAATCCTTAGCCCATGGTGCCACAGCACCCAACTAGAAGAGGAAAAAAGGGGTAGTAAATAAAGGGGGGAGTTGGAAGTGAAGTGTGGCACATACATCAGGACAAGGGGATGTGCTTAATCTTCTTAAGAGTTCATGTCTAGGGTAAAGTAAATGACACTTCTGTGATGTTGAGAGTGATGTCCAAGTTCTGTAGGTCATGCTGTTTTGTCTTCTACAGGAATCCCCTCAATTACTGCATACAACAAGAATGGGCTGAAGATTGACTTCACCTTTGAGAGGTCAAACACCAACCCCAGCATCACTGTAATCACGATACAGGCCTCCAACAGCACAGAGCTGGATATGACAGATTTTGTTTTCCAAGCTGCAGTACCAAAGGTAGAGCCACTTAGGGCAACTACAGTGATAGGTTGAGGGCCCATTGCAAATACATCCTGATCAGTGCTTTCATACAGACAGAAACTTCCAGCATGGTAAACATGGTTGAGCTGTTCATAAGTTGTCTTCGTACTCAGTTTGGTCATCCCTTTCTGTTCTGAAACTGCATGTTACAAATGCAGTAGAACACCAGCTCCTTATCAGATTGGACTACTTCTGCTTGGACAACATTTTGCTTTACAATCACCACTGTCTCAGAGAGCTGCTAAACACAGAGAAAAATGTTGGATTCAAAAAAGTGAAGGCATGAATCTTTCCCTTTTTTCTTAGTTTCTAAGAAATCTACCATGCTCTTTGCAGCTATGCATACACGAAAAAAGTCTTCTGAAGCTATTGTCTGCTTACAAAATTCAAGTGAGTCTCCACATGGTTATTAGCAATGGTCCTCTTCTGAGCAGTGAATTGCCTCCCCTTTGCATTTAGCTGCAGATAAAGAATACTGGAGACAGGCAGTGCCTTATTTCTGGTAGAGCAGACTGTTGAAATGATTGGAGTGTTGTTCAAGTTTGGAAAAATACATTCATGTCTGGGAGTTGACCTCCAGGAATCAGTAATGATCTAGATTTAATTTTGATGGGTTTCATACCTGCTGCAGGAAGGAATGGGCCTCCTGAAGTTGCAGGGGTGCTGAGCAGTCTCGACTGCTCCTCTGAACATGACGCAAAAAACAATGCATCAATGCTGATCTTGGAACACTACAGTAAGCCCTCACCCCTTATGTTTATGCTGCTTGTTTAGACAGATGGTGGGCTGCTGAATATTTTGTTCTTTACATACAAGAAATTGAAGACCTGATTATTCAGGACCACAAACTGAACTCTTAACTTGCTTTCTCTTGGTGCAAACAAATTGTTCTGCTTGATTCAGCATCACATTATTTTCTCTTTGCCCTTTCTTCAGACATTCCAGCTGCAGCTCCTGTCTCCCAGCAGCAGTGTCATCCCTGCATTTAACTCGGGGACCATCACACAGGTCATTAAAGTCCTGAATCCACAAAAGGTGAGTGATTCCAAGAGCAGTCATTAAAGATACTGTCTTAGAATCATACATTTGGTGGTCAGTTAGGGAATGTATCTCTGATGAGAGATAGGGAATGAGGTTGCAAATGATGTCTGTTTACTGACAGTCGTGGATAGGGTTAGGAAGAAGTTATGTAAAAGACAGGAAGTCTTGGGCACAGGTTTGGCCTTCTCTGGTTGTACCACTAAAACTGATCAACATCTCTGCTATCTTCTTGAATTTGTTAATGTCTTTTGCACTGAAGTGGTCATTGAACGAGGTTTTTAGATGGCTTTTCTAGGGGGGCTCAACCTGTTGTTTGTGTGAATTGTAAAAGTGATATCTGAAAGGCAAATATCTTGCTATATAAATAATTCAAGGTTTGTATCTGCTTTCTGCAGTAGTGTTACTTGAAGTGTTTGTAACACAAAAAATAGCTTAATCTAACATTAACAAAATTGTTTCTTTTCTGAAGTGGTGTCATTTGTTTTTAATGTGAGGAGTGTGGTTTCAAACAGTTGATAGAATCTTTAGGTACGATTTAAGCATAATCCCATTTGCTTTAAAGCCTTCAAAGACAGGCTTCAAGACTGAGATACAACAGACTTGAGGGGTGGGATGGGTATGGTCCATGTCCTCTTTTAAGAGGCTTTTCTGATGGAATCAGAAAAGAAAATGAAATTGAGATCACATATTTCTTCCATTGTGGGCCAACCTTAGATCTTAAATACTAAGATCTGAAACCATCTGAAGCTGTTCATAGATTAGTGTTTCTGTACTGCTTTAGATGTGAAGTGTTGCTGCTGAACTGATGTGCAAATTAGGGAAAATTCTTCAGTCTCAGCCCAAGATTTCACTGAAATGGCTGTCTTCTAGTGCATATTTTTTTGTGGTTTCCAGGCATCTCCCAGGTCTGTGTTGTGTGCTGCCTTTGCCAGTGTAAAGGCACAGAACCTATAATTCTGTGTCCTGCATGCATCTGGCAGGAATTTCTGTGGTGCTGTTCAGCAGCTTTCAAAAATCACCTTCAAAGTTTGTTTCTGAGCTTGTCAGGTTTAGCAGTTTTCCTGTGAGGTGCCAGAAGTCCTAGTAGATCCACCCCCTATAGAACCCCTAAGGTGAAATACACCCAGATAGTGGGATGCACACCGCAACTCCTATGAATGCTTCAGGGTACAGAGGTGCAAAATAGTGGTTTACTGCCTGCTTTCCTTGCCTGCTGTTTTGTAACTCTTCCACCTCTGGCATTTGTGCATCTCTTACTGTCCTTTAGATTGCTACTGCCTGAAAGTGCAGCTTTGCAAGAAGCATCCATGAGATAGTGTAGTTACCTGGAATGTTCTAAGGGAGGCAACCTTGGGAAGCTTGGTTGTTTAGGAGGTAGCTGTGTTTGTCCTGTCGGTGTTGTGAAAATGATCTGTTTGCCTGGACATGAACTGTCCTTATGTTGGATTGAAAATGATGGAAACAACACCAAACACAAAAAAAAAAACTGACAATGGTTTTATTAACCTATTACTGATACAGCTTTGGTGGTAGAAGCAGTTACCATCGTCCTTTCCTCCTCCTGCTATCCCTTTTGCATATTTCCCTGTAGGCCTGGGTAAAAGGGCCAGAAATAACCAACTTTTTGTTTTTAGGGTTTTGGGGAAACAATTTCTTTTTTGAGAGAGGAGAATAGGGAGCCTGGCTGGAGCATGCTGTGCTTGAGATATTAAGGGTCACCTAGTATCTGGATGTCAGCCAAATGACAGAGGGTGAAGCAATTTCTGTGCTTTCTGAGCTATTCCATCATTTACTCACTCTGTCTCGAGTCTTCCTTATGCTATTTCTTTCACAGTGCTACTAGTATGGAAAATTGTATCTCTTACTGCAAGCCTAAGTGCAGATCAGAGTTTGGATCTGCCTCCTGCTTTCTCCCATTGTTAACTGGGATTTCAAGGCAGTTATTTTTATATTTAAGGATTTCAGTGCATGTGAGAACAGGACCAGTGCAGAGACAGATGTGGGTAGAAGCTGTGCTATAGCTTTTCTGAGGGGTTACACCTGATCTGAGAGCTACAGTGACCAGTTGACATCCTACCAAATCATTTATCTGCAGTCGTAGATTAGCATGCACATCCTTCCAGCAAGCTCTTGTGAGGAACTGCATGGCTGGGGTTGGAAGGAACCTCTGGGGACCATCTAGTCCACCCTCCCTGCTAAAGCAGATTTGCCTAGACCAGGAAAGGCCCATGCTTTGTATTCATGGTGTAAGGGAGGGGAGCTGTATGGGGGGTGTGGGGTGGTTGCTGACCCTTAATGCAGACCTGAATTTGTTTTGTATTTTTGTTTTGTGTTTTTGCCTTTTCTCTTATAGCAACAACTACGTATGCGGATCAAGTTGACATATAATCACAAGGGCTCAGCAATGCAGGATCTAGCAGAAGTCAACAACTTTCCCCCTCAGTCTTGGCAGTGAGGCTCTGGCACCATTCTTATTCTCACCCCACCCAATCAAAAGAACTCTGGGAAGAAGGTTGTGATCCTTGGCAATCCCCCAAACTGCACCGTGGGCATGGGGAACAGATGAGACCTGCTGATGAGGAGGAATTTTCCTGAAGTGATTGCTGACTTTGAAGCATATCTGTTAAGACTAATCTCCTCTCCTCCGCTGATGAGGCTGGCAGCTTGTGGAGGCTACTGTGCACTCCCTCACACATGCGTTCACAGCCAGAAGCAACATTCCCTCCTCCCCTCCTGCCCCCTCCCTCCTCGCAAAGAAACACAGCCTGGTTGGAAGAGAAGTCTGGAATTTCTAGCAGGGAAACTTTCTTCTCTCTGCAGCAAGTGAACAGCTGCCCCTTCTTTCTGCTGTCTTTTTCCTCTGGGGTGGGCAAGGCGTGTCATTCATTACTAGCTGGATTCCTTCAGGCATTTTCATCTGGGGCTCGGACTGGGGACTTGGGGAATGTCAGGCTGCCCTGCCTCTTTCTTCTTGTATCATCTGGGTCTGAAGGGGCTGGAGGCTTCTTGCAGCCTGTTCAGTGCATTATTGTATACACTCACCTCTTAGTTATGTGATACATACCAAGAGCAAGTTAGGCCTTGGGACTTCATCTGCGAACCTGGGACAGTGCGGGAAAAGAGGTGCTGGTGACAGCTGATAAAATTGCTTTGGTGCTGTACTCGGAAATGAAGACCTTACACTTGAATTTTCTTTCTTTCTTTCTTTCCATCAGTAGCTACAGCTGTACAGATTCACAGACAGTCTTCTGTAGCTTCCCCAGAAAGTGCAGTGATGTGTGAGAGATGTAGAGATCCAAGGAGCAGCTGGTTTTCTACCACAGATGGTTTCAAAGTCTTTTAACCCATCAGTTGTGGTTTATGGGTAGAAAAGACATACTCAGTTTTGTTGATCTGTCTTTGAGCCAGGGCTCTGTTCCTGCTGGGAGACTCATCAGAAACTATGCTGCAAAGTTGCTCTTCCCAGTTATTCCAGACCTTCTCCCCACTTTGATTTCTAGAACCTGTTGTAGATCCCCCGGATTCCATTTGAGTTACTTCTGACTGGGATATTTGTGTTGTATCTGTAATACTGGCACTGAAATAAAGACCATGCGGTTTAAAGAGACCTTTTCCCATTTTGTTACTTAATTGATTCATGTAGTTTGCTCCTTGCACCCCTTTCAGTAATGTGCTAGTTCAGATTCAGACTGAAAGTCACTGCACAGGTTTTTGAATGGAAGCCAGTTGTTGGAATGTTTAGGTCCAAAAATGTCAGGTCCAGCACACTTTGAGAAAGCTGTGCTGAGTTTCATTTCCTAGTGTGAGCTGCTGTGGAGATAGTTCAGTTCTGTGAATTCTCATGGAGGCAATGTATAGGACATCAAGCCCACTGTGGCAAAATTGTTCTGATGTTCAGCACTCTTCAGGGGAAAAAGGGGAGCATATGTCTTAGATCTTCATCCATGAGTGTGCTGGTAAGCTGAAGGTGCACTAGCTTCTCGCCCAGTGCTTTTGCAAAAGAAGCGGATGGTACAGCTGCTTTATTTCTGTTCCAGGGCTCTTCAGATAGTGATCATTCAGTGTTCTGATGGCAAGCTTAGACACAGCCTTTTACATCTGCAAAAGTGCTAACACTAGGCTCTGGTCCTTGCCAAAAACATGGTAAGAGTGGTGCACAGCGTACTTAAGGAAAATTGAAGACCTATTTTATCCTTGGATTTGGAGCAGGAAGCCACTAAAGGTTCTTCAGTCTGCTTTGGATTTAGCTGCATTGAGATATATAATGGAGGACTGACTGTCACTGGCTTCAGTGCTGATCTTGTATGGTGGAACAAATCGAGCTTCTCTTGGAGGGCATTTTTGCTGCCTTACTGAATAAACAGGTTTGGGCCTTCAAATAAGAACTGGAACTGGCATCAGTATAGGGTTATAAAATCGAGAAGAATGATGTATAACTTCCTTAAAAGTAACTCTAGGTTGTGGCAGGGTCATGCCTTGGCTCTCAGTGGCGACATAAATACTGTGCTTCAGCTAGAAGTGTATGTATCATGAAGCAACCAATCTTGAAGAAAATGAGTCTATCAGTGTCCATTTATGGGTGCTGAACCTTTTGGTTTCACTGTGTTTGTGGCTATTCACCACCCCACTAGTGTTGAAGGCTGAGTATGTTAAGTTTAGACTCCAGTGAGCTCTGAAGTTGTCCCAGACATGGAAGTAATGGAGAGTCTCTGCCTTAGTTCCTGAGCTGCCCTTAAGTTCTCCCTTTGTACTCACAGAATTGTGCATGGTCCCTTGGACTGAAAGCTGGCACACCTCAATTTCCAGTTATTTTTTGCTGAGAAGGAGCACTGGTGCAGAGACCAAATGGGGAGAAGGAGGAACAGTTTATCTTGTCGCTCTTGTTGCACTTGCTCTCTGTTCCCTAGAGAGCTGGGTTTTGTGGTTGGTCTCTGTCTGGTAATCTTGGGTCTCTCAGCCACTCTTGCACAGTACTTGTGTCATGGGAAACAGGTGCTTGTCACATGCTTCTGACTTGAGCTGAAGGAGGCAGTGCCTGTACCTGAAATGCATTTTGTTTGAAGCCATCTCTTCCCTACAAAGTAGTGCTTTGTAGCAGCCAAACATTCCGGTTACCCTTGGAGCTCTTTCGTTTCCCTGCTAAGAGATGGGTGCTAACATTAGACCAGAAGGAAGGCCAGGTTTCACATCTTCCCTTATCTGCAGTACTAGATACCATTGCTCACTCCTGGACCCCAAAGTGCATCTCTAAAGCTCTCTGCTTCTGCTGCTGGGTTTGGTCACTGGAGAGTACTTGCATGTCTGCATCTGAGACACTCTAAGAATAGGGCAAATCTTTCTACCAGCTGAATGTAACACTTCTTACAAGTCTGGTTCCTTGATTGAGTGTGAGTGGAATATAAAGGGAGCAAGACACAGACTCCATGACTAATCTGGCTAATATCTGCTAATCTTACTAATATCTGTGTTGGAGACTTTGGAGCTGGGAGAGATTGAATGTCTGTTTTTTCAAGTGAATGTATTTTGAGTCAAAAAATGACAGAAAGAATAGTGTCCATAATGAGCCTGAAAGGAGAGGAGACATGAAAAGGTCCTAAGATGTGACTGTGTCCAGGTTTTGATGGGACAAATTATGGCCTTGAACAACCTTTTGAAGCAATAGCAGTGAGGGGACTGCCACCTATACAGTACCTTGGATAAATAACGCAGAAGATGCTGAAACAGCTGGGAAAGGTGATTCAGTGCCTTCCCCACAGCTGGTACTAGCTGCAAGATGGAGCAGCAAAGATGGCTTTTTTTAGATCTGCTGGTGTGCTTTCTATGTGTTCATTTTCTACTTGGGGGCTGTGAGGGAAGGAGCTACTGGAGTGCTTCCCTCTGAACTTTCACTCTATTCCTGTATATTCCTTTTTCTTTCCTGATGTTGTAATTTACATTTTACATAGAGGCCCATCCCACCCTTTGACACTATAGTACAAAAAAACCAACCAACCAAACCAAAATCCCAACAAACCCAACCAAATTTAAAGTTAAAAACATGCCATTTGAGCAGGGAGCCCAGTGGCATGCTACCTTCTGCAGACCTATTTTTGAGATGTGAAAAATTTCAGTAAGTGCTGAGTCTTAGGCCGAATGAGGAGCATAACGGATGTAAACATTTACATGGGATGCATTAGACTTCTGCTGTGTGTATTGTCTTTTGGTTGAAACAAATTATGAAGTGACTAATAAAATGAGTCAATATTCAATGATTTAAAACTGTGCCTTGTTGCTTTTTGCAAGTGCAGTAGGCTAGGACTTCACTGGTTCTTATTGTTCAACCGTGACAAGGTCAGATGATAGGAAATAATAAAAGGCAGAGCTTGAAAAACCGTGCAGGAAATTTTGGAGAGTGAAATGGCTGACAGCTGCAAAATGCTTAAACAGGTTGTGTCAACTACCTCACCTGCACCCCAAAGGAGAGCTTGTCAGTTACTAGCAGCAGTACCTGTCCATGTGCTAGAAGGGTGTGATGAGATGGGAACACCCATGATTTTTTTTCCCTGCTGTTGGCAGCATGCCCTTGGAATTGATTATAGTTCCCTTTCTGATTAAAAATTCCCTTCTTGTACCCCATGCACCTCTGGATAAGGATTGCTGTAACCTCACTGTCTGTTCAAGTGATGCACATGCTTGTCATAAGGTTTTTCTCATCTTCTAGCCACAGTAACTTTTTATTAGGTGAATTTCCATGTATTTTCTGACACATCACTGCTCTGGGGAGTACGGTCTCCTCTGTATTGCCATGTGTCCTTCTTTTATGGACACGCTGTTGAGGCAGTGTAACTACAGAACTACAAAGCTGTAGCTAGAGATGTGTTGCAATCCTGCTTGTCTGTAGAGAAAACCCAATGGAAATTGGACTTTTAAAGACTAGTCTTCACAGCTTGTCTGTAGTCTGGCAGCATTAAGATTTAGGTGGCTATCCCAGTGCCTGTCTTCATTTAATGATGCGAATCAATACAAAGTGCGGGGGAGCACCTTTAACCTTGCTGAGAAGAGGGGTAGTCTGTCAGTACCTTGTTCTTCAGTAGGAGAGCCCTCTGGATACTGGCTTGTTGAGAAAAGGGGTCAGAAACTGCCAGTTTGTGTGGCAGTGCACAGTCAACTTGGGTACTAGTTCTGCTCTGGGACAGAGCCCTGGAAAGCTATTCCTCAGTGTTCCTCCTGGGTATTGGCCATGCTGCGCACATCAGATGTGCCCAGAAGCATATGTGTGCTCTATGTCCACGGTGCCATTCAGCAAAAAGCTCAGATGATGTAAAAGCATGGATGTTTGTAGATGTTGGGTTTTCCTCGACTGATGCTTCCAGGAAAAAAAGCATGAAAGGAGACTCAATAGAACTGAGAGTTCTAGAAAGTAACAGTAGCGGGGTGAGAGTTTGGAAAGCAAGCTTGGACTTAAGTAAGAGCGGGAATGAGTGTAGCAAGAAAGAACTGTGATGACAGGCTGACGTTGGGAACCATTTGTGGTGGTGGGGAAAGCTTGAAGCTTCAATTTTTTTCAACATGCCTTGATCCTGTTCTGGCATGAACAGCAGCACTTTCAGTGCATTAAACAAATTCTGGTAAAAAGCACAGGGAATAGCTGAGAGGAAGGAGCTGCATAGGGAGGAAGGTGATGGTCGGGTACTCTCTCTGGCTGACTTTAGCCTTGGGACGCTGGTGGTAACACACTAGAATTAAGCGATGGAAACCGTGTTGATGGAGGGCCTGGGCGAAGGCAGGTGAATTGTTTCCTCGCCTGCTTGTGAACAGTTTATGCCTTGCACCCCTTCTCGAGGCAGCTGTGTAACCTGCACGCATGAACCGACGTTTCATGCTGCTCGGGAGCTTTGTGGGCGGCCGCTGGTGCTGCTGCCGTGTGCTGAACGTTTGCACGGCTCTGGTTTGGCGCTGGCTCCGCAATGCGTTGGAATGGTGTAGCACCGCCTCAGCGGAGCGTTCCCCTTCGCCAGCCCCGCGAGGGGCTGCGGCTCGCCCCGGATGGAGGATCCAGGCTCGGAGCCGGCGCCCAGCGGGACGTGAGCCGGGGGCGGTGGAAGCCCGCGCGCTTCCGGGGCGGGACCTGCACGGAGCCGGGGCGGGGCCGCCGCCGCTGCCCGGTGTCTCGCCGTCCGCCCGGCGATGGGGGAGGCCGGGCCGGGGCCGGGGCCGGGACCAAGACCAAGACCGAAGGACACGCCGGAGCCGGAGGAGGAGGAGGCGGCGGCGCCGTGCGGCCCGCGGGGGAGCCGAGCCGGGCCCCGCGGTGGCATCCGGGTGCTGAAGGTGAGGAGGGGGCCGGGGCCGGGGCCTGCGCCGCGCGGGGCCGGCATTTCGGTGGGCTGGGGGCGACTTGTTGAGGTGGGGCTGCCTCGGCTGCTTGTCGCTGCCCGCCTCGACCTTGGCGGGATGGCCAGGTGGGGCCAGCGTCTCCTTACGGCCGCGTTCGGTGATGCGGCCCGGCTCGGCGCACTCTCCGGCCCGGCGCGACCGGATCCTGAACGTAGCGGAGCTCTCGGGGTCTGGCCGTCCCCGGGCCTGACCGCGCCCGCGGCCTGTGCAGAGGGAATGCCTGCGAGCGGGGTGGTGGGGCCAGGTCGGAACGGTCAGCTGCGGCCTTCCAGAGAGAAGGAGGAGGAGGGCAGCCAGACGCAGAGGCTGCAGCTGATGCTCTGGTTTGTGCTGTCTCGCAGAGAAACGTGAAGCGCAACGGGAGCAGAAGCTGTTTGAACAGGAGTCGGTTTGGTTCCCGTGAGAGGGGCTGGCTGAAAGAAGACGTAGGACGAGGCTGCGTGTATGTGCACGGGCGAGATTCTGCAGCTGCTGTTTCTTCAGATTTGCGCTTGGTCCTCTGCACAGTGGACACTCCAGCATCTGAGATCTGTGATGGAGAAGGGAGGAAGAACCTCTTCTTGCAACTTCATGGAGACCTGGTCAGGTGAGGACTGGGAAAGGATGAATCTACTAGAGAAATACTTGCTGTAGCCTTGCAGGGCTGCGTTCACTCTGTGCCTGCTTGTATAGCAGGGCAGGTACGGAGCAGAAAAAGGTGGTAGGTAGCAGCTGGGTACAGCCTTGAACAGTGCAATTGATAAAAATGAAGTAGTGCTGTGCCTTTTACATATCTCTTAGTGAAGCCATAGGTGTTTTAACTGGGAGGGTTTGGCTGGTGCACCAGCTAGAAATATGATCCCATTTCATAGGCAGAGGCTGTGGTTCATACACATCTCTTATGTTTTGTGTTATGGCCATTATAGAATTGAAAAAAATGTTATCTATGTAAGAGGCTGTAAGCAAATTCTGAGTCAGCAAAACCTGAGTCAGCAAAACATCTAAGGTACTTTCATAGTTATGTTTTATAATGTTTATATGTTGGTAATTTTTTGCTAAGAAGAGTTTCCAGGTAAATAATTAAAGCTAGAGAGAAAGATAGCGTAGTAAAGGTTATATAAAGAAGGCTTAAGCATCAGATTACACGTTTTATGCTTGCACTTGATTTGGGCTGAAAATAGACAGCTCAGGGTTTAATATGCATGAACTTTATGCTCCTATAGGTTTACAAGCTCCTATTAGGTTTGTTAGGATTTAGACATTGCACTTACTCTTCTGGGGTTAAGATTAAGTTATAAAGTTGCCACTCCTATTCTCGGGGCAAGGGGGAAAAATTACTGTTGTCTCCTTACTGGAAGGCTGAGCAGTATAGATACTGCAGGCTGAAAATGGCTAGTAGCTTTTTGGTTTTGTAGTGAAATGGAAGTCACAAGTTGCACGTGTCCACATTTTAAAAGGGTGTCATGTGTTTGGTCAGGTCAGGGGAGGCAGTGCTTATGGCAATAGATGCAGGGAATAAGAGGTGGTTAAAACTTAGTGTAAGGATAGAGGGACACTTGAATGTACCTATCAAAGCAGCTGTGAATCTCCATTCGTTGCCTGAAGAATTTATAAGGAAATGGGCTTGTTTAGGACTCTATACAGGGAGATTTTCCAGCATGTAGAAAGAAGAGCAGACTCTTTACTTCAGGTCATGAAAAAGGTATAGGTAAAGCTCATAGACACATCCAGAGAGGAATGTTTTGATTTTTCTTGGCGTATGAAATGACTTTTCTGTTTGAATTCACTTCAGTATCTGTCTCTTCTCGTGGTAGCCATGCCTGTCTGATCTGGGGCAGGCTTTGCACCGGATTAGCAAATGAGCCCATTACCAGTGTTTTGGAAGCACATACCAAGTTGTAGATGTTTGCTTCCTGCTCTTGCTGCCTCTTGGTATGTCTAGCACTTTGTCAGTCTTCATCTTAGATTTCATGGGGGGTTCTTGGTTATGGAATGTCTGTTCTTTGTAGTGCTCAGAACATATTTGCCACAGAAGAGATCCTTGGATTACTTCCTGCTAGGGCTGTTCTCAGTAGTGAAATGGGAGTTACCAGTATTGCTTCAGTACTATCTGTGTTAATAACAGGAAGCAGGCCCAAGTGGTACCTGCTTGCATGTCCACAGGAAGATGACAGAATGCTCAAGATATCCCCATGCCCTGCTGAGACTATTCCTTCTCGGAATAAAGTTTGCTGATTATTTAATAGTATGTTTGCAAGTACAAATTACCGTGTTAAGTGTCTGATTGCATTTTACCATGGGTACCTTTGTCTCCCAAACAGCTCCTGCATTTTTTGCCCTTTTAATATCAGTAGGTGGCTTGCTTTCAGAAGCTGAGTATGGCAAAGGTTAATGAGGTGCCTGACTCAGAAGACTAAGAGCTGGACAGTAAATGGAAGAGTAACAGAAACCTTATTGTATATTTGCTTTAAACACTTAGTGATGTCCTTGTGATCATTCTGCCTTTTGCTTTCAAGCCTGTGCCAGAGATTCAGTTTCTGTCAGAACATTCTTTTTTTTTTTAACCTCCACAGTGCACTTCAAGGATCTTTAGAGTTCTCCTAGATAGAAACTTCCCTTTCCTATGCAGGAATTATACGTTCTTGCAGAGGGTGGAATTAAGCAAAACCAGTATGGATGTTGTCTTTGGTGTGAACGCCTTTCGTGGCGAAAATGTCAACTACCAAACTTGAAAAACTGACTCTTGCTTGTGAAGAGGAATTACAGCTGCAGCAGGAGTTGTGGAACTGTTACTGCTTTTTCTTGGCTTTTCTG
This sequence comes from Melanerpes formicivorus, assembly GCF_026170545.1. Lineage (NCBI taxonomy): Eukaryota > Metazoa > Chordata > Aves > Piciformes > Picidae > Melanerpes > Melanerpes formicivorus. The sequence goes on along the minus strand of NW_027142372.1, from coordinate 8,259,293 downwards.
TCTTCTTACCTTTTGCACGTTCACTTAACGGAGCTGCTTCTCTGACTAGCAGAAGTGGCTGATACCTGATATGTGATACTGATGTGGGTATAACAGCCTGTATCAAATAGCAGCTGCTGTGACAGCCAGGGTGCTCTCCATGTGTGCTGGCGTTTAGTGTGTATTGCACTGGGTGCAAGATGAGTTTCTACATTTCTAATGTGATCATATGCCAGTTTGGGTTTCATACCGCATTGCTTTCTCTCAAAGGGAGAAAGCTGTAATTGTTGCTTCTGGAACCTATCAGCCTTGATCAGTTTAGTAAAGAAATTCTGTATGGAAACTGCCATTACAGATATTGGTTTGGTTTGCACTTTCATGGCTTATTCTAGGTTTTGTTGGTGGATCACATGGCTCTTGCAAGAACTTGGAACAGTGATCCATTCAGTCAGGTTTCCAGAATATCTCCAAAGGTGTTTGAATTACTCCCTGGTTTGACTACAGTCTGTAGGTAATGAGATGCTTTATTCATTGCTCTGTGTACAGAGCCCTGTGCTGGACCTGTGAGTGTGATGAGCTAAACAGCAATAAGGTCTCCTCTAGAGAAGGGGAGGCTCAGGGGAGACCTTACTGCTCTCTACAACTACCTGAAGGGAGGTTGTTGCCTGGAGGGGGTTGATCTCTTCTCCCACGCAATCAGCACCAGAACAAGAGGACACAGTCTCAAGCTGTGCCAGGGGAGGTTTAGGCTCGAGGTGAGAAAGTTCTTCACAGAGAGAGTTGTTAGCCATTGGAATGTGCTGCCCAGGGAGGTGGTGGAGTCACCGTCCCTGGAGGGGTTCAAGAGGGACGTGGTACTTGGTGCCATGGTTTAGTAGTCAAGAGGTGCTGGGTGACAGGTTGGACTTGATGATCTTTGAGGTCTTTTCCAACCTTATTGATTCTATGATTCTAAATGCCTGAACCCTGCATGGTGCTTCCTGGGTCACAGACCAAGCATATAGCTATTGCCGGGAGAGTCAAACTGTCTGGCAGGGGAGCTGGGAGTCAAATATTCTTCCCATCAGGTCTTCATGCTTGATGTGTGTATCATCTGCAGAGTGGCCAGTCAATGCATATTCATGACTTCTTAGGTGTAGATTTTTCTGCAAACTCAAATTCTTTTTCCAAATAGTGGACAATTTGCAGAGTTGTGCAGACAACCTGAAGAAGTGAGAAGACTTAACCTTTTTGGTCAGGCTTATATCTTCTAGCTGGTGACAGCAAACCTAGATGGTGAAATGGTACAGACTGCACTTTTGATTGGTCTTCAGATAGGTATGGTAGCATGGCCAGAGAGATTGATGTGTGAGGCGATTAGACTTGCATAGGGATTACTGCCAATGCTCCTTTGTATGTGGCTGTTTTGATAAAGAAAGGAGACCAAGGGCATTGTGTTTGTTATCTTCAAGAAGGACATCAGTCCTTTATGTGGACAAGATAGAAAGTTAAGGGGTTTTCAAACCAGCATTTTGAATCTTTTCACTTCATGCTGAATTGAAAGATAAGAAGGATAAAAATAATGGGAAAAGAAACCCCAGGTCTCATCCCTAGAAGAGGCAGTTGGGACACCATGCAGCTTTTCCAGGAGGGTAAGCCACAGTACTGTGTCTGAGAGAGTGCCAAGCAACCTGTAGAACTGTGATTTAATTTGTGTCATATGAAACATGCTTATTCTTTTACTATGTCAAGGTTCTTTCTGAACTCTGATGTGCTCAGTGCACACTCAAAAAAGGCCTCAGTCCATTCAGCAACCAAATTGTAAGGTTTGAGTGTTCTGGGTTTTTTTTCCTATGAAATCTAGATGGAATCCACTTGAGGTGGCTTTTTTGTGAGTGATGCTCAAGCGTTTATGGTTCCTGACCCACGGATCACACATTGGAAAAGCTATTTACTGGCAAGTATGAGGCTTTAATAGCAGAAAAGTTGGAATCCAGAGGTAGTCAAGGGAAACTGAGGCAGGCTATTTGGAGAGCCAGTCAAATATCTCGTGCTCTTGGATTCTGTGTTGAAGGATACAGATGCATTAGGGTTTATTGTGTTGGAAGTCAACATTGTTTGGTGCAGTCTACTATTTATTCCAGTTCCTAGTAGCTAGGAGACAGACACGCAGGTTTGTCACTCCCAAGATAACCTCAGAAAGCTCTTTTGAAAGCTTGGCCTCAAGACCATTGCTCTCTGTAGCAAAAAAAATTAATTAAATGGTAGCATAAACCTCAGTTACAAATTTGTGGAAGTGCCTGACTCTAAGCTTCTAGATCTTGATAGAATGCCCTAAAAAAGCCTGAGAGTCTGCATTTGAACTGAAGAAATCTTTGCAAAAGAGAAGCATCAGTGACTTTATGCTCTCATGAACCAATCTCTTGTCCTGTATCCATCTCACAAAACAGGGAAAGAAAGGCATTTCATGAGTCAGCTTTTCATTCTGGTTGTTCAAAAGGCTCTATCTTCCCTGATCTTTCTCCAGGAGTCCCGAGAAGATAAGCAGTGTCAGAGTGATGGGTGATACTACTGGCTGCTGATCAGCACTGTTTGAATTTCTGTTCTCAACTGCTGTTTTCCTGGTTTTTGGGGGGGTTATTTTTGTTTTGGTAGATATTTTCCATTTTACTTTGGAAAGCATGGAGCTAATCCTTGCTTATAAGCTTGTAACAGCTTGACTGGCAACCCTTGGCAGGCTCTCTGCTCCTTGCAGCTACAAGTGGAGGTATCTCTAGGCTCAGTGGCAGGGCAGAGTAATGCAGGGTGTGCTTTGGCGAAGCTCTGTGGAAAGAGGATTGTGGGAACGTGGCCTCCCCAAACCTCTTTTTCAGCACTGGTTGTTGCCTCTAGCAGGGAAAAGCAACATTAGGAATGACTGCAGAGCACAAGAAAAGAGGTCCTTGAGGAAAGGTAGGACCCTTTGGTCACTGCAGGCACAGGTGAGGAGGAAGGTCTTCCCAGAGAGAGTTATTTGCCCTTGGGATGTGCCAGAGCCCAGGGAGATGGTGGAGTCACCATCCCTGGAGGTGTTCAAGAGGGGATTGGATCTGGCACTTGGAGCCATGGTATAGGAGTCCTGAGGTGTTGGGTGACAGATTGGACTTGATGATCTTTGAGGTCTCTTCCAACCTTATTGATTCTATGATAATTCTATTTTAAGCTCTCTAAAGTATTTCAGAGTTGGAGTGAGCACAAACCAAAGCACAGGAGATTCCCTCTGAACATCAGGAAACACTTTTCATTGTGTGGGTGATGGAGCACTGGCACAGCTTGCCAGAAAGGTTGCAGATTCTCCATCCTTCAAGATACTGAAAACCCAACTGGACAAAATTCTGGATAACCATGTTTAGATGGCCCCGATTGAGTGGAGGCTTGGACTAGATGGTCACTCCAGAAGCTTGTTCCATGGGCATGGAGTCACTGATAAAAAAAGATTTGTATTATTTTTTAAATTCAGACTTGTTGCTATGCTAATGCATGGGCTGACTTTGGAAAAAGTACATGTTTAAAGTCTGTTCTGTGTGCTTTCGTGCTGTACTTACCATGGAGATTAAACTCATTTTCTAGTCAGTGTAACAGGGGATAGAAATATCTGTACTGAATTGTTGGCAAGTTGAACAGCAGTAATCTTCTGAGCTCAGTAGTTTGGCATTACATGCCTTAAATTCATGTGGATTCTGATCATTTGTTCAGTATGTTTGGGAAAAATCAGGAGAATCTGGCTTTCACATTTTTATTTTTTTTCATCAAGGAAGGTATTAACAAATAATTGGGAATGTGGCCTACAGTGTGGCCAGCAGCAGCAGGGAGGTCATTCTGCCCCTGTACACTGCACTGGTTAGGCCACACCTCGAGTAGTGTGTCCAGTTCTGGGCCCCTCAGTTTAGGAAGGATGTTGACTTGCTGGAACAAGTCCAGAGAAGGGCAACAAAGTTGGTGAGGGGCTTGGAACACAAGCCCTATGAGGAGAGACTGAGGGAGCTGGGGTTGCTCAGCCTGGAGAAGAGGAGACTCAGGGGTGACCTTATCACTCTCTACAACTACCTGAAGGGAGGTTGTAGACAGGCGGATGATGGTCTCTTCTCCCAGGCAGCCAGCACCAGAACAAGAGGACACAGTCTCAGGCTGCACCAGGGGAGGTTCAGGTTGGATGTTAGGAAGAAGCTCTATACAGATAGAGTGATTGCCCATTGGAATGGGCTGCCTGGGGAGGTGGTGGAGTTGCCGTCATTGGAGGTGTTCAGGAGGAGACTTGGTGGGGTGCTTGGTGCCATGGGTTAGTTGTTTAGGTGGGTTGGATTGGTTGATGGGTTGGACGTGATGACCTTGAAGGTCTCTTCCAACCTGGTTTGGTTTATTCTAAATAAAGTCTATTCTAAATAAAAGCTGTCTTTGCCATACGTGTATGTCACAGCATCTGATTTGCTTAACAGAAGGGAATAGCTAGGCCTGGGGAGGGGTTGTGCTTTCTGCTGAAATTCATGTGAGTTTGCATTAAACTACACTGGTGAGCTGTTTATTTCCTTTTCTTTACAGGTTTAGAGAAGGGACAGAAAGGAAAGGCACTTTTCCAAATGTGGGGGGTTTTATGTATTTTAAAAAGCACCACTACAAAACCCCACAACAGGCCAGCAGTAGCAGCAGCAATGGCCTGCATTGCTGGCAGTCCTCTGATTACATCTTGAACTTTAACTTGATCAATGACTGTCTTTCTGACGTGTGAGTTTTGGAGTCTACGTATGTATGTGCTACATTGTTGTCTCTGCCATCGCTTTTGCTCACATTGCAGGCATCCCCAAATTAGGATAACTCCTAAAAATAAACCAAAAATTATGACCAGGGGTAGGGATTGGTGTATGAATAAAGGAGGTTTTCTGCTGGTTAAGGCAGCTGATATTTTATAAACTAAAATTTAAATCCTCCTACTCCGTTCAAGGAAGCAATAACAGCAGATTTCCAAGCAAGCTGACTCTATCAGGGAGCAATTCTTTGGGTGGATTTGAAGATACAGATCAAGGTTTTCCTTCTTTGTCTTTTAAATAAAGCCTATTTATGGGTTGAAATTTGTCCATATCTTTCTGATTATACCTCTGTGAATAGAGACTGGAGTCTGCAAGGCCTAACGTAGTTTATTAACCAGTAGAGGCTCCAAGATACAGTTTTTGAAGTTGGTGAAAGGGCATAATTTCATATACAGCCTTCTGGCTAGTAAGCTAGTGTATTCCATGTAAAAGAAAAGGGGGGAGAAAAGTTGCCCTAATGAGGCTTAGCAAACCTTAAGCAGTAAGAACTAGTTTTCTGGATCAGCTGCCCATTAACTACATTGTTGTTTCAGGCTAGAAACTGTTGGTTTGGACTGTAACTTTGAGAGTAACCCTGTTTCTGATCCAGAGGTCCTATGTGTGAAGTAAAAGAGTTGCAGTGTATGTGCTTGAGGTATCTTGAGATAATTTTCTTTCTTGAGGTGTGCCTTGTTGACTGCAAAAGTCTGGATGACTGTACACTTGTAAATGTTGCATGGTATACTTGTAAATGTTTATGAAATCAGTCCTGCCTTAATTAAGAAATGGCACTGATAAGGTTCTCAGTGGCAGTGGAAATAGTGTAGTGTAATCATTAAAAAGAATCAGAAATGGTTTTGTTCTTCAGTTGGGAGGAAGTGAAAAGATTTGGTACACAGAGAAATAAAATATTTCATGTTAAGACGTGCAGTGTAAATGATGTCTGCAAGTCAACAAAGTTCAGCAGAAAACTGGTCTTACCAAACAAACTTGATCTTCATCCACTGAAATTTCAGGCTTAGTCGCCAAAGGCATTAGTCATGCATTGCAGTGTGCGGTGCTGGATGGGGCTCTGAGCAACCTGATCTAGTTGAAGATGTCCCTGCTCATAGCAGGGGGGTTGAACTGGATGACCTTTCAAGGCCCCTTCCAACCCAGACTGTTCTTTCTCTGTGTTCTGATGTCATTGGTAGAAAAGCAGTGCACAAACCAATGAAACTTGCTGGGTGATACCTTACAAACTGGAAATGGTTATGCAATGTAAGCATTTTTGGATGAGGAATTAGTGTATTTCTGGTTAAGGAAGGTTCTTATATGGCTGATGCCTACTGCTTTTCCCTTGCACAGTGTAATTCAAGTGCTGTAGTTCTTAAGTGCTGCTTGACAAGCGGGAAGCACAGACCCCAAGGATCCGTGCTTGCCAGACCTTTTTCAGGGGAGCAGAACAACCTGTGTGTCACTATTCCTTACACTTCAGCTGTGATGACACTCCTTCAATATTTTTATGTCCTCAAACTACTTTCTTGTATGTTTTGACAGGAGGCTGGAGCCCACAGAAAAACCCCTTCAGATTGTGTATGACTACTTGGCTCAGTTGGGTTTTGATGATCCTGTCAGAATGCAGGAAGAGGCAGCAAACTCTGATCTCAGCTGCATGATTCGCTTTTTCAGTGGTAAGAAATTGTGTGCGTCACTGTTCCTGTACTTTAGCTGTGAGGCCCCCATTCTTGAACTGTTTGGCTTATAGATGGCTATGTCAAGCACCCAAAGTACCAGTAAGCATTTCTTTAAACAAATAATTTTCAAGATCAACGTGAAAACCATTCTCTTGTTTTCTCAATCCATGTCTGTGGCTGGAGAAAAGACAGCACCACGGTTCCTCTGACGGCAAGGTTCATATTGCTTATGGATATCAGAATGATAGCAGAAAAGTTCAAAACAGAAACATTAGGGCACTGGAGCATCTCTTACAAGGAGAGGCTGGGAGATCTGGGGCTCTTCAGCCTGGGAAGGAGAAGACTGAGAGGGAATCTTAACAATGCATATAAATATCTTAAGGGTGGAGGTCTTGAGGATGGGGCTGGGCTCTTCTCAGTGGTGGCCAGTGAATAGGACAAAGTATAGCAGGTACAAACCAGAACACAAGAGGTTTCACTTGAACTTAAGGAGAAACATCTTTACTTGGAAGGTGCCAGATCACTGGACCAGAGAGGTTGTGGAGTCTCCTCCTCCAGAGAGACTCATAGGTCAATCAGGTCAGACATATTCCTGTTCTTTTAAGTATTAAGTGACTGTTTGTGAAACTTTCCTAGGCAGTAAGATGGTATAAACAGTAGACAGAATCCTGAAAAGTATCTGGGAGATTTGTCATTGTCTCAGATGACCTAAAGTAAGTGTGGATTAGAAGGCTGAGGCAGAATTCTGCTTTGCTGTTTAGTCACAGCATAACAGTACACACAACACAGCTGTAACAGTCGGTGCTGGAGTCCTTTCACTTCAATCATCTTCAAGGAAATAACTTTATTCTGTGGCTGATTTTCCAGGCCTTCATTTAAAGCCCAGTAGAAGCCACTTGTTTGGTGGTTACCGTGACTTTAGCTGACTCAACAAGAGTTTGAAATTGCTTTTCTATTGCATCTGAATGAGGGATGTTTGGCAAGCATGTAAGTTTGGCCAGTCTGTAATTACCAGCAGATTAGAACACACTGCATGGCAGCTGTTAAAATGCTGTCCTGGAAGGCATTCCTTGGTGGTTTGTCAGACATTGCTGCCCTGACTGAGGAAGTTGGTCGTCCTCTGCACAAGATCCTTTAAATAAAGTGCAACTTGGCTTTGTTCTTTACAATAACCAATCTTGAACAGTGCAGCTGTGTTGATATTTGTACTCACCACTGCCAATGAAGAACAAATGAAGAGTAAATGCCAGTGTCCCCTTTTTCTTCAGAAAAGCCATGTCAAGTGGAGCAGTTGGACCGTGTCCTGCTCTCTGGTGTCTACAATGTACGCAAGGGAAAGACCCAGCTGCACAAGTGGGCAGAGCGCTTGGTGATTCTCTGTGGTACGTGCCTCATCGTGTCCTCTGTGAAAGACAGCCACACAGGGAAGATGCACATCTTGCCTCTCGTTGGAGGAAAGGTGAGACTTCTTTTGATTAGCTTCCTGTGCTTTAGAAAGGAAGAAGGGGTTATAGTGGTAGGTATTATCCACAAGAAGTTAATACAGGTTTTTGTATCAAATTATTGCATTAACCTGTGCAGAGAGTTGTGCTTCCCTTTCTACTTGCTTTGCTTAAAAGTAGTCTTAAGGCTAATAAAATTAAGAGACCCTAGTTCTGCTTTCATGTTAGCCAGTGGTGTGAATGGGCATTCTGGAAATTATTACTTCTTGGATTTACTTCAGCAGAAAGATGTTCAGAAGGATTTGCTTCTGTGTTTTTCTCCAATAGCTTCACCACTGTGTTGCCATCAAAAACACGATGTTGCTGGTAGTTGGTAATGCCTCACCCTAGGCTTCAGATCTGCTGTGATTGTTGGAGTTCAGGCAGCCTGTTTTGTTTTCAACTCTCCCTTTGCAGGTGGAAGAGATGAAGCGCCGTCAGTACACGCTTGCTTTCACATCTGCTGGAGCACAAGCCCAGACCTACCATGTCTCCTTTGAAACACTGGCAGAGTGCCAGAGGTGGCACCGACAAGCGTCCACGGTGAGGCCCGGGAGGCTGCAGGGCCTTGGGTGGCGGGTGCAGGGGTAAGAAGGGTTTTCTGACACAGGCTTGATACGCAGGCTAAGATGAAGCTAGGATGCTGGAGAAAGTACCCCAGGACACTTGCAGTTTTCTCTCTCTTAGGTTCTTAGGATTACAGAGATTGTCTTTTAGCCTTCTCTTTTCTCTCTGCCTGTGCAATATCGAGTAGTAGTTCTGCATTTTTTTGACCCCCCACTGCACTTCTTGAGAGTAGCTAGTCACAGGTCAGCCATAGAGTAAACCCTGGGAACTGACTGACTCTGCAGTCACAGAAACCCATAAATGGCACACATTGCCGCACTTCCATCTGCTTTGAACTGTGCCCTGGAATGGCATAGAGCTACCCTGGTAAGTTTAACACAGAGATCATAGGTCAGCAAGGGAAGTGTAGCTTGTTCAGAGCTTCACCCTTATTCCACAATGAATACCACAATTAGGTGGTTATAGCTTAGTGCTGAGCTACACTTTGACCTCATATATAGATATACACATAATACCATTAAGTGGCCAATGAGTTCAAGATAAAAGCAGGTCATGAAATCTGGAATGAAGCACCAAAGACTTTGAAACAAAGCACACTTAATAAATGGAGATCAGTTCTTTGGAAAGACTTTAGGAAACAATCATTTATGAAGCCTTTTCATCATAACATTACACCAATCCAATATTACACCTTGAATAAGCCAACAAAAGAAAGTTGGAAGAAGTAGTCAGGCTATGCAGAGGTTCTGTGTACCTTAAAGGATTGAACCAGAAAGTCAACTGCTTCCTGTTGCTACTTGCACCTTTGGAAGGCACTCGGAGATGATGCTTTCTCAGCAGTTTCCTCAGCCATAGACTGGTTTTCTCCAATAGGTTGTCTCTCTCACAGTCTAACCTTTTAGTCAACACCTATTGCACATACAGAGCAGGGTTTCTGTGTCCTAGCTGGTATCCAGATATGCATCCTTGTCTCAGGGCTTGCAGGAACATTAGGGGCAAATGGTATAACTCATGCTCCATGGACTCAGATTCCTGCCTGGACTCTTCCTGGTGGTTGCAAGGGGATTCTTTCATATTCTTGCAAATCATTTACTACTTGCATTCTTTGGCCCTGCATTACAACAGTTTGGTTTGTTCTGGAGAAAATTTGTTGCACAGCTGCAGCTCTTTCTCCTTCTTTTCAGGTTGTGTCTATGCGAGTTGGCATGGTTGATCTTTCATGCTACAGCCTTGAGGAACTACCTGAGCACCTCTTCTACAGTCAAGACATTGTCTACCTCAACCTACGACACAATTTTATGAGATCAAGTGGAGCAGGGAGTCTTGACTCTCTTTGCAGGTCTGCAAAGAAATAATTTTCTTCTACATTTGGAGTTCTTGATATGTGTATCCAGGGATGAAGAGGAGAGGGAGCGTGTTGCCTGTTTTCATGTGGATTATAAAAGGGTTGATCCTGGGGAAGCTGACAAATGAGGGAGATATGAAGTTAAACTGAACAGTACAGGCAGGCCTAAGCTTCCTACAGTTCAAAGTGTTCATGGCCTCCCTTCCACAGTCCTTGTGCTAAGTTTGACTGAGATGAGCTATGTGGTGCAATATGCCAGTTGTATCAACAAGATGCAATATTAATAGAAGGCTGCCCACTAAACAGAGAATATCTTGAGGGATAAAATAAAAGGTGAGGGAAAGCACAATGGTGCTGTTGTGGGTCAGTGTTTGTAGGAAGATCTGGAAAGACCTCTTTTGGTAAGTTCTTAATGTGCATTCCGAATTGGCAAAGGGCCTGCAGCTTTGCTTTGGGAGCTGGTAATGATCTGCTTTTAAGAGAGTAGCAGTTGTGTGATGGTGTGAAGGCATGGCATGGTCAGGTAAGTGAAGGAGTCTTAACAAATGAAAACCATAACGATCTAGAGGAAGATGAGTCTGTTGATATCTATGCTAGCCATGCTGAAAAGAATCGAAGGAGCCACTCTTTGGATTTTGAAAGCCATTAGGAAGCCTGAAGTAATGCTGTCAAATGACTCTGTGCTGGGGACACATTGTGCCTTAGGAAAAACGAATTTGGAGAAACTTTGCAAAACAGCAGGGTTTTGTTTTGGTCTGGGGGTTCTGTTTTGGGTTTTTGTGTGTTATTGTTTAGTTTACCTCTTGGGGCCTGTTACCAGGTGATTTATTCCTACAGAATAATGAGATACCTAGGGTATCTGTGAGAGTATGCAGGAAAAAGACTGTGCTCTCTGGGAGCTCTTTGCAGTTTCATTGAGAGTCAGTCTTGTCTGGTTTTTATTCCAAACTTGTTTAAATGGTTTCTAGCTAATTAATTGTAATACATTCTTTTGTTGGGAAAACTGCTTAAAATAATTTAAGGTTTTGCTTTCTGCTTCTCTCTTCAAATACTTTGTATGATGTTGCAAACCGTACCAGAAATTCATTTGCTAAAATGCGGTATCCTTGGTTCACAGGATCAGCAAAGGGGCTTGAAATTTCTTTTGACCTTGCATGTAGTCAACAAGAGATCTGACATGTCAGAAACTCGACTCTTTCCCTGGCAGTGACTATCTGATGAAGCTGAAATCCTCAAACAAACAAAAGCCATAAAAGAAGCCCTCACTTCACACAGTCTTGAATAAACAAGGTAGCGTTAGGTAGCCCACTTAAGGCTGCTCATTGCCTTTTGAGAAGATGTTCTTTCTGAGGTTTTTAGGCTACTTAATAGGTCACAGCCTCCAAATTTACTCACTTGCAATAGATGTTACCCATGCCTAGAGACTGACAATTCTGAACAGCAGAATTTTTTGCTATGATCAGATCTCTTACTCTGAGGAAATACTTGACGTTCTAGGAGTCTGATTAGCTATAACTGTAATTAGCTTTCACAAAAAAAAGGGACTGAAAGGGGAGATGTTAATCAAAGGAAATTGAATAACCCCACTGTTATGTTGCATCTTCTGGCTTATTTTTTATGCAACATACTGCCTTTGCAGTATCCTTTTTCTGGGAAACGTTATCAAATCTGATCTCTATTGATAAGTGTGTGCACACACATAGGCTTATACATGTGTGTCTATTACCATTCTAGCTCTCTGACACAGTTGTGCTGGGATGCCTTGGTGACAGAACAGGATGCTGTGTTAAACTGGGAGTATTTCAGGCCTGTACCAGTATGGGCTTCTGAGGAGAGGATGGTCATACCGTTGATAATTTGTTGCTCTGTTTCCATACCTTTTTGCTGTAATCATGGTGTGAGAGCACAGACCAAAAGTTTGGGACCCATAACAGTTTCAGGATCCTTACTCATTATTATACATGATTCATGAATACAACCTGAATGTGAGTTGGGTTTGCATTCCATTCCTGCATACCTACTGCTTGAGAATATTGGTGCAAAGAAGGAGGAAGAGAAGGGGAACTCAAAAGGTTTTTGAGTGTTGTCTTCCCCGCTGCATACAGCAGTCGACTTGAGGAGTCTCTCCCTGAGTTGTGTACTGTACCAGATTCCCCCTAGCTTTTTGAAATTTTAATGCCCTTTTTGTGTTTGATTTAATATTGTTGCAGAGAGATGAGTTCTAAAAATTGATTATACTGTTGCATTTAATGCCATGCCTCTTGGGCAGCTTCCCACTATGCTACTGACAGAGTAAGAGCTGCATGGTGCTAAGGACAGGTGCCATAGGAAAAGCTGTTGTAGAACTCTAGAGAAAGCAGTTTCATTAATGCATTTCCTGGTTCCAAAGCCTGAGAACTGTTAAACATCCTAAATCTTTTAAAGTAGACCAAGTTAGTGAGATCGTTCAAATCTGTAGGTTTGTGCTCATTGTTTTCTTCTTTTAAATTATTGTTGTAAAGTTCAGTGTGCAAGTTCCTGGATTTTTTTGTGTCGTGAGATCTTTGCATCATACAATGTGTTCCCTTTAGGAAGGCTGTTACCAGTGCAGCATCTTCAGCTTTCAGTTGCATTGCAAGTGAGCAACTCTGTGGCTGCAAACAAAAAAATGCCTGTGCCCTTACTTGCATAACAGGGTCCTTTCTCAAGGCAAACAACCCATGTCCAAGTTTCGGATATTCCACCTCTTTAAAAAAACAAAACCAAACAAAAAACTCCCCCCCCCCCCCCCAAAAGAAAAACCCCACAAAAAACAAAATAGAGGAATAGAATGAGATTATTTCAAGTATTCTGAATCTGAAAAAAAGGAGTCACTATAAAGAAGAAAAAAATTCAAAACTTTTCCACCTTACACTCCAAGGCATCTCAAGTTAGAAGTAGTATTCTCCCTCAAAACTAATTAACCTTGGTTTTAACTGTATCAAAAACATTTGCTTCAAAATAAGAGCTAGTTGCCATTGTCTAGTCAAAAAAACGTGGTAAGTGGAGCAAATGAATGAATTACATGTTTCCAAGAAGTATTTCTCTGGTACTTCACATTAGTTTTGCAGTTGTCTCATGAAAGGGTGAGGTTGTTGAAAGGAGATGGTTGCAAGCTGGGGATTTGTCTCTTTGCCTTGGTAACAAGTGATAGGACAAGAGAAAATGGCCTCGAGAAGTACCAGGGGAACTTCAGATTAGATATTGGAAGAATCTTCTTGACTGAAAGGGTTCTCAAACACTGGAACAGGCTCTCCAGGGAGGTAATTGAATCCCCATCCTTGGAGGTGTTTAAAAGACACAGAGATGCGGTGCTGAGAGACATGGTTTAACACCAGGCTTGGTAGAGTTAGAGAGTGGTTGGACTTGATGATCCTAAAAGTCTTTTCCAAGCCAAATGATTCTTTGCTTCTATTATGTGGGGAGAAAGACTCTTTCCTCCCACCCCTTGTATGAAAAGGTCACAACACTTGTGCAAAGAACCTCTGGCATATTACCCCATTGCCACCCTTAATTTCTTCTCTTTATTTGGACCTAGCAAGGTGATAGGGTGAGCTGGAATAGGCAACCATCTGTGAAGCACAAGTAGAATGGTAGTGACTGAGGGCTGTGTCAGTACTTGTGTGGCTGTACCTGTGGTACAGTCTGCCAAGCAGGTGGCACTTTAGATGTGGAATCCCTTCCAAAGACTTCTAGGTGAAGGTCTTAGGGCTTCTGTGCTAAAACCATGGTATTTGATCACTTTTAGCGTTACCACCAAGATGAACAAATACCAGTAGCTTAAACCCAAATTTGTGTAGAAACCCCCACAAAGAGGTAGCTGACTGTATCACCAGTGTAAAAAGACTTGCATTTTCTTTATGACTGGCTTTGTATGGTTTTGCTTTGAGATTTGTGAATTAACTAGTATTCTTGCCCATAGGTTTTCTCAGTTGAAGAGCCTGAACCTATCTCATAATAGACTAGGAGAGTTTCCTGTGTCACTGTGTGAGATCTCTACTCTGACAGAGCTTAATGTTTCCTGTAATGGACTTCACCACTTGCCAAGCCAGATTGGCAAATTGTTGAAGTGAGTATATTCTTTTTATCTGTAGTCATAAACACCTTTGTGCTTCTTTTGAGCACAGCTGATGTTGAGGTACTACTTGGGGAAGTATGATTGCTGGGGCAGCCTGTTCTTCCCTCAAAGACTTGAATGATGGATTTGATCCCATCAGAAAGTCAAAGACCAGGATATCCAATAAGGTTTGATTTTTCTTGAAGCTATCACAGTATGTTTATATAGTTGCCATTTTAAATCACTGATATGTAGTGAGTTATCATTCATAATTTGTGACTTCCTGCAAATTTTACTAGCTATGCAGTATATCTTAGTGTAAATCAATTTTCTAATGGAGGAGATTAATAGATTTTGCCTATTTTGGACTGACTTAGGAAGACTGAACAGTATTTTGTGATGGCTTGAATCACAGGCACCACCTTGCTCAACTGGAGTAAATATGAAGGCTTCTAAGCATATGAATACACTGTCACTTAGAGTTTAGTAAACTTGAACCGAAGACAGTGTTTGAGGTGTGGCCTCAGCATCTCTGAGGGTCTGTGGTTAAGGTGTACCATAAGTGCAGTGAGAATGAACAGTGATGTGAGAGTCCAGCAGTCAGCTCATGAAGGTGCAGTTGATTTTTATTGCTCCTTATGAGATAGCTCTGCACTGTTACTGCTTGTGGGTTTGGCTTTAGTTTGTCATAGGTCTTTTAAAGATAGTCCAGCATGCTGAGTGAGGAGTTCTTAATTTGTACTAAACCAAGTGATTAAGTAAGTATCTTTCATTTACAATGTAAGTACTGATTTGTGTTTTGCAGATGTTAACTTAGAATCTTTGGCACAACTAGAAGTTTACCTCCAAAACAATTTAGGAACTATTTGGTATTGCATACTTTCAGTTCCACGTGTAATAAAAGAAACTCCAGTAACTTTGTATATAAAAATAATATTGGATATTAGGTACTTTTGAAAAAGCCACACTGAGACAAGCTAGACACATGAGGGTATTTACTGAAAATGCTAAATGTAGTGTTCACCACTCTCTGCTGAATTACTTTGTTGCTCTTTTTTCACTGCTGCAGTCTCCAGACCTTCTGGCTTGATGGGAATTTCCTCACCTCCTTACCAGAAGAACTACAAAGTCTGCAACAGCTCAGCTGTCTTGGGCTTTCCTTCAATAACTTCTGTGAACTGCCAGCAATTTGTGAGAAACTTGTCCTCTTAGACAAACTATCCCTGGCAGGGAACTCGATAGAGACCCTGGACCTTGCTGTGCTGAACCGTATGAGTCACATCAAAAGTGTGGACCTGAGGTAAGGTGGAGGGAAGCTTGCATACATGTATAAACCAGATTGTTCAGTAGAGAAGCTGTGTGGCTCTGGTACATTTTGCAGTAAACTAGGTGTGATTTTTTTATCCTCTTACTGTTTGTTCAGCTTTTAGGGAGTTCTGTTTCTGAGGGCATGCAGAGTTCACTTAAGGAAGCAAGGTTAACTAAACAATGCCTGAAGTCACTGAATATGAAGCAGTAGCTCTTTGATCTCTCCTACCCTCTTTTGTCCTCCCTCCTTCCCCGCCTTAGAGATGTGATCCCAATTCTCCAGGCTGCCTACTGCAGAGTTCTCAGAAAGGGACAAAGAACTTTTGTCTGTGGCAAGGCAGTCTGGTACCCAGTCTCTGCATTAGCTTCCTGTATAAGTAGCTGTCCACTGACCTGGCTTCTAATTTCTTTGCTGATCTTCAGAATTTCTTAAATAGCGGGGAAGAGTGAAATGGTTTCACAGCAGTATAGACAAAGGAAATGTTTTTCTTTGTATTTGCTGCCTAAATCCGCCATTGCTCCTCACACATTTTCCTGAGCTCACCTTTGGCATTAGCCTTCACCAGAACTGTTCCTTTCCTCTCCTTTCTTCTCTCTCCTTGCTGGCATTCAGTGTCCTGTTTTCTGATTTTGTAACTCTTATCTCTGAGTGTTTAGGCTGAACAACCTGAAGAGAGCAGCAACTGACACTCTGGAGGGGAACAAATCTGTAACTTACATGGATTTACGAGACAATCAGATGACAGATTTGGATCTGAGCTCCTTGGGCAGCCTGGAGCAGCTGCACTGTGAGAGGAATAAGCTGAAAGAGTTGACACTGAGTGGCTTCTCCCTTCGGGCCCTCTATGCCAACAGCAACTGTACGTATCTTTGTCTTCTTCACCTGTCCTCTCACACACACACACTATTTACACTGATGTTACAGTAGTGAGACTATATGTGATGGGTCTTCTGTGGTTAGCTTCCAGGGATCACATTAGGCTCAAGGTGAGGAGAAAGTTCTTCACCGAGAGAGTCATTAGTCATTGGAATGGGCTGCCCAGGGAGGTGGTGGAGTAACTATCCCTGGAGGTGTTCAAGAGGGGATTGGACGTGGCACTTGGTGCCATGGTCTAGTCATGAGGTCTGTGGTGACAGGTTGGACTCGATGATCCTCAAGGTCTCTTCCGACCTTAGCGATACTGTGATGTGCATGGATGTGGGCAAGCTGTGTAAGAGGGGGGAGGTTGTGGTGTTGAGTAGCTGTCCAAGAAATTTGGATTTCAGTGAGGTTTGTTTGGGAAAAAAAATATAGCTGTTCCTTGCTCTGATGCCCCAGGAGGCGGATGGAGAAGTGGCATATTGAGACACTCTAGCGCCATATGGCAGATGTATTAAATGTGAACTCTCTCTTGGGAAGGACAAGACCCTGAGTGTCCATAAAGACTGTATGAGTCTCACTTCCTAGCTAGTCTGTCTGGTTCTCTCTGCTGTTTTCCCTCTGAAGCTCTGCAATCACAGTTATTTTCTTTTACTTCATCAGGTCTAACAGCTGTCAATATTTATCCAGTTCCTGGTCAACTGACTTGTCTAGAGCTCTCTCAGTAAGTGCCTATATACTACAGAATCCAACATGATGTGTCTGGACATACTTGCTGTTTTCTGGAGAAATTTTCTGAAGCTTTTAAGCTTTAGAAAGAGTTGAGAGCAATCAAGGGAGGGCATTCCATCTAAACAGTGGAACTGGAAAGCCCATTGCTAAAGAATGTGTCCCAGACCAGAAGCCCCTCTGAACCAGTATGACTTGTCTAGATGACTGGCTGTCCTTCAGCTCTAGGCCATGAACAGCAAAAACTGCCAAGCAGGGACCACTGAAATTGTAGCAGTTTACTGAGCCAAAAGGGGGGAATTTGTAGATCAGAGTAGCCAACAGTAATCTCTGCCTTCAGCTGTGTTGCCCTCGGAGCAGCATTATGACATCTGTAAGACAGGACTCAAAGTTCTCTGGAGGTCACTTCCAACCCCTAACATTCTGTCATCCTGTGATAGCTTTTTGCTTGAGTTCTCAGCTTACACAGAATAGCAGGATAGGATAGGGTGGCCTGTTCTGCTGGTGTGAGTGCTGAACAAAAAGCCTAACCATCAGAGCCTTGCATCAGTGCTTTCTACCAGTCTTGCACGAGCTCAGTGTGCATTACACAGCTAGCTGTGAGATAAATTCACTGCTGTGCGGCTAACCCAGGTGCTGTTCATTTCCTGCCTGTTGTTCTTTGCTTGGCTGTCACTGGTGTCATGCCGCATTCAAACAGGTTGTGTTCCACATAGAGTGCTGGTGTCCAGCTTTACTTTCTTGCTTTTCTCAGCAATCAACTTCAGTGTGTCCCAGACTGGGCCTGTGAAGCGAAGAAACTGGAAGTTCTGGATGTGAGCTACAACCTTCTTGTGGATCTTCCGTCAAGGTCAGCAAACGTTCTTACACAGAGATGAGCTTTCTTCTATAGTGAGCTGACTGGGGAGAGAAGCAGTGCTGTTCCAGTTGCTTTATTCCTTGTTGTGCAGAGATATAATGTGCTTGCTTTCCCTGTGCAGCGTTGAAAATACTCTGTATTCAAATGTTGGAAAGAACTGACTTTTAAATCAGCTTCTTGAATAACAGAGGCCAGGTAATTTCATCCTGTCTTCTGGCTTCTGCTGCAGCTGTTTGCACATGAAGTGGAACACACTGCTATGATTTGTTTTACCATAGTGTCTGTGATCACAGGTCGTGGATGAGGCCCTAATATGCCTTGCATTGCCCCACATTTCATCTCTTACCTTTCATGGAGGGACATCACAGAGATACAGCTGATCTCAAAGGTAGCTTTCACAGCACATCATCAGCCAAGTCCTTTCTCCCTGTTTCCCATTCAGTTTCTGCAGAATTGTGGTAAAGGGGAGCCAAGAACTAATATAACTTTGCAGATATTTATGACTCCTCCAGGACAGAAGGCATATCATGGAAAGAAGCAAAGCACAAAAAGAAGCCTAACAAGTGTGTTTGGTGGGGGTATGGTTGTAGTGAATGAGAGACAGCATCTAGGGTAAGCTATATTGAAATTGAACAGGAAGATGGATTACAGTGAAGGAATACAGAAAGCAGGTTGAAGCAGTTAAAACAGTAGGCATAGGAAGTGATCTTAGTGACATTCTGATGGTTTTCAGAGAAAAGACTGTATACATCAGAAGCAAGAAAAGGATGTAACACAGATATGATAATGAGAACTTGCCAAAAGAATTCTAGCCCTACCCCTGGATGAAAAAAGGCCAGATTTTAAGTATGTTATGCAAAAAGCACCTGCAGAATTCAGACATGGGAATAAATACTCTGAAAATAAATGTAAGCATTTTTAGAGCTTGCTGGAATGTACTGTCTTACTGTTCTTAGTAAATATGCTTGTATA
This sequence comes from Melanerpes formicivorus, assembly GCF_026170545.1. NCBI lineage: Eukaryota > Metazoa > Chordata > Aves > Piciformes > Picidae > Melanerpes > Melanerpes formicivorus. Next base: position 8,240,641 of record NW_027142372.1, on the reverse strand, counting down.
TCTACTCATTGGGGATCTCTTCCAGTATGTGCTTCTCACCAGCACTGTAAGTATGTTTTGTGTACAGTTAGAACTTTGCAAGCATTGATTTTCAGCCATTGGTCAGGTTAATCCAGCAGACTAAATTGTAAAGAGCCTCATAGAAAGGAATATAGTTCACCATAAAGTTGTCATTTACACTTAGTTGTCTGAAAACAGAATTGTATCAAAGTGGTGTGCAACAGTGAGTGGAGATACCCAAGCCCGTTCTGGAACAGTCAGTTTGAGTAAAGAAATTGGTGTATCTGCATTTGAATAGCTTTTTTCTCCCCACTGTAATTAGCTTTGAGAAGCCACAGCATACAGAAGGAAACTGAGCTGGCCCACACAGCGCAGCACACTAATGCAGCTTTTGTATTTCTGGCTTCCAAGCTGTTCTGTACAGGGCTCTCAGAATGCAGTCCCAAATTATCACCTCACACAAATGGGCAGGATGGTTCTGGTCTATATCCAGGTGTGTTCAAATACCCTTTCTCAAAATTCCTGTGGGCAGTTCTTTGCAGTTTGTGGGGATAGAGGCTTTTCCTTCAACAAGCACTGCCACTCTGGAGAATGTGCCAACAGCCTCAGCAGTGATACAGGAGTGCTATACAGCCTGTTAAAGCTCTGAATTCAAGCTGGCACAGGGGAGAAACAGGCATTTTAAATCCATCCTTTATGACTTCTGTGTTATTCCTATCTGAGAGAATGCCAGGCATATGCACACAGACACATCACAAGTTACTGATCTGCAGTAGCACAAAGACAAATGCAGGTACACTTGCAAGCATTCAGAGTGACTGAGGCACCTTACCGTGTGTGGGTTCCTGCTTTGTCATTGCTTATATTTTATGGATTGCTGTATTTTCTTTTTTTTTTTTTCTGCTGTACAGTAAAATGGTAATAGATTGAATACTACCTTCTCACATTTTGTGGTGTGGAGTGAACCAAGCTGATACAGAAAACCCTGTGTCGTTTTAGGATCCTCAGCAGCTTGAGCCTTCAGAAGTTGATGGTGGGGCACAATCGTCTGCAGAGCCTTCCTCCTCTTCTAGAACACATTCCACTGGAAGTGCTGGACCTTCAGCACAACCTGTTGACTAAACTGCCAGAGACACTCTTTGTCAAGGCTCTGAAGTGAGTGGCAACAGCAATCATCTTTTGCTTGCATTAACCTTTGGAGCTGTAAAGGCTGGTAGTGACATCTGCATGACTGTCCTTGCAAGGTGCCATTTGCATTATCTCTTATGAGACATGCACTTCATGGAGGTAATTCAGGTGCCATAAGGGAAGGTGTCATGCAGATTTGTGGGAATCAGTCCATGTTACAGGAAAACAGCCAACTGAAAAATTAACTTCAATTGCAACTGTTTGTCAGATCATGTTACTGTCTGAAGAGCTTGTCTTTAAAAGTAGTGTGTGAAGTCAAGTGCAGAGGAAGAAAGCCATACAGATTTTCATGTGCTATAGCAGAATGTACATCAGGTCATTGGAGGACAGCAAGAGAGACCTTCACAAGGTCACAACCATTCATAACTGTCTATTCAGACATGAGTCAACCCTTCTTTTAAAGACTGAGTGAGAGCTGATGTAGTCTGCTTCCTGCCAGCATTACCCACCACCTCCACAGTTTCTTCACTACTCACAGTTCACTGTAAAACACTGTGTGCATCTGCAATGCTAGATAGCTAATAAGTCATTAGTAGGCTCATAAATCTGAATGTGAGTAGGGATGTTACAGTGTGTTGTCTGGCCTTCTGTCTAATGCTGTTGTTCTGTCTGCACTGGCATTTTTATAGCTCCTTTTCCTGCTGTTAGTGGAGTGCTTTAAATTATGTGAAGTCTGATTTTTGCACTTGCTATGGTTAGCCTCAGGTACCTGAATGCATCTGCAAACAGCCTGGAGTCCTTGCCCTCTGCATGTACAGGGGAGGAGAGTCTGAGCATGCTGCAGCTGCTTTACTTGACCAATAATAACCTCACAGATCAATGCATCCCTGTCTTGGTGGGACACCCGAGCCTACGGATCCTGCACCTGGCAAACAACAACCTACAGACCTTCCCTGCAAGGTAGGTGAGGCTGGTGGGCAAGGCAGTGATCACCAGGAGGGTGTCACTTGCCTTACTGCAACTCTGTGTGAATCAGTGCCTGTGGCTTGTGGGCAGAAGCCTGCCATTCATACACACACACCGAGGAAGAGCATGCCAAAGGGGATTTGCACAGGGTACTGTTGGCTGCAGTGGTTCCCGTCCCTCTACTTGTGATGGATGGGGGGGGTGGTATGTGGAGACAGTATATCTCCACAGTCTCGGGGCTCCTGGCATGCAGCTCATTGTGCTGCAGTTTTTCACTTCTCAGTCTTGTCAGAAGACCCTCAGACTTCTCTGTGCAAGCTTTTCCCTGATTTTTCCTGGTGCTGGTCAGGCTAAGCAACCACTTCCACGTAAACCTGTTTTTTCCTACAAAGTACACTGACTCAGCTTAGACTTTTTTAGCCAGTTTTGAAACAGACACTGCAGTCTTCTGCTCCAGTGCTTTACAAGTCAGAGGTGAAGGATCAGTCTGTTGCATAAACCCAAGCCAGGCATGGGGACCTCAAGCTCTTATTGGAGCATCTCTTAGGACTTTTGGGCTCTTATCAATAAATTAGAAATGTATCTCCCAAGGGCAACGTCTGTGGATGCCTTATCTGTGGCTTCAGAAGGTTTTGCGCATAAGATGCAGTAGTCTTTTGTTTGCCTTTCAGCAAACTTAGTAAACTAGAGCACCTGGAAGAGCTGAATCTGAGTGGCAACAAACTGAAAACAATTCCCACAACGGTGGCAAACTGCAAGCTACTTCACACACTTATTGCACACTCTAATGAAATCAGCATCTTTCCGGAGATCCTGCATTTGCCCCGAATCCAGGTATTTGTGTGAAGAAGGCAGAGGGGTATTGGGGAAAGTCTGGGTTGAGAGTGAAGAGTAAGTGGGGGAGGAGCCCAGCATTTTGCTTGAGCCATCCAAGGACAGGGCACAGAATATGCCTCTCCAAATTGATCAAAGATGGCTCATCTCTCATTCGTCATTGCCATCCATCGCTATGTGTGTTTCTGGGTTCCCATTTGAGACAGCAGGGAGTGTTACATAGCTGGGCAGATTTGTCTATATAGGCCTGCTGTTGCCTTCAGTGTGAGCTGTTCTTTCAGTACTGGAGTCCTGGCTATTGCAGGTTCTAGGTATTTACTGCTTCTAAATAGTTTTTCTAATGATAGGTCAGGCCCATTTTCATGACCTGCTGGTGGGGCACAGTCAGTAGGGGGCCATGTGATATTGAGAAGGCATACTGGAGCAACTGCTCATGTGACAGAACAAAGGGTATTTTCTTTCTCATTGTGGGTTTTTTTGGTACTGCAGTTTGTGGATTTGAGCTGCAATGAGTTAACTGAAATCCTAATCCCTGAGGCACTGCCAGGTGCCTTGCAAGAGTTGGACCTGAGCGGAAACACAAACCTGGTGCTAGAGCACAAGACACTGGACATCTTCAGGTGAGCCATGGGGATACCAAACCAGTAGTGACCTGGGAAAGGTAGCCCTTCCTGGGAGGGAAAATGGGATAGGAAAGTGTGTATCAAAACACTGCATAGTGTTATGATGTTCTCTGCCTGGGGCAGCTGAAGTTTTCTGTGTTACAGGAGGGAAAAGTGTAAGTCTGGGTCCATATCATCAGAGCAAGCAAACAATTTCTCAAGTGGCATGAGGTTCTCCCAGCTGTCTCTGGCATAAGCAGCCAGACATCTTCAGAAGGCCAAGCCCTTAAACTCCTCCCCTTGGTGCAGTTCTTTAAATAGGCTGCTGTCTAAAACTCTAGACTGGACAAGGTCTTTTGACCACAAACTATTCAGCAGGTTCTGGGAGAGAATGACTTCTGTTCTTCTACCTCTCTCTAGTCACATTACCACGCTGAAGATTGATGCTAAGCCCTCCCTCACAGCAGACACAGCACTCACTTCCACCTTCTGGAGTCATGGAGTGGCTGAGATGGCAGGCCAAAGGAATAAGTGAGTATCATGGTCTGCTGAATGCTGGCACTGTTTTCTCAGGGTGCTAGGGGGAGTACTGCTAGGCACATAAGCAGGTCTCGTATGCTCAAGAGCTTATCCACCACGCTGCCTCTCCAGATCTCTTGCTAAGTTGCAAAGCATCCACAATGTTCTGTCCCTCAGTTTTCATGCTCATCCTGGGACTCCTGCATTTTGTTTCCCACCCTTTCTTTCTTTTTCTAGCTGTGCCCATTGGCCTTTCCTGAGTGTGGTGAAGGAGGGTCTAAGAGAAATGGAATGCAGCTGTACATCTCATGGGGGAGTCAACATAGGGACAGTGGCTTTGCTGCCCTGCAAGAAGAGCACTCTTGGCAAGGTGCCTGGTGGACATGGTTTTGGGAAATGTGTAATCTTCTGAGACATTAACTGTGCTTGTGTGCTTCTCTAACAGGCTGTGTGTGTCATCCCTGGCACTGGGGAGCTTTGCAGAGGGCATGGAGGCTGTGTATGGCATGTTTGATGGTGACAAGAATGAGGAGCTGCCACGCTTGCTGCAGTGCACCATGGCTGATGTGCTCCTGGAGGAGGTACAGCAGTCAGACACCATGTTCATGTCCAACACCTTCTTGGTCTCCCACAGGTAGGACAGGGAGCAGGCTGGTCCTGGCAGGACCTGCATGGGTATTTCACTTCATGTGTTAGGTGGGGTGAGGCAGCCCTCCAGAGTGCATGTCAGTGGAGTCTGGAACCTTCTGCATCTTCTCCAACAGGAAGCTGGGCATGGCTGGGCAAAAGCTGGGGTCCTCTGCTGTCCTTTGCTATATTCGTCACGATGTGGCTGATGCAGCCAGCAGCTTCTCTCTGACGGTGGCCAATGTGGGGACGTGCCAAGCCGTTCTGTGCCGAAGTGGAAAACCACTGCCTCTCTCCAAAGTCTTCAGCCTTGAACAGTGTTCAGAAGAAGCCAAGAGAGTCAAGGAGCAAAAAGCCATTATAACAGAGGTTGGTTTGGATCCTCTTTGCTTCAGCTTCCACCCTCCTGAAAAAGTTTAGCACGAACACAAGAGCTCTGCTGCCTTTACTACAGGAGAGAGGTTGGCATGAGAGTGTTTGGGTGACTTGTCTGTTGCTTCCTGATTAGCTCTTCAGAATGACACGTGCCTAGAACACCCATTGTGGCTTAAGAACTACAGGCATGGGATGCCAAGGATGGCCTGGGGAGAGGGGGAAGTAAAGAAATAGCTGTGGAGCTAAAGAAGGGGAGGTCCCTAATACTGTGCATGACTTGGGTGAGTGTGGAGTGTGAGCCACTGAGGAACAAAAATAACAAAATATCTTTGGTGTTTCTTGACAATTTTGACTCAAATTACCTCTCTCTGGATTTCCTCCGTGTTTTACTCAGTGAAAGTACAGGATTAGTGGTCACTGGGATATGCAAAACTTGGATTAAAAAAAGTGTATTACAGGTAAAAATTCTTAACACCAGAAAAAAAATACCAGAAATGTTTATTGGGTTTATGCAAAATTATGGAAAGAGTTTCTGGAGAACTCTGTAGTGTTTAACTTTCTAAAAACTTTGAAATGAAAGAGGAGTTCCAAAGAACTGGAAGACAAGTTCTTGGTGAAGATTTGAGAGATCAGTGCCAGTCATGCTGGTTTTATCCTGAGTGTTTTCAAAAGTATCAGAGTGTTTGATGGGAGTGTTTCTGACAGGGCCAATCAATGTGTTACAGCTCTGCAAGATGCTGTGTTCTGTAGCATTCTTGAATCAGTGTAGCACATTAAATGGTTTAAAAACTGATTAAATTAAATCATTGTTCGCAGAGACTTCCCTGCATGTAACCTCTGCTGGTTTTTAATATGAAGCAGCAGCAACATTTAACACCAGAGGATTGAGAAAGTAGGAACACTGAAATGAAATTCAAAACACTGTGGGAGCTGTGTACTCTGTATGCACTGACATGCATACAGAGTACACAGGGATTATCTGTCAGGAACAGGAAGGAGGTAATACCTCCTGCTTACAGCAGTAGTGTGAGAAACCTACTTGTTAATTTCTTCCTCATCATAGTAGTAGTATCAGTCAGGGTTGGAAGGGACCACAAGGATCATCTAGTTCCAACCCCCCTGCCATGGGCAGGGACACCCCACACTAGATCAGGCTGGCCAGAGCCTCATCCAGCCTAGTCTTAAACGCCCCCAGGGATGGCGCCCCAACCACCTCCCTGGACAACCCATTCCAGGGCTTCACCACTCTCATGGTGAAGAACTTCCTCCTCACATCCAGCCTGAATCTCCCCACCTCCAGCTTCATTCCATTCCCCCTAGTCCTATCACTACCTGAGATCCTGAGAAGTCCCTCCCCAGCCTTCCTGTAGGCCCCCTTCAGATACTGGAAGGCCACAATGAGGTCACCTCGGAGCCTTCTCTTCTGCAGACTGAACAGCCCCAACTCCTTCAGTCTGTCCTCATAGGAGAGGTGCTCCAGCCCTCTGATCATCCTTGTGGCCCTTCTCTGGACGTGTTCCAGTACATCCAAATCCCTCTTGTATCTTCCTCAGGATGTAGTGTCCACACTTCAGAATGTTAAGAGAGATAGTTCAGTAAATGCACAGAAATTCATGTCTGGACAACCTGCCTCACAATAAGAAAGCAAAAAGTCACTGTCTCACTCATACTGAGAAAATGTTTCATGTAAGACTCGTGAGTTAGACTCTGGTCCATGTGCTGCAGGAGATCTAGCTGCTCATTCCACAATAGTTTGCTGAAACTTCAGACTGTGACAAAAAGTCTTGTGGGATAAAAGTGTGTTATTGCCAGTGTGAATGATGGGTGATTACTGTACCTACTGATCAGGCACAGTGAATGTTTGTGCTGTGGTTCCTGGGCCCAGACCCCCTTCTGCTCTGCTGTAGCTGTGTACTGGCATTTCTCAAGGCCCCTCCCTAGCCAGTATGTGTGCAGAGGAAGGATTGTGATCCAAATGATCCAACAGCAGATCTAAGGCTACTGCCCCTTTTTTCTCTTGTCTGCAGGACAATAAGGTGAATGGTGTGACTTGCTGCACTCGGATGCTGGGCTGCACATACTTACATCCCTGGATCCTGCCCAAACCACATGTCCATTCCATTCCACTGACTGTACAAGATGAGCTGCTACTTCTAGGGAACAAAGCTCTCTGGGAGCACCTTTCCTACACAGAGGCTGTCTCAGCCGTGCGCCACCTCCACGACCCACTGGCTGCTGCGAAGAAACTCTGCACTTTAGCCCAAAGCTATGGGTGCCAAGACAATGTAGGTGCAGTGGTGGTGTGTCTGAACATCAGTGATGACAGCTGCACGTGTGAGATGCACGGCCTCACCCTGCCAGGTTCCGGGGGATTTGGTTCCACCACCACCAAGCCAGCAACGCCTTCATCTAGCAGTGGAATTGCTTCAGAGTTCAACAGTGAGCTGTCTGCTTCTGAGGTTAGCAGTGAGGTGGGTTCTACTGCTTCAGATGAACACAGCACTGTTGGTCTTGACGGCAGTTTGCTGCCACGACAAGAGCGACGCTGCAGCCTACACCCTGTGCTCTCTTCAAGCATCTTTCAACGCCAACCTTCTAGTGCCACCTTCTCTAGCAACCAGTCTGACAATGGTCTAGATAGCGATGATGAGCAGCCTGTGCAAGGTGTGATGACAAATGGCAGTAAAGTAGAGGTAGAGGTGGATATCCACTGCTGCAAAGGAAAGGGCCTGGAGTCCGAACCTCCTCTTGCAGAGTATAGCTCCTCTGCTCCAGGGCCAGAGGATGACTCCGGGCTTGTCCTTGTCATTCGGAGACAGAATAGTGTAAACAGCAACACTGTGCAGAGAGGGGTCAAGGAAAAGTGTGAACTGCAAAAATCTCTTTCCACATGCTGTCTCTATGGAAAGAAGCTTTCCAATGGCTCCATAGTGCCCTTGGAGGAGAGCCTCAACCTCATTGAAGTAGCCACAGAGGCACCCAAGAAGAAGACAGGCTATTTTGCTGCTCCATCCCAGATGGAGCCAGAAGATCAATTTGTGGTGCCACCTGATCTGGAGGAGGAAGTGAAGGAACAAATGAAGCAGCACCAGGAGAATGGAGCAGATCAGGAACAGAAAGAGGAACATGCAGTGACTATGCCAGAGGAGTTTGACACAGCTTTGTAACCCTAAAAGTACTGCTCCCAGATCATCTGTCCCAGGAAGTTCTGACCCATAAGGGCTCTCTTGCCCTCCAAGGGGAGCTGGGATCAGCAAGGAGTACAGGCATCTGCTGCTTCCTTAATGGAGTTGAGGAAGAAATAAGTGTACTAAGGTCTGGGCTGTCCACTTTTTACTGCAGAGTCTCAGTAGTTCTGTGAACACTCAGACCAGCAGCTGAGCTCTGTGTTAGGGACTGTCTGGAAATTGTGCAGGCACTAGGAAATGGGCAGGTGTTCCAACACCTGTGTGTAGCTCCTTGAGCCCTGAGGTTCTGCCAGCTCTGCAGGAAAGGAGCTGGCCTATCTGTGTGAGGGGGCTGCTGAGGGGGCAATGTTCAGTGTTTGGAGTTCTGTGAATATTTCTGATGCAGCCCCCCCTCCACCCACCCCAGCAGCTGACATTGTTATTCCTTGAAAGAATACAGCCAGTTGCAATGAAGCTGACCCAAGAATGGTTTCCTACATTAATTGCAAGCACTTTTATTGATTGCACTTAACGCTGTTCTGCTCCCCTTCAGCCCAGCACTTTATTATTTAGGGTTAGGGGAGAGAGCACTCCACAGCAGGTGTGGTGAGGGCTTTTCCCAGTGGATATTGTTAGGGCAAGATCAGGGTACCAGTGTTCTGATGAGCACTGGTGCAGAGTAGAATGAGGATTATGATGCAACCAGCCTATGCAGGATGAGAAAACAGCTGAGTGATAAGCAGATGCCTATTGATGCATTTTACATGGAGCATAGGAAAGATCAGTTCTGGACTGGCTGACTAAGGTCATGTGTAGAGATAGTGCTTCTAGCTGCAGAGCACAGACCCAGCTCAACAGGAACTTGGCCAGTTCCATTGTGGATGCTTCACAGTCAAGGCTTATTGTGTCCAGAAGAGACAAAATGAAACCAGGAACTCGTGGTTGTTTCAATGAGCTACTTGGCCTAAGGGGAAACCAGAGTGATCTAAGGCTAGTGAGCAGTGAGGCTGTCCTTCAAATGCTGGGCAAGTGTTTAGTGCTCTCACCACATGAACCTGTTCACTGTCAGCTACAGCACCTTACCTTGCCTCTGAAAACAGGAGTCATATTCTAAATCCACAGCAGCCTGCATTTCACAGTATTTGCCCAATTTGGCCACAGGCAAGGTGGAAGCATTCTTGTTTCTGCTTAGCTTTCAATGCAAAAGGGAAAACTAGAACTTTTCACTGTAAGAACATCTTTACCAGCACTGGGAAGTGTTTACAACAGTCCCACTGGTAGTGAGCTGGCTGCTCTGCACTCAGCAGATGCATTGTGTTTCCATTAGGATTTTTGGTGCAGGGTGTAAATTGGCTGCCTACATCATCATCTTGTGTAAGGGTCGTGAAAAGACCACTGCTCCTGTAGCATGCAGAGCTGTCTTCCTTAGCTGGCAGAGAGCTGGACAGCAGCTGTCCCCATCATGTCAGTGGTGCAATAATCCTGGCTGTAATGTGGGCTAGTGCCTTTTCTTCTTTATTATATTTATGAAGAAAACTTGAAAGTTTCTTCTCAAGAACTCTGAGGGGCTTGAGTTGTCTATTTTTGAATCAAATTCAGGCCATGCTCAGAAGGATATACTGCAGACTACTTGTAGGATTCTGTCCATATAGATCTTTAGACAAAATCTAATGGAGTCCTACTGAGATTTCAAAGCACCTTGAATTCCTTGTCACTATGAAAAAACCCCATATTTTTACCATGCATCAGAGGACATTTTAGGATATCCTTGTGCTAGTTATGATGTCATCTTGAAACAGCCCCACTTTTTCCAAGGTTTAAACTCTCTCAGATTTTGTTTGAATACCTGTTTCATTTGGAAATGGAGACAAAAGCTAATTCTTAGAATCACAAAACCAGCATCATTTTAATCCCTTAGGCAGAGAAACAACAGCAGAAAAAAGATTAAAGCATCAAACCCCAAACCTCTTTCATGTTCTCTTCATATGAAGTATGCAGAAAAGGCTCATCCCAGTGTATTTTACTGTAACTTTAATTCTGTCTCTGGTGATCACCAAGTATCTGTGCCCAGGCCAAGTTTCTGATACTTGACAGAGCTGCAAAGCAGCCTCTGTCCAGTGTAGGACTGATGCAGGAATACAACTCCTCTTTCTGAGTAAGACTGTGACAGACCTTGCACTAGGAGAGTGGCAGATGTTAATGCAAATCGGCTTTCCATTTCCTGCACTGATGTGGAAAAGCCCATGCATACTTACCAGTTTGAACCAGTAGCATTGCTTGGAGAGTTGGCAGTCCTACAGGGAGATAATCATGAATAGTTCTCCTGGCTCAGTGGGGAAGGACTAAGTGAAATAAACTCTGCAGGGGAGTGTGCAGTTTTCTGAGCTGCTCCTCCTAACAGTAATGGCAGAACGGAATGCAAGGAATTCCTACTCAGCCTTCTTCTCCAGTGCTGTTTCTGGTTTTGAAGCAGAAAGGGAGTTTAATACAGCCAGCTCATGTTTTCTGTGGGGGTGAACTGTCAGGGCAGAACATACCTTATTTTCTTACACTAGGTAGAGTCCACAGCTTCCTGTGCTTCAGCCGATACTGTGAACTGTTGTCTCATTCTGAGCACCACAGCCTGAGTGCTCCCCTCCACCACCACCTTTTGTTTTCCTGCCTTCCTAGAGGCAGCAAGCTTCTCCTTTGACTTTCTCACCATATAAATTAACACCACCTTAGATGTTGAGCTCCCTTGGAGCACTGCTCTAGGTAGAACAGGTATAAACGGCCAAGTCTAGTGAAGGACTCGTAGCACGGGATAGAAAGTGTTTTCCCCGTTCTCTTCCTGTTCTCCAGTCTGCTCCCTGATTTTTGTATGTGGGTTTTGCACAGATACATCCTTGCCACAGAGCAATGTCACTAAGAATGTCCCATTCATTAACAGACCTGCTGTTACAGGTTGGTGTCATCAGGCTGTCTTGTCCCTGCTGAGTAGTGCCAGACCTGCCATGCTCCATGCAGCCACAATGAAGTTAGGCTGGTGAGTTGGTTTGTCCATCTCTTCAGTAATTCTGTCTCTGCTGGTAAGCATGCTTGCTAAGAACAGGTGCTCTAAAGGCACTGACCTTGGCCTGTCCAGGAAGACTTCTGCAAAAGGAATCCATAAAGGTTACACTCACTGACAAGTAGTAGGGGAGCCAAGTACTGAGGGTAAGGGATAGCCTCTGAGTTGCTGCCAGCACCAGGAACAGGCCTGGTGAAGGCAGCACCATAGTCTGTTGGGACCTGATCAGAATCCTCAACTAGAGGGGAGGGTAAAATCCTGTTCCAAGGAGCAAGTATTTCCCTTTCTTGGGGTGGGGCAGCTGTGAGGTCCTTCTGCACTCCTTCCAGATGGTGATGGCTTTCTTGTCACTTGCCAAAGGCCTTCAGGCAAGAGGTTCACCTCTTTGGTTTTGTGCAGTCATCATTTGCTGTTCCATTGCTGTCTGAAGAGTCCAGTGTATTTTTTCCTCTTTTTCCACATTTTGAAGCATTTCCTTTTTTTAACTTGACTCACATGACCCAGTGCATGTTAAACCAATACTGCAGTGCACCGTTTACTAAATAATCTTTTTTCATGGTTTGGTTTGGTTTGTTTTAAGGAGGATAATTTCTGTATCCCACTCCAGCATGCACGTGTAACAACCCCTGGTTTTATTGTGTATGGGAGTAGGTTGTCCAGTGAATGCACTTTCAGCACTCTGGCCTATGTTTGTATTGCTTTGGAGAGACAAATAATGTAAGATTGCTGGAAAACACTATTCCATTGATTCTTTATTCAAGATGTATAGAGCAGTCCAGGAAGGAAGAATATTTTTGCATCAACTTTTCAGCTGACTTAGCAATAAAGATTTTTACTTTCATCTAACTCTATATATTCTGATTCCATTACTGGATGGAATTTGTGCAGTACTGCAGTCAAATGTGGCTGTGGCTGGCAGTAGCCTTGCTGTGTGTTCTCCTTCACTGACCCCTGGGTGCTGCTTTTCTTAGCAAGCTTCCATACTTGCAGACCACTCTGAGGCTGGGATTTATAATACCAGTTACTGGGCAGCTTTCTGTGTCCTGCCAGAGAAATCCTGCCCTATGAACTTGCTCTAGCTAGTACTGCACAGCTTTTTTACTGCACATCTTTCTTGATGCACAGCTGCAGCAAGCAGGAAATAGTCAATAAAAGAAGCAGGACCATGGTGGACTGTCCACATATCCCTGCACTGAGACACTCCATGCACCTAGCTACTAAAAGGGAGGAGAAATCAAACCCCAGAGTACCTTGTGTATCCCTGTTTACAATTTGGTTTACTTTTCTATCTCCAGTTCCAACACTTTGGTGAGTGTGAGGATTTAGTCACTGGTGCCAGTGCCCTGAAGATACATCCAGAACAAAACATGTTTCTGGGGTATTTAGTTTGGTGCTTGGGTTTGGGCTTGTTTTTAAATAGGGGCAGAACTGGTAAGACCAGTGGTGGTTTCCTCTTCATATGGACAACACACATAAAAGGCACTGCTCTGAAGTGACACTGTTCTGAGGCATGATTTTGTGATTCCAGTACCATTTCTCTTTTCCCTGTTAAACTTCCTATAATTTTTCAAAGAAGTAAACTTCACCTTTTTTTTTTTTTTCCCAATAACTAATACAAGAGCAGTACCTCATTTCCCCAACTTCTATGTTAAAAATGTATCTGGAAAACAACATTCTTCTATTTTAAACCACCTGAGCACTTAAAAGCTTTTGTCACGTTCTACCAACAGAGGGCGTCTTTTTAAGCAAAATCATTGTATACAAATTATGCAAAAGACCATTTCATACCAAATTGTGCCCTCTCCAGGATGGTTTGAAAACGCATTTGTGTCACTAATTAGGCTGAGTGTATTCACTGTTTTGCAGGTTGGCTTTATAAATGCCTACTCACACTGCTCTTAGTTCCAAAAGACCTACACAAAAGCAATAATTAGCTGCCTCCATCACTCTGTTCTTGTTCCATCACTTTTGCTCTTTGTAAAGACCTTTTCAGATACTGAAAGCCATTCATCAGCAGAAGTACACAGTAGCCATACTTGTAGCAAAGACCTCACTGGAGAACAGGATACCCAACAGAGGGGAGGGGAAGGCTACTACTGAAGCAGGCAGCTCACTTCTCAGCTACCTCAGAACAGTCATTCTCTGCTATGGGACAGCCACCAGATGAAGCTATCCAACTTTGTGTCCGCTAAAATAATGCAAACTTAAGTCAGAAACAGCTTGACTACTGTATTTAGAGCTGCACTCTCTGTGTTCTGCTGCAGCATTAAGGATGCCTGCCTAGAAGCAAGGAAAAGCATATCACTTTGTCTCAGGGTAAGGAGGCTGGCAAAAATCAGCTACTTCTGGAGTGGAGAAATCATTCTAGAGTTCATAGGATTGTACTGGCTTCTGCTTCAGTTTGTGAACTGTTCTGTACCCCTTGACAGCTAGGCCTGCACTAAGCAGGTATGCCATGATGGTGATGCAGCCTGAGAAGCCGGTAGCAATCTCTGCCCCATGCAGGCTGCATCTAAACCCCTGATAGCCTTTGCTTTGGTAAAGCTGCTCTCTCTCTTTGCACACTGATGAATCATAGACCCCTAGCAGAAAATGGAAGAAATAGTATAGAGCAGGCACCATGCCAATTACAACGATGATGTCCAGGATGCATTCAATTAGCAGCCAGGCTGGGAAATGCCACGGTAACCGCAGAACACCAAGCAAAATAAGAAGGCAAGAGAAGACCAGGAGACATCCTCCCACGGCCATTGCAGCCCTTGCGATTGGCAGCTTTTGTAGGTAGAAGCGCTGGTCGAGCTGTTGGGCTTTTTCCCCGTCGGCTCCACTGAAGCCGCTGTACGCCCCGCCAAAGTAGTAGTAGTAGATGCCCCCCAGGCTAGGTAAGCCCGTGTAGCCTCCCGTCGAGCTGCCGGACACGGAGCTGCAGGCCACGATCAGCACGGCGAGCAGCGCTTCCATCACCTGGCACCAGGCTGAAAGGGGAAGGGCAGAGGTGGGCCCGGGGTCGGACGGTAGGGAAAGGGCAGCTCCCGCAAGGGAAGCCGTAGGGCCGCTCCCGCGGCCGCCTTCCGCCCCACTCACCCCTGCCCGTGCGCAGGTAACCGCAGCGGCGGCACTCCAGCAGCCCCGGCGCGGCTGCGCGGCTTCCTGGAGGCCCCTCTGGCCCTGCACCAGGCACGGCGCTGAAGGAGGACTGCGGCAGGGACGGCAGCGACCCGACCGAGCCCCTCGCAGTAGCCTGCCCGCCCCGTCGGACCCTGTCTCGTCCCCCGATCGGGCCCCTCATGGCCACCCGCCTGCTCCCCTCACTGCCCGCCCGCCCCGATGCGTCCCGGCCGTAGGAGCTGCTCCGCTCCGCCATGGTCCGGCGTGGCCGCGCTCCGCCGGCGCTGGGACAGGATGGCTGAGCTGGGCCGGGCGGCCGGGCTCGAAGTTGGTGCCGGCTCTGTGTGGGGTCGCGCTGCGATCGGAGTGGTGAAACCTCCGGGCCTTCCGCCCGGGGCTCTCCGTAGCCCTGCCAGGGTCCTCCTCGGAATTCCGAACAGCTCCCGCCGCGGCCAAGCCCTGCCCCGCCCGAGGAAGGTGTTTAGGAGGTGCGTCAGGGCCCCTCCCTTCGGCACCTGTTTTGGAGCCGGCGTGGGGCCGCTCCCCCTCTCTTCATGCAGACACGATCTCCACAACCCTTGCGGAGACAAGGTCTTGAAGTTCCCCTCCCCCCCCCCCCCCAATGTAACAAGTACTCGACTGACCTGTTGGAAGCAGAGCACCGACTCATTTTCACAAGTGCTGCTTTTTTCCTGTGCTGTGGTTTGTTGACAGTGTCTGCCATCTGGTGCTTCTGTGAACCTCAGTCCTGTCCCTGTTCCCTTCTCAAACCCATGTCCCAGCCTGTTTTTTTCTTTGCGCAGCAGTGGCACCATTCCCTTTGTTCTATTAGCTGCTGCCTTCTGCCTTCTGCCTTCCTTATCTCCCCTAAACCTGGCTTGTGATGTCGTGACTGGACCTCTGCAGCAGTAAAGACGTGAGTGCACCAGTGGTTTGTACCAATCACAGTAGCATGGCTGCCTCTGCCTTGTCCTGTGTTGTTCCTGCCAATGCGCAGCGTTTTGTGGCTTCTCCAGCTGCTCTGGCATGTGGACACTATGTCTCTAGAGGACAGTGATCAACACCTTGGGATATGTCATAGAATCATACAACAGTCTGTGGTGGAATGGACCTCCAAAGGTCATCTAGTCCAAGTCCCTCTGCAGTAAATGGAGGCCTCCTCAAATAGATCAGGTTGCCCAGAGCCCTGTTGAGCCTCATCTTGAATATCTCCAGGAATGGGTCCCAAACCACCTCCATAGGCAACTACCCTCATGGTAGTGTCTTGCAGTGAAACTGCCAGGTTCCAGATCACCATTCTTCAAGCCACACTCAGGTAATTTTCTTTAGATGTATCACCTTACATTTATTCAGACAGAGTCAAATAGACCTCTTCTGTGTCTGTTTGCTGGAGGCCACTTCAGACAATATGATGTGACCTTTTTACTAGCAGCTCCATTTCCATACACAATTGTGCCAGGCTGCCCAGTGGGACTGGCTGTCATCCTCTTCCAGGAGGCTGCTGAGCACAGCCACTGCCTTCTGGTAGAGGAGGCAATGAACTAATTATTTCTTTGTTTATTGGTGGTTGCTGGAGTGAAAGCAAGTACCTGGGATCTTAGCCTTGCACAAGTGTCAGCATTTCTCAGGGCTGTTAAGGGCCCAGCTGATTCTGGAAACTCAGAGGGAAGCATAGAAAATTCCACAGAGACAATGCTTTGATCCAAGAGTTTGACGAAACACTACCTGGAAAAGCTTCAACACTGCAAAGAAATACATTTGTGGCACTTAAGAAAAGAGAGACTTGGAGGGAAACAGGATTACTCCACGAGGTCTCAGATACAGTGCCTGAATATGTGCCTTCAGAAGTCCAAATTTGTCACTGAAATGCTGAAATATGTTTCCTCCATCTACAAGACTGGTGGCAACAGTGAGATTGCTTCACCCTTCTGTCCTTGCAGGAGCAACAACCCTACAGCTGATCCCATGAGGAACCTATAAACTGCAGTACTTCTGCAAGTCAGCACTGCAGAAAATATTTTGCCTGACTCTGCGAAGGACAGGAGGTCTGAAAACTCATTTTAAAATCTACTCAGTTTGGGGATAAGAGAGGAGCAAAATGAAAGCACTTTTTGTCCAACCCCCAGTTCAGATAGAGGGGAGAGGAGCTGCATGATGACAATCAATTAGGAAATGGGGAGATCATAGGAACTTAGGACGAGGGCTCTGGAGGCAGGGCCGATGCTCAGCAATGAGGCTGTTTTACACACCTGTTGATGTGCACATATTGCATGACTCATGTTCATGTGTCAGTACCCAGGCCTTCATGCCACCATGCACACAATGAGCTTAGAAGCTTTAGCGACCCTTTGTGTACTTTTAGGATTAAGAGCAGTGCCACTTTGCTTAGTAGAGCTTCTAACTGCCTTGAGAGGGACATGAACAACTAGGTTCAATAATCACAAATCAGAAGAAGAGATTAAACAAGCGTTTCTCACGCAGAGTACTGTTGCTGCAACCTGAGCTGAGATTTTCTTTGGAATTCAGGATGTGCTTGCTGGAATTACTTGTTTGAAGACAGAGCTGGGAGACCACCCTGCTGACACTGTGATGCATTCATGTTTTACTAGTGTTTGCTGCTAACAAGTAATGTACAAACTTCAAGGTATTGTAGAGCTGGGTAAATCTTACTCCTTTTTCTGTTGCTGTGTTGAGAATCTTTTGGGGTTTTGGTTTTTGTTTTAGTTTTTTATTTAAATGCTTTCACTCCTCCTCAAAGTACCACACCTGAGTTTGGGCAGCATTACTATCTGGGTTCCTATTCTCACTGCAACAAATAGCAGTCAGCAAAAGAGATCAAGAGGAAGCTGAGAACGCCAATATTAATCTTCACCGCTGCTGCTCTGGCTTCTCTTTTCATCCCCTCCCTTCCCCCCTCCCCTCCCCCCCCCCCCCATTTCTGCTGCACTAAAGGGAGGGAAGGGCCTGGTCTGGCTTGCCATGAGCCCAAAGCTCTGACCTGGTTCAGTGCCCTCCCTGGGAACTTGGAGGGTGAAGTGGAAGGAGCAAGTCATGAGCTGCCTCATATTTCTCCAGTGTGAGGCAGTTGGGAGTTGCAGTACAATCTCTGCTGAACACCACAGCCAGATTTATTGACTGTCCCACATAAATAAATAATCAGGAACAATGAGAGCAGCACAATGATGATGCAGCAGTGCTGCAGGAAAGAACTGGAGGTTATTGTGAATAACAAACTGAACTCAAGTCCACAATGTCATCCTGTTGCGAAAAAAGCTAACATTGCTAGGGTATATAAACAGGAATGTCATGTGTAGGACATATGAAGAAACTCTTCTGCCCACCCCCTCTGCTCTCCAGTCTTGCGCACTGCGTGTCCAGAGGCAAGTCCGTCAGCTGGAGGGAATCCAGGTGAAAGCAAAAGAAAGCTCTAGAAATGCACCCCATGAGAAAAAAGCCAGTCCTCTCATTTGACAGAGCAGGTGTATGTTAACAACTTGCAAGCACGTCAGACAGGGAGGTACCTTAGCCGCCTACAAGATTGTGAAAAGTTCCTGCCAAGAGGAGGGGGATTTTTTGGTTTTCCCTGTCTGTTGTTGGCATGGTCAGAAAGTAGTGAGCTTGGCTTGAAGCAAAAGGGATATGACTTAGGCACCCCCCAAAAAAGACAATACTTCTTCCACACACCCCAACTCCACCACTTTGTAAAACAATGAGCAGCTGCTGCTGGAGCAGTTTGCTTGGGCATGTGGTGGGTTTCTATCACTTGGGCTCAAATGCAGCCATGAAAGGGGCTGGCATGTCTGTGCTCCCAGAGAAAGAGGTGCCTGGTACTGCCCAGCTGTGGTGGTGCAGGCACATTGCAATGTCAGGACTAGGCAACACTGTGTTCTTGTCTTAGTTACAAATGCAATGGGCTGGGACAATCTGCCACTGCCTTGGTGACAAGTGCAGTGAGTTGGGACAATTTGGCACTCCCTACATTTAACTGGAACTCCTGTTGCCTAGGAAATTCCTGCTGCCTAGGTCATAGCCCACTCTTGGAAGGAGACAGAACTACCTGACAGGAATTATAGCCAAATGAAAACAAAGCAAAGCAAACCAAAGGAACAACAAACAAACAAAACCCCCCAAACCAAAATGTAAACAAACCACAACAAAACCAAGAAAACCCCAACCCAAACCCACACCAAAACACAAAAATAACTTGACCTAAGGAACTGTAATCCTGCAATTCTATAAATATCAATCCTAAGTGAGACCCTTAGAGCTGTCTGGGATCAGAGAAGGCTGTGACCCCATATCTTTCCCCTGAGCTGGGAATCTTGGAGTAGATTTCCTGAGGACTTCAAAAACCAGATTTCATTAAGATTTTGAAGAACAGATTTCATGAGGAGTTTCAAATTCATCTACCCAGAGATGCCAGTGAAGAGAAAGGGTTCAAAGATGTTCAGCTGGCAAATGCTGCCTAAGGAGAGCAAAATCCACTACTAGTGGATTTTGCAAAGTTTCAAATATAATTTCTCTCTATCTCTGTGTATTCTTTGTATCTGTGTGTGTTAATCTCCATATCTCTGTGTGTATACGTGTCTTTGTGTGTGATGGATTTGACTGAGAAAACTTTATCCTAAGTCTGGGGGGGACCTTTTCTGAATCTTCCAGTCACTGCATTGATTATAGCAAATATTATTAAATCACTCTGATAACTGGCTGATGAATAAGTGTTGTTAAAACTTACACAACCCAATCTTGTGATTTATCATAGTAGTGCTAATAAATCTTAAATACCTCAAAATTGTGTAGGACCTTTAAAGTAAGTAATAGAGCAAACCTTGCCATCGAACTTTGTTAAGTTGCACTTTTGTAAGTTCATATTAAAGCTACTTTTGTTAATACTTTTGATGATAATTCTTTAAATGATCTAAATAACTTCACCCACCCCACCACCCCACTCACAGTCAGTTCACAGTGTTGCCTTGCCCCACATGCAAAGTCACCATGCCCCTTTCTATCTCTTCCCCATTGGCTGGTCAGTGCCCCGTGGCTTCAAGGCCATCAAGGGGGCATCTGCCACAACAAAACGTGCGACAGCTCAACTCTCTGAAGTCATAACTCAAACACAGCGTATGCACTTACATAATGTTTGCCTGTAAGCAAATGTAAGCAAGGCTGACCAAGGTGTCTCTCTTCACTGCCTGTACCCAGGAGACAATAATGTTCACACTTTGTGGAACATTCCTCCCAGCATCTGTATTTCGTCATGGCTGTTGGGCCTGTAGCTCACCAGTGACTCCAGCTCTCCGTGAATGAACCTAGAGTGCGCTCTGTGTCTCTCAGCATGCTTGCAAGGGACTCAGTGCCCAGGCTCAGCGTGCAAGGGCCTTTGCAGCTGCTGGACTCCTTCCCCTCCACAGTGGGGCAGCAGTCCATGGCTGGGGACACGAATCTGGATGGTGTCACACAGCTGATACCAGGTTGCAGCACTACATTTCCAGACGCTGATATTGTGGGAGGCTCACAAGATGTCTTAAAAGCATTCCATGGTTTTCTTGATGAACTGCAGTTGTGGGAGATCACACTCATTAAAGCAGGTGTGTTGATGCAGCTGGTTTCAAACTGGCCCAGAGCCTGCAGAAGAGAGCTCTATCAGGAGCTTGACAGAGTAGCACTGTCCAGGCTGCAGCACCCTGCATTCCTGCATGTTGTGAGCTACCTTGTCTGCTTTTAAATGAAGTGCAGAGATCAGACAGGCCCTGGGTGCCACCGCTCCCCACTCCAAAGCCCTGCTTACAGCCTTGGCAAGAGCACCCTGCAAACTGCTTGCTGTACATAGGCTGCTGATCCAGAAATGACACCTCTAGCTACACTGCAACTTGGCTTTTAGTATCAACCATCATGCGAGGGGTGGGTTGGACATATTTGTTGAATATGGAGTGCTGAGCTGTGTCTCATGCTTCAGGCCTGGGAGGCTCTGTGCACCACAAGGTTGTGGAGGCCTGAAGACCTCATGTTAGCATCCAGAGGAAGACTGGAGTCATGCAGAGAGAGGAGAAAGACATACTAATAGTAGGAGAGACCCTCTGACCCCATTTTACACCACCTCCCCTCCCCCTGCATCTGGCCAGTTTCTCAGCCTTATGTAACTGGGTCTACCTATGTCTCCAGAGCCAAATTTGTTACTGTCTTGGCAGCAGGGTTCCGGCATGCCCTCCCCTGAACCCCACTACTGTGTGCAGTATTACAGGTAGAGTCTCAGTTGCGTCACCTGCAGGGCTGTTGCTAAGCAGAACATGCAGTATCGTCCTTGAGTCCTCCCCACGCTGTGTTTAACCCTGTCAGGGCTGCAGCAGGGCAAAAGATGAGACTAAGTGGGGAAAGTGAGGTAACAAACCCTAGGCTTGGAGAGGGCTTCCATGAACTTCTAAAGGTTGCTCATGTAAGGCTTCAGTAAAAAGAGAGAAAGTAGTCTGGAACTGTGCAGCATTTGGCAGAGTCCAAGCAGCTTCAATACAAGACATTTATCCATGAAGTGTTTTTAAAAGGTTTTCTTCCTTGTTCAAAGCCTGTGGTGGGGTGGCTGCTGTGGGAGGCCTGCCAGCCAAGCTGGGACTGGGGACCCTGGCTAGACCTGCTGCCTGCACTTCATCACCTCCCAGCCTGCCTCCAGCCCCAAGTCCCTGGCCTCCAATGTGGCCTCAGTAATGTTGACTGAGGCACTGTGGCCAACAGCAGGTCATGGCTCCCCAGCATTGCCAACTCAGCACCAGCACTCAGGGGAGAAGCCAGGGCTTGCACCTGGGGAGATGCAGCCTCATAGCCAGTGTAGTGAGCATTGATTGAGCACAAGTGGTCCTTTTTTTTACCATTCAAGAGCAAGTGTAAACAGGAAAAAAACTACAGTGACTGCTAGCCACTGCAGGGAACGTGCCAGCAGACTTGTAAAAAGATTAGCAGGATCCCTTTTGTACTTGAGTGACTCTTTGATCTCTGCACATATGCTGTCAAGGCAGCAAAGGGAGACTTGAAGCAGCCATTGGAAGACAAGGAGAGTGAGGATGATTCTCTTATTTATCTCAGACCTGCAGCAGTGAAGGGACAGGGAGGCATAGGTTTCACATCACTTAGCAAAAAAAAGGCCTTCTGAGAATGGCATCACTGTGATTGGCAGCACCATCAAAGAGAGAACTGCATCATTTCTGCTAGCTGCCAAAATTACGAGTTTACTTGGGCCTTGCAGCAACCAAAAAATCAAACCAAAACAAACCAACCAACCAAAAAAACAAAATCAAAACAAACCAAAACCCAAACCCATAGCAGCATGAACTTCCTTTAACACTTCAGGCCTTGGTGCCTCTGAGACACCAGCTAGGCAAGTGCCAGCCTACAGAGTAAAGTATCTCCTCATTATAATGATTCCACATACTGTTTTTCCTCAGCTGCTGCACTGGGAGCCCAGAGCCTTTGAGATCAGGACAGGCTGATGCTTTCTGCAGGATTTGGGAGCCATGAATCCACTCATGATGCATTACAAAGTGCCAGGGCTGGAGTACCTGGATTCTGTGAAGCTTTGCCCCCCACAGCCTTTGAGGAATGAGGGAAGTGGTCCAAAGTGTGACAGCCCAGGGCCTCCAGGAAGCCGAGCTGTGTCTCTGTGTGGTCTGCCCCCAGAAAGAGTTAATGCACAGGCATGTTCCAGGTGTTTGAAGTGAACATAGTTGCAATGGGGAGGAAAGGGCAATTTTGGGTGGGGAGAGCAGCCCTCTCTGCGAGCCAATGGCTAAACGATTTAGTCCCAACGCCCAGTTTTGGGGCTTATTTCATGGGCAGGAATTTGCAGGAAATTCCTCTCAAAGGGATTTGTCCTGAATGAAAAGTAGGGACTGGACCCCAAAGCTTGGCGGCGTCTCCCTCTCTGTTCTGTTGAAGGTAAAGTGCTGTACTCTGGTACCTTGGCTTTTCCAGGGGGAGAAGTGGGGCAATCTTCCCTGGCTGCCTACATGGAAGGTGTCCTTTGTGCCTTTGTCTACAAGAGAACCATGCTGTGGGGTGCTGTAAAGGCTCTACTGGGATAGACTCTGCAC
Organism: Melanerpes formicivorus; assembly: GCF_026170545.1. NCBI lineage: Eukaryota > Metazoa > Chordata > Aves > Piciformes > Picidae > Melanerpes > Melanerpes formicivorus. The sequence goes on along the minus strand of NW_027142372.1, from coordinate 8,218,188 downwards.
TGTACATTTGAGTCTCAGCCCTGCTGTTGAACTATGTGGCTCATTCTTTGCTCTTTTTTTTGTTGTTGGTTTTGTTTTGTTTTGTGGGTTTTTTGTTGTTGTTGCAGCCCTGCCGCACATGTCTTTAGCTGTATGTCTTTTGGTAGAAAGGAGACCAAAAAGCTACCGGTAGCAAAGGAGCTGAAGTCTTGTTTTGTGGCTCTGTTAGATCAGCCTGAGTTGCTATAACTAAACTAGTGCGACACTATTGTCAGAGTAAACTACAGCAGCATGGGACATCTCTAGGCGCACGCTTCACTGAAGCACTGAGAAATGTGTTGAAATGGCAGATCTTGCCTGAACCAGAAAATGTCTCAAGTCTTCCGGCTCAGTTTCTGCAGTAAGGAAGGGGTAGCTTTCTTGTGAATGTCTGTGAACATGGGGCTAATTAACTACCACCAAGAAAAGACCACCATTCACTGAATTGCCCTTCAGTGGAGCAGAGAAACAGGGCAATACAGAAAGCCTAAGCAATTGGTGGCAGGCTTACAAGATTCTGTGCTAGTATCAGCAAGAATGGGGGTAGTAGCTCAGGACAGGTCTGCCTGCTTGTCCCCTAACCTTCTGCAGGTGGAAAGTCCTGAGTAAGCAGCAGTTCATAAGTAAGGTTTTTGCTGGCTGGGTCTGGCTTTTGCTCTGAGTATACATGATGGGGTGTATAAACACTTTTGTGTGTGTTTTGGGGCCTAGAAGGCAACTCTTCCTCTGCTGTGCCTTGCTCGTTACCCAGCCTTGGGCAGGACCACAGGCCCTTTGACACTTCCCCGATTTCCCTCTTGGCCATACCAGTCTTGCTCCATTTTCTAAGCACAATCTTTTGATGTAGGGTCTCTGTGCTGGACTGTTACTCCCTGTTGCTCTGCTGACAGTGGCAAGTGTCTGTAACCTATACCCTGCCACTGCTCAGTGCGTCCTGATCGCATTGGACCAGAACTACCTTTTTGGCATCTGAGACTTGATTTGATTTGAAGAGTGCTGCATTTCTGTCTGCAAACTGGAGAGTTATTCTGGGTGTGAACACATAGAGTGGGCTGATCATTGTGGCTGCAACTTTTGCAAGCTGATAGCTGGGGGGAGAAGGTTATCTGGTGGCCAGGAGATCTGGCCCTTCTGTCAGAGGAACATGTGAATCTGCAATCAGGCAGAGACTACAACATGTTGCTAACTCCTGGTTGCTAGACTTAGCAGGGCCTGCTCCTCCTCAGCACAGCAAGTCTATGCTAGGCAGTGGTGCAGCTAGCACAGAGAGGTGCATTTTTCTTTCCTACTGCTTTGTGCTCTTAATTATAAACGGGGTTTCACTTCATCCTGTCCCCAAATACAGCCCTGTTTGCTCCTGCTAAGATGTTGATAGGCAGTAAGGAGGGTCTGTGGCTATCAGAAGTTTTACTTTTGGAGAGCTGTGGTCTGTGTCCCCAGACAGGCAGGTCTCATTTGGCATGTGTTAACTAAGCCCAGGAAATCTACTTCACACTGACAGCTCTCAGGATGGACTCATACCTGATCCGAGTGAATGGCCATGGAGATCATGCCCCCATGCTGGATGTCCATCTCAAGACCAATGGGAACACCATATCACTGGGGAAGGTGAAGAGCCGGAAGCCAAGATGGGCTGTCAGGGCTTCTGAAATGTCAAAGAAGACTTTCAATCCTGTCCGAGCCATTGTAGACACCATGAAGGTGGAGCCCAACCCAAAGAAAGCTATGATCTCCTTGTCCTTAGGTGAGCATAGTGCTGTGGCTGAAGTGTCTGGGTGGTGGGGTCAGCTGTGTGGCTGGCAGACTGCAGGGCCTTGAAGTACAAAGCTTGTGCAAACACCCAGGGGTAGGCCATACAACCTTACAGCTCTGTGCCTGTCACAGATCAGTGAACTTTGCTATTTCTCAATTTTTGAAAAGGAGACCCAACTGTCTTTGGAAACCTTCCCACAAGTGATGAAGTCACACAGGCTGTGAAGGAGGTTTTGGACTCGGGACGTTACAATGGCTATGCTCCATCTGTTGGTAAGCTGACAAAGCTCTTTTCTGTGAAGGTAGGACAAAGGCATGTGCCAGCTCCTGCCTCACAGCAAGCATACAGAGACAGAGGACATCTTTCCAGTAGCACCCTGCAGCTTTCCTCACCTTCCTATAAGCACACAACCATGTATATCCCGCAGACACACCTGAGTGCCATTCCCTGCATGGTCTGTGTGAATTCCAGAGCCTCCTACAGATGCTGTGTTTGCTCCCCTAGCCATTACAACAGGCAGGGTTTGGGTACCCAGGTTGGCTCAGTGCTCTGTCTTCCTGGTAGTTTCATCCAAGTTCCCTTCTGATCTGCCTTGACCCCAGGTCTCCCTTTGGGCTTGACAGACTAAATGGGCCTTGTTTGCAGTTAGAGCAAAAAGCATGCATGGATCATAGATCACATCTGCCTCGAAAGACGCTCCATGTGCTGACAGGGAGGGCTGCCACTATGCCATCACTAAGCAGTGAAAGCCGTGTAAAAGCACTTGGCCTCCTGCAGCTCCTTGGCTAACCCCTGTCCTGCTCCAGCCAGTTCTGTGCCCAGGGCATGATGGGAACCAGAGCCTGCCTCCTTGCCCACAGTCCTTTGCTGCTTTTGGCCTGCCTGGCCCAGATGCAGGATGCACAGTGCTTGTCCTGAGGCAGGACAGTCTCTGAACTCTGGGACAGCATCAGAAACAAATGAGCTTCTCCTGGCTGGGTGGCAACTGTGAGCCCTGTTCTTGGGGGGGAAAAAAAAAAAAAAGAGAAGAGAAAAAAAAAAAAAAAAGGGAATTATCTGTGAACCTCTCCCTTCCATGTTTGGTCCTTCTTTCCTAGGCTACCCATCCTGCCGGGAAGCAGTGGCCTCATACTACAGCTGCCCAGAGGCACCACTGAAGGCTCAGGTACTGAGGCCCAGCTGAGGCACTCCTGCTGCAGTGTAGGCAGGGTGCTGTTGCCCTAGCCTAGACCACATGGCATGAGGGCCCTGCCCCAGCTCTGTCTCTCCCCTGCTCATCTGTGGGACTGAAGGCTAGCCCATGACCTTGTCCCACAGTGGCCTCCTGCTACTCTTATTCCCTGCCCAGAGCCTTTGTCCACCCTCAGGAAGAGGCTGAGTTTTCCAGCTGGTGCAGATTTCCTGCTTTCAGGCAGGCTCTGGGCTTGTCTTTTTGGCTGAGAAGCTCTCACCTGGCAGGGCCTGGGGATTACATCACTCCCACATGGCTGGGGCACTTCAGAGTCCTCAGGCTTTCCACTGACTCCTGTGTACTCTTTGCAGGATGTCATCTTAACAAGTGGCTGTAGCCAAGCTATAGAACTTGCTTTGGCAGTGCTGGCCAACCCCGGCCAGAACATCCTGGTGCCACGGCCTGGATTCTCCCTCTACAAGACTCTGGCACTGTCTATGGGGATTGAAGTCAAACTCTACAACCTCTTGGTAAGTGGTGGCAGGCATGGAAGGGGCAGCTCTGATATTTCTGCCTCTCAGAAATACCCTGGCCCTGCTTGGGAAGTGGGTGAGGATAACCTGAGCAAATGTGGACACCCTATCACACCTCATCCTGTATGGCAAGTCCAGTTCCTCAGCTGTTACTTCCCCTTCACTTCACTAGCCAGAGAAGGCCTGGGAAATTGATTTGGAACACTTGGAGTCTCTGGTGGATGAGAAGACAGCTTGCCTCATTGTGAACAATCCATCAAATCCCTGTGGCTCTGTGTTCAGCAAAAGCCACCTCCAGAAGATCCTGGCAGGTGAGGCTGACTGTGTTGTATCTGGATGGTTGCAATTCAATGTCCATCCACATTGCCCATGCCTCAGTCACTGCAGCACCATGGCCCAGGGTTTTGTTTCTCTGCCCATGATTGACTTTGGCCCAGGAAGTAGGGCTTTCTCAGTGTGAAGGTGTTGCCTTGTCTGGGCAAAAGCATGCAGAGCATGTCTTCTTCCTCAAACAGTGTGGCTTGGCTTGATCATTTCTCCACCCTAGTTTTGCAGAGGGAGAGTGTTCATAGGGAGCCCTATACTTTCTGACATCTGTTCATTGAGTGGGAAGGCTTTGTTGCCTGCCTCCACAGGTAACAGCAGAATAAGGCTCAGCCAAGACAGGGTTGGGTTCTTCAAATGAACAGTCTGAATAGGGACCCTCTGCCCTGGGACAGAGCTTCCCTCAGAGCCCTGCCAGCCTAGCAGCCAAGACCAAGTCAGCTGCCACAGAGCTAAATGCCTTCTCTCCCACAGTGGCATCAAGACAGTGCATCCCCATCCTTGCTGACGAGATCTATGGAGACATGGTGAGTGTCAGTTGCAACCCTTGGCACCCCCATACTGCCTGTCATTTCTAAGGCACTTGCCCTTTGGCCGTGGCACCTAGGTCTTCAGAAATCAGTGACAGCTTCACTCCCCTATCCTGTACCTGATTCCATGCCTGAAGCTCCCAGTCCTCTGGTGTGCAGTCCCAGGAGTACCTCTCACATTCATCTCCTTTCCTCTTCCCAAGTGGCTCATTTTCAAGTGGAAATGTGGGACCTTTCACCACCAATTTCCCATCACTGCTCAGCCTCCTTTCACATGCTTCATGCACACCCCTGCAGTTCTCACAGTAAGAGGCCCGGACAACCATAACACAGCCTCCTGTTGCAGGTGTTTGGTGACTGCAAGTATGAACCCATTGCAACTCTCAGCACAAATGTGCCGATCTTGTCCTGCGGTGGCTTGGCAAAGAGGTGGTTAGTGCCTGGCTGGCGGATGGGCTGGATCCTAATTCATGATAGGAGAGACATCTTTGGTAATGAGGTGAGAACTGCTCATTGTCACTGTCTGCAAGAGACTTAGAGTGTCTTCAGTGTGTGGATCACCAGGGCTTTAACTGATACAGGCATGTACTACTCCCTTGCTCTCACATATCCCTTCCTTACTTCATCGGCTCCCATATGTGTCCTTCTACCCACATCTACGATGTAACACATTCCTTCTGTCTGCTGATCCTTTGTATACTGTGTCTGTTTTGTGAACTTCTAATTCCTTTGCTTTGCCAGTGTGCACTGAAGGTATTGCATGGCTTATCCAGCATGCAGAGCTCATGTGTGGTCTCTAGGTGCTTCTGTGCTGTTTCTCTTAAAAGTAAGATCAAAGCAGCTTGCAGTGCTGCCAGTGCTTTATCTGGCTATTTGTTCAGTTGTGTTACAAGGACAACCATCTGCTGCAGTGACCTTTCCACCTAGAGGGCTCTCTGCAGAGGAAGAGGGAGAAGAGGACCAACTGAGTGAGCAGAAGAGCTAATGTTGTTTGTCCCTGCCCTGCTTTGAAAGGGTGGATTGTGGGCCCAAACCTAAGGGAGAAATGCAAAGTGCTATTTGGAACAGCTTTGGCTTTATTTGCATTGGCTATATTCCAGACTGGTTTCAGTCAGATTGTGAAGCTCCAAAGGTTGTCTCTGTTTGCATTACAATTCACAGTATAGAAACAGAGAATGATACCAAAAATAGTCTGTGAATACTTGGCATATAGTCAAGCCAATATTCTTTATGCTCACTGAAGAGAGGGGTCTGCACAGCTGTAGCAATAGAGAGAGCAGTCCATGGGGCTGCCTGATTCCTTGATGGAAGCACAATCTGAGCTGCAAATATTACCATGTTTTCTTCAGATCAGGGATGGCCTTCTAAGACTGAGCCAAAGGATCCTAGGACCTTGTACTCTTGTCCAAGGAGCACTGGAACATATATTGCAACGAACACCCCCTGAATTCTACCACAACACTCTCAGCTTCCTGAAGGTAAACAGGCTGTAACAGGTCAGCACAGTTTGTTCAGGGGCTGTCTGGAGGGAGTCATATCTTGCTAGTTCATCATCCCATCCCTCCCCACCTCACTGCAAGGTGCACTTGTGCTTGTGAGTAGGAGAGGCCAACAAATCTATTCTAGCAGGAGACATGGTAACTGGAGCAGAGATGTTGGCTATGCTGTCAGACAGCCCAGCACCTGGTGGTCCAGGGAATGGGATGTTTGATATTGATTTTTTGCTGAGCTCAGCTCAGTCACACCTGCCATACTTAAGGCCATGATCATCTGTGCTGTTTGCATTTGTTGTCCCTTTATTTGCAGCGAGCAAACCTGTTTATAGTCCTCATCCAGAGCTTGGCTTCCATTTGCTGAGCTGCTTCCTGGAATTTCTCCTGTTTTGAAATTTCTCCTTTCTGCTTTTCAGTCCAATGCTGACCTTTGTTACGCTGCCTTATCAGCTATCCCTGGCCTCCGGCCTGTCCGTCCCTCTGGAGCCATGTACCTCATGGTAAGTGAGGAAAGCAACATGCCATTTCCAGATCACCAACACTCATGCTAGGTCTCATTGCCAGTGCTTGTCCATGGTTTCAGACTGGTGCTTGGGACCTGGTCTACTTCACCATGGATTTTCACATTGTCCTGTGCAATAGACACCTCTTGATTGCTACAGAAGGCCAAAATATTTTGTCCCCTTCTCACATTAGTGAGGCTGGCACATTTCACTCACTTGCTCTTGCACATAGCTCTGACTTGTAGTTTGTAAGACAATGTTTTTTTACCTGGATTTGAAGTTAACTGGCAATGGGAAGCCCCTACATGACAAGTCAGATTATCATACCTCTTGTTGAAGATGTAGCCGCCTTCATACTAGCATGTCTGTCTTCTGCCTGTGCTGTTGCCTCTTTTTCTGCCTTTTTCTATGCTTTTCTAAAAAACCCAAAATTTTTAATGATCTGGTTCCATTTCCTTTTTCATCTCAACAATCCCAGTTGAGACCTTTAAATATCATTCATTCAACTCACTTTTAATGTTTTTTTCTCATGCTTTCCATTAGTGTCTCTAGTTTTTCAACAGCTTTTAAAAATGTGGACCCAGAACTGGAGAATACTGCAATGTCAACCTGACTCAGGTTCTGTAGATAAGTTTTGATTGGTTGACTCCATTTCCAGCCTTGGAGCTACACAGGTCATTCTGTTTAGGCTCTGTGTAGAGGCATAGCTCTAAGATTCTTTCACAACTAAGGTATTTCTGCAGTATCCAGTATTTAGTATCACTAAGGTTGGAAGAGACCTCAAAGATCATCAAGTCCAACCTGTCACCACAGACCTCGTGACTAGAGTAGGGAGGACACTACTGCCCACTGCAGGCTTGAACTCATGACCTTCCCATTAAGGGTCTTACGTGCTACCAACTGAGCCACATCTGAACATTTATTTCAAATCATCTAGTAAATTTTTTCTTCTACTGGCTCTCTCAGAACTTCTGCATGAAAATTCTTTCACTTGGCTTACAAGTATTTTCATCTGTGTATACAAAGTAATGGCCAGGATATTATTGTCTTCATGTGACAAAGGGACAACCTCTTCTTTCCAAATACAGAACAGAAATATTTATTAAAGATTTCAGCATTTTGGTGTCATTTTACCAATTGCATCACCCTACAAAGATTTTATGTTGGTTTTGACATTTGAGACACTGCTATTTTTCTCTTTTTAAAACATCTGTGCTGGACCTGGGAGTGTGATGAGCTAAACAGCAATAAGGTCTCCTCTAGAGAACAGGAGGCTCAGGGGAGACCTTACTGCTCTCTACAACTACCTGAAGGGAGGTTGTAGCCAGGAGGGGGTTGGTCTCTTCTCCCACGCAATCAGCACCAGAACAAGAGGACACAGTCTCAAGCTGTGCCAGGGGAGGTTTAGGCTCGAGGTGAGGAGAAAGTTCTTCACAGAGAGAGTTGTTAGCCGTTGGAATGTGCTGCCCAGGGAGGTGGTGGAGTCACTGTCCCTGGAGGGGTTTAAGAGGGGATTGGACATGGTATGTGGTGCCATGGTTTAGTAGTCAAGAGGTGCTGGGTGACAGGTTGGACTTGATGATCTTTGAGGTCTTTTCCAAGCTTATTCATTCGATGATCTTTTTATTATTGCATGGATTTCTCACCTGACAATTATTCATGTGTATTGACTAGAGTTGTCTCCCATGCTTGTTTTTTCTTTTCAATTTCTTGTTTATTCCTTTTCACATCTAACTGGATACTGTATCTTTGCCATCTTTTTTATCTTTTTTTTTTTTTAACTAAATTTGTCCTTACCTGAAATTCCAGATTTAGCTAGCGAATGAATGCTTCTTAAAGAAGGCCAAATTTTTATTTGTACATTTCTGTTTGTCTTGCATTCCAGTCAGCCCAAATCAGGAGTAAAAACTGAGGGCAGACAGCTACACTTGACTGAGAAGTTGTTGGGCCATGTGGGTAAACAGGGACATTGCCCTTGGTTGCCATGTTAACCATTGGACTCGATGATCTTCAGGGTGTTTTCCAACCTAAATGACCCTGTGATTCTGTTCTGTACATCCCTGCAGGTTGAGATTGAAATGGAACATTTCCCTGAGTTTGAAAATGATGTGGAGTTCACTGAGCGACTCATTTCAGAGCAGTCTGTTTTCTGCTTGCCAGCCTCGGTGAGTTTAACACATGAGAACCTGAGGGAGCTGTGTGGCCAAAGCATGGGAGAGCAGTAACAGTAGTTTGCAGCCCTGAACTCTGGGGACTGGTTGAGTTGTGTGCAGTGTCCATGGTCTGTAATGGTGTTTGTACTGGCTCTGAGCTCCTGGTCCTGTGTGTAGGGATGGGGACTGGCAGTCTCTGGCTGACTGGCAGTCTCTAGCTCACTAGCAGCCCTCAGTCAGGCTGCCAGGATTGTCTTGGTTCCAGGCTTGCCCTGTATTTCTCAAGTTGGCAGAACTGTATCACTGAACCCTGTATACCTCTGTACTTCCTTGCTCAGGCTGCTCCCTCCGAGGCCCAGGACTGCTCCCACCTATGTTTCTTTTTTGCCCTTTCTCCAGTCCACAACCCCTGTGGGCACAGGGATGGAGTTCAGGATGATAATCTGTGGTGTGTTCCTGCCTCCTTCCAGCTCCACTTCCAGCTCTGAACACAGATGGGGCCTTGGATAATCTCCAGCCCTCTCACTCCTTCCAACCCATTCTCTGGGTCCCACATAGACCACAGAATCCTGCAGCCTGTTACTCTCAGAGCATCACGTTTACATAGATGCAAATGAGACATTTGCTTGGAACATCAAAACCAGCCCAAGGGAGCAAGAGCCCAGAACTTCTGCTCTCCAGTCTGCCCTTCACTGACCATTTTGACTTGCTGACACAGCACATAGGCACTAAGGCAGGGCTCTGAAACTATAGCACTATCTCAGGTAGTCTGCTAGCTTCATCCTTTCTCATTTCAGTGCTTTGAGTATCCAAACTTCTTCCGTGTGGTGATCACTGTGCCTGAGGAGATGATCTTGGAGGCCTGCAGTCGCATTCAGGAATTCTGCGAGATACACTACCAGGGTGCTGAGGGAGGGCAGGATATGGAGTGTGACAAGTAGCCACAGCTAGCCTCCTGCCTCTGCCAGCCTTGTGTGAGGTAGGAGCTGGGCAGGCAAGGCTGCTTCCAGCCAGCCACACATCCCCCTGCCTGCAAGCAGCTGTCGTCCTGCTGCTTCACTTTTTGTGCTCCACAGACCCCTCAGCACTAGGGGAAGAATCAGCCTCTTCTCTCTCCTCCTCCACTGCAGCTTGCACACCCTCTGGCGTTCAGTGCCCATGGTCTCTATATACTCTGCATTTGCACCCTGTGTTGGTCTGTGCTGCCTGTGAACCAGCTGCAGGTGGGGGCACAAAGGCTGCCCCTGTGCCAGGCCCCATGGCCCAGACTCCACGTGGCCAGTAGCTTCTGTGCTGGCTGTGCTTCCCCTTGGGGACAGGAGAAGGCTGCTATCTCAGAAACCAAGAGAAGTACCTATCTCTCACTTACCTGTGTTACCCTAGGCCAGAGCTCTTTATACCGAGCCCTTTGTGCAACAAAGGGAGTAAGTTATTTTGATTTTTTTTATTAATAAACATTCTGACATGCCAATCCTTGTGCTGTGCTCCTATTGCACCAGGTCTTCCTTGGCACTGTGTGGGTCACCCTTGCTCGGTTCATGGTGCTGCAGTGCCCTAGGCCTGCCCCTGCCTTGCAGCGGGCTGGCCACAGACTGCCCTGTCACCACACCCCCAAAGGGAGGTTGGGCCCTGCCAGCCTGGCACAGACCAGCGCTGGATACTCCTGCTGATGGTGGCAGCCTGGCCTCTTGCCACAGAACAACCCTGTCTTCATCTGGCAGCTGGCACTCACAGCCCTAGAGATAGCGGCAGGTGCTGGTGCCTACTGCGGCAGAGCTGGCCATGCCAGATGCTGCTGCCTCAGTGTTCACTTCCAGGCCAGACAGGCATTTCATGCTGCACTAATGAAGAAATGGGTGGCAGCCCATGAAATGTTTGTACTGTGCAGGATGTTTGTGATATGCCAGCAGTGCCAGGGTTATTGACTGGTGAATATACAGCCCCATAAAGTAATAAACAATGGGTGGTCTGGTGTCTGTTAGTTCTGTGGAAACAGGTGTGCCTGTGCAGTCAAGAGGTGATATTAACCATGGGACTGGGGAGCAAGGAGGCAAGACAGAGAGTATTTCACGTCATCACTTACAATTCTGTTCACCTGTCCTCCTACAGAACTGGGATGCACAGGTCAACTCTGCATTCCCAGGGACAGGAAGAAATGAACTAGCTCTAGCTTACATACTGACAGATGTCTTGCAGTAAAATGGAGGAACTACAACTCTGATACTGGTCCCAGAGAGGAGGAAACTTACATACTGCCCTAGATTGGCAATTATGAATGGAACACACATATTCAAGGACATTCACTGCTCATAAAGGGTAGGAACACAAGTAAGTCATGTGACAAGTCAGCAGTGATGGGGGTTATAGTGGTTTGAAATTTACCACCACATTAACAAAAGCATGGCTCACTCAGTCGGGAAAGCAAATGGAAGCTATATTTACAAGCAATAACTACACTCTACAATGGAATGCAATGGGTAGGTATAAAGATACAGTATTTACAATATTGTACAGGTATTTACAATCAGAAAACAGCACAGAAATTCCCTCTACCACTTCTGGTATTCCAGAACAGTAGATCAAAAAAACCATCATTAGTTGTTAGTGTTCTTATCTCAAGGTCGTTAGATAAGATCCCCTCCAGCGAAGCAGCCTCAGCAGCCAGAGAAAAGGGAAAGGAATGAAGTGGGATGTGTGAGAGTGCTAGGGGTACCCTTCACACATCTGGACAATTAAATTAGTATAGAATAACCTTTTGTTTTCCTTTTTACACCCAGCTGTGATTTTTTTTATATTTCTCCACTCTTCTGCTCAAAAATCTGCAGCTAACCCACAATTGCTTGTCTGAAAATCTCTTTGTAGACAACTTAGAAGCAAGCATGATGGAAGGAGTCCATTAGTGAGTGATTACATACACAGATCTCCATGGTATTAGAGTAATAAATAATGAAGGGCTGTATGATTGTTGAAGACTTCCAGCTTTTCAGGAAGAGTCTGGAAAACAAGCATCACAATAGGAATCAATTGCTCCTGAGGTGATGGGGAAATTTGTTAACTGAATTAGTGATCTAGTAAGAAATAACGCTACTTCCAAATTGCTTTGGCAAGTAGCCATCATCTTGTAGAAGACAGTAATGGAAAATAACCTCCAGTTACGGGAACACAAAGGAGATCTGTTTGAATTGCACAGGGAGAAACAAAGGTCAAGTGAAGTGAGGAGCCCTGCTACTAGCACGTGGGTGAGGCTTGTAACTCTCCTAGGCTAATGTTTCTCCACGTGCAACTCTATCTTTTGTACCAAAGGGGAATAGTTGATTGCACTCAGTAATAGTGATTTCATGGTACTCGCCCTGCAAGGCTTGTGATTCACCACAATGGCTTCTGCTGGTCCAAAGTGTTACCTCCTCAACAGCAGCATGCTTTGGTTGTATTTTCTTTCTACAGAAAAAGGGTAAAACAGTTCCATTTAAAAGTATGCTCTGTTGCTTGGAGGTTGGGTATATTTCATTATGATTTTCCTGATGCCTACCACCTATCATTCCTGATGTCTGCATTTATAGCTCATTTGCCTTCACTGTATACTGAAGTCCTCAAGTCTACATGCTTGTTTGGCTCCTTGCCCAAACTCTTCTGCTGTCCATCTTTTTGCATGCATCTCTCTAAGGCAAGAGCCATTTCACTCAAGTCTTTCTACTGCCTTCTGAAATCATAAAATCATGGAGTAAAAGCTAGAGTTCTCACCCCTATGAAAGAGATGAGCAATTGACATAGAGATGCCTTTTGTTTGTTTGTTTGTCCTTTTTTCCTTTCAATTTTTGTTTCAAGATTACTGTCAGGTTTCTTTTCTGCAAGGACCAGGGGTTTCCCCTGTGCATTTCAAAACACAAAAATGTAGCAGTATTCAAAATCCAGTGATCAGTACAGGAGATCATGCATGGCACTTAAGTGAGTAGCCACATGGTAGTTTTCTGTCACACTCAATCCTGCAGAACTTCCATCTTTCCTCTGCAGCATTAGTGGTCCTAGCTAGAAAACATCTGAACTCCCTCTGCTCCAAAAGGGAGATTTTCCTGTGCCAGGCATTCACCAGTGCATAGCCATCACATTGATTCTCATGCCAGCTCCCCAGTATCATACCTTTAGCATGCAGGAAATGTGAATCATCCCATCACATACCCCTTTGAGATCTATTGCAACATCAGGGACTAACTGATCTCTCTAAATAAATATTAAGAAACATACAAGAGGCACTTGTCTTCAAAATCTGCCAGAAGGGCAAGAAAAAGTGGCGGTGTACCAGTCCTTATGTTTAAGAATCTAAATGTGTGCCTGAGATTGAAGTTGTGGTCTGAACCAGGCAGGATATGGCAAGAGAGCAAACTTCCTTTCACATTTTAGAAGACAATGTCCTGCTCATCTCTGCCTGGAGTTCAGTTGTTGAATAAAACATTGCTGTCTCCAAAGGAGGGTTCTCCCAAGGGCAGGGCTCTTGAGATAAGTTGATGTGTTGAAGAAGAGAGAAGGTGGCCACAGAACATATGAAGGTCTTTCATCAGTCTGACTCCCCTTATATGTTGCATAGGGTTGTGATCTCTCCTGCATGTGACAGATGGCTCCAGGGTTAATATTCCTTTGATGACTTTGTCATGTGGGCTCCTTTTGCAATCAGTGGAAAAAGACAGAGACTTCTGCAGTGTGATTCCCATGAGCTCCTTTAGGTATCAACCTGATATAAGACAAGTTGTGTTCTGCAGAGCTTATAAGAGGGAATTATAAAATCCTGTATAGCTTAAAGGCTGTGAAAAAAGGCAAAACTGCTCACTCTGGTTTTTGATGAAAAATGGTGGTGTTGACAAATACATTTTTTATATGTCAGGCTCAAACCAAAGAGAAGTAGTTCTCAAAGCATGCAGCCAACCACTTTCTCACTGTCAGGGAATACTGTTGATGCCAAAAGTACCCATGAGTTCAAAACATGACTGGACAAGTGACTAGAAAAAAAGAAAAAAAACCCTAGTGCTGTGAAATGCAAAGACAAACTTGAGCTCAACTCATTTTAGACAGCTTCCATTGCATTCATAAACACCACACCTGACTCTTGTGACAGCTAGCAGAAAGAGGCAAGAACTTGCAGGATACTCAGTAGCTTATTTTGGACACCTACATTCAGAACGGTGAAGCTGATGGCAAAAGACAAGGCATGGAGTTGGTCAGCTGATCTGGTTCCATTGCTCTAGGTTTCTTTCATCACACTGTCTCTTAGGGAGGGAGCCTTCTCCAGTGTCAGCACTGAGGAGCTACCTCTAGTCTGTACCTCTGACATTACTCCTCAGGCTGCTCCCTTTGCTGCTGCATGAGGTCAGATATGCTCTGTGCACGTGTGCTAGGGAGCAGAGCATCAGATGCTGGCTTCCTCAGGTTATAAAAATTGGAATGCAGGCAGTTGACAGGAGGAGGGTAGAAAGCAAAACTGTGACCAGCCATCATGTGATGTGAAAGCAAGAGGTCGAAGGCCAGGTGATATGGAGCTCATTGTCATGGGGCAAAAGCTGTCTGCCATGTGCCTTTGTTTGGCTTTATAAAACTTGCAAGTCAGTTATATGAGAATGCTATCTGCTGTTCAGGAGCCAGAAGATTCCTCCCTCACTTTCCACAATGTGCAGGTCTCAGGAAATGTAGTGTGCCAGAACAGTGTGCCCTCCCAAGCCTCATCTCCAAAGGCTGTCCTCCTCTGTGCAGCTTTTCATGACACAGAAGATGCCTTCTGGAAAGCTCAGCCAAGTAGTTAGAAGTTGGGATCAGTGCAAGTGAAAAAAAAAGTAAAATCTGCTTGACCCTGTGACTGAAGGACAGTACAGCAGTGTTCAGTGCTGTCATGAAGCCTGAAAATTGGTGCCAAAGGATCAGCATGTCTTGGACAAACTGTGTACAAATGAAATAAAAGTTCATACAACTGTTTGTTAGGGAGGAATAAGGCTTCAGGAAGAGCCATTCAAATTGTGTGAGCTTTACAAACCAGCTTTGTAACAGTTGACAACATACAGGTAAATCCTTCCTACAAATAGTGTCAGTGCAGGGCCCTGAAATCAAAGTTGTACTGAACATTGCATGGCTCTCTTTTCAGAAGCCTACCTGGATCACTGCCAGCTTCTCACCTTGTTTGCCAGCCCAGGGTTACCAGGGCTTGACCATTTGTGTTCACAACATAGCAAGTGAAAGGGAACGTGACCTGCCCCGTTCAGATTGTCCCTCCTGTTAGAAGATCCAGCCTCGCCCCGATTTTTTGCTTCTGCTGTCTCCTATACTCCACTTGCATACAGATCAGAGAACCCCATCGAGAGAAGGTCTATACCTCTCCAGACAGCGTTTTAGAAATGAACAGACATGGATAGGAATGACCCGAATCAATTGTCTCTGCATGGTTGCAGAATACCATGCACTTTTCTTGAGCCTACTGCTGTCCTGCTTCACTACCTTATCGGGCACAGCCCCGCTGCAGCTCCAGCACCCTTGTGAATCATTAACAGGTCAAGTCCAGTTGCTCCTTTGACAGCTTCTCTTTTCACACAATTTTCTTTCCCAGGTCCCAAACGTTTACCTCAAGCAAGGCACAAACAGGAGCCAAAAAGATTTTATATGAATCTGCATCTGCTGACAACACATTGCCTGCAATAGTAGTCAAATATGGTCTCTCTCTGCACCCCTGGTGGGCAAGCTGGTCCTCCTTGCAGTAAGGGTTCCTATTTGTTCTTTGCTCTAACACTCCACAGACATCCCTGTTCCTCCTCGTATGGAAAGCAGCCTCTTTAAGAGCTTGCAATAGGACTTGCTATCAAAGCACCTCTCAATGTCCTTTGTAAATTCCCTGTCCTTTCTCATTTACTAGCACTGCCCCTGCAAGAACCTGCCATTGCCATGCTTTGCTGCTGAACTCAGGGTGGAGTTCTCTAAGGCTGGTCAAAGTAGGCAGGCGTGGTAGAGCAGTCAGTCTCGGAGCTGTAGCATACACAAATGAAGGGGCAGGAGGGAGGAGGCACAGGTATAGGTGAGATCTGAGTACATGTATATATCTAGGAGATCTAAGCATGAAGTCATAATGCCAGTAAATGCACAGCTGCTGCTCTGCCTGCCTGGAGGATTGTACCATATAAATGCACCTGTGTGAGGGCAACATGGCTTGAATCAGGTCTGGTGGTGCTCCAAGAGGACTTGTTAAGGTGAGATTTTCAGTCATTTCTTGGTATCTGGGGTGGATGCTCTGGTGTTGAGAACTGTATTCACTGTTCATGCTCACCAGCCTGACCTGGGAGATGATTTTTGTAAAACGCTGTAAACATATAGATGCCAGTAAATTGCTGCATGATTCCTTCTGCAGATGGAAGCTATTGCTCTAGCTTACAGGGTAATTCCTGCTTCTTCAGACTGTCTTCTCAGTGCCTGTTCTTGTTATTTCCCACTAGTGACAGTTGTGCCATCTGTTCTCCTGACTGACTGAGCAGTTACTTCTAATTTTGCAGAAACTGATCAGGCCATATTGAAGAAGGGTTTGATAAAACTAAGAGCAATCATCAGAGCTATGCCTGCAGCTTCCCTAGCACCAGATCCTCTCTGCTACACTACTGTCACTACAGCAGTGAGGAATCTGTGCAGGTCTGGAGAACTCCCCCAGGCTCAGAGAGCACTCAGCTGTCTGCATAGCACAAGGTATTTTGTGCCATACTGTCACACACACTTCCCCTCCAGACATGCACAGGTGCAACAAACCTGTACTCTGGGGACACGCTGCCCATGCTCAAAGTGTGTTTGGTGAATGTGTCTCCTTGGAGCTGCTTGCTACTTTCTGTAGTGCTCTTTCTCTGATGGGATCAAGATTCTCCAAGGCCCCTAAGAGTTTCTGGAAAAGCTTAGAAATCTGTGATTTTTTTATGGACACCCCAGCTGCTTAGACAGGCAGATCCCAGTCTTTTGCTTTCTCCTATGTGTGCTGTGAGAGACTCCAACATGATGACACTGGGTTGTTGTAATTTTCAGTAGTGTCCCTTCTTCATCCATAGTGCCTTGAGAGTCTTCCTTTTCTTTCTGCTCTCAGCCAAAGCCTGGCTCATTTCTCTGCCAACAGACAGTAACTGTGCTGCCTTTTTTTTTTTTCCACATTTTGTTCTGCAGCAGATATTGTCTCAGTCATTCTGGGCTACTCTTTACTCTGCAGCTCTGTGATGGCTTCATAGTCCACTGTTGCAATACGAAATTAACTGAATCACTTGTGACTGGGTATTTGCTTAAAATGTGTTTAAGCTTAAGATCTTGGTTCAGAAACATCCCAGCTGTCATGATTGAGAGGTACAGTAAAAAATAAGTCCAGACAATTGGTATTTCACGCACTAGGAAATGTGAGATTGAAACTCTACTGCTCTTTGCTGCTGCTCCTCAATTCCACACACAACTCATTTCAGTCCTTCCCTGCTCTCTGTGGGACAGACTGGTCAGGGCAACATTCATAACTACTTCTTGTGTAAGAATGAAGAAGCTGTTGAGTCTGTGGCCTCATGTGAGACCGTTTCCAACAAGACCAGTAACAGGGATGATCTACATACTCTGTAAAATGTCTAAAACATTCATACTCTGATTTGATTAAAGATAAAAGTACACCCCTGCTTCCCAAAAGAATCTGGATTCATTCCCTCAGATTGTTCACACACAGGTTTCCAGAGAAATAATTACTTCTGTGGCTTTAAATCTGCCTGAATATCTTAATGCCAATGTTCATGTCTTCTCAACAGAGTTTTCACTCAAGTGTTTCTGGCTATAGTCCAGAAACTCTGTCAGGACAGTATTGATGGTGCCGGATGGAAGTGATATCATCGAAGTTCATTTGGAAGCCAGGGCTTTTGGTAAACACTGCTGTATTCATTTTAGACAGGGAAGGTGATACATGACCTATTTTTACCACAGTCTTTGTTTGCAGCGTTTCCTATGCTTGGTCCAAATGGCAATCTCATAAGCTTCTTGTCAGATCTAACACTATAGTCCATTTGTATAACAAAAAAACCCAGTGAGATTCTTATCCAAGAGACCAGAAACATGCGGTCCCTTGCTAGATGCATGACCCCCTGCATGCTTGTAAGACACTATTAAATTAAATTTCATATTGTGATGGCACTTACTGGCAACAGCCAGGCTTGGTTGGGCTGAGTATTGTCCTATTTCTGAGAACTTATTATTTCTGCCTTAATAAACCCTAACATCCAAACCAATGCAGAGCAGGTAGATTAGAGAAACAAGCCAATTTATGCTTATATGCTGGAAGGAAAGATGACTTCTGTTCCTAGCTGCTTAGTAGCAGTGACTGTAACTGGAAGACTAAACTTCAGTGGTACAGGAACTGAAATTATGGGAGGAGGCATATCTGTGCACATTAGTCTGAATGTTTTGCTGCAGAGGGAAATTGAGGTAGGGCATATGGAAATGAAGGAAGGGAGATTTTGCCTGGGAACATTGATGCATTACCATGATAAACATGTTAATCATGGTAAGCACATAGTGGGCAAGCAGCATCTGCATTGTGGGCAGCTGGAGCTCTGCTGCTTTAGTAGAGGGAGGCTCCTCTGCATGGGCATAGCTGCCTGAATTCAATGCAGTTGTGAGCTGCATAAAAGCAGCACCTAAAGCTGTTATGGACCTAGGCTCCAGTGCTGCTCTGTCCAGGATGACTTCCATCTTGCCATTCAGCCCTGAAAATCCCGCTCTCCCTATCCTATCTAGCTGTGGAAGCACCTTGAAAAAATGACTGTGACTGAGAGCCCATAAGGTTGTTTATCTTATCTTGGGAAATGTAAAACAGTTGCACCGTCCAGAGTGGCCTATCTTCACTGCAGCACAGATAAACTGCCAGCCTGGCACATGGTGACAGTGGAGAAAACCATACTGTGGACTTCTGTATTATATGAGGGGCTGGTCCCCCAGGGCAACCAGTAGTTCATGTAGCCACCTATATACAAGGCACAGCCAGGCATGTCTGGGGGAGGAGAGCACACAAAAGAGAAGCAGTTGGCAGAGCATGACAATTAAGTGAATCCTTTCTGCCTCAGATCCCATCCCTGACAGTGTACTTCCTGCAAAGTCCTGTGCCAGGCAGTACTCAGGCTATGAATTTACCCTAGGCAGAACAAAGGACATGTACACTAAATATATATTTGTGTGTACCAACTTATTTCAATACACTGAAAGAATTCTTAAACTTTGATAAAAGTGCAGACAAGCTTTCCAGTGATCTTCTAAGACTGCACTATAATAGCTTGTTGAGCAACAGTAATGTTGTTAAAGAAAGCTTTCATCCCTGCAGTATTTATGTCCACTGCAAAGAGACCTTCTCCTACAGTTGTCACAGTACCACTGGTAGTATGGCAGCTTTTGAAAACCCTGAGCCTGCAGAGGAACTGGCCCCTCAGTTTAGGAAGGATGTTGACCTGCTGGAATGAGTCCAGAGAAGGGCAACAAAATTGGTGAGAGGTTTGGAACACAAACCCTATGAGGAGAGGCTGAGGGAGCTGGGGTTGCTTAGCCTGCAGAAGAGGAGACTAAGGGGTGACCTTATTGCTCTCTACAACTACCTGAAGGGAGGTTGTAGACAGGCGAATGTTGGTCTCTTCTCCCAGGTAGCCAGCACCAGAACAAGAGGACACAGTCTCAGGCTGCACCAGGGGAGGTTTAGGCTGGATGTTAGGAAGAAGTTCTTCACAGAGAGAGTGATTGCCCATTGGAATGGGCTGTCCGGGGAGATGGTGGAGTCACCACCATTGGAGGTGTTCAGGAGGAGACTTGACAGGGTGCTTGGTGCCATGGTTTAGTTGTTTAGGTGGGTTGGATTGGTTGATGGGTTGGACGCGATGATCTTGAAGGTCTCTTCCAACCTGGTTTATTCTGTTCTATTCTATCATGATCCTGTGATGCTGTACTTTGTCTCTGCAGGTCGCATGCAGCCATGAGGTCTAGAAATGTGAAAAGGCTCTTGATCCTGGCAGTTTTGTCCTTCCTTCTGATCCACTTCCATTTCCCACACTGCAGCAACAATGCCCCCACAGAAGGAAAACCTTCTCCAGTTCACATTCTCATTCTCTCCTCCTGGAGGTCAGGATCATCCTTCACTGGACAAATCTTCAGCCAGCACCCCAGTGTCTTCTACCTGATGGAGCCTGCTTGGCATGTGTGGGTTAAGATGTACCAGAACAGGGCCAGTGTCTTACACATGGCAGTGAGGGACCTAGTTAGGTCGGTCTTTCTGTGTGACATGTCTGTGTTTGATGCTTACATGTCTACCGAGAAGAAAAAGTCTGATTTATTTCAGTGGGAGACAAGCCGAGCCTTGTGCTCCCCCCCTGCCTGTGACACATTCAGTCGCAGTGACATAATCCCTGCAGCCACCTGCAAAATCATCTGTAGCAAGTATCCCTTCAGCAAGGTGGAGGAAGCTTGTAAAACCTACAGCCATATCGTCATCAAGGAGGTTAGATTCTTGAGTCTGAAAGTTCTCTACCCCCTTCTCACTGATCCATCCCTGAACCTCAAAATCATTCACCTGGTCCGTGATCCTCGGGCTGTGTTCAGGTCCCGAGAGAGCGCAAGGGCAGTCCTGGCACATGACAGTAACATTGTTACAGGGATCAGGGACTCAAAGGGAGAAAAGGGGCTTTACAGTGCAATGGAAGTAATCTGCAAAGGCCAGGTTGAGATTTACAAGACAGGCAGGCAGGCCACTCACAGCTTCCTGAAAGACCGCTACTTGCTGGTTCGCTATGAAGACATTGTCAGAGACCCGCTAGCAAGGGCTGCTCAGATGTACAGGTTTGCAGAACTCCATTTCACAGCAGAACTTCAGAAGTGGTTGCACAACATCACCCATGGGAAGGGACAAGGCACACAGGCCTTTCAAATTGGCTCCAGAGATGCCCTGGGTGTATCCCAGGCCTGGAGGAAGACCCTTCCTTTTGAGAAAATAGAAAAAGTACAAAATGTGTGCAAGGATGCGATGGACTTACTGGGTTACCGGCTTCTTCAGTCAGAAGAAGAGCAAAAAAATATGTCACTGGATCTTTTGTTTGCCCAGAACTCCACAGAGTAACAAAGTCTGCAAGCAGAAAAAGATGCTCTCTGCAGCTGCTCTCTGAAGGTTGCAGTACTACAACAGAAGAGGACAGAGGTGCATGCATGTGTGTAAGAGTGCATGCATGGATGTACAGTGCAAGGATGAGGAATACAAGAACTCCATCTGCACTCACGAAAGCTTCCTCAGCAGCACCAGGTCACTCTCCAAGGCCCCTGGAGGCTCAACCACAATGCAGGCTGAAGTGATACAAGTGTTTTCCAAATGAAGTCCGTGCTTTATGTGAAAGAGCAAGTATGTGTAGGTTGGAGCAAAGAGAATGGCAAAGGAGTGGTATCAGCTATTAGAGCTCAAACTCTTCACAGACTGAATTGAAATACCAGTGAAACCACATGCAGCAGTTGCATGGCAAAGGAAGAGGAGATATAAATTGGAAGCTGAATAAAGAGACTGTTATTGCTGTGCTGTCACCTGGGATACATAATGCCAGAAGAGACACAAGGATCACTACACATTTGTTTCTGGAAAGATCCTTTTTTAAAACGGCTGTTTTCAAGCCCAGATTTCCTTTTGCTCCATTCCTGTGGCTGGGCAATGTTGGGGAAATGTGTTCACTTACTGTTGTAATGGGGAAAGAGGAATAAACCAGCTATAGCTGAAAACAAAGGCTCCTGAGTCCCTGGCACTTATGGACATAGCCCAGTGTTGACTCTTCAGGGCTGGGTGGAAGGTTGGACTAAATGGTCTTTGAGGTTTTTTTTCCAAGCAGATGTATTCTATGATTTTAAAATGTTTACTGCATTCAGTATTACAAATAAGAATCAAATACAAAATAGGCTTTTCATAAATATTTATTTCTGAAACTTGAGTGTTGCATGATGTTTTCCATCACATTTGCATCACTGAAATGACTTTAAGTTCCTGCCACAGTTCTAGATCTAGATTCTCCTCTGCTTTGCTAACTTTTCCGAAATGCTACCCACTTGCTACATTTTCAGCTCCAAATTTGTTATCAATTTGTTTCTGACATGTTCATCATCTCTTTGCAACTTCAAATCATGCCCTTCTCATTCCAGTATTGCTCTGGGGAGGAATGCTCATATTAAACCTGGCAGAAGGGCATTTGCTGCCCTCTATAGCAAAATGAGTGTCAGTTGCAGAGCTAGACCTCATCTGCATGTTACTAAGTTGCACAATCTTCTTACAAACAGAAACATGCTGCTGAATTTTAAAATGCTTCAGGCAGTTAACAGAAAGAGGAAACTTCTTTACTGCTTTGAGCTACGGGAAGAGTATTCCTGACACTCCCTGATAGTTCAGGGACCCCACAGGGAAATGGAAAATGCAGATGTAAAGGTTCTCGCTGTTAAGATGTCTGCACGGTTCTGCAAAGGTAAAAACCACTTTATGTGGACTCAGAAGTTTGCATTGCACATCTGACTGTGCTGAAATCGACAAACTCACTCTTACAGTGTCACTCAAAATTGTAAAAAGACACAAGCCACCTTAACACCTGATCTTTTTATGTTGTGGCCATTTAATCTACTCTAGCTCTCCTTCTGAAATCTAGAGCAGTTTTAGCTAAATAGGACCGCTGAATTAGGAGGTTGTGGATCTACTGAAACACATACACCACCCAAACTGTCGTGGGAGGTTAGGGCTGCATGAAGTGACGACTCTCCTGTTCATGAACCTAGGCACTTTGAAATACAGCTGATTTTAACAGATTAACACACCATAAATAGGTTAGCCTGCCTGCCCGCCTCTCCCCAACACAGAAGTGAAGGAAAAATAACACACATAAACTCTGGATTGAGAGAAAAAGTTTTACTGGGCAAATTGGGTAATAATAATAATACAATGTACAACTCCCTTAGCTCAGCCTATTTTCAGGGGGAAAAAAAAAACAAGGCAGCACAAAGCAATAAAAATCAGGACCTAACCAACTGTGACCCGTCACCAGGCTGGAAAATACCAAGTTTTTCAGATTGTAGCTGTTCATTAGCAAGGGTGTTCTCTCTGAAACATGACAGGTGAGAGTTACCTAAACTCTGAGCACTCTTCCTTACCTCGTATCTCATACCTCACACATGATCCTGGAAGCCTGATTTTTCCAGCTAGACCGTATGGTCTGCTACAAATGTTACTTTGTGACTCGTCAGCCTGTAGAGATGCAAGCTGGAGGACACCCACTCATTATTTTTGAAACCATGAAGCAAGATGGTAAAGTTACTAACCAAACTCTGCAAAATTAGTGCTGGAGAACATATGCTGCCAGTAGCAACAAAAACTTAAGACGCCTGTTTATTGCATCAAGTATTACAAATAAAAATCAAATACAAAACAGGTATTTTATAAATATTTACAAGTATTTCTGAAGCTTCAAAATGTTGCATGACATTTTCCATCACATTTGCATCTCTGAAATGACTTTCAGTTCTTGCCACAGTTCTAGATCTAGATTCTCCTCTGCTTTGCTATCTAACTTTTCCTAAATGCCACCCGCTTTGCTACATTTTCAGCTCCAAATTTTGTTATCAATTTGTTTCTGACATGTTCATCATCTCTTTGCAACTCCAAATCATCCTCTCTGCTCCACACAGGGTACCCATCCAAGCGCTGCCCTGTCTTCAGAAAGTATGAAGTAGCTTCCACTTCACCGGTGTTTTTCAGAAAGGCCTGTGTAACAGTGTGCAGGTCCATGCTGAACTTCTTCATGAAGTACTGCATAGTTTTTACTGCTTCTTCTACCACACTGGAAGAGCAAGTGCTTGTTGGTCCTTGTAACTGAGCGTCAGGGAGAACCCACTCCTGCGATCCAGTTTGCAAGCCAGATGCTGTTTCTTCTGGGTACTTTCCTTCTCCAACTTCTGTAGAAAGCTCTTGTGAAATGTTTGAAGTGTCACTTCCTGACTAAAATGAAGAGAGTGGAGTCATCAGTTAGACGTGGTATTTCTGGCAAGCTTTTTTATCACCACTACCCAACCACCTTCCACTGTGGCAGTACAGTGCCAGTACAGTTTTTGGTGTGACAACTCTGACATAAAATTAACTTGGACAGGAGATCAATCTAAGAAAACATCGCAGCGAGGCACCGTTCACCAGAAGGCACGCAGCTCACACCTCACACGAAGCACCCACTTAGCAGAAGGGAAGCCGTAGCGCTGTCACTTAAGAATAGCGAATTACAGTTGTGTCACACTGTGACAAGCAGAACTAGAAGCAGGTGCAGCAGCCACTCTACTCCCCTGCTAGCCCAGGGGCTCACCTCCGCGCCATCGAACTCCTGATTCGCTGCCTCGAAAACACCCGTGCTTTGTGCGGGCTCCTCCATCTGCTGGGGCCCTGCGGAAACACAAGGGCACCGAGTGCCAGGCCGCAGCGGGTGCGCGGCCACTCCCCCGCCCGCCAACCTCCCCTCTTCCCCGCCGCCAAATCCGGCCGGCCGCCCCCAGCTCACCCCCGAGCAGCGGCCGCAGGTACCGTAGGTAGCGGTCGCGCATGGCTTGCCAGCTGTGCTGCGTCAGCCCCGCCCGCTCCAGCTCCTGCCAGAGCGCCCGGCCGCGCACACGCGCCGTAGCGCGGCCACGCACAGCCCGCAGCAGCGCCGTGTCCTCCGCCTTCGTGAAGGCCCGGCGCCCGCGCGACGAGGCCACCACGGGAGGCCTAGTCGGCGTAGCGGGCAGCCGGAAGGACTCTAGGGGCAGCCGCTGCTTGCGCTCCACGCACGCTGTCACGTATTCGGTGGAGATCGCACCGGCTGGGGCGGCCTCCCCGGGCTGCGCCAGAAGCACAGCTCCCGGCTCCTGTACGCGGCACAACCGCCCGCCGCCCGCCAGCACCAGCGGTGCCAGGCGCAGCTTGTCCAGCCCCGGCCGCACGTAGAACCTCATGGGGCTGCCATCGTCCTGCAAGAACAGTGACCGCGAGCACGCCCCATCCGCGCCCCAGAGCCCCGGCCCCGCCATTGTCAGGCTGCGCGCGCAGGCGCGGGCTTGCCGGAAGAGCCGGCTAGAGTCGAGAAGATGGCGGCGGTGGCAGGGCGGGCGTGTGAAGCAGCGGAGACTGAGTCGCACCTCAGCAAAAAGTGAGGGAGACTGGGCGGGCAGGTGGAGCCAGGCAGCGCCGGGCCGGGCTGGGGAGGCGAGGCAAAGCAAAGCAAAACAAGGCGAGGCGAATGTTCGGCTGACCTGGTGTGCGTCTCTGCCATGCTGAGCCCTGCTGCTGCGCGGCTCCGCGGCTGGGCCTGGAGGGTCGCGCCCGCGCTCCGATGGCACCAGGCACTTCATGACCAAAGCAGGTCCGTGCTTTGCGGTCTGGCTGGGCCCATCTCTTCATGAAGTCCTGGTCGTCAGGGTCGGGAGCCGCGGGAGGCCGGTCCGGGCTGTGAAGGCGGCTCGGGAACTCTTTAAATAGCGCCTAACTTCTTGCAGGAGAACTTGCCTTACTCCGCTTGGGTGCTGCGTGGTGTTGCTAGGCTCTGACGTGTGAAATGGCCATCGGAAAAGGCCTTGGGCACATAGGCAAGCATCATCAAGGACGCTTTACATAATACTTAATTCAGTTTTAACTTGTTCTGGATATTTATATTGTATATATGAGCTAAAACAGTTCAGCGAAGAAAATGCTTAAAATTCAGGATTATTTTGGCTTCTGGGCAGGGTTATTTATACAGTGAGCTTTTGTCAGAATCCTGTCAAGTGTTTCCTTGTAGAAGTATCAGAGTACCTGCTGCATCTGGTTTCCTTCTCTTTTGTAGTGAGCTGAAGAGACGTTTAAAGGCTGAGAGAAAAATAGCCGAAAAAGAGGCAAAGCAGAAAGAGCAAAATGAAAAGAATTCAAATAAACCATCCTTGACTTCTGACTCTGAGAATAACATTGGTGCTGATGAGGAAATCTTGGACCCCAATGTGAGCATCTGCCCTCATGCTTTACTAGTATTCTGAAACTAACTTTTAGTTTAGATTTGATGTACGTTCAAGAGGATCTAAGTGGTTAAGAGGAGAGCAACCTACATTTTCCTAAATAAGTGCAGCTGTTTTAATTTACAACCTGCAAAATAGTTTCAGTTTCTAACAAATTATTTTGGTTCTGTTTGTTTCTGGTGACAGCAATACTACAAGATTCGAAGCCATGCAATCCAGCAGCTGAAAGGCACTAATGAAGATCCCTATCCCCACAAATTTAATGTGGACTTGTCACTCTCGGATTTTATAGAAAAGTACAGTCACCTGCAGCCAGGAGATCACCTGACAGACATTACAGTGAGGGTGGCAGGTAAGGACTTAATTTGGGATACAGAAAGATGGTCTGCTGTTTTGCTAAGAGAAGTCTTAGCTGCTTTTAATTATGGCGTGGTCTCTTTGAATTAAGCTGATCCTCCATTACTTGGTCTCAAAGTCCATAGCTGACTATTCAGGACATGCCCTTTCGGAATGAGTAGACCCATACAACATCCCATAGAGCTACAAGATGAGATTGTGATACCTGCCTCAGAACCCAGAGTTCACGTGATCTTTGCTGTACTGGTATTCATTTTGAGACTTGACTTGTTTCTCTTTCACAATTAGTGATCAGTTCAGAGCTGATAATCCTTTGTCCTAGTGATAATACTGTGGGTTTTGCCCCTGTACCCTTTCTGCTGGTGACTCTTGCTGATATCCTGCATACTTTGATCTTTAGGTCGAATCCATGCGAAGCGTGCCTCTGGAGGGAAGCTGATATTCTATGATCTCCGTGGTGAAGGTGTCAAATTACAGGTCATGGCAAATTCCAGGTAAGTAGAGGTATTCCTAGTGGCATTCTAAACTGAACTGCATTCTGGGGCCTAGAGAGCTGTAGTTGGGCATTCTATTTCTTCATCTTAGTCAATTCATCTGTATGGTGGCTTAGGTAGTATTTTGCTTAGGATGTTGTGTTTGGCTTCCCTAATGGAAGCCTAACGGGACCTCTGCTGACTGGACAGATGGGCGGAGTCCAATGGGATGGCATTCAACAAGTCCAAGTGCCAGGTGCTGCACTTTGGCCATGGCAACCCCATGCAGAGCTACAGGCTGGGGTCGGAGTGGCTGGAGAGCTCCCAAACAGAGAGGGACCTGGGGGTGCTGGTTGACAGCTGCCTAAACATGAGGCAGCAGTGTGCCCAGGTGGCCAAGAAGGCCAATGGCATCCTGGCCTGCATTAGGAATAGTGTGGCCAGCAGGAGCAGGGAAGTCACTGTGCCCCTGTACTCTGCATTGGTTAGGCCACACCTTGAGTACTGTGTCCAGTTCTGGGCCACTCAGTTTAAGAAGGACGTCGAAACACTTGAACGTGTCCAGAGAAGGGCAACAAGGCTGGTGAGAGGCCTTGAGCACAAGCCCTATGAGGGGAGGCTGAGGGAGCTGGGATTGTTTAGCCTGGAGAAGAGGAGGCTCAGGGGTGACCTCATTGCCCTCTACAACTACCTGAAGGGCGGTTGTAGCCAGGAAGGGGTTGGTCTTTTCTCTCTAGCAACCAACACCAGAACAAGGGGACACAATCTCAAGCTGTGCCAGGGGAAGTTTAGGCTTGAGGTGAGGAGAAAGTTCTTCATTGAGAGAGTCATTAGTCATTGGAATGGGCTGCCTGGGGAGGTGGTGGAGTCACCGTCCCTGGAGGTGTTCAAGAGGGGATTGGATGTGGCATTTGGTGTCATGGTCTAGTCATGAGGTCTGTGGTGACAGGTTGGACTCGATGGTCTTTGAGGTCCCTTCCAACCTTGGTGATAATGTGATACTGTAATCCTTTTTTAAAAGCATTTGGTCTGGGGGAAGACTTGCAGGACAGTTTGGAATGTTGAATTTTAATCAAACTTACTGGATTGGTTTTGTATCTGCAGGCTCTACAAATCTGAGGAAGACTATTTCCGCATTAACAACAAGCTGCGTCGTGGGGACATTATTGGTGTAGAGGGGAATCCTGGGAAAACAAAGAAAGGGGAACTGAGTATTATTCCATATGAAATAACTCTGTTGTCTCCATGCCTGCATATGTTGCCTCATCTTCATTTTGGCCTCAAAGATAAGGTACTTGTCACGCCTGTCACTCCTGGAGGCAATTTGGCACTTAAGTCTGAATGGATGATTTTTTTTTATCTGCTGATGGTGTCAATCAACAAAGGAACATCTGTTTTGTTTGGAGATTTTTTTCTTCCTTTGGTAGCACAGTTTGTGTAGTGTGTCCTGAAGATATTTGTTCTTTTCAGGAAACTAGGTATCGTCAGAGATACTTGGATTTAATTCTTAATGATTATGTGAGGCAGAAATTTATAACCCGTGCAAAGATCATTACATACCTTCGAAGCTTTCTAGATGAGTTGGGCTTCCTTGAGGTAAGACTTCAGTATTTATTTTTCTGCATACTGAATGTTTAGAACTTTTCAGCTTCAGGGATGTTTTATGTTTGGGCTTCATGCAAAGTATTTACAGAAGTAAGAATAATAACCTCAGCATGATGTCTTTTAGCAGTTTAATGTAGAGGGGGCTATTCCTTTCCTCTCATCTTAAAGTTAAGAGTATTACTCAGTTGGTTTAGGCTGTGACTTGTGAAACTTCTATGAAGGTAGTACTTCAAACTACTGCTGCCTCTTCCCTATTTCAATAAATTAAGGTTTTTCAGTAAGTAAAATTGGTTTTATCTTAAGCTCTGTTGGGGAGTAGCATATGAGAAAATGAAACTAGCTCTGCTCTCTCTTACATCCAGATTCTTGGTTCTACTTTACAGTTAACAAAAGCTTAGAACTTAATGTGGTTTATTTGCATCTGTTTTTAGCAACTGAATCTGTAGTCTCTTCTGGACCTGCTCGAAGAGGTCTGTGTTCTTCAAGCTTGTACTGGGGATTCCAGAGCTGAATGCAGTGCTCTGGGTGGGGCCTCATGAATGCTGAGCAGAGAGTGAGAGTCACCACCTTCCACCTGCTAGCCACAATTATTTTAATGCAGCCCAGGATATAGTTGGTTGCTGGGCCACTCTCCATTCATTCACCCTCCAGGTTGAACTGATACTAGGGATTGACCTGACCAGCTTTCACCTGGCCTTTGTTGAACTTCATTATCTGAAATGCAGAGATAATTATGTGACAATCCTACAGCCCACTTGGCTTCCATAACCTGAATCCAGGAGATGAGTATTTGTAGTAAATAACAGTGGTTGTTGGCAGCCTTGAAGACTTTTAGTTCTTTAGTTCAGAATTTTTCTCATATACTGGAAGGTCAAATAATGAAATACAGAGTTTTTTCATTAGAGCTAGCTGTGGTTTGTTTGCTTGATCTACAGAGCTCAGCTTTGGAGACAGATTAAAGCAGAGCATTGAGGCAGGAGCCTGGAAATATGGCACTGTTAAATTAACATTTGTATTATTACAATTTTACAGATTGAAACCCCTATGATGAATATAATCCCAGGTGGAGCTGTGGCAAAACCTTTTATCACATACCACAATGATCTGGATATGAATTTGTATATGAGAATTGCTCCTGAGCTTTACCACAAGGTAAAATGCAAGGCCTTTATGGCTAAGCCTCTGTTGTCCAGAGTGTTGTGATCTTACTCCAGAAAAATAAATGTAGCTGAAACAAAGACTATTCTTGAAGAAACGTAGACATGTTGGATTGGAGGAAACAGAATTTATCTTGAATGAGATGCGTGAGGTTGTGTTGCAGTTGTGTGTGTTAGGAGTTTTCTTTAGTTCTTGTGGAAAAGTTCAGTGTCTTTACTAGAATTTTCTGTTGTTCAGATGTTGGTGGTTGGTGGCATGGACAGAGTATATGAAATTGGGCGTCAGTTCCGGAATGAAGGAATCGATTTGACTCACAACCCTGAGTTCACAACTTGTGAGTTCTACATGGCTTATGCAGACTACCATGACTTGATGGAAATTACAGAGAAGTTGCTTTCAGGTGATGTATACAAACTTAATGAAAAAAAGAGTAAGTCTCTGGAAGAGTTGTGTATTATGTGGCATATTCCTAAACTTGAGGTTCCTTTTGTAGGGATGGTGAAACATATTACTGGAAGTTACAAGATCACTTACCATCCAGATGGCCAGGATGGAGAGGCCTATGAGATAGATTTTACCCCTCCCTTCCGGCGAATTAACATGGTGCATGATCTGGAAAAGATCTTAGGAGTGAAATTTCCATCAGCTGAGTGTTTTGAAACTGAAGGTCAGATGATCAATATGAATGAATTAACAGAAAAAATGCAAAAGTTCTCAGTTCTGTTCTTAGTTTGTGTTCTGTCAGCATTGGTCTGTTACCTGAGAGTCCAAAAAGAAGCCTTCGTGCTTTGCACTCTTTGGTAGGATCTGACTCTTCCGCCTCTTTGTTGAGCGTAATTGATGGCTGTGTATTCAAGAGGCATGATCTGGGGAGTTCTTGATCTCTCGAAGAGACACAGCTTTTTATTTCTTCTGTCCTTTGTGCAGTGTTGTGCCTGTGTTCATAGGTTAGGAATGGCACACACTTTGTAGTGATTTTTCCCTATATTCCCCCCCCAGGGTACTTATGTCCAGCAGTTTTGTGGGGTTGTGCTTAATTGTTGTCAAGTTTCTGAACTATAAAGTAACTTAAATTTTGGTGTAACATTATTTTAAAACAAATTACTGCTTTTGCAATTTCACATTTAAGCTCATGTTTGCCTTGAGATATACCATTAAGATCTTAAAAATCACTCTGATAACGTGTTGAAGTATGCAGGAAGAAAAAGAAGTGGTTATCCAGGTAGCTTTTCTCATTTTTGTCTACAACAATTTCAGAAACTCGCAAATTCTTTGATGACCTTTGTGCTGAGAGAAGTGTTGAGTGTCCACCTCCCAGAACAACAGCCAGGCTTCTTGACAAAGTAAGTCAAGGTGTTTTTATAACCCTAATGTCTTTTGAGGATATGTCTGTATCCAAAGAAGTCCCTTCAGAACCAAAGTTTAACTGTATCGGGGAAAACTCACTGAAATACGCTTCAGCTATTTCTGTATCACAGTGAGAAAACTTGCTGTGTCAAAATGTTGAGGTTTTTTTGTTGTTGTCTTCACCAAAATGTAGTTTACTGATGCCTGCTTAATGGAAGCATTGAAGGATTTTAGTTTAATACCTGATCTCTTGTGATTAAAGCAGATCCGCCACTTTTCTGTGGGATGTGCGTATTCATATGTACCTTACCAAACTGGTAGGCTTACCATATAGTTTTATCACATGTATTTCAAGTATTCTTAACCCAAAATACTGCCCTGATAGCTGTTTCTCTTCTGATTTTCATATTCACCTTCAATGTAATGTCCAAGTTGATGTAAGTAATTTTTTCTTTACATACAGCGTTTGCAATGTCCTTTTTTTTTTACCTAAATAGGACATGGACTCTCTGTTAATAAGGACATTAGTAGGGTCAGGATTATTACTAGTTGGGAAATTCCAGTTTTATAATACATTCTTCAGTAGTGAATAGAAGGAAGGGAGGATGTTTGCAGCAGGCCCCACTAGGAAAGTGAAACTGCGCTCTACATAATGGTTTTGCTTTTGTTTTCCCAGTTAGTCGGTGAATTCTTGGAAGTCACGTGTATCAACCCAACATTTATCTGTGATCACCCACAAGTCATGAGTCCTCTAGCCAAATGGTAAGAGACACAATCAGTGTGTAATAATTAAACCCTCCTCTACTTCCTTGGGTGGGTGGGAAGTCATAAAAAAGTCATATATGCCGAATAGAGATTTTAATGTTTGTAGATCTAACACCAGCCCAGACAGATGTTGGTTCCTGAGCTGTGAAAGCTATCATCCAGGCAAGAGGTGTTCTGATGCTTCGTTTCCCCCAAGGATGGGCAATCCTTGTGAAGTAATCTGTGTGCCCTTTGTTTCTGTAAAGACGTTTATTTTAAGGTATGGTTGCTTTGCCTTCTTGACATAGGCATCGCTCTTATCCGGGGCTGACAGAACGCTTTGAACTTTTTGTAATGAAGAAGGAAGTGTGCAATGCATACACAGAACTTAACGATCCCATCCGGCAGCGACAGCTCTTTGAGGAGCAGGCCAAGGTATGGTGTTTGATAGTGAATCAATGGTGGAGGCTTAAAAGGGACATTCACTACTTGGAGCGAATGTTTCTTGCTTAAGGGAAAGCTTGTTTTCTTTTAGAGTCCAGATCCAAGCACAGCTGTTGATTTAGTTTTCACTAGTGCAACTTTGTATTGGAACATCTTCCCTCTTACTCTGCCTGAAGTACTAAACTGACAAAAAGCAAATGTACAAAGTGTTTCTCTATCTCAGGTTGAAAGTTACTTTTCCCCAGTTAAGCTTTTATGTAGTCATATGAGAGTATACTTCCAGGTTCTTAAATAAATTTTCATGGCTGGTAGGAGTTTGAATAGTGAGTTAGAAATAGCCCAATTTCCTGATCTGAGTTATTTTTAAATTGACTCACTGCTGCAGACTGGAAATTACTAGGCCTACAAATTTATTGTAGTAGTTTTCTATGGACAAGCCTTAGAAAGGAGTGACCAAAATTGCTTTTGTTGTTAAGTGGGAATACACATCCATGAATGCATGTGTGCCCATGCCTGATGGAGGTCAGATGTTGGGGTCTGCACAGAGTTCCTGTTCTTCCTACTCTTTCTTTCACAGTGTCTGAGAGGATTGAACAGTTTTCAAAACCAGGAAAGCTGACTTACATTAACCAGCTTTGATAGTTCCAAAATTATCATCCAGAATGAATTAACATCACAGATTTTTCACCTTTGGTCTGTTGTGTTTATGTTTGCTGTAGTTGTGTATAGCCACACTTTGCAGGCATATGATTGTATGTATTGAATACAAATTTGCCTGAAAATTTAATATTAAGGTGGAGATTGAGATGGAAGGATGGTAGTTTGCATTTCAGGATTTAGACTCGGGCAGTAAAGTTAGCTTTGGAGAAGACTGCTAAAGTGTTTGTGGAACCTGTGAGCAAAGATGTGTAAGTGTTGAAACAACAATAAACACTTGGCATTTTCTAAGCATGAATAGGGTTGGCTAGTTTGTGTTTTGGCACTTGGAGGCTGGCAGGGTCAGATACATTAGTTACCATCTCAGTGTAGCGTTGTTTTGTTCTACTTGAAATAAACCAGTCCCTGGACATTATTGCGTGAAGCAACTACTGACAATTGAAACAACTATCAGTTGCTTCTACAAACTAATAAAGATTGCAAGCAGTGAAAGAACCCAGAAGCCTTTGAGAGCAGTTTGGTCCACTGTCATCTGCTGCCCTATGGTCCTGGAGATGCTTTGATTTGAAGGGCCTTTGCCTTGAAAAGGAAACTTACAGATCAGGAAGGAGTGAGGCCTAGAGCTATTTGTATAGGGCTTCGGTTTCATTGCCTGCTACAAATACCAATATTCCTCTTTTTTTGGGTAGGGGTTGGCAGATGTGGTACTAGCTAACTCTGTACAATCCACCTTTTACCGTTTCATTTTCTCATCTAGGCAAAAGCTGCAGGTGATGATGAAGCCATGTTTATTGATGAAAACTTCTGTACTGCACTGGAGTACGGCCTTCCTCCTACAGCTGGCTGGGGCATGGGAATTGATCGCCTCACCATGTTCCTCACAGACTCCAATAACATCAAGGTAAACGTGAGAGATGGCAGTATCTGCTGCTGCCTTTGTCAGAGAACAGGACTGAGATCCTGCAAAGCAGGCCACAAACAAACACCAGGCAGTGTAGCCATTCAGGATTCATTAATAAGAATTAAAGAACTTCACCACAGAAAAGTGCTTCTTTGGTGCACATACTAATAAACCTCTGCAGAGGTTGCAGCTGCAGTGTGGCTGTGCCTGAGCACGGCGGCGTGCTTGCGTCATGCTGTACACGGCCGCACTGGGCAGCTGGCTCTGCGGCGCGGGGGAGCCGGGGAGAGCCAAGGGGGGGCTACTAGCACAGGACTTGCCCAGTGGGTCTTGCGTCCCGGGCAGGGGGCGCGATGGGGCAGCCCTGGCCGCGCTGATGGTACTCCGTTTCACAGGAGGTGCTTCTCTTCCCTGCCATGAAACCGGAGGACAACAAGAAGGAGGTGCAGCCTGACCAGCCTGGCGAAGGCACTTCTGTATGAACCTCGGCCCGTTCCGTTAATAAAGATACTGCTTTCAGCCGCCTGTCTCCGTGTCTGTTGTGCGCCTGCGCAGGGGCTGGCTCCTCCCTCCTCCCCGGTCTGGCGCTCCCGGCGGGCTCCGCGCGCGGGGAAGCGGCTGCGCGGGGCGGGCCTGGAGAGCGCGGCCTCGGGCAGCGCGGCCGGCGGAGCCGGCGCGGAGCCTCCGTGGAACCGCCGTACTATTGCTCTGCAGGGTATGGTCTTGTTCCCTGAGTGCTGCACCGGTTCGCTCGGGCGCTGGAACTCCGCGCTCCCCGGTCGGTGGGGCAGAGCGGGGTCCTGGAGGCACCGGAACGAGTGGTGCCGTCCCTCCCGCGATGTGAAGCTGGGACCACATGGGGGCGGCGGTGTTGGTGCACGCCGCTGCAGAGCAGGAACCTTGGGAGTACAGCCGCTCCACCTGCTGCTGGACTCTCAGGGTTCTCTCATTGCTTTTTATTTCTAGCGATTTGAAAAAGTTTCTTAATTCGTATGGTGCATTTCTTGTACCAAATCCTGAAAGGGGTGATGCGATTAGCCCTTGGGCATTGGAATCTGCTGCAGGGAGGTGTCGAGCAGAAGAAAGTAGTAGGGTTTGAAGAGATGGGGTTTGTTGATGAGTATTGTAATGGAATTAAATTCCGTTTAGAGCCTGCACTTGCATCGGGAGCCATGTGGTCAGCTGATGAAATTGCTGAGCTGTGTTACCTGCATTATAGGACCAGACTTCCTAAACAGGGGAAACCAGATCCAAAGAGGGAATGGACTTCACTGGCAGCTGTTGTCAAAGTGGAGTCTGCAACTCAAAGAGAGGTTCTTGCTAGTCCAGGGAATTTGCAGGGTAAGACTAAATTGATGACTTGTGTGGACTGAGTGGGAAGGGGAAGAGGAGATGGCAGTCCTTGATGCTTTTCTGTTTTTCCAAGACACATTAAAAAAACCCCAAATGACATTGCTGCTTGTCCTGTTTCTGTCTTCACCTAAATTCTTTGCTCTTTATTACTGTAAAAGCTTTTACAGCTTCTGTCTGAATAGAGATATTTTAGTGAAATACCATTTTGCTCAGACTGCAGCTAATGTAAACTTCGGCAAAAGTGTGTTCACAGCTACTGTTTGAAAGAAGCCTAGAAAGGTCTCCATTTACTCTCCCTTGGCAGATGCATTATTACAGTGGGTGTTTGTGTTAGTTCCTTGTCATCTTTTCCCTTACTGGCACTGTTGTCATGCAGTTTGTATCCCATACTTCTTTCTTCTGTGTTTGGGGAATCCTGTGCTAGTGTGTTCAGCATATCAATCCTGTGTTAGTACTCCTGCTATGGAATGTAAGATTTTTTTCCTAGCATTAATGCTTCTGCTGATATGTTGAGTTCTCCAGCTAATGCCATTTCCTTTCTGGAATGTCACATGCCCTGCCTCCTTGTACCTTTCCTTCTGCATGAGAGCAATGTTCCTGGTGACAAGTTTGTTCAGTTAATGTTTCTTTTCTCAGTAACAAAGGAAGTTGTTGCTATGGGAACTGGAACAAAATGTATTGGCCAAAACAAAATGAGAAAAACTGGTAAGTATGGTGTAAAATCTGTGAACAGACTACCTATGCTACCTTTGTTCTTGTTGCTGTCATAGAATCAATGAAAATATCCAAGGCACTGAGCTCAGGCTTGTGGATGAAAGCCAGAAGTGTAAGGGAGAACTCACCTCAAAGAGAGGGCAACAGGCAGCCAGGATGGCTGCCCTTAAAGTATGCTTCACTTGCTGCCTTGAAAATGAATAAACTTCCTTGTATGTGGAAATTATAGTTTAGTTTCTGAGTCTGCATATTTAAAGACTTCATAACTAAAAGCAAAACAAAACATAAGCAAAATAAGTGTGTTCAGTCACCTGTTACACTCTGATTTTATAGTAGTGTGTGGCAAAAGATACCACTGCTGAGTAAGGGTAGGGGTGAAACCAGGTGATCTGTCAGAAAAAAATTAAGCTTCTAGAAAGAGGACTCCTATAATCTGGCCTTTTATTTGTGAAATAAAAGCTGACCTACACATCCTGTTCCTTTAGATACTGCAATAGGAAAGCACTGCAGGAAGTTTGAGGGTGGTAAACATGAGAGTTATTTACAAAGAAAAGTAATTTAAATTGTAGGACATAGTACAAGAAGAAACTTCAATGAAAAACTTGACAAACACTTGAAACTTTCTGGATGTTATACTTAATCCTAGAATATCAAGATTTACTATTCAAGACAAACATCAGGATGGTTTTTGAAGGAATAAGATAATCACAGAATGTTAGGGGTTAGAAGGGGCCTTGAGAGATCATCCAGTCCAACCCCCCCTGCCAGAGCAGGATCACCTATACCGGATCACACAGGAATGCATCCAGGCAGGTTTTGAATATCTCCAGAGAGGGAGATAGGAAGCTACTGTTTATTCAAGTCAAAATATTTCAGGTATTAGAAGAATTACAATTAGGTGTTTAAACAAGTCTGACTTGTCATGGAATGAAGACTTGTCCTTTTAAGTAGGCTGACCTCCTTTTGTAGTGATTGGAAGTTTAAATATTTTGCGATGAGCTAACATGTCAAACTTGCAAATGCTAACAAATCTGGAGAACTGTTGTCTCTCAAATTGCTTTGTTCATCTCCTTTCCAGTAATGGTGCATATTGTTCTTGTTTGGCTGTTGCTTTAGGAGACGTTCTGAATGACAGTCATGCTGAAATTGTGGCCAAGAGGAGCTTCCAAAGGTAAGGTGTGAAATCCACATGCTGCTATCCCCTGCCTCTTGATGGTTTTTTTTGTGATAGAAATGGTTTTGACCTATAGTTGAAATAGCCAGCTTCAGAGAGGAGAGTAGGTAACGCTTTTCCCCCCCCACCTCTTTGTTAGCAGTTTAACCTAATTTTTACACTTCCAGGTGTTAGGCCCTTTCACAAGATTTTTTTTTCTCCATTCTTGTAGAGAGCCTATGAAAAAGTAGGATCTGATTTCATATACTGTCAATGCTAGTCTGATGGTTAGCTGACAAGGGTAGCCTTTTTGTGGTTTCCAACATACCAGTCCTCTTGTTCACATTGGATAAGCTGGTTCAAGGAACTAAGCCAGGAGAATAGTAGTGGTACTGAAATGAGTACATCTCTTACAGTTCAATGCCACCAAACTCTCTGTACAACTACCTGAAGGGAGGTGGTAGCCAGGAGGAGGTTGGTCTCTTTTCCTAGGCAGCCAGCACCAGAACAAGAGGACACAGTCTCAGTCTGTGCCAGGGGAAGTTTAGGCTTGAGGTGAGGAGAAAGTTCTTCACAGAGAGAGTTGTTGGCCATTGGAATGTCCTGCCCCGGGAGGTGGTGGAGTCACTGTCCCTGGAGGTGTTCAACAAAAGGATTGGAAGTGGCACTTGAAGCTGTGGTTTAGTTAGTCATGAGGTGTTGGGTGACAGGTTGGACTTGATGATCTTTAAGGTCTTTTCCAACCTTACTGATTCTGTGATTCTGTAAACCAACTCACAGAATCAGATGAGCTGCAGTGCTGGTAAAAATAAAGACTGGGAGGGGGAGACCTTAGGTATATGACTTCAGGAGGCAGCTAACTTCACTGAATTGAACCCTTTGTGGTCTGTTTTTAAGGTGCCAATAACGTGTTTGTGTTTCTGGAGTCAGTTGGATCTGATTTACTTGTAGAAGCCTAACTGACTTTCCCCTTAGATATTTCATCAGGAAAGACTAGTGGGCATATAATTTTTGTTGTTTTCCCACGCATCAAAAATGTGAATGTTTCATGAGAACTTTCTTAACAGGTATCTTCTCCACCACATGTGGCTGGCAACTTCCCATCAGCAAGGCAGCATCTTTATTCCAGGAACGGAAACTGGGAAATGGAAACTCAACCCAAACATCATATTTGTTTTCTTCTGCAGTCACACCCCATGTGAGTATGCAGGAGTGAATCAGTTTTATGGCTCACCTAGCACAATTTTTTTCTGTCCCTTGCCTTTCTTTGGTCTGGAGTGAGTGAGGCAGTAACTCAGTGTTATCAGTATGCCCCTTAAGATGTACTTGACTGATCCTTCACAGATAAATTTGATGTTCTATCTCACTGGATGTGATTCATGAGAATTCAATAAATCCCAAGTGCAGAATGTTAGGGGTTGGAAGGGACCTCGAAAGATGATCTAGTCCAAACCCCCTGCTGGAGCAGGATCACCTAGACTAAATCACACAGGAATGCATCCGGGTGGGTTTTGAACGTCTCCAGAAAAGGAGACTCTACAACCTCTCTGGGCAGCCTGTTCTAATGTTTCATTACCCTCACAGTAAAAAAAAGTTTTTCCTTATGTTCATGTGGAACCTCCTATGCTCCAGCTTGCATCCATTCCCCCTTGTCTTATCATTGGACATCTCTGAGAAGAGCCTGGCTCCGTCCTCTTGACACGTGCCCTTCACATATTTGTTACCCTTAATGAGGTCATGTACTGCTTGTCATAGTGTGGAATATGTCACCATCTCTTAAAAACATAATGGCTACTGTTTTTTTTTTCCAGAAACTGAGCAGGGCTCCTGTCATATGCTGGGTGCTTTGAACATTGTCTCTTTGCATTCAAATTTCAAGGGAAGACATTGGCATTTACCACAATGGCAAAAAACCCCCAAACCCTACCCACCACACACAGAACTCCCAAGTTACCAAACAAAAGCCAACAAAAAAAAAATCAAAACAGGGAAAAAAACCCAACCAACCACAAAACAAAAAACAAGCTTCCTCTACAAACAGCCAAAAAAAAGCCACTCTCCCCAACTTTTTGTGGGATGGAATTCAACTTTTGGTTTTGTCATGGAAAATGCAGGGATGTGACCTCTTGGTGTATCAGCTTACTGTTTGCCTCAATGTTACTACACTCTCACTGGTGTGATCTTCAACTGCTAGCCTGTAGCCACAGAAAGAGGTCTAAGCACTCTCAAAATCTGCCTGCTCAGCACTTCAGTAGCAAATGAGCTGCTCAACATTTTAATGATTTTGATAGCACTGATGGAATATGCTGTGATGGTTTTCTCTGTTAGTGCAGTATGAGAATAGAACCTACATGGAGAAGAGGAGGCTCAGGGGTGACCTCGTTGCCCTCTGCAACTACCTGAAGGGTGGTTGTAGCCAGGAAGAGGTTGGCCTCTTCTCCCAGGCAACCAGCACCAGAACAAGGGGACACAGTCTCAAGCTGCGCCAGGGGAGGTTTAGACTCGAGGTGAGGAGAAAGTTCTTCACCGAGCGAGTCATTCATCATTGGAACGGGTTGCCCAGGGAGGTGGTTGAGTCATCGACCCTGGAGGCGTTCAAGGGGAGATTGGACGTGGCACTTGGTGCCATGGTCTAGTCATGGGGTCTGTGTTGATAGGTTGGACTCGATGATCCTCGAGGTCCTTTCCAACCTAAGTGATACTGTGATACTATGATCAAGTTCTGTAGCAAGGATAATTTCTTGACTGCCTTTTTCTTACATGCTGGTCAGGCTTTGTTTGCTTTGAAATGAGCTTCAGAATTTTGGTTTTGAGCTTGTTTAGTGATACAGATCAACATTTCCATCCTGATTTGACAGGTTATGCTTTAATTGCTCTTTTGAGGTTTGTATTGATTAGTTAGATTAAACTGGTTTTATTATGAATCATCTACTTCCCTTGTCTGTCGAATGACTTTGATACTTTTTGCTTTATAACTTTGGGTTTAAATTTTGCCTTTTAAAAAATTATTTCTTGGGTAGAATGCAAAACTTGAGATTAAACTTACATTGGTTCAAATTTCAGTGAAGTCTGATTCATCATTGTAGTATCATAGTTCTCATAATTAAATTTTCATGACTGTGCATCTATGAAAGCTAGTAGTGGTTGTAATACCTCTGGTGTGATGTATTCTAATAATGAGAGATGCAATTTTCAGCCAGTTTTGATGTTCTTTCTTTTGTTGTAGGTGGAGATGCATCTATTATTCCAATTACTGAGACAGAGAAGCAGCTTTCCAAGACAGTGGCTGGAGATGATTTAGCTGAACAATCAGCAGAGTGTAGAAGTAACCATGATCATTTAGGTCCAGGAGATAAAAGGAAATCAGAGAAAATGCCAAGTAATCATATGGTCAAGAGAATGAAAACTGATGATGATGGTTATTTTCCTGTCATGCCTGAAGACCTGGCAATTCAGCAAGTGTCTGTGAAACAAGAAGATGACAGTAATCCAAAGAGTTGTGAGTGTTCTGCAGAGGTGCCAGCAGCTAATAAAGACACTGACTTAGGGAGAGAGGAGGTAGTAGATGTTCATAGAACTGGAGCAAAATGCGTGCCTGGAGAGCTAGGTGATGCCAAAACACCTGGGCTCGGGTATCACTGTGTGGGATTACTACGAGTGAAGCCAGGTCGTGGTGACAGGACGTGCTCCATGTCCTGCAGTGATAAACTGGCTCGCTGGAATGTCTTGGGATGTCAGGGAGCTCTTCTGATGCACTTCCTGCAGTATCCAGTGTATCTGTCAGCAATTGTGGTGGGGAAGTGTCCATACAGCCAAGAAGCTATGCAGAGAGCAATTATTGAGAGGTAAGCGCTCTTTTGGAAGTCAGGAGTGTGGAGACAATCAATTATGGAAGACAGTGTCACATAAATATCAGGACTTTGCACCAAAGTAATTTGCAGGAAAGGTGAATTTCTGCAAATACTTGTTTTCAGAAAATAGCCCTGTATAGTATGGAAAAAGATGACTACTGCTAACAAATCAAACTTGAAGATTCACAAAATATTTTCCATTAGATTCAGGACCCCCTTGATTGTCCCTTCCCAGAGCAGTGAGAAGCTGTTACCCACCTAAGATTTTTCTAGAAGCCTTCCAGCAGAAAAAGCAGCTAGAAGGACAGAAATTCAGCACAGTGAAGATTTTTAGCCTAGTGAAGTTGAACTTGCCCTCTTCATGATTTTGTTTCCTCAAATAATCAAGAAAAGTTTTAATTTATTCAGTTATCCATACTCCACAAAGTCATTCTGAATAGCTGTAAGTTCCATTTTATACAATGGAACTTGGTTGGTGAAGAAAAGCAGCTTTTATTTCTTGCAGGGTCATTTCTAAAATTAAGTTAAAAAGTCACCAAATCCATCTGTCCTAAAGGTGAAATGACTTCTGTTAGTTATTGATCAATCATGGCAGTTGGAAGAAGTTCTTGAAGACTGGAGGAAAGCAGATGTTACTCCATTCTTGAAGGGCAAAAATAAGGACTTGGGTAGCTATAGGCTGTTCAGCCTCCTCGAGCCTTGGGAAGTAGGTTCTAGAAACCATTTACAGGCATGTTATAATCAGAAGTAGTCAAAATGGACTCACCAAGAGGAAGTCATACTTGACCAACTTGAAAAACCTATATGATAAAAACTTCTGGCCTTGTAGGTGAGGGAACAGCAGCAGATATTGTCTACCTAGACTCCAGTAAAGCTTTTTGTAAGACCCTTACAGAGAACCTATTAAGTACAGGCTGGATGAGCAGACAGTGATGTGGACTGAAAAGTAGCTGAACAGCTGAGTCCAGAGGGTGGTGATCAGAGGCTGGAGCACCTTGCCTATGGAGACAGACTGAGAGAGTTGGGCATATTCAGTCTGGAGAGGAGAAGGCTCTGAGGAGACCTTACTGTGGCCTTCTGGCTTCTTAAGGAGGCCTACAAGAAAGCTTTTTAGGGTGTCAGGTAGTGATAGGACTAGGGGTAATGGAGCAAAACTGGAAGTGGGTAGATTCAGATTAGATGTTAGAAAGTTCTTCACCATGAGGGTGGTGCAACACTAGAACAGGTTGCCTGGGGAGTTGGTGGAAGCCCCATCCCTGAAGGTTTTTAGGGCCAGGCTGGATGGGGCTCTGAGCAGCCTGATCTAGTGTGAAGTGTCCCTGCCCATAGCAGGGGTGTTGGAACCGGATGATCCTTTAGGTTCCTTCCACCCCTGACAATCCTATAATAAATTTCACTAAATCTGTTTGGGATCAGACTCAATACCACTTGCACTTCTCTGTGCTTACGTTAGGTGTCAGCACATCTCACTTTTACCGGATGGTTTCCTTGCTCAGGAGGTGAAGATGCTGCAATCGAATCTTCAGTTTGAGCATAGCCGTCAGGCAATCCAGGGGGTTCAAGCTAACAGCAAAACAAAACTTGTTCCTTGTAGTGCAGGTGAGTTAAGCTGGGCTGGTTGCATAATTGTATGTAAAAGTCCAAATAGAAATTAGGTGGTTTTGTTGGTTTCCTAAAATTGAACATCATTCATTACCATTCATTATCATCATAGAGGCAAAGTGTGACTTTTAGCAGGAAATTAATTGTTAATAATTAATATTACTTGGTTCAGCTTCAATTTCCGTGTAGGGAGTATTCAGTCTGAATAAACACTTGGCTGATACTATAAAGAATTTATACTCTAAACCAAAACAGAAAATGACCAGCAAAAGCAAAAGTTTTGAGGGCAATAAGAAAACAAAAATATCAAAAGGCTTCTTGTTTCAGTTAGTTTTGCATTCTCCTTGGTAATGAGCAGAACACTCTTGCCATGCTGTGTTATGCTTGTAATTGTTCCAGAAATCTGTGAGTGTAGAAAGAATACAGAGCAGTATAGTGTAAGGGTTTAATTGACAGAGATTTTGGACATTGCATTTTTTGTCACAGTGGTGAATGAACATGCAAGTCACGTTGTGATTCAGCAACATTTGGGGAAAAAAAAACAGTGGAGCTGCTGCTGTATGTGTATGATTAAGCAGTTTCTTTAAACTTGGACATGCCTACCTTCTATTTGTGTAATTTTCTGTCTTAACTGGAGCTAGAAGTTACTCTGTTACAAAGAGCTGATGATAAAGTAGAATGGAAACAAGGGGTTCCTTAATGGAATTCATTACATTGGGCTTACTTACAGGTGCTAGGAAGGAAAATACTTTGATACTG
Source organism: Melanerpes formicivorus (assembly GCF_026170545.1). Taxonomy (NCBI): domain Eukaryota; kingdom Metazoa; phylum Chordata; class Aves; order Piciformes; family Picidae; genus Melanerpes; species Melanerpes formicivorus. The sequence goes on along the minus strand of NW_027142372.1, from coordinate 8,175,567 downwards.
CGAGAGAGAGAACAAAGTCCATCATTGAAAAATGGTCTCAATTCCCTTAACAAAGAAGATCTGAAGCTTACTGTGACCAAGTTCCTCTGTGTGCCTGTCGTTCTGTACAGTTGCTCAGGTCATTCTGTTAAATCAAGATGGATGATGACTTATCACACTTTGCATCTATGAATTATGCTGAGCTGATATTTTTCCTTGAAGGAGTTGAAATCAGAATGAACTCTGGATTCAGGATTGGTTTACATTGAGTGTTGAAATATGCTCAATAGGAACATTTCAGCTGGTATTTTTAAAAAGAAAAATGTGTCTTGTTTAATATTTTTACACTTGATAACTATGAAGAAATGAAAGAATGATAACACTTTCATTTTAAGTGCATTTTTATCTGCTTGTCCTCTGGCCAGGTGGTTTTAAATACTGCACACCTGGAGGGTTTAATGTTTAATACCAGTTGTGTGTGATTAATGTTCTAAGGTATTGCACAGGATTTTCGTGGAGTAAATACAGCGTTGTACCTGTCACAATACAAATGCAATTTATACTTCAGAGTACAGCAGCTGCATCATACAGCTGGATCATAACACAAGTGTAATTAACATAACCAGTCTCCATAATATGCTTTATCCTGTGTGGTCTTTGAGCATCTTGAGCAGCATGATGGTGTCATGAAGGAGGGAAGCTCTGAAAATTGTTTTTAGAGTTAATGCATGTGCAGCTGGTGTGCCTGTTAGGAACACAGAGAAATGGAACAACTCGGAGAACAAAAATTGTCTCAAGGCTGTAGAAGTTAAAGGAACTATTATTAGGCTATGGAAGGACAGATTAGGCCTATCAGTCAGTTGTGATTTCATTAGCATGCTACTGACGCTTTGCTAGTTAGTTATAAATCTTTGAAATATGATGTGCAGAGCTTCAGCATTAAGAAGTTTACAGTCTAAGATGGTAATAAGGTTACCATAATGGGGGTAAAGGATAAGGTTGGTGGCATTTCTTACCTCTCCTAACAAATTATTTTTATTTGATTACTAGCTAATAACATTTTTCAACTGAAGTCTTACAGGTATTTGATGTGTATCAATTGTCAAGCACAGAGAGATAGAGTATACCATAAAATAATAGCATACAATAAGTGAGGAAAGCATAGAGTGACTGGTGCAGGTAATGTGGGGGAGTATTTCACAGCCTGATAGGAAAAGAAGCTGGTTGACTTGGAAATTTCTTCCATGTTGGTCTGGATAGGGTGCACAGCAAAAAGTAGAATCTCCCTAAAAATTGGAGAGTTAATAAGCTGGAGATCAAATATTTAGAAGCATGGGTTCTTGTAGGATGGGATTTAAGATGAAAGCTCTGTGTGTATGCATATACTTTGTTTATTTATTTAATTATTTGAACATAATATACCTGTTCTTTTAGGTCCTGGAATCCTGACTATAAAAAACCATGGCTCTCTTTCTAGTCTAAATTTTGGGATGCAGCATGTTACCATGTGAAGACATAGACTGAAAGGAACTGTTAAGTTCTGCCTTTGTGGTGGGAGCATCTCCCTTGTTCATAATCATTTTTTCTACAGCTATCAGTTGGAGTGCAGTTCCTGAGCAACCTCTGGATGTCACCTCAGATGGCTTCCGGCAGGGAACAACAAAGAAGAGGATTGGGAGCCTTCAGAGCAGGTGTGGAAATGCTGTGATATCTGGATGAAGACATCTTGCTCATTAGCACACATGCTTCTGTCAGCTCATGTGATGTGCAGTGGATTATCTCAGCCGAGAGAAATCTAAGAGTGGGAGAAAAATGGGAAAGGTAGGGAGAAGAGGAAAGGGAAGAGCAATTGTGTAAGGGAGAGAAGAGTAGTAGTGACAAAAGTTGAGGGTTAAAAAGCGTATCTTATTTCTTTGTCACTGTTGATTAAAGAAAGCATGGTAGTTAGTGAGGGGCTGTGATCAGTTTGAATTAGGACATTTATTGGTGAAGTTTGCAGAATTTTTGCTTTGTGCTTTCAGGTTGATGGGCTGTGAAGGAAATGTGTGTTGCAAGTCCTCTTTTTACACTTTCTTTCTGTAAGATGTGGGGTGTGACCTTGGCTGTAGGATTGTTAAAAGTATTGCTTTGAAATGTGCCTTAGAGTTTCAAAACGTGCTTGTAAACATCTGCAGGGAAATTTCTAGTTCTGTTTCACAGTTTGCTCACTTAAGGGGAGGTGAGCCCAACTATCATTGGTCTGTGGAAGTTCAGCTTCACAGCTGAGCTCATGTTTTGGTTGTTGACTGCTTGTACTACCAGTTTGTCAACAGTCACATTGCTCATTTTTCCCATCTTTTTGGGGGGAGAAAGAAGATAATCCTGACAGTATTATAAAATGATTAGTAGAGCTTGGACAGTTCTTGTGGGGAATTCATTCACATGCTGGTCAGTTGCACATTCTGAGCTTCTTGAATTTAAGCCTGACTTGGCTGAAGCTTATCCTGGTATACCTTAGGATTTCCAAATTTTCCATGGAAAGAGGAGAACCAGGAACTTGGTGATTTGTGTCCAGTACTGATGTCTGGGGTATCATTAGCACAGATAACCGAGGTGAGTTAGTGTCTTTAGAGACAGTCTTTATCTGCCTTATGTGTATTGGTTTTCAGTATGTGATGAGTAACATATTCCAGAAAGATCAGACAAAGCAATCAGCCTGTTTTTTCTCAGTAGGCTTAAATTTGTTGGGTAGCATTCGTGTATCAGCTCTAAAACTTCAGAGCTGTTTGCTAGCTGCCAGCATGCACAAAACTGTAGGAACTTCGTGTTGAGAGCTGCTCTCTTTTTCTCACATATGCTCAAAATTGACTAAAACATTCAAAAGGTATTAGAGAGGGCCTACAAGACACTGGCATTGCAAAGGTCTCCTTTCCTTAGGAAATGAGGATTAGAAGTGATCTCAAGAAGTAAACTGTTTACACTTTCATGATAAATAGTCACAAAAGGAACTTCTATCATAAAAATAGGGAATTTGCAGCCTTTTTGAGGGGGATGTGTTTAGTAATAAACAAGACCTGTGTTTATACCATGTTTTTATTCCCTTAAGACATCTCAGGATGATTGGTGGGGGGGGCTGTTTGAGGTTTTCCCCCACCTCAATTGCTAGATAACACTAAATATCAAGGAAACTGATTTTTAAAGGCATAGCCTAAAACTACCACAATAAGGGCCTAAAGCTGACAGAGATGCATGTGGTATCTTCAAAAGGTTTTTGAGACGTTGTTTCCCTTTATTTCTCGATGAGCCTATTAGCATTCAACGGGGCTGCGGCCGCCACTGCGTGCGTCACCATTGTGAAAAGGACAGCATTGTTCCAGATACTTCTGCTGGTTCTTTTATTTGTCCTGAATAGTACAAAGTTTGCCAGTTTGAACAAACCTTGGAGGCCTTCTCTGCTTGTTTGATTGGTTCTGAGACTAGTCCTTCTGGCTAAACCTGCTGTAGTTTGAGCTGATGATGGTGCAATCTCACAGAGATAATAATGTGGGGGTATTAAAGCGTTCTCTCTGCAAACTGACGGTGCTGGCTGGGATAACGGGGACAATGCTGCTCCTTATCAATGGAACGTGTTAAAGAAAGGGCAGGTGGGCAGCTCAGATGAGGTAGGAAAAGTTAAATTGAGAAGAACTTTGTACATTCTTTTATTTTAAGTTTTCCTCTATCAGATCCAAGATCTGTAAAGTGGAGCTCTTTCACACGTTCCAAAAGCTGGTGGCAAGTGTTTCACAAGAGGATCTACCAGACACTCTCCGGTAAAGTCATTTTCATTATGTTTAGAAGAGTGCATTTATCTTAATGGAACTCAAGAATCTCATGAATGTCACTTTAGATAACTTCATGGCTAAAATTTGACACTTGAGAACTATGGCATGTGTTTGATGGGTTAGGAAGACTCTCTTTTTGTCTTTTTTTAATCATCTCCTTGGTGAAACAGCTGTCACATCTCGTGTTGTTGAGAGGAGAAATTGCAGGTGGTTGGTTTGCTTGGAGTTAAGGTAACAGTTTTGGACAGCTGATCTCATTTGAAGGCTTACTGCTTCTCAAAAGAGTAAACTCTCTTCCTGATCATGGAGCCTTACCCTTCTATTGTAATAGATCTGGACACCTCTGTAAGGTTCTTCAAATTGCTGCCTTGGCAGAAAACTGTTTTCTTTTTATTCCCCCCCCACCCCGAGTTATACTGAACTTGTCTGAAAGTGCAGTGGGCAGATGCAGAAGGAGAAGTGAAGAGAGAAATTGGAGAAGAAAGTATTATCTTTTTTGAAAATGAGTCATTTGATTAGCTGCCTGCAGCACTGTGCCTTTGGTGGTGTTCAAACTGTCATGGAGTTACTGATACCTGGTTGGTGATTATTAATTCTATCAAATGCCACTTCTCAGATTCACAAGAAGGAAGAGTTTGAGGTAAACAAAAAGTTTACATCTTTTTTTTAATCTAAATGTATGGTAGAGTCAGACCCAGTAAGACAAGATAGTGTGCAGGGCTATTTCTGCAGTGCATATATTACATAGGTGGAGACTTTATGGAAAAGAGTAGAAAGAAGCTTCTGTCAAAAGAAAGTATACATGGAGGTTTCTTCTACATTGTTAGAAACAGGTTTGGTTTATCAGGCTGGAGTTTCTTGCAGTAATCTTCCAATCCAGCATTGCATTGCATGCATTAAGTATTTGGTGGTATTCCAGCCTGAACAGCTACCACAGAGCAGGGCGTAGCTTTGTATATGCAGAAACTTCTGCCTCACTTGGGCTTAGAGAAGGTTCAAAATCCATTGTCTTGGGAGGTTTATGCTGTTTTAGATATGATTTCAGCGGTGCTGGGATGCAGTTATACCAGCTGTTGTAGCTGATGATGAGGGTGGCCCTGCAACAGTCTCTGCTGCTACTGGCTACAGATTCCTGTTTTCTCCCTTCTATCAGTAGCGCTTCTCCAACCTTAGGGTGACCAAATTCAACTAGCTAATGTGGCAGAAATTATTTTCTTGCCTTCTCTGTTTTCTGTTGGACTGATGAGTTAAGCTAAGAAAGATAGTCAAACCTGTGCAAAGGAAGTAGGAGGTCTGTGTGGCTGGAAGCTGGGGAGATAGGCCATTCCTGTCTTTCATGGTACTAAGACATTAGATGAGATAAACTTAGCCAAAATCAGCACACTCTGGATCTTTAATTATCAGCTCTTGTCTGTAGCAGCATCTTACAAATATTTTAAAGTTCTGATGTTGTCTGAAAAACAGATTATTTCACCCAGTATGCCACAGCCAGTATACACACAGAGCTCAGCAATGTTGCATCAGTTTGGATGCTAAGGAGTCGCCCTCAAAGCTAGCACACCTCCCCAGAAATTCCCCATGTGCTATATACAATTACATATCACCAAAGTACCTGATTTGCTTTACAGCTTCTTAAATTAAAACAACAATATGTACAAATTTGATAGCACATGCTCTGAGAGGGGTGGTCTTGCACTAAGGGGCTTCTCAGCACAAGGGTGGGTTTCAGTATTATGATGATATATGAGTGAAAGTAAAGTTCACTTATTAGGAACATAAGTTGCAACAGTTTTACACCTCCATGGTTTGGTGATAAATGTTTCTTCTGATGACAATCTCTTGTTTCTTTAGGTTCTGATGTACTTGGTGTCTTCTTACAGCCTTTTGTTTTACTTGGATGGGACCTTCCAGCACAGGCTAGGCATCCTCAGTCTGTCAGCAGTTCTTTAAGTTCCCAGCAAGTTAAGCTTGCCCTGATGAGTGCAGTATATTTAACCCTAACTTAACATCACTGTAACCTCAGCATTTAGTCAAACAGTTTCACTTGGATAGCAATGTCAACATGAGCCATGCCACTGCTGAAATGTTTTAAACTGATTCTGTAGGTAACAATACACCTTAATTCCTTAATTAATCTTTAAATGTGAAATTACTAGCCTCTCTTGGGTGGGAGTTTGTCCTTGCTTGTTTAGCTGTTACAATTTCTTCAGAATGGAGTGTGAGCCAGTGCACTGTTGGGTAGGTGACTCATTGTGTTGATCATGTGCTGCTTACATAAAGACACTTTACCTCAGGGCCTTTCTAGACTCCAGTGGCTTTGTAATTTCCGTTTGACTTTTTTGTCCTTAACCATTTTTCTGCCTGGGCTTCTCCTGACGAAATCCAGCTGATCAGCAGATGTGGCATCATGTTTAGACTGTGTTTATAAACTGTACTTATACACTAGAGGTGCTAGCTCTCCAGTCAGCTTGTCCAAATGCTTTTCTTTTGGAGTCTTTGTTTTTCCTGCTCTTCACTTAAAAGGCTAAATGAGTAAATATCTTGCACTGCTGTTCACGTTTTCTTCCCTTTCCATAGAATAGTCTGATGTATTTTCTTCCTTTTCCCTCCTTTCCTCCTTGTAATCAAAATCTGAGATAAGAAATCCCAAATCTTAGATTGCTTCCTCTCAAACTCCTGTGTATTTAACTGCTATCCAAGTTTGTATTTTCTTTCCACTCAAATGTATCTGGATATCTCCTCCCACAAATACTGTGTTACACTGTCACTCAATTTCCTTTTCCATCTTTGCCTCTAAGTTCCTGCCCCGGCTCTTCTAGATCACTCTCTGGTGTTTTGGCTCCCATCTTTTCTGCTCCATCAAGGGAATCCTATTCTGTAGTCCTTTCAGATATCCTGAGCAACTTGTCTCGGTAGTTGTAGTGTATCTTAGCGCAAGGATCATTCTTTACTTAACCCTTCCTTCATCTACTCTTGTCCACTGTCAAAACTAAGGCACTGGGGCAGTTAAAACTTTATATGGAACTGGTATACTGATCCTGATGTTCTTCTGTTTTCTTTCCTGTGTGTAAAACCACTTCTGCTTTTTGTGCCTTCCATTCCCTTTAATTCTTGACTGGAATTATTGTGCAGATTGAAGAGCCTTTCATGTAGCCTTTTTTGCCCCATCAAAACACCCATCATAATTATCTCAAGACGTATTTTATTTTTTGTTTAATGACTCTATTGAGCTTCTATGTATTTTCTTCATGATTCTTTTTTTCCCCCCACACACATCTTAAATGTTGTTGGAAAAAGCCACAAAGCTAATTTTGCAGTTTTCAATGATGTTCTGAGAATCCTGTCTCCTAAGCTGGAGAGGGTAATGCAGTAACAATGTTCCAAATGCTGCATAATTTTACATGATTGTTAAAACTTCTTACTTCATTCTATATCTTTGTAACAGTTGGTGTCAGTTACAAAGGTTGCCTGCAATGACTGCCTTTTACTTGAAGCACTAAAAAAGTTATTAATCATGTCAGGCCAAGTAGAGCTTTCTGGGCCACTGTCATTATGGATTTAGAGCAGGTTTTTAAGTATTGAAGATCTGTGAGCTTTTGCCCTCTTAGATGTGACTCATTCATTTTGGTCTAAGAGTAATGCTTTGGCTGATGCCTTGTGCTTAGGTCAGTATTCTTCATGTGCAGTATGTCTGCAATTTCAAAAGCACATTATGGATTGGATGTAAATGTTTGAAACTGGACATGAGGAGAAACTATTGCAGTAGTGTGGTGCTTTTCTTTGCAGGCTGCTTTGCTTGTGGGCCCATTTATGCTTAGCTTTCTTTGTGGCTAAGCACATGAATGTTTTTTAGCATAATACTGACTTGTGTCACTATTTTTCCAACAGTGTGATACCTTGCAGAATGAAATCTGTGGATCACCTCTCATGTCTTTGGCATGCAGCCATCGGAATCATTCTTACCTCTTGCACAGTAGCATAGGGAAGGGATTGAAATAGTAAAGGGAAACAAAAGGAATGTAGTCAGGCAAACCTGGACAGGCTGGAGATTTTATGATCGTACTGGGTTTTGCCAGAGGGAGCAAACTAGCATTCCCCTCTGCCCAAAAAAGTCACAGGTTCTTCGTTACAAATTCTCAGAGCCTTAATGGCTCAACCAAAGCTGAAACAGAGTCAAATCATGTGAGGTTTTTAGGCAGATATAATGTACTTAAAATTTGAAAACGTTTTTCCTGTATATATGTTGAAAATTTCTTAGAATCTTAATGCATAATTTGCTCATGAATTAAATCTGTTTGATTTTTGTTAACTATTTGAGGCAACTGTTTTAATCACAGAATCATAGAGTGGTAGGGGTTGGAAGGGACCTCTGGATATAATCTAGCCCAACCTCTCAGCTAATACAGGCATGCCTAGATCAAGTTGCACAGGAACATGTCCAGGTGGGTTTTGATAGGCTCTGGAGAAGGAGACTCTACAACCTCTCTGGGTAGCTTTTTATAGTGCTCTGGCAGCCTCAAACTAAAGGAAGCTTTTCCTTACGTTTAAGTGACACCTCCTGTGTTCTAGGTGGTACACATTGCTCCTTGTCCTGTCACTGGGTGGCACTGAAAAGAGCCCAGCCTCATTCTCTTGACCTCCAGTTTTGTATCATCAGGCAACTTGCTGAGAGTGCATTCTGTCTAGGTCATTGGTGAAGATACTGGACCCAATTCTGACCCCTGTGGAACATCACTATCTCCAGCTAGTCCATTTGCTGTTGATGACAACCCTCTGTGCTCTGTCATTCAGCCAGTTCTCAATCCACCTCACTGTCCACTCGTCTAACCCACATTTCCTAAGCTTTACCTATGCAGATGTTACGAGATACAGTGCCTAAAGTCTTGCTGAAGTGAACGTCTACCGCTCTCCCCTCATCACACCATCACAGAAGGCTATCAAATTGGACAAGGGTGATTTCCTCTCTTTTGAATCCATGCTGGCTACTCACGATAATCTTCTTTTCTTCCACACACTTAAGAGATGACTTCCAGAATGATTTGTTCCAACAACCTTCTGGGGATGGAGGTGAGGCTGACTGGCCTGTAGTTTCCTGGGGCTTCCTTCTTGCCCTATTTGAAGACTGAAGTGATATTAGCTTTCTTCCAGTCCTTAAGTACCTCCCCTGTTCTCCATGACCTTCCAAAACCTTATCTAGCTCACTCGGCGCTTGTGGTTGCATGCCGTCAGGACCCATGGATTTGTGGCTGTCCAGCTTGTCTCTATCCCAGTCTGTCTTGACTAAAGGAGAGCCTTCCTTCACCCAGACTTTCTCTCTTACCTCCAGGGACTATGATTCCCTCACCTTCTCTGTAGCCTCTTTCACCAGGGCACCCACTTCACTCAGCAGTGGGCTCACATTTTGCCTGCTATTCCTTATCCTACTGATGTACTTGAAAAAGCCCTTTTTATTATCATTCACATCCCTTTCCAGATTTAATTCAAGAGGGCCTTAGCTTTCTCTTTCATCTGTTGTTAAATCCTGTAGTGATGTTGTCTGCATGGAGAATGAGACCCCAGGAGACTGTGGTCACATGTGCTCTTCTGGCTGCTACAGAGGGGTGAAACTACTGAGCTGCTCCTTACTGTCTATCCTGCTTTTGTGGTAGCTATGTTTTACCCTTCTTATGTGCTGCAACAGTTTCCAGACAAGGATCTGTGGAATAATCTATGTTAGAAAAATCCCATGTGTGCCTCAGTTCAGTTGAATCAGACTACCGGATATGAGCTGAAGAGGCCCTGGTTTGCCAGCAGATTCAGGAAAAAGAGCAACTTCTAGCAAGGAATAAATAAAGAACAGCTGGGCATTGGAGCCTTTCTCTTGGGTTAGGGGCAGGGAATATAATAATTTTTTAAAATGCATCTATCTGTCTTTATCTGGATCTATATTTATATGTCATGTTGCCTACAATCTTCCCTTCATAACTTGAGTGTATAAATTTTACATGCCACATGTGGCTGACAGGCTGTTTGGCAAAAGAAGATGGAAGAGGTTAAGAAAGGAATGCAAGGAAAGGAAAAGAAGTCTTGATGGAATTGTCTTGGAAGCACTTGTGTTCAGACATTCTAGACCTGAATTTCCCTATTTTCAAAATTTATGGGATAATGCACCCTGCAGTGACCAACCATTCTGCTGTGATTGTGGGGAGCAGGTGCTACATGAGGAAGGGGATGAGGGCACCAAAGCTGCTTGGAAAATTTTTGCTTTAGGGAGAAGATAAAAAAAAATTTCTGCCTTGTCCCCTTCCCTTCCAGCCAGCAATCATACCCATTCTTCTAGCAAAACAAGGCCACCCTTTCCAAAGCATCTACCTAGTCACCTTTTCTGCTTTGCTTCAGCACTTTTTGCTGTCATGGAAGTTTTCTGTAACCTATTGTCACAGTCCAACACTGACATGTTTGTTGTTAAAGAGTGTGTGGAGGAGTTGTTTTGCCTTTTTTTTTTTTTTTAAAGACTACTGAGTGCATTAACACAGCACTTAGAGGATGGCCAAGGGATCAGGCTCAGCCAACATGGATTTAGGAAGGGCAGGTCCTGCCTGACCAACCTGATCTCCTTCTACGAGCAGGTGACCCGCCTGGTGGATGTGGGGAGGCCTGTGGATGTAGTTTACCTGGACTTCAGCAAGGCCTTTGACACCGTCCCCCATAGCAAACTGCTGGCCAAGCTGTCAGCCCATGGCTTGGACAGCAGCATTCTGAGCTGGGTTAGGAACTGGCTGGATGGCCGAACCCAGAGAGTGGTGGTGAATGGTGTCACATCCAGCTGGCGGCCAGTCAGTAGTGGAGTCCCCCAGGGATCAGTGCTGGGCCCCATCCTCTTTAACATCTTTATTGATGATCTGGATGAGGGCATTGAGTCTATCATCAGTAAATTTGCTGATGACACCAAGCTGGGGACAGGAGTTGATCTGCTAGAGGGTAGAGAGGCTTTGCAGAGAGACCTTGACAGGCTGGACAGATAGGCAGAGTCCAATGGCATGAGATTTAACACATCCAAGTGCCGGGTTCTGCACATTGGCCACAACAACCCCATGCAGTGCTACAGGCTGGGGTCAGAGTGGCTGGAGAGCAGCCAGGCAGAGAGGGACCTTGGGGTGCTGGTTGATGGTAGGATGAACATGAGCCTGCAGTGTGCCCAGGTGGCCAGGAGGGCCAATGGCATCCTGGCCTGCATTAAGAACAGTGTGGCCAGCAGGAGCAGGGAGGTCATTCTGCCCCTGTACACTGCACTGGTTAGGCCACACCTCGAGTACTGTGTCCAGTTCTGGGCTCCTCAGTTTAGGAAGGAGGTTGACTTGCTGGAACGAGTCCAGAGAAGGGCAACGAAGTTAGTGAGGGGCTTGGAACACAAGCTCTATGAGGAGAGACTGAGGGAGCTGGGGCTGCTTAGCCTGGAGAGGAGGAGACTCAGGGGTGACCTTATTGCTCTCTACAACTACCTGAAGGGGGGTTGTAAACAGGCAGAGGTTGGTCTCTTCTCCCAGGCAGCCAGCACCAGAACAAGAGGACACAGTCTCAGGCTGCGCCAGGGGAAGTTCAGGCTGGAGGTCAGGAGGAGGTTTTACACAGAGAGAGTGATTGCCCATTGGAATGGACTGCCCGGGGAGGTGCTGCAGTCGCCGTCACTGGAGGTGTTCAGGAGGAGACTTGACAGGGTGCTTGGTTACATGGGTTAGTTGATTAGGTGGTGTTGGGTGATAGGTTGGACGCGATGATCTTGAAGGTCTCTTCCAACCTGGTTTATTCTGTTCTATTTTACTAACAATGTCTGGACACAAGAGCTTAGGGGCATGGCCCTCTCCAAGTCTTCTTTAGAAGCACAAGAAAACTTTATATTGTAGCATGAAAGAGCTCATAGGGGGCTAGCATGTTTTTAGATGGTTTATTGCTCTTCATTTTGTGATGTTGCATCCAATAGGATAATAGAAATTTTTTTTCCTATCAGGATGAAGACTCTAGAAACATACTGGGACTACAAGGAAGCTGCATTGAATTACCAGGAAGCCTGGAAAGTGCTGCGTAGCCAAGCCCTGGTGGGTTGGATCAAGAACACCAAGGAATATCTGCAGTTCACATGAGAATACATGCAAAGGTGTAAATCCAGCAATGAACCCTGGTGCACAGCAGAGACACCTCTGCAGTTCAAGAGCTAGGAAAAGGTGTCCTCTAGTTCATGTGCTGTAGGGAGACAGAAGTGAAAAGGAAAGCAATTTAGGGAAATCTTTGTTTTGGTTGAGTTGGATCCCTTTTTTATTGAAACACAGAAAAAGATCATTGCAGACAAAGTTCAGAGCTGCATGAAACAATATGCCTCCAAAAGAAGGGAAGAAGTGACGTGCTGTCCTGTTCTCTGAGGATATGATCTATCAGCCACAGTCCATTGCAACAGAAGTAATGTCAACTGAAACTGAGGCTGTTCAATGGAAGGAAGGCTGGTATTGTAAAATTTTATTACAGTTTTCTTCTTTTACTCTTCATTCTGTTATAGTTGGTTTTGTGTTGCTGGGACAACCCTAACTCTTGGCTGTCCTCCACCAAAGCTTGGTAGAATTTTCCATGTCCTTTGGCCCCATTGCTTCTAACTGGAAATACTAGTTCTGTTAGAGTCTTCCATCTGGGAATCCTTCACATAATCGTCCATTTACTAAATAGAGTCAGAGCAGAAGAGTTCTGGGGAGAACCACTTATGAGGTCCTGTGCATCTCTCTTAATATCAGGACTTTGCCAGATAATCCCTTCATCTGCTTTGCTTCTGTGGGCAGAAAAGAAACCTTCTAAGTTACCTGGTCCAGACCTGTCAGTCCTGGGCAATTTCAGGCAAACATTTACCAGCTTTTCAGTGTTTCAGGCACTGTCCATCCCCCTACCTCTTCAGGGTTAATTAAAAGCAGGGGTGCTGTAGCCAGTTATGTCACTGTTTCCTGGCAAGTGTTCATTAATAGCTTGGCAGAGGTGGAGGTGCTTTGGGGGGTGCTGGCAGTCTTTGGCAGTCTTTGCTTTTATGCTTTTTTGCCAAATGACATCTGCATGGCAGAACAGTCAACATTTCAAGCTGGGGGAAGCAGCAGGTTATCCTCCTTAAACTTCTTGTTCCAATTTTTGCCTTCTGTGAGCTAGTCCAAGACTGCGGTGTGTGTGCTGCCAAGCACACTCCCTTTTTGTACCTTTTTTGTTGTAAACTACAGTTCATAAAATATTTGCACAAGGCAGGATGAATAAGTGGGTAATTCAGAATGTAATGACTTGAATGAGTAATGTCTTGATTTTCTGTTCATACTGAATCTTCTGTATCTTACTATAGGTTTGTATTTGAAAAATGGGCACAGCAGTTCTCCAAACAGCCTTTACAGTAACCTGCTGAGCTACATGTGGGACTAAGCAGTTTGTATCACATTAAAGTCTGAGAATTCATTGCCTCAAATCCTCTCACTTCACACTTGAGTTGACTTGTCAAATAAGAACAGTTCTCTCTCTTGTTGAAGAAATATCAAAGAACATGATTCTTGTGTGTGTAAGCCTGTCCTCTCAAATCCAGCACTAACATGCAGAAAGACCAGTTGTATTGGTGGGGGGAGAGTCATTGTATGTGTTTGTAGGGTACAGGGCATTATGCAGAATGGTGAATTGCATTAGTCATCAGTGCCTGAAAAACGGCCAGGTGCTATTGCAGATGGGTTACACAGTGAACTGCTGAGAGGAAATGGTAGCCAGTAATGGAGGAGATAGTATTCCAAAGGCAGAGTCCTGTGGTATACTTAGAAATAACTAGCAAATTTCCAGGCTCCTGAAATCTACCTTGTCTTTCCCTGAAATCTTGCAGGAACTATACCTTAACATACCTATTTTCCCTTTGTTAATTAATGAGGTCTGTAGTGAACCTGTTGACCAGACTGGAATGTTCCCATTTCCTATCCAGCTGCAATATTAAAATGGGTTACATAAGGCTAGTTGTTCTCTGGTCTTGGCATGAGACTAGTTCTCAGAGAAGCAGTTATATGGTGTAAATTCTTTTAACTCCTTCCTAAAATTTAAGCCTGGCTGTTAGAAATTGTTCTTTGTAAGATTTCACAGTGCATTTGTAAAATACTTTTGAGCTGTAGGCTGCTGCCTTCTGCTATTTGTCAAGTTTACAAGTGCTTTTAGAGGTGCTGAACACTGATATTAACCTCACTGTATGGATAGGTGAAGGATATATTTAAGCCTAGAGTGAGTCAATGAATATGCAAGGGTAGGGAAAGAGTAGCATTTAAAAGGCTGAGGGGCTAAGCCTGCAGGATCTTACACTCACTGGATGGACTGAAAGTATTTGCTGTATCTGTTTAATCCCAAGATGTCGGGAAATGCTGTGGGTAGTACCAAGAAATGGCTCTAAAAATCCTAAGGGAAAAATACAGAAAGAAGAGATAACACAATCTCTTGCTCTTAGAAGAAGTAGCAAACCAAACTTCCATAACTGTGAGCAGAGCTTTGGAAGAATTGCTCATGGAGGGTATCAGCTGGCGTTTTCCAAGCTTGCAGGTAGCACTGAAAAAGAGATAGGCAAGGCATAGGAAGGACAATGGAACACAGAGACTGTGCCACAGGGAAGTGGAGTTTTGTGTGTGTGAAGTAGGGGGAATGGAGTGCCCACAGTTTGTGGTTGATTAGGACAACCAAACAATTGGTAATGAGTGGCAGAACATGAGGCCATGATGCTCAATGCAGGTGTAAAATGCACTGCAGAGCCTATTTGTGTTGCTCAGACAGGTTCTTGACTTTCCCAAACTAGTATGGGGACCAGTGGTCCCTATTTACCAGAACAAAGCAACTGTAGTTCCTATATTGGGTGGGATGTCTTTAACAGCTTACCTATTGGAGAAATCCTTCTGTTTCCAGGTGCTGGAGTGAAGTTGGGAGCTGAATGTAGCTGAGGGCTCTAAGCAGTTCTCTCAAAGTGTGACCATGCCAAAAATCTGATAATGTCGTTGTTAAGAGGGTTTCAACAGTGGTTTTCAGGTGGATGCAAGGTAATTTTTGAGGAAAGATCATCTGAATTCATCTAGGACTAGCTTGCTGAGGGAGATGACATTTGAAGTTAGGCTGTGTAGAAGTTGCTGTAGGAATAGTGAGTTACTCCTTATTTTTCTGTTCAGTCTATAAATTTAGATGCCTTTCCAGTCCTGAAGGGTTAACAGAAAGTGAAGATCATACAGGCCCCAAATGCTTTTAATAACTGGACTGCTGACAATAGTACTATTGTATTACTTAGAGATGCATTTCACCTGTGCATTTCAAAAGGAAATCTCTTGATGTTTTATTGCCATCTTAAGTGCCTCTGCAGATGAAAAGTACATCAACTGCTGTAGAAGGTTTTTCCTTGTATTCTCTGGAATTACTTGTGTACCTGGGCTCCCAATAATTACAGAGGCATGAAAGGGAGTAGTGTGGTTTTTGGTTTTTTTTTCTTTTAGAGGCTGATGAAGGGTATTTCAAATGTCACCTTGATCATAACATTGGGCAAAAAACTTCATCTTCCCTTGGTTTGTTCAGATATATTTCCATGTTAGCATGTGGTTATTAGCTTTATCTAGCAGTTTTAAGTTACCTTTCTCTCTTGGTAACAGCTAGGAAAAAATTACTACTTGATAGCCACAGACAATCTGTGAAGTTTCAGCTTAAAGAAAACACAACATTTTTCCAGTAATAAAGCATGACTGAAAAAAAAAAAATCACAGATGAAACCACATTCCTTTATTCTGAGTCAAAAATTCTGCTACGTGTAAATATTTACATAAATTCGTGGAAAGAGGCAGGGTGGAAGGAAGGAATTCAGGATGGAAGCCCTGACGGAATGTTTGCTACAGCAGTGCTCTATACGTTGCTGTGCTGTTCTGAATGAAAGGCTTACTGAAATCAGCAGCACATTTTTAGATGCAGTAAGCACATGCAGCACTGTTCCTGTTGACAAGCCTCCTCAATAGTGTCAGCGTTTCACAGGCTTCTCTCTCCTCAGTTTGGAGTCCTTCTGCCAGTACCTGTGAATGACTAGAGCCAATATAATTCTAGGCATACAATGACTTCATGGAGTATAATTTATTATGATTTAAGCTTAGAAAGTATCCATTTCAACTGTTCAGTTTAAAAAAGAAATATTCTGAACTGTGTAGCATGAAAACAAAGTCAAACTTCTATTAGGAATCTAAACTATAACTAGTATTTCCTTGATGGTTTATGAAAGTCACAGTGATGCTATTTTTCCAACCCAGTCTTATTTTTTAACACCAAAGTGTGAACTCCAGTACTGAGCAGCTAGGTCAGTTAGGTGGTTTCACTTCCCACCCCCCATCATTCAGAGCCACAAGTGTGCCTCTGCCTGTAGGCAGAGGTAGCTCTGTAACCATGGTAAGCCCATTTGGAGAGAAGTTGAGAGCCTCATAAATAACAGCTTTTGGTTTTGTGACAAAGCCTCTCACTGTGCTGTGTATGTGCTTTGGCAATAGTGCTCATAAACTGGAGGAACTGATCTTCAATTCTTTATCCTACATGCAGCCTTTCAAACTCTGCCTCAGCTGAGTAGACTCAGAGGACAGTTTGAATGGGAAGAGACTTTTAAAGGCCATGTAGTTCAACCTCCCCTGCAGTGACCAGGGACATCATCAACTAGAGCAGGTTGCTTGGAGCCCCAAACAACCTGACCTTGAGTGTTTCCAGGGATGGGGGCATCTACCACATCTCTAAGCAACCTGAGCCAGTGTTTCACCACTCTATGTGAAAAACAAACCAACCAACCAATAAGTCTGTCCTCATCTTTAAATCCCTATGAGAAGGTCTTCCTGGAGCCTCCTCTTCTCCAGCTTGGCCTCACAGCAGAGGCATTTCAGCCCTTGGATCATTTTTGCAGCCTCCTCCAGACCTGATCCAAGAAGTCCGTGTCTTTCCTGTGCTGAGGACTTCAGATCTGGGTGCATTACCTCAGGTAGGGTCTCACAAGACTGGAGGAAGAGAATCCCCTCCCTTAGGCTGCTGGCCACGCTTCTTTTAACGCAGCCCAGGATACACTTGGCTTTCTGGGCTGTGAGCACACATTATCAGTTTGTGTCCAATTTTTCATCCACCAGTAGACCCAAGTCCCCTGGAAGATGGCTCTCCATCTGTTGTTTCCCCAGCCTGTGCTGATACTGTGGGCTTCCCTGATCCAGGTGCAGGACCTTGTACTTGGCCTTGTTGAACCTCATGAGATTCACATGGGCCGCCTTCTTGAGCTTGTCTAGGTGCCTCTCAAAGGCATCCTATCCCTCAGGTGTGTCAGTCACACCACTCAGCTGTTCTTTCACACACTTGGTTCTCTAATGTGCTTACAACATCTACAGAATGCTGACTTGTAAAGGATGTGCAGATTTATAGAAGTGCCAGGAACACACTACTGCTATTTTATTTTTTTTCAAAGAGCTGCTTGTGCAATTGTTTTAATTTGATTTTTCCTTAATTATTTTTCTCTGCAATAATTCACGTACAAATTATACCTTCCACTCCTCCAGCTTTCTGGTCTCCTGGGTGCCCTTTCCTTACATGCTATGGCTTTGTCACCTGGGCCCTGCTTTCCAAAGCCCACGGTGCTTCTCGCTTGACAGCCAGTGGCAGGCATTACTCTTCTGATGAGATCTAGTAGCTCTGAAACTCTTGGGTTTGGAACCTACAGATAGATCTTTGTTTCTTCCTTGTACCATCATTCAGATGCTAAAGGTTCAGAAGCTGTACAGTGTGTAGTAAGTAATATAAGCAGCTGTGTAGTCATAGAAATCATAGAACTGTTTCTGCTGGGAAGATCCTCTAAGATTGTAGAGTCCAACTGTAAACCTACGACCACCAGTCTCAAAGAGCCATGTACAGTTCTTGAACATCTCCAGGGATGGTGACTCAAACACCTCCCTGGGCAACCTGGCCCCACTCTTTCAGTAC
This sequence comes from Melanerpes formicivorus, assembly GCF_026170545.1. Lineage (NCBI taxonomy): Eukaryota > Metazoa > Chordata > Aves > Piciformes > Picidae > Melanerpes > Melanerpes formicivorus. The sequence continues at coordinate 8,157,805 of NW_027142372.1, read as the reverse complement.
AGAAATTTTTCTTAATATCCAACCTAAACCTCCCCTGGCACAATTTGAGGCCATTTCCTCTTGTTCTGTTGCCTGATACTAGGGAGAAGGGAACAACCCTCACCTCATTACAACCTCCTTTAAAGTAGTTATAGGGAGCAATGAGGTCTCCCCTCAGCCTCCTCTTCTCCATACTACACAATTCTAGTTCCCTCAGCTGCTCCTTGTAAGACCTGTTTGCCAGACCCTTGATCAGCTGCTTTGCCCTTTTCTGGACACACTCCAGCAACTCAATGTCCTTGTAGTGAGTGGTCCAGAACTGGACACAGGATTTGAGGTGTGGCCTCACTCCTGCCGAATGCAGAGGCACAGTCACTCCTCTGATCCTGCTGGTCACACTATTTTTCATACAGGCCAGAATACTGTTGGCCTTCTTGACCACCTGAGCACGCTGTTGGCTCATGTTCAGATGGCTGTCTACCAGCACCCGCAAGTACTTTTCTGCCAGGCAGCTTTTCAGCCACTCTGCCCCAAACCTGTAGTGCTGCATGGGGTTGTGACCCAAGTAGGATCTTACACTTAGCCTTGTTATAAACCTAAAACATAATGTAACCTTCTGGCCAAAATGAAGGAAAATAAATGACAGCACTGCCTTTTTGTGACAGGAATTTTTATTGTACTTGTTTGTTAATTGAGAAAGAAGAACATACTAGCTCAATTCAACACAACCAGCATCTTGCTCCTGCTTCAGGTAAGCTAGCAAGTCCAGTGCTCCCAATACTAATTTAATGTTTTTGTTTTCCTTAAACTAACACCTCAAAACAGAATAAATGCATATTCTTCTTTTCATTTTGTTTTTTATAGCAGCCCAACTACTTTGCTTTATTATTTAATCAGTGTCATTTAATCAGTGTCACCAAATGCATCCCTCAAAGGAGTGAGCCTCTGGGAATTCACAGCCATGAGAAAAAAAAAAAATAATGCACAAAACCAAAACCCCCCCTTTTTGGGGATAATTTAACAGTCTAATAAAACAAGACCTATCAATATATTAAGAAATAAATCCAGTTACAAACGCATGTATATAGAAGGAACTTCTGTGGATGTCAGAACAGAAAATGATCAGCTATTTACAAGATACACAGCAGGGATGGTATAGTAGCCAAGACCCACCATTCAGAAACCAAATGTGTTCTCTCCACTGTAGGCAACATACAAGAATCCATCCTCATCCTTTTCCTTCTCATAAAGTTGTCCCATAGTTAAGCTTGAGGGGGTGGAAAAAAAACACAAAAAAAAAGGAACAGTTTGCTTGTGTCATGACAGTTGCAAATGCTAACAGTTACAACCTACCATAAATGAGGATTCATAAAAGCTAGAACTTGTAAGTCACTGTGTAAATCTAAAATACCCAAATGAGGATCTGTGAAAAGCAGTTGGTTCCTGAGACAGGAAAATGATCCTGGGCTCTCTGCAGCACATCTACGGTTTTGTTACTTTGTCACTAATACATTTCTCGGAATCCTTCCTTGTTTAACAGGAAATTCAACACTGCACATATTTCAGGTTCTGAATCATCCATTATTGATGCTGTGACTAATGCCACAATCAATAGCCTGATACCACCTTCCTTCAACACAGTTGTGTTGTCTTGCTTCTTGTGCGAGCAACCGCATTTCTCCCTCCACCTGGTGTGGTTATCAGCGTTCAGCTGGCCTCCAGCCTATTGAACTTGAGCTTTTTGGACTGTTTCTTTGATGTCCAGGTTATTTTGGGGAGTAAAAAAGTTGTTTTCTGTATCGTTAAAAAGCAGTGACTTAAAATAAAATGCACTGGCAATAAATTGCAAGTTAGCCAGAAGGAATCACTTTTTCAGTGGGTAAGGTTTTGAACAATTGATTGAATTACATTTTTTGTCCACTGAATAGGGATGTGACCTTTCAGGGTCTAAGCAGTTGTGGTCTTTACAGCAGTGTTTGTATTTTGAAGACAAAAAGAAACCTGAGCAATTGCTTAGCCAATACAACTGCTCCAGCTGTCTACCTACAGAGGAAACAGGCAGTTGACATCAATTGGCACAGATGACATAGCCTCAGCTCACGTTTCTCTGACTTCCCAAGGCAGAAAACGGTAGTGAACTGAAAGATGTAGATTAAATGATACTGATAGGGGAAACGATCATGGCTACCCAAGAGAGGAGGTGGGAATTGCTGCAGGCAGTACTTGAAGTGGAAGGGATTAGGTTGTTGTTTATCTGTTAACGGCTTAACATTTTTGCATTCGTATTGAAGGTTCAAGACCCTGTTTTTCAAGCAGAGATGGGATATGTCATCATGAACTTGAGATGAGACAATGTGCCCCGTCTCTTTCCTACTCCTAGCAGTTCCACAGCACTGTTAAGAAAATTACATACAGGCATTCTTGCTACTTTTGGAAGAAAGCAAGCAGATAAGCAAAAAAGGATTATTCTCACAGGTCCTATTGTGTATCACAAGGTAAATAAAAATATTCTTAAGTGAGTCTGGAAAAGCTACCTGGAAGGACCATAACTGTTACACAGGTAAGAATTGATAAGAATGTTCTATCTAAACCATGTAACATCAAGACCTTTATTTCTTCAAGTATTGTTAAATAATCTTGTACAGACTCTCATCCAGAAAAGAGCTGTGGCAGCTGCTTCTGCTATACCTTATTCTGTATGTAGCAAACAACAATGAAATTTATTCCTATATCAAAGCAATGTGAAAACCATTTCTATAGGTTTTTTGCATTTATAGAAGCAAGTAAGCTATCTTAAAAAGAAGTAAGAGCAACTAGTCTGTAACATCATTGTTTCTTTGTGAGCTAACAGGTTAATGTCTCTTCAGAATAATTTATGGCATTCTTCTTTTGATTATTTAAAATGCAACTTTTTATTTGTACTGTTAATGTAGGGGTTTTTCTTGCACTGATGATGTAAATGTTCTTGCACTCACCCAAGGTTATCATAACTCCAGAACTCACTCTCTTGCCATGGAAATAAATAATAATATATTTTTCACTCACCTTTCCTTTCAAAGTAGCTCAAGAAATGTTTATCAAACTCATGAGAAAAAAAATAACATGGTGAGATTGAGATGTAACCAAACACCTCCTAAAATCACCAAACAAGCCTCAACAGGAGGAGCTCCTATCTCCTCTGATATGCACAGGCTTGCTGAAATGGTTCTGAATACCAAGTGAATAGCCTCTCTCACCTGGATTGTGGGACAGTCTTGTCTACAAAGAGGAATATTGCTTTCTCAGATGGCAGTTGAATCCTCTTCCTGATGATCCACATAAACTGGGCCACAGTGATGTCAGATGGAACTAAGTACTTCCTCTTGTCAATATCAACAATCTGAGATCCCGATACCTTCTCCACTATGACCTGTGAAGTGCAAATGTAAAGGTCAGGCTTTTCAGGATTGGTATGAACACACAACTTCAGTAATTTGCTTGCTGCTACAGGCTTGCAACAGTGAGCAGAGGAACAAAAAGGGTTTCTTGACCACAACCAAATGAGAGGTAGGATGGGCTCAGCATTCTAAAAACTTGATTTTAGAACTGCACTGAAACCTGCATTCACATATACAATGGCTCCAAACTTCCTGTGCCCAGGGTTGATAGTCATGGGGTAAAGTGATGCAATATGCCTAAAAGAAACCTGTGACAGAAAAGTATACACCTTTTAATGTTTTGTTGAAAGTGGAGTTTGGACCCTAAATTGAACAGGAGTCAGCAGTGTGCCCCGGCAGCAAAGACTGATGGTATCCTAGACTGCATTAGGCAAAGTATTCATAGCAGGTCCAGGAAGGTGATTCTTCTCCTGTACTGGCACTGGTGAGGCCACAGCTGGAGTGCTGTGTCCAGTCCTGGGCTCCTTAGTACAAGACGGATGTGGATGTCCTGGAGACAGACCAACAAAGGGCCTTGAAGATGTTTTGGGGATTGGAGAATCTCTCCTCTAAGGAAAGGCTGGGCGAGCTAGGACTGTTCAGCATAGAGAAGACAAGGCTCAGGGGCATCTTATCAATGTGCACAAATATCTGAAGGGAGGTGGCAAAGACCAGAGTTTGTTGGGGTTTTTGGGGGGGTTTGGATTTTTTTTAAGATTACCATAACACACTAGGCATTCCACCTTCACAATGCAGAAACTGAAAGTTAAGGCTGTTGCTGAACTGCTTCCAGTAAAACTTATAGATAACTTTAATCCTTAAATGCTTTTAACCCTTAAACCACTTGACTCCCACTTGCCACTTTAAAATTGCAGTGCTTAGCAAGCACGAATTTCTTTCTATTCCCATTGTATTCTTAAGAGACCTAGCCTAGGACAGAGGCAGACTGTGCATGTATTATCTTAATAGGTTTGAACCAATAAAACATCTCTAAATCCAGGTAGACAGATACAGCAGCTGAGAACTGGAGTCCCTTTGGCCTACATCACTCTGGATGTAGGCTATAACCTGAAAAGCAGGACACAAGTCTGAAAAACACTTCTATTAGTTTGCATCAAATACAATTTTATCATTTATTTCATAAAAGGTATGTGGCTCCACCTGAATCATCAAGCAAGACAGGCATCAGCAACTTGATACTTAATGCCTGCAACTGTCCACACCTTGCTGTCCATTCCTGATGTACCATCATGTAATTCTCTCTCAGAATTTCAATGTCTCCTTTTTCCCCTAGGGTTATGAAAGATATTCTTGAAATGGACAAGTGGCTAAGTGTGGAGATGTATTGTATGGAACATGCTACAGCCCACATATAAGGGAGTAGTTAGCCAGAGACTGGCAAAGATGAGGTCAGCTTGCTGGACTGCAATTGAAGATGCTGTGACTAGAGGCAACTTGGCAGCAGAGAAAGTGAGATTACAGGTTCTTGCCTGACTGTGCTAATGGATAAATTACTTACAGTTATTTATGAAATGGTCAGATGGACATGTCGTCAGATTGGTTGTAGGAGATTTTACTCACAAGCAGGTAAGTTGAGAATGTGGCTGTGTTGCAAACTGTTACATAAAGATGTGAAATGTGGTCATCTCACTAACTGATACGTGATAAAAGAAGCGTGAAGAAGAGAGGTCATTTACTATTTAGCAGGTAGGTATGAATGCAGATAGGAGGGGGTCATCACTTGCACTGGCCTCCTCAACCTGCAAGATTTGTATGGGGGAAAATCACCTTCTTTATAGAGCCAGGATGGAAGATTGTCAAGGTTTAAAGACTTTATGGTCTTTCCTGGAATCAGGCACAGAATGAAGCCTCAAGGCACTGACAATATTTGCTGGGATATAATTGCCATTAGAAGAAACTAGGGCATTGACAAACCACAACCATGCCTGGCAAGCGTTCAGAAAGTCTGGCACTCTTGTTTACTTGTCAATAGGCACTGGGACAGAGAAGGGAATGTTCGATTAGGGTGTTTGAGGCCACTTGAAAACACCTAAGGGCACAAAAGGGAAAATGCATGTACTTAGCAGGGTCTGACAAAAGAGAAGACAGGATGGAAACAGCTTATTCACGTCTGCCTCTAAGTAGTCTGATGAAGCTGTCTGGGTTACTCACCGGGACACGGTCAGGGTATTTGGCTCGGATTTTTGCCGACTCGACACATCGGTGCTCTGTGAACAAAACTCGTAATTAGTCGTTGTACAGTAATAGTATGGTCAGTGTCACAGGCAGAGAGGGCAGCGCTCTCGGGGCTGGGAGCCTGAGGGGATCGAGACCGGCTACCCCACCCCCCACCCCCGAGGGGGTCTCCGGTTGCTCAGGGAGGCTGTCCTCGAACATCGCGCCACCCTTCAGCGAGGGCCGCAGGCGGCTGTCCGCCCAGAGACAAGATGACCGGCTCGGGCAGCCGACCGGAGACCACAGAGCCGGGAGGCCCCGGGGCAGATGGCGACATAGCAGACGGAAGACAGCGGGGCCCTCGGCGGGCAGCCCTTGGCCTGGGCCCATCCTTACCCAGCGCATGGTCCTCCTTGAACATCCACTTCATGGTGCGGGCCGGCGGGATGCGGAGCCAGCGGCAGCGAGGCCCGTGTACGGGCGGGCGGGGACTCGTCCCGGGCGGCCGGGCCTGTAGCTGTCACGATCTCTGGAACAACAACAACAGCCACGGCTCGGCAGGCGGGACTTCCGTCTCGCCAGTTCCCTAGCAACCGCCCGAAACGCAGCGCTTCCGGCCACACGCATCGACGGGCGGGTCTGGAGCCCCCGGGCCTGCAGTCACCGGGCGGGTGCGAGGCGTGTCCGGAGCGCTCTAAGCCGCATCATGGGCTCCGCCGCGGCGGCAGATGGCCTCGTCTCCGTCCGGCCCCTGTTACCGGGCGCTTTCGCCCTTCATGGCAGGCGTCGATGCTGGAATGCAGCGGCACACGCTCATTGGCTGGCACGCCCGCTCCCCCTGGGCGCTCTAAATGGTGATAGGCAGAGCGCCCCGTCAGTCCCGCGTGCCGCCGTTGCCACGGTGAGGGCGCCGGGCGGGCGGCTCGCGATGGCTGCCGTGGAGCTGTTCTCGCATCCCGCGTTTCACACGCGCTACCGGGCTGGGCTCTGCTCCGCCGCGGCGCTGGCGCTGGTGCTCATCACGGTGCTCACCTATGTGCCGCCGCTACTGGTGGCCTACCGGAGCCACGGTGAGCGCCGCTCGACCCCATGCGCTGCAGCCCTGGCCGATGCGGCGCGGTCCTGAGGCCTCGCGCTGTCTCTGTCCACAGGTTTCTGGTTGAAGCAAAGCACATACCTGGAGCAGCCCACTGTGTGGTTCCGGTACGAGCTGCTTTTCGTGGCCACCACCGGGCCCGGCCCGGGCAACTTCTTGGCGTGGAGCACGTTTCCGGCGTTCAACAGACTCCAGGAGGACCGGCTACGAGTCCCATTCTTGTCGGTAAGCCTGCCCGGGGCGGGCCCAGCAGTGACGGCGAGAAGCTGGAGTGGAGAGTGGGAGCAGGGGATGAGTGCTCGCGGTGCCTGCTCGCAGGCAGCCTGTCGTGCAGTGCAGCCTTCAAGTAGCAGCAACTTAGAATCACAGAATCAATAAGGTTGGAAAAGGCCTCAAAGATCATCAAGTCCAACCTGTCATTCAAGACCTCATGACTACTAAACCACGGCTTCAAGTGCCTCATCCAATCCCTTTTTGAACACCTCCAGTGATGGTGACTCCACCACATCCCTGGGCAGGACATTCTAATGGCTAACAACTCTCTCTGTGAAGAACTTTCTCCTCACCTCCAGCCTAAACTTCTCCTGGTGCAGCTTGAGACTGTGTCCTCATGTTCTGGTGCTGGTTGCCTGGGAGAGGAGACCAAACCCCACCTGGCTACAACTTCCCTTCAGGTAGTTGTAGAGAGCAAAAAGGTCTCCCCTGAGCCTCCTCTTCTCCAGGCTAAGCAACCCCAGCTCCCTTAGCCTCTCCTCATAGGGCTTGTGCTCAAGGCCTCTCACCAACCTCATTACCTTTCTCTGGACACGTTCAAGAGTCTCAATGTCATCTCGTACCTCGGCAAAATTCACTTGGGACAGGTAATTTTTAACTGGCCCAGTTCTGTGTCCTTTCAGTGTTACAGAATCACAGAACCATTTAAGTTGGAACAGATCATCGAGTCCAACTGTCTGCCACTAAACCTTGTCCCTAAGTGACACTGCTGATTTGCATGAATGCATCAGTTCACTTTCCTCAAATTAGTTGTGCCCGTGGCCACTATGATTTACCATGATGTGAAATCTACAGGGATTGGTAGCTAGCTTCTGGGTTTGAAAGCAGACAGCGCTTTGCAAAGCATGTAGCCTCTCCCCCGCAGCCGTTGTGCCTTCTGGGCATTCAACAGTGGGAGTTATTTTCTGGCTTTATCTCTGAAGTACTGGGCATTTGTGGCACCTAAGTGTAGCAAGCCTTGACTCACAACCAGCAATTGGAGTAGAGAGGCTAATAAGAGACAGGCTGTAATGGCAAGAGGCAAAAGTCTGACCATCTGGCAGATGCTAAGGTTAGGCTTTGTACCATGCAGGGGAGATGGCTGGAATGGCACAGAGCAGAAGAGACATTTGAGTCTGGTGAGCTTTCCTTCCCTGGGGCAAATGTGAGACATTGTATACAGACAAAATTGCAGGCTTCTTGCTTGCCTCTAGTCTTGTGTTTATAAAGTGAAGCATTTTTTTATTACTTTTCCAGCTATGCAGTTTATTTGCTTTCTTAACATGTGCATGCAGCAGTTGTGGAGATCTCCCTTTTTTGTTTGCTTGTTGGTTTGTTTGTTTTTCTTTCTAACAGAAGTTCCTATGTGAAAAAAAATAACATATATTGTGATTGATTATTTTAGGCTAGAGAAGAAGACAAAAATCAAGATGGCAAAATGGATCAATTGCATTTTAAATTGGAACTTCCACTACAACCCACAGAACATGTAGTTGGTGTTCAGCTGATTCTACTCTTCTCCTACCAGCTTTATGTGAGCATTTTTAGTTTTATTGCGGTATAGAGACTCTGTCATATTCGAGTAGTAGTTATGCAAAGCATGAAAGAACCTTTGCACCAAGAGATTCTTATTAAACATGGCTATGAGTCTGAACTTTGTGCTGAGGTGTTATGTCAGTGATTAGTATCACAGAGAGTTTTGATAATCACAACATCTTTGTTAGACAGTAAATGTGAAGTGAAAATTTTCCTTCCGGTTGAGTGGTTAATGAGAGATAAGGAACTTCCTTGTTTGATCTTTATGGGAGAGCAGGAGTCCTTAGTTGGTTTTGACTGCTCTTGTAAAGTATGTCTCCAGTGAATATGTGTAGTGCTCTTGCTGCTTTTCACATTATAGCAAGTCCAATCTTCCTCATTAGCCACAAACTGTGGGACTTCACTGGATTTGTAAAATTAGTTAACTTTCAACTAAGGTAGTTTACTTTAAAATAAAAAAAGTGATTAACATTTCTTATTCAGTGTTCCCTTGTTTAGACTAATGTGACAATCTGAAACTTGGGAGTTAGGAAAAAAAACATCAAATCCATGCAGAAAATCTGTAGATACAAAGAGGTAGAAAAGTGTTGGTGTTTCCTCCTTCCAGCGTCCAGCTGAAGTCCCTTTTCTCCTGTTCATCATTTCAGAGAATGTCAACATTTGTGATGCAGAGCATGGCTTTTCTTCAGTTTTTTTCTCCTGTGCCGGGGTCTCAACTCTATGTGAATGGAGACCTGAAATTGAACCAGAGACAACTACTTAACCATTGTGGACTGGATACCAGATACAATGTGAGGAAACTTATTTTTCCCTCCTGACCAATTTCTTCCCCTCTTTATCTTCTTAGTACCAGAGGTAACACCCTATTTAATTGTACTCTTGCACAGAGTGTACCCTACAACTTTGGAACTGCTGTTGTCACGTTAGGCTGAAAGGTGGAAGAGATTTTTCTGGCCAGATATTCAGTCTGATATTTATGTCCATTCTTTCAAGGGCATGGTTACTTTGTGCAAGAAATTCATTGCAATTTCTTTCTCAAAGAGTGGACAAATAATGCCGGCATCTCTTTGTTGTAACAGGTGTCTGTTATCAATGGCACAAGTCCTTTTGCGAGTGACTACGATCTAACAAACATCATTGCAGCCTATCAGGATAGAAATGGTAAGCCTGAACATAGTGCTGCGGAGTGCCAGCAGCAGTAGTTAGCATATTGACAGCTGTTCTGCGAGGACTTGAGTTCTGCGTCAAGGCTGAATCTTAACCTCCCTTAACCTGGGTGTTTTCTTTCCCCATTTAGTGACAACAGTCTTTTCAGATCCCAGTCCTGTTTGGATGACTGGAAGAGCAACAGATACACCATTTACCATTAATGCCACTATTCGTTACCCAGTGGAAGTTATCTTATATCCTTTGAAAACTTCATTAACTGTGACATAATTGGGTTGTATCATTTGGGCCTTCCCATACAGACCACATGAAAGCTGGTTTTGTGTAGTCTTGTTGCTAAACTTTTCCTTTGTTAGCTAAGCAAATGCTATACTGAATACCTTTTTGCCTGGTCCTCCAGATGGATCTGCTTGCATAACCACTTTGTGCCCTTCTCTTCTGGAAATCTATGTTGCTTTTCAGCCTTACTAAGCTGGCCTTTTAGGACATTTCTTAGCCATTCACAGTGAATATCTGCAGTAAGTCATGCTTTGTTCTTGCAGTACTTACTGTCTCCGTCTGTCATGGATGCCATTATCAAAGCATGATACTGTATTCTGAGACCCAAAACAAATCACTAGAAATTGGTATGCAAGGTAAGCTGACCAAATAATAAGGCCTATAGTGAATGTGGCAAACCTCTTACATGCACAGACAGACATGAATTTTTGTCTTCTGCAAAATGTGCATTAGATTCATTAATCATTTTCTCAGGTAAGAGCAAGCCTGTGTTAAAAAGAATCTGTATGGAGCACACTCTTTATGAGGTTTTAACTGCCTAAGTATTAACAATACTTTATGGTGAGCCAGGTGCAAAGCAGGCACTTCCTATGGACTTGATTTAACTGTTTCTGCGTCAGACATTCTCTTGCAGCTTTTGTTAGGTACTATGATAAAAGGCTTTTAGGACTTTCTGGGCCTCAAAGGCTTTGCATTTGCCACAAAAAATAGTGTCCAATGAGTTTGTGCCTTTCTACCTCCTTAGTTCCTTTGGTTAGATTCAGAAACTTCTTCATTAACAGTCCTTGACTTTCTTTAAATATCAGCCAGGATTTTGGGAAATTATTAAATTTGCCTGGATCCAGTATGTCAGCATTCTCCTTATCTTTCTTTGGGCATTTGGTAGGATTAAAATGTTTGTGTTTCAGAATCAGGTGTTGACTACAATGCCAATATTGCCAGTGTCTCCTGTACTGTCCTACAAACAGCACCAGTCCTGAGGAGATGCCTGAGAACACTCTGAAGAAATGCAGTTCAAAACCCAGATAGCTGCTTTTGTTCTTTAAACACTTTTTACTTTGGGAGATCAGAACTTTGTATGTTCTGTTTGTGCTTCCTTTTTAAAAGTACGTGTCCATCTATTTTTCTTGGAGCACTGCTTTGGGACTGAGAATTCTAATATTTTTGATAGCTAAAGAAGAACCTGCTTGGTTTTGGTTGTTTTTTGTTGTTTGGTTTTGTTGTTTGTTTTTTTTTAACCAGAACATGCTTCCAAAACCAGTACAATGCAATGAGACTGGTTTTGCATGACCTGTGCTACAAATATACCACAGTAACAAACTGTTTTTACTGCCTGGTAAATTCATTCACTGCTGTTCTGCCAAGAGCTATTTGTATATGCATTTATGTGCATTAAGAAAGGAAAAAAATGCAAGAAATCTGAAAAAAAATTGTAGATGAGTTAGGGTCAGAGGCACGCTTCTGTAACTGTGGGTGTCCATGCTCAGCCATTTAGTGATTAAATTAGATGATTGGTAGATTCAAGGCTGTTGTTAGAAACTGGGGTGTGGGTGCATGGTTTGTAAAATCATTTACTATTGGCATTAGATTGTTAATTTGGAGTAGTAAAACTGAAAAGCCTGATTATTTCAAGAAAAATAACAAAAAACATGCCAGAGAATCTTCAGAGTGCCAAAGCAAGAGAGTAATTACTTTCTGGAATGGAATGGAATGGAATAGAATTAACCAGGTTGGAAAAGACCTTCGAGATCATCAAGTCCAACCTATCACCCAACACCACCTTAGCAACTAAACCATGGCACCAAGCATCCCATCCAATCTCTTCCTAAACACCTCCAGTGATGGTGACTCCACCACCTCCCTGGGCAGCACATTCCAATTGCCAATCGCTCTTTCTGTGAAGAACTTCTTATAGTTTCATAGTTTCATTCAGGGTTGGAAGGCACCACAAGGATCATCTAGTTCCAACCCCCCTGCCATGGGCAGGGACACCCCACACTAGATCAGGCTGGACAGAGCCTCATCCAGCCTGCTCTTAAACACCCCCAGGGACGGGGCCTCAACCACCTCCCTGGACAACCCATTCCAGGGTTTCACCACTCTCATGGTGAAGAACCTCCTCCTCACATCTAGCCTGAATCTCCCCACCTCTAGCTTCATTCCATTCCCCCTAGTCCTATCACTACCTGAGATCCGGAGAAGTCCCTCCCCAGCCTTCCTGTAGGCCCCCTTCAGATACTGGAAGGCCACAATGAGGTCACCTTGGAGCCTTCTCTTCTGCAGACTGAACAGCCCCAACTCCTTCAGTCTGTCCTCATAGGAGAGGTTCTTCCTAACATCCAGCCTAACCTGCCCCCCTGGTGCAGCTTGAGACTGTGTCCTCTTGTTCTGTTGCTGGTTGCCTGGGAGAAGAGACCAACCACTCCCACTTGCCTACAGCCTCCCTTCAGGTGGTTGTAGACAGCAATAATGATAACTTAGATAAAAATTAAATCAATTATAAATAACCAGGTAAGCACTGAAAGACACTGTCCACCTTCTTGATGGGGATGGTGGTGGCAGGGAAGATTATTTAATTTTATTTCCTCTTTCTGGGCTTCGCTTTTATGCCAGACAAGCTTAACAGGGAAAACCAATAGATTTTCCATTATGTTTCCATTTTTTCAGTTAAGATTTAATTCTAGCAAAGCAATGTTAGGGTAGGAGAGACTCTAAAACAATTTTGGGTGCTAGTTAACAAAGTCCTGTGTGTCTTTGGTTCTCTTGAACTCTTAAGAGACGGTGCAACTATGAAATGTGAAGGAGCAACGTGTACAGCATTATCCCTTCTTTCAGCCACTAGAGTTCAGCATCCTGGCAGTTTGGACACCTGCCTCTTCCTGTGTTTTACTCTTCCTTTTTGAACTTCCGTTTAAGCTTATTTTAAACTTTTTGGTTATGCAGCTTGAATTTCTCTCAACTTTTACATGTTGGATGGACTGCAGCAAAGGAAAACTAACATGGGGACCCATGTCTCAACATGTAGTAAATCATTGCCAGGAGCATTCGCTCAACTTGCATACATACGTGAACTTCCCCGTTTGATCTGCGGCAGCAAAGACTACTTGGTAATGTCACCAAAATAGGCAATAAAACTAATGCAGGGTTTGACATTAATGAGCAGGCGTTACTTTATTACAGAGTTGTGCATGTTTGGGTGCTAGAGGTACGCCCACAAATCTGGCATACCAGCCGACATTCACTGCAGATACTTGTACAATGGAATACAGTAGTGACACCTCACACCGACACCTAACCATCCATTGGTTAGTTTCCTGCTTGCTTCACATTAAGGGTCCAGCTTCTCTTAAATTCACTATGTGTGCTCACAAAGTGAGGAGTTTACTTTGAGCAGGGGTCTCTTTAGCAGTCTCTGATGGTCTTCTGGAGGGGAATCTTTCTTGAACTTTCTTTGAACTGTCGAATTCTTCCTTATATGGTCATAAGTTAGATCATGTCTTTGTCAGGTCCTGGCCCATATCAACCAGTTCTCGCCGGTCTTGAAGGACACCATCTATTAAGGGAGCATGTATGTTTAAGCTTTGGTGATAAGGATGCGAAGCCTGTTAGGGACCAGCAATAAGGAAGTGGTTAGATTGGTGAGATGGTGTGAAATTTTAACTGTAACCACTTTTTCAACAATACCTAACTTTGTTTCACAGTGCCTGGACTGAAAGCAACTGTCTACTGCTTTTCAGTGTTCCTAGGCACTACACAGGATGAATGCAGGAGCCTGTGAGCTTGCTGTACATCTCAAGCTGATGTACACATGTTCTGCTGTAGTCACAGCTTTTCTGCCTTGCACTGGTGTGACTGCATGTGTTAATTCAGGAAGTTCTTTGTGGTGAAGATCATATAGACCAAATATGCTAACCCTTTCAGACAAGTCAGTTCTCTGAATGAACTTGGTATGTTTGCGCAAGCATTAGGTGAGCATAAGAAAGGGACAGAAATCTCTGGAGAGACCACAAAACCCATTTTAAGGGTTTGAGCTGTGGTGCTGCCACAAAAATAGAATGTGTAAAAGGTCCTCTGAGCTGAATAGAAGCCTTTTGAAGGTAGCAACTAGAATGTGAAAGAGGCTAATTTTAGAAAACGATACTGGGAGACTCTGTTATCCCCATGTCACTTCTCTTGCCTAGTGCAGCCTTCCACATTAAGTTACAAGAAATGGCGCTGCTCACAGCAACTGTTCAGTGAGTGTATGTGAGCTAAGGAGTAGTTCAGGAAATACAGAGGAAAATATCCTTATGTTCTCTGAGAATGTTTAAGAGGAGGAAATAAAAAAAAAAAACCAGTTAATTGCTTGTAGCAATAAGCTGAAGTCAATGGAAAACATATCAGAGAGAATCCACTGCAGCTAGCAGTGGAAAGAGGAGTCTCTCAGAAGGTTCTCTGTAAGGACCTTTCCATTAACATGCTAAGTAACAGAAACAGGAAATTAAAATACTGCTGCAGTCTGCCACAGTGCTACTACATCTTGTGTGTACGCAGAGCAGTCTGAACGTCATTCTTCGAGGAAGAGCATGCCAGGATTAATCGTTTTCTGTAAGTGGCTCTGTAAGAGGAAGAAGTAGCTGTTTGACAGTTCTGTGCCTAAGTGTAAGTGGGCATGTGGACGTGCAAGAGTCACGCTTCAGGAGTTTTCTAAGCGGTGATACTAGGATGAAAGGTGCCACATCAATGCTTATTTCCTAACTGGCCAAACAGCCTGTTTATGGAGCCGGTCCTTTTGGTGCTCGCACTACACAGGCGAGGTGCGGGGCCCTGTGGGGCTGTGGCGTGCCCAGCGGGAGCAGGAGGCGGCCGGTTGTAGCTCGCGGGCTCCAGGCACTGAAGAGGCGGCGGAGGCGAGGCGGTTGGCGGTGAAAGATGCACAAGACGGCAACACTGCAACGGGATGACTCCGGTGGGGCTGCGGGCACCCAACGGGCCGGCAGCCGCCTACCCGCGGCGCAGCACCGAACCGTGGGCGGGTATTTGCAGGAGGTTCCATTTGCAGTCGGCGGGGGCGGCCCCACCGCGCCGGTCCCGCTCCATCGCCCGGCTGCAGTGATTCGCGGGGCGGGGCGGGCTGCAAGGCCGCCTCTGGCGGGGGATGCTCCGGGTGCGGGGCGGATCGGCACGTTTTCGAGCTCCTCCCGCTGCCCCGGCACCTCGGCCACGTCTGAAAGCGGCTCATTGTCTCTCTAGGCAGCTCGGATTCGCGGCGGTGCCGGGAGGCGGCGGGAAGGTCGGTGAGTTGGGGGAGGGTGTCCCACACCCCGTCGTGGATCGGCGCCCCGGTCGCGAGCCGGGCGATGACAGAATTTTCCTTTCCGGTGCCCAGCAGGGGTGTTAATGATCACCTACACTGCGTTTTCAGGGGATGCTTTTAAGGCACTCGCACACGGCCCGGCTCCAGAAGTAGCGGTCATAGCTGCTGCCGCGGTGTCGACGTCGCAGAGTCCCCAGTCGAGCAGTGCTTGTGGTGTAGTCAGTTCTTGACATAGGCAAAGTTGTTGAAAGGCAACTTAAGCATTTCTTTTTTCTTAATCCCCAAGAGAACATGGCTGATTCAGGTTGAGGTGTTTCAGTTTGCTGCGCTTAGATGGCGAAATCAGGTGCTTTAGTGAATATTTTCCGTCATTCCGGGAAAAAACCCTTTCTGTACTGTATCCTGCCTTTCTAGGTGTAAGTGACACTGGAACAAAGAATTTGTTGTTAGTTGCAGCGGTTGCATCACTGGGGTACACAGAGCACACCTCAGACCATTTGTCCTCAAAGTGTTGGAATTTGAGGACTCTCTTGCACAGGCAGGTGAAGCCTAAAGTAAACGAATAATGTTCAGTCACTGCAAGTGTCTCTTTGTCATTCCAGTTTTGCCGTTGTTAATAGTAAAAATTCCTAGTAGAAATTGCAACTGAGCAGACGTAATTTATTGAATAGCCGTGCTTCTAGTAGCTGAAAACACTTCAGCCTGTATTGCATGGAGAAACAGGTGGTTTAGGGGTGTGCTTCAACGCTGCCATTTGTTCAGGCTCAACATACCTGACTCCAAAAAACATAAAGAAAAAAAATCCCCAAAACGGTATTAAAAAAACCTAACCAACCCACACCCCAAAAAAAGATGTACTGAAACCTATGGTGTGACTACCTGTAAGCAACTCTTCCAAGCTCATTTTCCACTACACTGTAAATGAAAGTATATTTTTTTAATGCTAAATTAACACTATCAGCTGAAACGTTAATAAAGGGTCAGAATTCAAAATGTCTACTTCCAGTACATTTACTGTACTTCTATTATTTTTGTTTCAGTTCCACTGTGTGTTACAATACTAACTATTTATACCAATGGTCATCTGTTGGAAAGACCTTTAACTCTTTTTGAAGTACCAGTTGTGATAGAGGGCATTCTCCGAATGAACTTTTTACGTTCTCCTTCAAAGACCAATCTGCATATTGTTATTGGTACAGTAAGCTCTTGGCTTGGCAAGACGTGTCGTTTCTAGCTGTGGAAGAACACTGGAAAGTGATTAATTTATTTTTTTTCCCCAGGTGGGTGATTTATAGCAAGAATCGATAGTAAAATTGTACGTTTGTCTTGGACCAGCTTTGTCATGCTCCTGGATCGCACAGAAGCAGCCATTTTTGCGACAGCTGCATTGGTGCAATGTCTTATGGGCAAAGTCTGTGTTGACAAAACTTCTCCATAAGGTTTGGAAGATCTTAGGTGATCTTTGCTCTGGTTATCACACTGTAGGGTAACTGACTATCTTACTGTGGGACAGGAAGGCAAGTTGATCAGCCATACTTAGGGACCTAAGCTGTTTGCAATCAGAAGCTGTTTGTGTTAAGAGCCAGGTAGCTGACCTGCCAAAGAGTTGATGGAGACAATCTTATGAAGACAAGACAGCATTTCATGGGCTGCAACTAATGAAGCAAGGATAAAATAACATAAACACCCGACTTCAAAACAGATTTTGAGGGCCTGGGTGCCCAAGTGAAGACCTTTGCCTAATTAATTTAATAGTGGGGTTAACACTGCTCAGTATGCTAATGAGCCAAACTGAGTACACACTAAACATAGTTGATTATGTTACTCAACTTTCCTGCCAAACCATGTTAAACATCACCTAGAAGGCAGGGTCAGACAGGACTGAGGTATAAAGCCCGTAAGAGGAACATATCCCAAGTGTGGGGCCACTAGCACCAGCAGCCACAGCATCTGGAAAGGAAAGATAAAGACAAGCATGGTTGATGGGTTGTGTTCCTTACCCTCCAAACAAGAGAGCCAGCACCATTCTTGGTAAAAATTGCACCTTCAATATATGGCTTACCTCTTGCTAGCTTTTTTGTTTTATATTAGAACTACTGCTCACACAGTATTGCGTTGGATACTATCAACCTGATTCATTAACCTGAGATTATCTCGCAGTTAGTGCCTTTATCACTGGCAATCCCAAACTTCTTCTATCTGTCTCTTTAATAAATTAAACCTTTTGAGTGTTTTAACTTTATGAACTTGTGTCAAAGCAAGTCCATATTGGGGCACTTGAAAGAGAAGCAAACCTAAATTTTGACAAATAGTTTCAGTAAGAGTCCTGGGCTCTGAGACAAGGAGATGTTGGGATCTTACCTGTAACACAACACACACCTGGCACAAACATTTTCGTATTAACTCTATAAAATGCACAATGACATATACAAATGCACAAAGACATCGCCAGTCCTTTCAGTCAGTACTGAGATGTTTTGGTGAATTATAAGTACACAAATGATAATTAGATTCAGTTCATGATTGCTCTGAAAGTCAGCATTTACTGTGACAAGCATACAGGACAAAATCATTTCTGGCCAGCAAAAGGCTGAACATATAACATGGCATTAGCTATTCATTTTTTTCAGTGGAACAGGTCATTCTGGGAAATCAGTTGTATTTTTACATTTTGTGGAAGTCAAAGTAATTTCTGTGTAATCTGTAAGGACTTTGATTTTCAAAGTGCTGCATGAACTGTTTTAAGTAATGTGTGCTGGAAATTTTCTCAGACACAAAATGTCCAGGGAAAGCTTTGACAAAGACACACTATTCAGTGGCTCGCAAGTCCTTTTAGGGGAGCAGGTACTTGTAATTCTTCTCTCAGTTATTTTGTTTTGTTCCAGACAGATTTTTCAGTTTCTTGCAACAGATCCAGACCTGCTTGTTCTGAGGGACTCTGAGATCCTAGCCTTTTGTCCCAAGCCTATGTTTCTTTACAGCTCTAATGTCAGGCACTCTGATTCTGTCTTTCTCCAGTCTTTCTACTATCACAGGTTGAAAAAAAAGAAAGAGCAGCATAATGGAAGGTTTTGTTGTTGTTGTTTTAGCTATGAAGTTATTTTTTGTTTCTTCAAGTTGCATTGTATACTGAAGGGGAGATTACTGTGCAGTCATGCTACTTTTGCTGCAAACATCTGATTATTCCAATGTTACCTGTCGCGTGTAACAAACAAAGAAAAGTCCCTGAAAGTAAGAGCTAAATCATCATCTACTGCACAGTTCTAGCATATTGGATCTGAAAGGTGCTGTTTAGAAAACAAGTTTTCTGGAATCAGTACTACTGCCCACTGTGGTTTTACCCTGCCTGGTAAACCTGGATAGCTTTGTGTAATGTATCTAGTTTCCTGGCAAGCAGTGGTGGATGTTAGTGGCCCTGCAGCTCAGCATTGTCAGAACCAGATTAAGTGATGAAAAAAAATCATCATTGATCTGTTGTCCACTTTGTGTAATTAATTTCCTTTGCACAGTATGTGAGAATATTTACTCTGGTGTAGATCCTGAGTTGATCTAGTCTAGGATCTTGTTTTCCTTAGTGCTTAGTGGGCCAGCCCAGTGACAGAGCTTGACTTAGGACTGTCAACTAAACCATGCACTCAGATGTTTTTCAGATCGTGTTTTGAACATTGGCATCAGCTTGTGAAGAGACAATTTTCCCTCAAGAATTTCTTAGAATTAGACTTTTGATTATTTCACTCTCTGCCAGAGCTCTTTCTAAAGAAATAATACCTCAAAAGAAGTAATACCACTGTCACTTAAAAAAAAATCAACCTGTTATTAAAATAATTTGTGTAGCAGTATTTGTTATGTTATAGACAAAAGCAGAACCAAGTATTGCAATACTTCACACATCTCAGCTGAGGGATGTGAAAGGTCTTGGGAGTGCTCTGTGCTGCAGCTTTACGTCCCCTTCAGTCTGTTTTTCAGCCTCTTGTTTTTCAGTCTCTCGTGGCTCCCTTGCCACTTGTGGTTAGTCTGATTTCATGAGTCAGTGGGGAGGTGCTTGCTAGATGGTTTGGTCAATGAGATGGCAGCTGAAGTGACAGTAATGCTAGGACATCTGGTCCCACTGCGCTTCTTCGTTTTCCTCCCAGATTTTAATCAGCAGGCCTGCTTTCGTCAGGTGGGTGCAACCATAAGGAAGCACTGCAGTGAGGCAAAGGAGGAAGAAAGGACGCAGGAACAAATCCCTTTTTATATCTCCTGAGGGAACCTTGGCGTAGGCAGGTTCACAGCCCCTGAGCTGTAGGTGGAGGAGGGCGCTGGCAAACAGAGAAGCAAGGCAGTGCAAAGCAGGTCCTGGACTAGCGTTTCACCTTTTAACGAATCTTCGGCATATTGCCTTTCTGTGCTGTAGTAAGCCAGCTTGCCTAACAGCACCCTCTGCTGAGTCCTGCAGTGGAATAAATAGAAGAGCAGTGGGAGCAGCCTGTATCCCAAGGTCCCGTCCTTCACGATTAGGGCAATGCTTTGTAATCTAATCAATAGATTTAGAAATATAATACACAGGTACACATATCTTCAGCAACTTCATGAGAAGGATATTCAAGGACTGCTTTCTGCCTCAGTTAACATCAAAAATCACAAAAGAGCTTGGTGGGTTATAAAGCAGCACAGTGGAGAGGTGTAAATGTAACCTGGGCTGAAAGCATCTTAACTGCAGAATGCAATTACAAATAGTAAAAGGTTATTTACATGCAAATAGAATTACAGGTGCCCAGTGTGAGAAATGCAGAAATAAAAGACAGTGCTCACAAAGAAAATCCAGTGACCTGGATGTGTATTTGGCCTCATGCACTGGAAACCGCCTGAGAGAATACTCTTGGAGATGCTACATTTTGGTTTGCAGTTACTCGTTTCTTTGTGGTGTCAGTGTGTATCCATAGTCCTCAGAAACATCCCAACTTTCCCCAAAGGGTAGAAGATATATCTTTAAACAGGTATTTACTTAGTGTTTTACTTTGATATTGTGCTGCTCTTGCAGTTTATATCATAATGAAGAGTAGGCAAATACTTTAGCTACAGTCATTGTACATGTTTCTTGTAGTTCTTATGGTGGACAGACTAGTTCAGACACAAATTATGGAATAATATTCAGTAGCTTTTTTTTTAATGGTACAGTGTTGTCTGCAACAGTACTTAGGTGAGAATCAGAGCAAGGAGAGGCAGGCAAGGCAGATGTAAATAGAAAAAATAATTTTGGCTTCTGGTTTTACATCTGCATGCTTTTATTCTTCACTCTCCCATCCCATGCCAATAAGTTATTAAGAACAGTTAGTGTTTGCATTTCTGCAGAGGAATCTTGGTTACAGTGGAGCAGTAGTTCTGTGTAGCTAGACTTCTTTTACAGTCACTATTTGGTCTCTAAAAGCTGGATTAGACTGTAAGGAGCCACAGAATCACAGAATGTTAGGGGCTGGAAGGGACCTCCCGAGGTCATTGAGTCCAGACCCCCTCCCAAAGAAGGATCACCTAGGGCAGGCTGAACAGGAATGTATCCAGGCAGGTTTTGATAGTCTCCAGAGAAGGAGATTCCACAGCCTCTCTGGGCAGCCTGTTCCAGTGCTCCATCACCCTCACCATGAAGTGTCTTCTTGTGTTGGGGTGGAACTTCCTGTGTTCTGGCTTGTACCTGGTCCTTGTCCTATCACTGGGCACCATTGAAAAGAGACTGGGATCTTCAACTTGACACCCACCTCTCAGATATTTAGAGATATTGACAAGATCCCCTCTTAGCCTTCTCTTCTCAAGACTACACAGCCCCAGGTCTCTCAGTCTTCATAGGAGAGATGTTCAAGTTCCACAATCATCCTCTGTTGGACTCTCTCCAGCAGATCCCTGTTTCTCTTGAACTGAGGAGCCTAAAACTGGCTACAGTATTCCAGGTGTGGTCTCATCAGGGAGAACCTCCCTAGACCTGCTGGACACACTTTTCTTAATGCAGTCTTACTGCAGAAAAATGGCTAATATTTTATAGATAAGAAAAGGGTTTGAAGTAGTTATGGCTTGCTGGCTTTCAGGCATATGGTCTATTTCAGGAAAACTCCTTGAACTAGCAAATGCAATTGCTCCCCCACCTTTGCTTAGAACTTTCATCTCTACTTGGTGAAGTATCAATGCAGGCTGCTGGATTGCTGATAATCCTCACAGCATTGAGAAGTTTGTAGATGCTTCTGTGGACATAATATGCAAACCCAGCGTTTGAATGAGGCACGTTTTATCTATGAAGAATGTCCATGATGAATTAAACCAAAGGGTTATCTGTCTGCTCTTGTTCTTTACAGCAGCAAGTGGTGGATTGCTAAGGAGAAAGTTAAGTCACAGGAAATGTGATTTCTCCCAGTATATCTCCGGGATGCAGGCAGATACCTTGGGCCATCTACAGTTTAGGGAATTGCCAAGCCACTGGCTGTGGCCTCATCTTTGCATTTAACAGTTCTTGAGGGGCTCTTCTTCCATTAATTACTTTCAATTCATGTAATCATTTGTTGAACACATATAATATACTCTTGCTGCCATAGCATTTTGTAGCAGAGTTTGACATTTTTGTGATGCAGTGTACAAAAAAGGTTTTGTCATGAGTGGTCATTTAATGAAATTCTGCCAATTTTCCTGTTTTGAGAAATCCTGAGAGTGATTTTGCAGTTGCTTTCACCAGCCTGGATGTGATTTGTCTGTCCAGGAAGACTCTCTTCTAGGCTGAGGAGTGATAGTCACCTCAGTATTCCTCAGTGTTCCTTTTACAGAAGTCACTGACTGTCCTTGTGCTTGGTCTTCACACTTGGCTGCATTCTGCTAAATTGTCTTGAAGAATTTTTTGTGGGCAAATTAGCATGCAAAATATGATGCTATCAAAAAAAGCCATTGATCCTATACAGAGTCAGTACTTGTTGGGACCTCAATCAGGTCTTGGAGCTGCACCAAGGGTCCAATGATTCTACAGCTGACATTTTGTGGTTTAGTGAAGTGCCAAGGTATCAGTTTATAGACCAGACTACACATGTTATTCTTCAGTTCCCTTGAAATACAGCTTATGTATGGATTGTGCTGCAAAACACAAAAGAAATCTTGCAGGATATTTGGTCTACAGACCAGCCTCTGCTCCACTGTTTCCAGTGCAGAAAAGAGAAGACTGGGCTGCTGTTTCTCTGCTTGTCTGCCTGCATATATTAGTAGCAATATCAGTGAATATACAGATACCTGGGGCATGCTTCTTTCGTGTCTTTGAACAGGGCTATTTATGGCTAGGCTATCCAGAGGCATTCCGTTACATTTGTTACTATCCTCTTGAAATGAAAATAATAACTGTTACTGTTTAGAGAGGCCACCTGAAGTATGGGCTGGGTGAGTGGGCAGTGAGGTGGATTGAAAACCAGCTAAACGTGTAACACTGATTAACCTGAAGACCTGTGAAACCTGATTCATTTGAGACTATGCTATTGTGAGCTGTTTCAGTGCTGCTGAGCTAGGTGAAGAAGAATGAGTGGGTAGCTTTCTTCCAGGCTATCAGACTGAAACAGCCTGGCAGAACATCTGATAAGCATTGGTACTACGCAAGAGAGAGTAAGGGGCCCATGGGTTTCAACATAGTGGGTGCTACTGCAGTCGTATGTCATGGATACTTGCACACAGCTGATGAGAATGTGGAACCACTAAAGAAAAGAGCCTTGCCTCAATGAGCAGCCACAAGCACTAAAAACTTGGTGATAACCATAGTTTTATGGTTGCTGTTGCTAAGCTACAGGAGCAAATTGCATGGTTAAGCAGGGAACAGAAAACTGTAAAAAGTAATTTTTAGCTGAGTGAGTTTAAACTAAAGTGGATGTAAAAATCATACAGAACTTTGTGTCCAAAGAAGAGGAACAAAGCTGATGAAAGGGTTTAAAGAATGAAGTCCTGTGAGGAGCAGCTGAGGGAACTGGATTTCAGCCTGGAGAAAAAGAGGCCCAGGGGAGACTTTCTCGCTCTCTACAACTCCCTGAAAGGAGGTTGGAGCCAGGTGGGGTTGGTGTCCTCCCAAGTAACAAGCAATAGGAACTGGTATCACGCTGTGCCAGGAGAGGTTGAGATTGGCTATTAGGAATTATTTTTTTTTGCTGTGAGGGTTGTCAAAACCTGGATCAGGCTGCCCAGGAGTCAACATCCTGGGAGGGATTTAAAAGGTGTGTAGATGTGGTGCTGAAGGACATGGATTACTGGTGAATTTTGAAGTGTTAACAGCTGGACTTGATCTTAAGGGTCTTTTCCTACCTAAGAAATTCTGTGATTCTGTGTCTTAAAAGTGAGAGATATTACTTTGCGTGGAAAAACTTCCACAGTCAAATTAGTACTTTACACGTTTGCCATACTGTCCTTACAAGATTCTGTATGAAACTGAAGGGAGATGCTTTTATCAAATCATTTTTCTTAGCTCATATTTCCCCAGTTTGTCTTTATTTACAAACAGAAGTTTAATGCCACAATTGTGTTCATTTAAGGTAAAAGACATTTCTCTATATTGTGAAGAGACATTTAGGCAGTGAAAGGAGCACAAACTGCTCATTTCACTTTCTTGCATATGAAACTCTTGAGATGATCTTCAAGCACAGGGATTTTTATTTTGCTAATACCATGTCTGTTAAGATATACTGACTGCTTACAAGTGGGCTCTGCAAAACTGAGAGCACAAAGGGTTAGGTGCAAAAGACTGCGTGTGGCTTGAACTTAAACTTCAAACAAAGGTCCACTTGGGGTCAAAATGCCTAAAACTTCCCAGAAGTTACAAGCAGGCTAATTGTAACTCACAAATTAGTAATTCCCATGTAATCTCAAGGTGTTCAGTCACAGGGTGTATCTGCTCCAGCCCAAAGACACACATCAGCTGCTTTTTCTTTTTAACGTCTGTGGCCAGATGTGGCTTCGGGTTGTGAGCTTTCACTCACCTCCTGCAGTCTGGAAAACAGATGGTTGTGCACAAGTGTCAGGTGATATAACATCATACCTACCATCACTGCAGGGTGCAGAGCTCATGTTTGGTAAGAAGGTAGCTTTTCTTTCAGTAGCCACAGTTCTACTACTTGTACTACTTTTAAGGGATAGAAGCCCTTGCAATTTTAGGCTCAAATGGAAATACAGGGAGTGATTTGGAATTTTTTTTATTCCTCAGCAGTGTTTACCAGAATTCAAGCTGAGCTGCATCAATCCAAGGTTTCCTTCAGTATCAAACATTTGATTCAAACTTATTTCTGCTGTGATCTTGCTGTCACACTGTACTTTCTTTCAGCTTCAGACACCTGTCACCTGCAGGTGATCATCTCGCAGTGTCTCTCATTGTGGAGGGAAATGGTGCCACATATGCACACACATATTTGAGGAAAGGTTTTAGTAATGCAAAAGTTTGTATCATGTTTTATCATTACTGTGCCACAAGAATAATGATTCACCAGCTTTTTTTCCCCTCTTTTTCAGCATTTGTCACTGCTTTTCCTCGGTGAGAATGGCAAGGATTCGGATTCCTAACACAGTCATTATACTTTTAGTTGCAGTTCAGACTGGATTCTTATTCTTCATGTATGCCCGGTACAGTAACTTAGTGCCTCAATCTGAGCAGAAACCATCTCAAGTCCACATCCTCATTCTCTCTTCCTGGCGCTCAGGATCTTCTTTTGTTGGTCAACTTTTCAGCCAGCACCCCAGTGTCTTCTACCTGATGGAGCCTGCATGGCACGTGTGGGTTACGATGTACAAGAACAGTGCCAAAGTCTTACACATGGCAGTGAGGGACCTAGTCAGGTCGGTCTTTCTGTGTGACATGTCTGTGTTTGATGCTTACATACCTTGGAAAAGGAACTTATCTGACCTTTTCCAGTGGGCAGTGAGTAGGGCTCTGTGTTCAGCTCCTGCTTGTGACTCCTTTCAACGTACTGACATATCCAGTGAAGCAGCATGCAAGACTCTTTGTGGACGGTACCCATTCAGCAAAGTGGAGGAAGCCTGTAAAACTTACAGCCATGTGGTCATCAAGGAGGTCCGATTCTTTGACTTGAAGGTCCTCTACCCGCTTCTCACTGATCCATCTCTGAATCTCAAAATCATTCACTTGGTCCGTGACCCCAGGGCAGTTGTCAAGTCACGGGAACAATCAGTCAAAGCATTAGCCCGTGACAATGGAATTGTTTTGAGTACCAATGGCACCAAAGTGGAAGACAGCAAATACAAAGTGATGCAAGAGATTTGTAGAAGTCATGTTCAGATTTATGAAACGGCTACGCTAAAACCACCCAACTTCCTGAAAGATCGCTATTTAATGATCCGTTTTGAGGATCTGGTCAGAGATCCACTAGCAGAAATCTCAGAAATGTATCAATTTGCAGATCTTAGTTTGACCCCCACGCTCAAAAGCTGGATCTATAACATCACACATGGAGAGGGACCGGGACAAAAAAAAGAAGCCTTCAAAATTACATCTCGAGATGCAGTTAGTGTTTCACAGGCCTGGAGAAACGTTCTTTCCTTCGAGAAAATTAAGAAAATTCAGGAAGTTTGCAAAGGTGCTATAAACATGCTTGGCTATCAGCTGGTGGATTCAGAAAAAGAACAAAAAGATATGTCATTGGATTTAGTGTTGCCTAGACGGCAATTCAGTTGGTCATCACTTAACCCAAAGGAATGAGACGTTATTTTAAAGAGATCTGGTGGAGAGAGGGGCAGCTGGTTGAGTATTTGTCTACTCTGCAGAAGCAATTTGAAAATCCTTGCCTGATGAGTTTGTCTTCCTGACTGATGAATGGAAGGAGAGGGTTTTTTTCTCTCTGAGTTTCTTACACTGCAAAAGCAAAAAAGCAATACAAGAAATGCCATGAGGTACTTGTCAGATAAATTTACAGCTGAGCTGTGCTGTTCTCAGCGTTGTTGGAAAATATAATGTAAGTACTTTCTATTAAAAGATAAACTGTCCAAAATGTCTTCGTTTGATAACACTTCACTCCTGGGTTTATGCTTTAAATATTTAAGAATCTCAGTTCTTAAGTTTTGTGTAAATGGAACAAAGTAGAACTAAATTATTTTGCTTTCTTCCAGAATTGCTCCACTTCCTTCCTTTGCTTTAGCATTGTTGTGCAGTTGTGTTATTTTTTTCAGACTTCTTGATATTTTACATTTTAACATAAAAGTTCTGCAAACTTCTGCAAAAGCAGGGCCAACTGTAGCGGTTCTGTTTTAAAGGGCAGAGGCAGGAACTTGTTTTGATTTCTGGGTGGTTTCTCTGGAGTGGCAAAGTTTGCTATCAGATACTTGAATGTGATGTTCACATGGAGTGCAAAAAGTGAAAGATGAAGAAACTGTGAATGAAATCACAATGGAAACAGCTTGTTAATGCCACCCCAAGCATGTGTTCTAGCACAGTGACACAGAATAGGTACGCTCTTGCTCCTGCAGCATGATTCTTACTATTATCCTCTCTTCAGCACTACAAGTTGTGGCCAGTGAAGATGACTGAGAAATTTAAAGTGCCTTGGAAATCTGTGTATTGATTATACTGCTCTCTGGAAGTGATCAATATTCAACTTCTACAGGACTGGATTCTTCTGGCTTGTCTGGATAACACAAACGTTTCTTGGCACTGTCCATGAATTGATGCTCACAGTGTGGCAGGTGGGTTCAGTGGAAGTACAGCTTAGTACATCCTATGTGTTGCTTCTTGCATATGGTCACCTTCGAGCGGTGGCTAAACCCAAGCAACTATAAAGTGTTTGTGACATGTCTTACAGTTCTGCTGCACTCACAAAGAAGAGAAAGTGTTTCTTCTATAAAACTGAGGGTTTGGAAATTTTCTTGTGCCCTTTTCTTTTTTTTAACTTTATTTGTAGACTCGAGGGTTTCTGACTTGGGCATTATGGTTTACTCGTTAATCTTGCTGGCTTCAGTATTTATCAGTTAGGATTTACAGTCTACACATTTAATGCTCAAGAAATAGGTGTTAAACTCTAAACTCAGCCATATGTTGTAAAGCTCCTGCAACCATCTGGGCTCTGACTTCGGCAGTTTTTCAGCTAGACTTCAGGGTTTAGAGTTTATTGTTAAACAATAAAGTAAATCAGGTCTAAATCCTGAGATGATAAACTTTGGATTGTTGATCTCACAGAGAAAGGTATTTACATTCCAGAAGGCATTGATAAAATTCCATTTAGAGAACTTAATGCCAGAAGGAAAAATAGGTTGGTATGGGTAGTACTGTGTCCTTCAGATGCTGAGAAATCTGATTCTCACAGAGCCAGAGTGATCTTCAATCAAGGCTTGTCATATCTTGCAGAACCCCTCTGTAGGGAGGGTCTACCAATGCCTTGGTCTTTAGAGGTCTTAGAGGATTTTCTTAAAATAATTCTCTTCATCATTTCTGTCATCAAACAAAAAGATGCTCACATGGGAACTTGCTGCTTTACTTTATGATAATGACATGCAGATGCTGTATTATCCATGCCAAATGGGAGCTGCTGACAGGCTCCTTTAATGCAGTTAGACAGCTAAGTTTATTTGGCTAGCAAGGGATATGTGCAGCACCACACAGGCTGGAAGTGAAGTTGGTTGTGCAGGCCTGCACCTTCTCAGGTTATGTGCATCACTAGCAACTTGATTGTACAAGTCTTATGTTTAGGACTACTACAGTAATGTTCCAACAACCTGGCCCTCAGCTCTGCCCTCTGATCTAAGGTCTCAGAATGACATGATGCACTGAGTGGACTGTTGAAGTGGCAGGTGATCTGAGAGCTGTGCAGGTTTATTGCAGAGTCCTTATTAAGGGGTAAGGCAGAGGAACAAGGGGGTGAAGTTAGGGTGTTTCTTTCAAATCCTGTTGCTGAATGAAAGAGTAGAGGCTTGTGGCTGCTCAGTGACCTGACAGATCAAGGGCTGAGGCAGAAGCTGACCCTTCCCCACCAGAGTGATGAATGCTGTTCCAGTAATGACCCTTACGGTGGTCTCACAGGGGTTGGGTGAGCACAGGCAGCCTGCGTGGTGGGCCTGTTCCCAGGTGTTAGGTGCATTAATGAATAACTGCTTTATTTTTTACACTTGTGGCTGGTCATAGGACCTGCAGTGCTTGAGGACAGGCACCCAAGGAAGGGAGGCCACTTATTGCTTTGGACGGAGAGTGAGATGGTCTGAAGGTCTCTTAAGACTACTTTTGGGTCAGTGAGGGGGTCCCAGAGACCACCAGTGCTGCTCACTGGGCTGCTGGGGATTTATGCATGCTCAGACCTGTTAGTGGCATTTGCCATTGTGTCCAGACCTGGCCTCCTGCCTCCAGGATTGCATGAGTTCTCCAGGCTTTGTCTGTGGCGCCCTGAGATGTACCCAGTGTGTCTGTGGCAGAGGGCGGGGGCTTTGTGGACGGTGCTGGGAGACAGGGATTCTGCGGGTCACTGGGCCGCTTGCTTTGGGCTGACAGCGCCTCCCGGAGCCCTCATGTTGCCAGCCTGGGGCTAGGCAGAGCCGAGCGGTGCATTCGCATTCGCGGTCGCACAGGGCGTTGCACTGCTCTTTGCTGCCGTCACGCGTCCAGAACTCGGTAATGCAGCCAGCTGGGGATCTGCCATGCGCTGTGCTGTCCCCGTGCTGCACGCTGCTGTCCAGCGGTAACGGCAGTGCGAGGATGATGCCCCTCGGTAAGAAAATACTGCGGCCGTACCAAATGCGTGGCGCTGCCGGGCGCCAGGTGCGAAAACCGCGGAACTGCAGCGCCAAGGCCACCGCTGAGTTAACTGAGGCCTTTCGGCGGGTGTGGGGATGTCTCCTGCTAGCTGCTGCAGATTCCGGGCCCGCTAGAGTCGCCAGGTCAGGGCCGGTCCAGGGTGTTACCCGGGAGCTAATGGGAGGGGAGAGGAGAAGGAGGCAGGCAACCCCTCAGGGCGCTGCTGCCGAACCCCTCCCCACCTCGCCGGCGGTCCCCTTGAGTCTCTCCCCAGCTCCACTCACCCCGTGCAGCTTCCCCAAGATCCAGTAGCTCCTCTGAAGCCTGTCCCGTAGCCCCTGGGCACTCCCAAACCCTGTCCTGATGTGGCAAGCTAGCCCCTGATGTGTCTCCTGCAGAAGGAGCTGGCTCCAGTCAGGGCAAGCTAAAGTAACAATGATGTTGTTTCTTCTTTCCGTCTTCCAAAAGCTATGCTGAGGATTAGATTGTCCGTTCTTCTTATGGGGATGCTGCTGACTGCACCCATAGGTCATCTTCGCCTGGCCTCACTCTCCCTGCATGAGGAAAAAATGGAAAAGAATGAATTAAAATAAGCAAAGTGATTAATCAGCTCAAGGACCATCTGTGTACATCAAGTGTGGGCACTAATGTCAGATAAGGAAGTGTTTGTTTAAGGAACATCCTTAATTTTTTCCTGAAAGCTGGCAGAGTTGGATAAACATTTCAGTGTCCTGAGGTGACTCAATACCATAGGAGGATAAGGTGAGGAAGGCGATGCCACTCGTCAGATGACCACCACAGACCATGTGCAAGCAAATAAGTATTTTGCCAGTGCAACCAAATGAAAATATGCCTGCATTAAAATATATTTGCACAACCTTATGAATGTGTAATAGGTAGAAAGAATAATGGTGTTAGATTAGCATTACTATGTAAAACTCACGTGTAAATAACCATTGAGAATTCTCAGTGATGTGCAGGCTTTGTGGAAATATCTCCTAGTATCTGCCACTGAATCAGCTGAGTGTCCTCTTTAAACAGCTCTTTGGTTCCAGAGTCATTTATTTCAGGCAATAGTAATGTCATTTAGGGGGGTTGATGATGCAGCAGAGGAGCAGGTTAGTAGGGGATGGGAGCATTCCTCCCAAAAAGGTACTTGCAGACCTAAATGACTGAAAATTTTGGGGAGGGATTAAAAAATATTTAACACAGTAAGTATGGGTATGAGATGTTGAAATAGAGAAAATAAAGTATAATTTTTATATAGATTTTGAAAAATCATATTCATGTATATATTAAAAAGGATTTAAAATTAAAATCTCCTGTATCTACTGTGTTGGGCAAAGGATCGCAGACGTAAGAAACTGTTCCCATGGAGTCGGCACACGGACATCGGGGCCAACTTGTTGCTACGGGGTTCGCACAAGCGTAGCAGACCCGCGCGTTGCTTTGGGTCGGCGCTTGCGCGTTGGGGCCAAGCGTCACTATGGCAGCGGAGCCACGCGTTGCTATGGAGTCGGCATCAGGGCCGTTGTGCCCTGTGCTGTCGCGCTCGCTGCTGCCACCAGGTGTGTACAGTTAGGTAATGCAGCTGCTGAGTTCCGCAGCTGCTAGACGCTCATAAAGGCAGTCGGTGCTACGCTGCCCTACTGCCGCCGCGCTCTTTGGTGCCTCTAGGTAAGGAAGACGCTGCGGCCGTCCCGTATGCGCGGTACTTTGTATTCTTTCATGATGCATTTTTCAGCTCTAAAAGGTGCTCAGTAGCAGTTTGTTTGAAAGTGATAGTGCACTATGTGTACGTTAGTAATTAAGCAGAGTGACAAGAAAAGTTATCAGTACTCCTTGAGATATGTAGAAATCTCAAGGATATTAATTTTGATAAGCTCTATGGGACTTAAACACTAGAGGACCCAAGAAATGTTTTTGTTTGTGTGTTTGTTTTTTCCCCCCCACAAGGTTTTATCACTACAAAGGCTTATCTTTTCAGTTATGCTTACATTCACCTTGCAATCATCCTTAAAATGACATTGTTAAAGTGGTACCAGAAGAACGGCAATGCATGAACAAACTATCTCCTTCCTCAAGCAATCATAAATGAAATAAATACCTAGAGTTATGACACTGCAAACTCTGTTTAGACTGAAAGTTATTGGAATTCCTTGCTCATTGCAATTCTTGAGTAGTCACCTCTGATCTGTGTGTAAAATTGTATTAAAAAGTAAAGCTGTAAACATTCCTATTATAATTTTTGAAAAATTAGCAAACATGGCAATGCCTTCAAAATAAGCATTGCAAGATTTTCCCACCTTACAGAAACTGAAATAAGACACTTTAGGAAGCACAGTGCAATTGAATACATATATTTATTTCCTACTTTAGAGTTGCCATCATTCAATGACAGGAGTGCCAATAGTTAGTTTAACCTGCCTGAAGACATTAATGTGATTTTTTTTCTGCCTTATGAGTGTCTACAGTATATGGTTTTAACTTATTTGTTTGCTTGCTTGTTTGTTTGTTTTGGTGGGTTGGTTTTTACTTTATCAAGAATCGGAGCATGAATGCCTTAGTTTTTTTTGGCTAAAATCTTATACCTCAGATTGCTCATTCTCTTTCTGGGTGATGTGTTTGTGCCCATATAAAAGCAGCTGTGTTTAATGAGCTAGAGCACAGCAAAGCCAGTAAAACGTGAACTCTGCATTATCAACATATATATGAAGCGGAGGGTGGACTACTGATTGAAAGATCTTCCTATTTTTCTTTTGGAGTTGTAATATATCATCCCATTCTTCTATAATAGTATTTACTGTGTTGTTAAGCTACAGGATGAGGCACTTAGTCACTTATTTGTTGATTAATGACAAATGTTGACTATATTGTCTCACTGTCCCTTCTTAACATTCCTACCATATTTCAGATTCAAGCTAGGAATTAATTTGAACGAAGCAACTGTATTAACAGCCTAGGACCATTATATTCAACCTAGCTGAGCAGGTAAAGTACATCAGATAAGAGGAGGTCAGGATCACGCTTCTTCCTTAGCTGTATTTGCAACTGAACATTGCTTGTTCTGAAACCTGTGCTACCCAGTAAATCTCTGACCTGTGAATAATAGGGAATAGACAATTCATAAATATTTAATGAAGTTAAAATAAAACTATTGTTGTTGCCAGTAGTGTTGCTTTATGTAATAAAATTAGATACTCTCACTTTTCTATAGGTGTTAATTTAGGAGTTTTAAAACTCTTGATAAATTTACATATGGTAGTATATCCTTGTGGCCCACCAAAATTAAGTTTTAATTTTAGCAGTGCCCTCCCCGCCTCTTCCCCCACCCCAACATGCCAAGCAAACTCTTCCACATCCTTTGAATTTTGACAAATTTTGAAGTGTGGCTTTATGAAAAGATACTCCCATGTAAAAATCAAATTTGCCTCTCAGTTCTCTCCTTTGTGTTGAGTATCTGCTTTCTTTAGTAACAGAGATCAACTTTACTTTTTACTAGGTTTTGGAAATGACACTGGGATAAGAAGTGCACTAGATTTAGTTTGTTTATTTGTTTTATAACTAAGATAAGTATTTACTGCATTCCAACTATTAGATTCTGCTGTAGCTTATGGGAAGAATCTATTTTACATGGTATGGAACAATGCTGGTTTAAATTATATATTTAATTAATAGTCTGTGGACTAAACAGTTGGGTTAACCCACTTTAACTCACTATTACCCTTTAAAGCTGCTGCTTCATAAGAGGAGATGAAAAGAATGACAGAAGAGTAAATGGAGGTAAGACTGCAAGAAAGCTACAGAGGAGGTCATCAAACGAGCAGAGGTGGGAAAAGAAAGGTGAGATTAGGGTAAAAAGCACTTTTACTTTTGTCATATACTATTGCTTAGGTCAAGATATGGTGAGAAGATCCTAGGTGACCTCTGCAGCATTTTAGATATTCCACACACATGTGAATCAGTAGCTGTTGTAAAAAAGGGCTGTGGAAGTGGGGCATAATCTAGTACTAAAACTTCATTGTAAGGAAAGCAGATGATCTGCTGCCTGAGCAGTCTTTTACCTAGAATTATATATAAGAGAATTCAATCAGAGGTAGAGTGATTGCTTTCAGCTTGTCACACCACACCTTCACATAATGTGAAGGAGGATGACGAATCCTTCATGGAGGCATCATTCCTTACTGATTCCTTGGGCTGTAGAAACAAGAATATTTTCTCAGTATTCCCCTTTAATAGGTTTTCTATATGCCCTGATTGCAGCCATAAGCTTTGGTATTTAACTTTCCAGTGATAGCATGCTTGAGTATTTTTAACACGTAGGAGCTTGAAGTGGAAGTCAGCCAAATATTAGGTTATGTTTGTATCACTCAAGATTCTTAATTTTCAAAGACAAAGATGAGCTAATTACTGGTGGTTTCTGCCTTTGTAGGTAGTGTATTATTCTGTATTACTCACTAAACAAGAATATTTCTCATAATAAATGTCAATCTGACTGACACATGCTAATTCTGATATACAGTGTAAGACATCTCAAACAAGTGCAGACACCAGTGTTTGGTGTTGTCATGTTGCTCATAGTTATTTAAACATTAGCTCCAATGGGTACTCTGTGTAAACCTGTTTTAAGCAGGCTTTTGTTAAATGTGCTGATGTATGATATTAAAAAATTTGGTTCCTATCACTTAGGAGCAAACTCCTCTCAAATCTAGCAAATCTCTGTAGAAGAGTGTTACACTGGATTTAGGTCAGTCCATCTGTGGCTCTCAGAGCTACTGACCTTGGCAGATGTGGGCTCCCTGATTTTGTAGCAGTTGTCTGCTTGAGACCCTGGAGACCTTAACACCCTGAGCCATAGGGCTGTAGTCTGTATGATGTGTTTCCCAGAGATGCAAAATCTGGAAGATCAGGTTTCTCAACAGCTCTTCAGGCAGGATTGCTGAAAAGCTGTCCAGAAACCTGCCTGGCTTCTGCTGCAACCTGGCCAGAATTGAATCAGATAAGTTTTCTTTGCCAACCTGCAAACCCTGACAGTGTAAATTCTGTTCTTCTGATTAGTTTTGCTGAGACAAAATTAGTTTGAGATTCTGAAACACAGAGAAATGTGTTGACCAAAAGCATTGAAGTTTTTGAGAATTATGCTTATAAATAGGAAACACAAGCATGAATTAATTTATAGTTTCTGTGTACTGCTTGTATATAGATAATTGAAAAATACTCCAAGAAAGGCTTATGAAGGTTTGGTGCCAGGCATATGCATTCATTGTGGTTTATACTTTCAATGCAAAACCAGCAGTCTGCTTCTCGCCTAAACATTTTAAGTAAATTACAGGGATAAAGCATAGTTTTGAGGAAGATGGATGTTTAGTGAGTAGTATAAAGTAATTTACAAAATTAATTATAAAAAAAAAAGGGGAAATGACTCATTTTGTGTCAGTCAAGAAAGTAAAAATTCTGATGAACAGAAAAATGTTATCATGTGAAAACTCAGGGTTATTTAAGAAAAGCTTTCCTGTAAAGATTTTCAGGCTGTTTGCTGAGATTATTACACAGAATCATGGAATGTCAGGGACTGGAAGGGTCCTTGAAAGATCATCTAGTCCAACCCCCCTGCCAGAGCAGGATGACCTATACCAGATCACACTGGAACACGTCCAGTAATTAATTTGATAAGTAGAAAGGCCCCAGCCAGGGAAGACAGAATATGCCATTAAATGTTGCTTGGTGAGAATTTATTGCTACTGTATTATCTGATTTCAGCAACACCTCAGATTTCACTTTTCTTACATGTATTGAATTTGATTGTAAGTTATATAGGAGATGTTTCTGACTGCATAAGTGCACCCATTTACATGGGCTGTTGTAATCAAGACATTTATTCTAGCCTTCTTGAACTTGTATATACCACACTATGCTTAACAGCAGGAAGGGTCTTTGAGCTGTTTGAAAATAAACTGAAAGTGCATTTTTACAAGATTCTGAAAGATATTGAAAATAACACCAGTTTTTCTGTTTTGGAGGAAGCATTCTGCTCTTAGCATGACAGAAGGTGTTTCTTGTACTCATTTGACCGTTAGC
Source organism: Melanerpes formicivorus (assembly GCF_026170545.1). Lineage (NCBI taxonomy): Eukaryota > Metazoa > Chordata > Aves > Piciformes > Picidae > Melanerpes > Melanerpes formicivorus. The sequence continues at coordinate 8,122,826 of NW_027142372.1, read as the reverse complement.
TTCCAAGAAAAAAAATTGTGAAGTGTGATGAGAAAGCTGCAAGAGCTAGGAAGGATTAGTCCACAGCAGCTGTACTCCTGAATAATTTAGGTTTAGTTTGCAAAGTTATATGGGAAAGGATTATCACTTATACTTGCACTTGAGAAAATGGAGCTGTAAGAGTTGTTACAAAAAGTGGCAATGTGCAAACCATCTGAAATAGCACAGGGACTGTCGTTTGGGGCTAGATCCTGCAGATCTGTGTGCCAAGACACTTGTAGAATCATGAGTGGGAAGTAAACAGTGTAGAAAGAGCTTCCTTTGTCTAGACAGGCGGGAGGGCAGAACTCTTCTGTAAAGTTTCAACTAGTGCTTGGGGTAATGTCTGTCAGATGTACCAGGGGGACACATGTGTCAGTTGGCTCCAGAGGGATATATTAATTCTGTTATTTATAGTAAATGATCCTAGGGGACTTCCATCCCCTTTCTCCCTCTTGAAAGTGAGCTATTGAGTATGTGGCTGTTGAGAGCTTCAGGCACAGCTGGCTTTTGATCAAAAGCAAAGCAAATTTTGCCCCTTTTGCCTGAGCTATCTTGCCCTACAGCTACAAGATATATGTAAACCAGGAAGCAACCCTTCTCTCCTGCCTCAGCACTTGCAGTGCAGGTCCATAAGGCTAAAGGCAAGCTTTTCCTCAGAATGTTTCCTCTTCATCTTAAAGGAAATCTAACTTGTAAAATGCAAATTCTGCATCGACTACTTGACATAGCATTTCTTTTAAAAATTGCATCAATACTATAAATGACTAAGTTACAAAGACTGTAATGCAGTAATTTTCAAACTTTAATGATGATGCTTAGTTTTACTGGTTAGTTTTACTCACTTATACAAAAATCAGTGTCATTTAACAAATGTTGGATTCTATTTCTCTCTCTTTATTACCAGAAATGGTTTCTAGTTAAACTACATTTTGCCTAAAAGATTTCTTTCGCCTTTACAAATCTGGGGGTATTAGGGAGCTGATGAATCATGACTGGAGATGTAACTTTAGGCCATTGACTCTGCTCAAGTACGACCCGAGGGTAAAAGCGGGATTTTACAATAAGAACCTGTCTGGAAATCAGCACGAAAGTACTTTCAGCAGACAGTCAAGTATCGGGAAAGCCTGTTTGACACGCGCAGCAGACTGTGGGACATCACCTGTGTACTGATGCCTGGGGTAAGGACGAAGAACTTGGCTCCTGGGGAAGATACGGTGCTTACGGCGGTAGAGCAGGCGGTGGTATCATTACACAAGGAGGGTAATGTGGGCTAACGGGCAATTAACCCATCAGGGACTTCTTAGTCCAGATGCACAGAGCGTTATACTCTATGCGCGCTGCCTGCCGCTCCCTGCAGCGGCAGTAACAGCCCCAAGCCGGGCGCCGCGCCCGGCCCAGCTCAGCGGCGCTGCCTCCCGGCTGCGGCCCTGCCCCGCGGCCCCGGCCCCTCCCCGCCCGCCCACTGGCCGTGCCGCTGCAAGGAGCGGCGGGCAGCGCCGCGCAGCCCGACGGAAAGCTGCGCCGCTCGCAGCCGTCATGGGTCCCCACGGAACCCCGCGCGTCGCCGGCTGCCTGCTGCTATGCTGGGCACTGGCCGCCGCCCGCACCGCCCCGCGGAGGAGACCCTCGTTCGAGGGGCACGTAGCAGAGAACCGCCCGGCGGGCACGCGTGTGCGCGGGCTGAGCATCCCCCTGACGCGGCTGGGGCCCGAGCCCTGGTGCGCCAAGGTGCAGGGGCGCCGCTGGCATCTACAGCTGCTGGGTGAGGGCCACGCGCACTTCCAGGTGTCGCTGCACGCCCGCACCGCCCGCGTCTGGCTGCGCACCAGCCGCCCGCTGGACCGCGAGGCGCGGGCGCTCTACTCCTTCCGCCTGGGGCTGTGCTGCAAGCGCTGCCTGCCCCGCGGCTCCGCGGCCGCCGAGCTGGCCGCGCTCACTGTCCGCGTGCTGGACGACAACGACAACGCGCCGCGCTTCGTGGGGGCGCCGCGCGGCGGCGTCATGCAGCTCCGCGTGGAGGAGACGCTGGCGCTCAGGTCCCAGGTGTGGCAGGCGCGCGCCGAGGATGCGGACGCGGGCGCCAACGCGGAGCTGCGCTACTTCGCCCTTCCGCGCAGCGCGCACTTCTTCGTGGTGCCGCGCAGCGGGCGCGTGCTGCTGGTGCGCTCCCTGCTCCACCTGCGCGCGCCCATCTCGCTGCGCCTCTACGCGCGGGACCGCGGCCGCCCAGCGCTGCTCAGCGAACCCCTGGAGCTCGAGGTTCTGCCGCAGGCAAAGCGGTTGCCGTCTCCTCCCGCCGCCCGCCGCCGCCGGCGGGCCGTGCTGCCCCCCGCCGCGCCCCTGACTCTCTCCCTGCCCGAGGACGCCCGCCCGGGCAGCCACCTGGCCACACTGGCCTCGGCGCGCTTCGCCTCCGCCTGGTTCGAGCTGGTGTCGCCGCCCGTCGAGGAGGCGCCGGTGCGCGTGGAGCGGGACAGCGGCGAAGTGACGCTGGCCGCGGTCCTGGACAGGGAGGCGGCGGCCGCCTGGGAGCTCGTCGTCCGCGTCCAGGAGCGCCGAGGTAGGTGTGGACGTGAGGGCACGGACTTGTTTTCACGGGACGGGTAGACTCGCCGACTTAGGCTGCCCCCGCGGGCATGGGCTGTCCTCACAGGCACAGGTGGGTCCGCCGACCCGGGCTGTCCCCGCAGCCATGGGCTCCTCTGCTCGCCCTCACAGCTGCAGCTGCAAAAAACCACAGGGTCTTACACAGAGCAATGGTCTTGTCCCATCAGTAAGATTGAGGATGTTTTGCATTTCAAAGAGTAACACATCCGTCCCCAAGTGACAGAAAGCACACAAGGATGGTTTAGCATCAGGTGTCCTAAGCTGTGCTGTGGAACACATACTTGATTCTTGTAGATCTGTAGATTAACAATGTTGAAACACCACAGGTGCCAAGGGTGACACAGTTGGTGCATATGGGCTGTACAGCTCTGTTAAAACGCTTAAAGCACTAAGGTGGTTGTCAGAATTCAACTGTTTCACCTCTTGAAATTCTTAGTCATTAATGAGCAGCATGGAAAATGTGGGGTGTAACCCAAGAGTGTTACTTACGGTATATGCATGTGGAGATAAAGCACGTCAGATATACTGCGATACACCATGATTCTTACACAACTATTTTCTATTAAAATATTTCCTACAGCTCTGATTCTGCAAATGCTAAGCATGCAGCTGAAGTCACTGAGTTTTGAGTCATTGCTGAGGTTAAGCATGTTTGACTCAGAAGCACAATGTGAGTTTTTGCAAGATGGGTGCCTTTGTGTTTGTTTGGCTGCTCTCTTTGAAAGAGTGAGGAGCCCAATCTGCACCACTACCCCAACAGGTTTATGCTTCAAATTGTCATCTCTCACAGGGTCTTATTCTAGTTAAATAAGCTAATTTAATTAATCTCTGGCTGATTACACCTATTACTTTTTACATTTGAATTCTCATCTGGGTTAATATTTCTCACCTATGAAAATACAGCCTTGTTTAAGCATATTTTAAAGTCACCGGCTGGTGGATATCTGCCTGCATTCACTATGCCTCTTGTTATTTTCATGTTACTTTTGATTATAATAATGTTGTGAAGATTGTCTATAATGTGAGCATTCTGTAGAAAATTGTATCAGCAGAAACAAGTTGGTTGGTTTGATTCCATCTTGAAAAAGGTTTAGAAAGGGTTTTGTATGGTGTGACCTTGAGTGCTTGTGAAAATTATTAACTGCTCAGCAGTGCAACTGCTCAGAGTAACTTCTGTCAGCCACAGAGCAATGGAGGAGGGAGAGATGAAAAGCTTCCCATTACTATTCCTTTCCCTCATCTCTTCTGTTTTCTGACTGAGGAGCAGTCCATAGGACTGAGGCAGTTTATTCCTTGGTGTCTGTTAAATCCCTGAGGATGCCTGCAGGGATTCTAATTAGTGCTGGCAGTTTCAATGACATGGGTACTCCCCCTGTGAAGCAGGCTAGGTCACCAACTCATTTCACTTGGGTCCTGAGGAACGACTCTCAGATCTTTCTCTCATTCTCACTTGGTCTTTGTCATGCTTGTGGCTGCAGCATATTGATGTCAGTCACTTGTACTGGCTTTACACCGTATTCTGGCTTGAGCTTTGGCTGCTAACCAGGAAGTTTATAGACCAATTTCCAAGACACAAATGCCTTCTGTGTCCTATCTTCGCTACTCAGTCTTTAGCAAGGCTACATGCCAAAGGGGATGTCATTAGTAAGAGACAGTGACAAAATCTATTGGGTCAGGCTGAGTGTGCTTCTGGGATGATCATCCACTGTCATGTAGCTCAAGTTTCAGCCCTTTGTTGGTGTCACAGCTCCCTCTGTCAGGATCAGGAAGATGTTGTTAGAAAAGTGGTAGCTAACCTTGCCTCTGGTTACAGTTGGTCTCACCTTTGTGATGGGTTTTACTCTTATCTAGTCTGAATATAGAAGTCTGAGATTGGCAAAGAAGTCTCTGGGTCTCTGGCATGATGGAGTCACAGGCAAAGCAATACTTGCTGACCCACTTAAAAAAAAAAAAAAGGAAGTAACTAACATTTTTCAGATTTTTATTTTCATCATTGTGTAGTTTTACTAAATGGTATGGAGTATTTTCCACTAGCCTGATATGTTAGTGCTAGTGGTATGAAGTAGTAAGGTAACATCTCAAATGTATGAAATTAGGTAGGTGACAATTAGTTTGGGACAGTACAAATGGCATACTTCAGGTGCTAGTGATTGAAGTTTAAGAAATAAAAATACAGCTAAAGGCTAATAATGACCCCTTTAAAAATGGTTTGAAGTTACAGAATGCTTACCTTCGTTTTATAGAAGTTACAATACATAGGTACCTGAAACGTATTTGTAAAGTTGTGTCGCTTTCCTTACTTGCAATCCAAACTTCAGTAATGTGAGGTAAGGTAACCAAAAGGGTGGCGCTGGAGTAGAATAAGGATGGCTAGCAGAACTAGATGTTTGCATTAGTTTGAAATTAGGAAGAAGACTGCAAAAGCTCCAGGAAAAAACCCTCCAGTATTTACAGAAGTGAGCTTTCAGGGTGAATTAAAGTGTGGAGATAGTTACACTGACTTTTGCTGTGAATGTAAGTGTGAGTTCAGGTTCTTTCTGGTTTGTTTGCTTTGCTTTTAATATTTGCTGGCCTATTTTACATTGTGCATAACCATAAATATCCCAGTAGCTCTGGTTTTATGGTGTTACAGCTTATGGTATCAGATCTTGATTTGTGTTCAAGCGGTATAAAGTTGCATTACTTCCTTTAATGTATTTCTCATTTTCTATCCCCCTCACCAAATTCTTGCTGTCTGGCAGCTGAGAATTGAAAATTAATTAAAAGCAATGTAATTCTGGTGTTAATCTGTCCTTCAACCCAGGTATTAATGTCAAAGACAGGACAAGATTTTTAGGTGGTTTAGGACATGAAGCCTAGATTCTTTGTCCTTTATCTTTTAGAGTAGTCTATTATGATCCATTTATATGGTGCACTTTATTATCTAAAGCAGTAAAGACTGCTTAAAAGCATTGTGGCACAAGTGGTCCTGATGCATCTCTAGGAAGAAAAATGGGTTTCTCCCCCTACCCCCCTGATAGCTCAGTCTCAAAATAGTATCAAAAAGACTGGTATATGGTAATAAGGCAACATTCATCAGTCTTTCTTCTTCATGCGACAGCCTTCACCCTTTAGTTCATGACTGTGTCCCATGACTGTGTAAGAGATGTCCTGCTCCTGAGTTAATTTTTGTTCCAAGGAGCACAAAGGCTATGTAACAGGATGGGTGTTAATTTTTTTTCTCTTTAGCTAAAACAAAAATTTAAATACTTTTCTGTTTGCTTCCTCTCAATTCTGTTCTGCATAATCAACACAGTGGTGTGTCCAGAGCTGATGTTCCTTGAAGTAAATGCTGTTCCAGATGCACCCAGGCCTTAAGCATCTCAATATTTGGATAACAGTTGTACTTTCTTAGAATAAGGCTTCCCTCACTCTAAGTTGCAGGCTGTTGAAGGTATGAGCTAACCTAGCTCATCCTACTTGGGATGGGAAGTCACTACCAGTGTATTTTGTGCATTTTAGTGCTACAGTAAAATTAACTGCAGTTTGTGGAGGAGAGGGTATGGAACTTTCTGTTTATTCACTGTGCATTTTGTTTGTGGCCACTTTGAGAACTTAAATTACTTTGCCTGGATGCTGAACAGTAAATGCAGTCTTGAGAGCTGAACCCGTTTATTTGAAATTGAAATAGGGTCCAACAGTGTTTCATAACTTACAAATGTATTGACCAAAAGAAAAAACAACCCTCACAAACCGCAAAGCAAAGAGAAACACCAGGAAAAACTTGTATATCAGTTTGACCAAAAGAGATGCTAAACAGAATTCCACAATTTCAGAGCTTAACTTGCTGAGAAGGTTTTTTTGGCACAAGGTCCTTGATGGGCAAATTCCTCCAGTGACCCTGCTGACCACTCAGCTCTGGCCTATATTCTTCAGTTAACCTTGCCTGAAGAAGTGATAACCGTGCTCACATTTTCTGTGGCAATTCAGATTTTATCCCATTTAATTTACTGGAACACAATTTACTTATTCTTCACAAAATCCTAATGCTATTTTAAGTTTTTACCCAGTGAACAGAAGGTAAAATTTTTCAGACTGTCATACACATTAATATTTTAACAGTGAGCTAGCATTTAATTTGAGAAGGAGCCATTATTATTCCATTAATGCTTGAGGGAAGTCCATGAAAGATCCTGTCTCTCTAATCCTCTGTCATCTCAAGCTCCTTTGACCTTACTTCATCCGTGGGCATTAGCTTTGTAATCCCCTGTCATTCATTTTTTTCTTCTCAGAGGATTTACTAAGGGTGCTATTTGACATACCTCTCAAACAGTTAACTGCAGTCACTTATATTTTAAGTATATTTGTCCTGTTTCAATTGACATATAGGGTGGAGGCACCAGTTGTAGTGATATTTTAAATCTTGAGGGTTTTCATGCTTGGAAGCAAAAGATCATCTGTTTTATCCTTTACTAGCTGTATTGATTCTGCGGGGATCATTCCTATGAATTAAGTAGCTTCTGGGTGAGGCTTCATTTTTTTGCAGTTCATATTACCATTTTCATGTATTACAACCATGTTAACAGGTACCAAGATGGACTTTAATTGAAATCATCATTTATTATCCAGCAGACATGTATTGTTGAACTGCAATGGATTTCATGATACCAAATCAAAAGAAAATGTACCTTCTTTGTGTTTGGGACTGGTGTAGGTGCTCACAGGTTTGGAATGTTACTCTTTTTGTGCCAGAAAGGAATGCCTGGGGAAGCTTTAAAGTGCAACGTTGATGTTTATTCAGTCTGAATGTTTTGATACTATATGCTGTCTGTTCTAAGCAGTCAGATTAAAAATGTCTTTGTGAGACTACTGGGACTTGAGCACCAAAGCTGTTTATCATATCAAATGTTCAGTTTCTGCAAAAGAAATAAGCTCTCTCTTTTTTTTTCTTTTTAAATAAAAATCTAACTAGATTTCAGCACAAATCTGTTAATCTGATTGAAGTAGTAAATTATGGAACCTATGGACAGGATCTTTCTCAAAGCTGTTTTATAACATCTCCAGTTGGACATTGATTCGCTGGCAATTATATTACCCTTTATTTAATTATAAATATCTTTAAAAATAATTTTTCCTAACTTTTTCAGTTAGTCTCAGAAGTGTAGTGTCCAAATTTGCTGACAGAATATCTTTAAACCTTGGTTTGTTTGAGTTTAGGTCTTAGAAAAAAAGAGAGACTGAGATGTAGCCCACAGTAAGTTTTCCTTTGACTTGTAAGTGTTTTGGTGTAAAGAAGAGACAAATTCAATATTTCATAGTTTCATAGTTTCATTCAGGGTTGGAAGGGACCACAAGGATCATCTAGTTCCAACCCCCCTGCCATGGGCAGGGACACCCCACACTAGATCAGGCTGGCCAGAGCCTCATCCAGCCTGCTCTTAAACACCCCCAGGGACGGGGCCTCGACCACCTCTCTGGACAACCCATTCCAGGGTCTCACCACTCTCATGGTGAAGAACCTCCTCCTCACATCTAGCCTGAATCTCCCCACCTCCAGCTTCATTCCATTCCCCCTAGTCCTATCACTACCTGAGATCCTGAGAAGTCCTTCCCCAGCCTTCCTGTAGGCCCCCTTCAGATACTGGAAGGCCACAATTAGGTCACCTCGGAACCTTCTCTGCAGACTGAACAGCCCCAACTTCTTTTTGACTCACTTAATATCATAAATATCCACTTAATATGCAGCATTTAATATGCAGTGTTTACATCTGAAACACATTTTCTTTTCCCTTTTCTGATAAAAAGAGGACATAATTTCTTAAATAGAAACAAAAGGTTGGAAATCTGATTGTCTTAGATGCTCAGTGTTATGCATATACAATTTTTCTACTTCTTTAAATGGGAACTGCACGTAAAATCGGTGTTGATGAAGTGCCAGCTTTGGGATAAGGACAGTTGGGGGCGATAGAGAGTTGAAATGGATAAGGAAAGCTTTTTTCTGTGTGACAGCTTACTCTTCAGCACAATTTGAAATGGAAACTGAGATTTGTCAGTCTTTGTTCCCTGCTGAAAAAGAAATGTTTGTGAAGTCTCACAGCCTTGTGTAATTTCTTTGTGCTAACAATGCACTCAGTGGATAGCAGTTTATTGATTTTTCCTAGCACTAATGACAACAGTTCTGTGTGGTCTGAGCAGGCTCCAGTTTACAGATGATGCATATAAATGTTGATATTTGATGTTCCATAGTCAGATTTCTCTTTTTCATTTTCATTTTTTTTTCTGGAAAATGAAAATTAATGATGATTTCCTGTCTCTCCTGTGTTTGGGTTTGCAGTGCAGATAATGCTAGTTTCAAAAGACTTTCTGTGCATAATGATACAAAGAGGCTGTGCTTGTGAAGCTATTGATTGTGGTGCCAAATATTTTTTTTTTCCTTTCTTGCACGTAATGAGTTACAGAGAAGCAAAGGAGATTTTCCCCAGGAAATTCTGAATAAAATGTCAAGACAATTTCCCATTTTACAGTGATATGATAGCTGCTACCTGTTTAGTGAAGTTATCCCCTTATGGTAATGCATTTTGACAATCAATAATCATTTATTAAGAAACATGTTTTACTATCTAAGGATATCTGTTGTGATTGTTAATTTGTAGCAGTTATTTCACATCTGTGCATGCTTGATTTTTCTGTCTGCCACTCTCCACAGATGGTTAACACACTGGCAATTCCCTTATAACATGGTTATCACTTTACTCTCTTTTAATTGGTAATTTATATTGAGATCCACTCTGCCACAATCATTTAGCTCCTCTAATGCCTTCTCTACTTTTGTTTTCTGGTTTGCTTTCACTTCTGTTTTAAAAGCTGTGTGAGGGTAAGGAAGAGATGTGACAGACTGTCATTATTCTATCTGCAAGAAGGATAAGGCATATTAGGAGGGAATGTGGGCTGTCCACAGCTTGAGCCCATCAAAGTTATCTCTTTAGAAGGTTTATGTTTTATGAATGAGCAAACTCCTGTGCATAAAAGTAGCCCATCATATACTTCATGAATTTTCAGAAATGACAGTAGAGAAATGTTCACACATAATTGTCCTGTTTTCTGAAGGATATACAGTAGGACTGGGTACAGTAACCAGTAGCTTTTATCTCATGTTATGGTGTGAAAATGGGACCAGAGATTTCCCCTGATTGCAGCTAGAGGGTTAAAACATCAAGATTTTTTTTTCTGGAAACGTGTCTTCCCAAACTGTAATTCAGTAGATACTTTACTTGAAGGCATATTATAGAATCAGGTGTTCAGTATGATATTTTAAAATATCATACTCCTCAAAACAACAATGTCCTTTCAACCAAACTAAAAGTATTTGACTTGCAGTAACCTAAACAAATAGCAAACCCCTGGTTTCCAAAAACATTCGTCTATTTCAGGTAAAAGTCTTGGAGCAACTTAAATCCAAACCAAACCAAACCAAAAATACCAACTTTGAGTACTTAATTTGCTGATAGATGTAGGACAGAATGTAATAGCAATATCGACTTAAGGGCTTGAAAGACTTTCAACACTTTCATAATCTCCTTTTAAAAATAAATTGAAATGACCTAAAAATGCCAGGAGCAACCCAGCTTCTCACCCATTATTGTTTAATCATAATAATATAATACCTCTTCCATCAGTACATTCAAGGAATGTATAATATTTGCCCACAATTGTAGAGACATGTTCACTCAAGTACATATTCTATATTGTCAGACTTTAAAGATCAGGATGTCTGGTATTGTCCATTTTATCAGTGGCACTGATGCAGAGAAGCCTACATTTTTAACAAACACAAGGATTTTATTTTCAAGTCTCATCTTACAGAAGCATCTCTTGGATTTTTGAGAGAAAAGACAGTCACGTAATCCTAATGAAATCAGAAGTCTGAGAATATGTCAGATTTCAGAGATTGACAGCATCTTTTATAATTTGACATGGTGAAAAGAGATGGGTTTAGAGGCAACTCCAGCCTACAGTATTTGAAATTGCAATCAAACTATTTCAGCATCCATGCTTTTCAGGGCTTAGTTTAACCAGGGTAACATTGAAAAGTTGTTGTTAACTGAATAGAATAGAATAAACCAGGTTGGAAGAGACCTTCAAGATCATTGCGTCCAACCCATCAACCAATCCAATGATTAACTATTAAAGACCTTGTGGACTTGAAGGAATGTTAGTTGTCTTTATATAGCTGAGGTAGACTATGTTTTACACATCTGTTGAAGGGCTAAACAGGTGTAGTACTAAAGTTAGTCATCATCAACATAAAATGCTGAAAGTCTAGCAGCCAGGGATATTATTTAGGTAACCTATGACTTTGAAGTGCTTCTGCCCTAGAAATTGACAGTTGGATTATGTTGATGTGTAATTCCTACACAGATTAGGTAGGCAGAGAACTGGTTTAATTAGCTGTGTGGATCTAGAAATTTGCCTACAAGGAAGCCTAAAGAAGATACTCTAATGATTCTAATTTTCTTTCTGCTGCTTTTAAAGAACATTTTGGTTATATTTAAACTTCCCAGCAAGTCACTTACTAATTTACTTAGGTATTTTGTTTTTAAGGATGACAGTTGTGAGTCGTAGCATACTATATATTTCCTGTGAACTTGGATCAGCTAGTGTATTACTTGGACCAGCTATACTGGGACATTACCTAATGGAGCTAGAATTCAGCAGCAGTATAATAAATCCTTCTATTTATCAGTTTTCAACCACAAATAGGAATGAATAATAAGCTATTCTAAATAAATACCTGTGATGAGGTTTCAGCAGTGGCTTATGAAGATTGATTTTGGTGACAGGGAATGAATTTCAGTGCTGCTGCTTTCATCAGTAATATTGAGTTAAAAGGAAGTGATCCCAACTGGGAGGAATATCAGAGAAAAAGCAGACTTCAGGATGAGTTGCCCTCAGAAGGATTTTTAATGATACATGAATTGACTCTAATAAGGAACTAAGCAGCTCGAGTGGGAAAAACCTCTGGAGATGTTTATATTTTTAATTTTTTATATAAATTGAAAAGAGAACTGTACGGAGGGCTTAGTTTTGATATTGCAAAGGGCAAGTAATGGATGTTTGCAAATATGTGAGAAAAGCAGTCTGCTCACAGGACCTGCTTTCATTAATTTCTGTTAGTGAAGAAAAATAAGAAAAGGGGAAGAATACTTTCTGATCAAATAAAAAGATGATTTTGCCCTTTTGAATATGACATAGTATTTTCTCTATGACTTACCAAAATACTTATTTTTAATGTGAGATGTTCCAGTGTTACGTTACTGTCATGTTTATGTGCAGCAAGAGCTATTTTGAGTTTTATCTCTTGTTGCTCAGCATCTGTGAGAAAGCAATTTAAATTTTTCTGTTGTCTTAAGCCAGGGAAGAAAATCTGTCAAATGCAAAATCTGTGTGTGTGCCAACAATGCAATTAGCAGAACTACTCTTTTAGTAGGATTTTATGGAATGGATGACATTGTGACATTGTGTAAGGTATCTACAGTGTTCCTAGTTTGAAAGTTGAGGATCTAGCTTTTAATATTGAGGCAGTGGTTACTGGTAGTGTGTTTCAAAACACTTGCAAATTCTTTAAGGGGTAATTAAGCCTGTGTTAGATTCCTGATTTAGGATCTCAGTAGTGGGTTGACTTGCACTGCTGAATATAGGTGCAGGTGTCTCCACTTGTTGTCAGGGCCTGGTATTTGGAACAAAAAATTTATGCAGAACCTGCCTGTGTGTTTAGGACTTAACCCAAATCCACAGAGGATTACCAGCTTTAAGCTGTTTCTGTGAAGATTTGAGTGGAATTGTAACATGTTATTTCGCCCATAATGTAGCAATATTACTGCACATGTGCTTCTTATATACTACTAATAAACTACTCTTAATCATAATATATGAATGCAGATACATAATAATTTACTACTATTACTATACTAAATGTACATGTATGCAAGATACATATGGGGAGTGTTTTAGTGGAAAGAGGCACTGTGACGCTTGGTCAAGAGATGCGTCTCAAATTTCCTTCCTTCCACTATCTTGAAGCACAAATAATTTTCATACATAAAGGAGAAAAAGAATTCTATATACCTTTAAAAAAAAAAAGGTAAAGGTCTGTTTGAAACTCTATGCCACATGGGAAAGCACAACTGTTCCACAGGCAAGCAGCTATGTGAGAGCATAGACTCGTAGTAATCACACCAAGGGAAAAAGTTTAAAATATTTGCTGTGCTCATTAGAATGTGGAGCTGTGCTTTAAAAAAATCACTTTCATGAACACACACTCACACATTGAAATTCTTAATGCATTGTCCTGTTAGACACATACATATTACACATTATTGTCCATGTCAGCCTCTTCATCACACTTGCTGTCCTCTGGCAAGCCCTTGTCTGATCATGCTTCATTGGACACCCTGATGTTGTTTCTACAAGTTGTCAGGTCACATTTGTAGGTCTCTGTGCAGAGAAGTACAGTCCTGTTCAGTGTTTCTGTTGCAGTTTTTGCATTGATGTATGGTATGCAGTCAAGGGAAAACTAACTTACAGTCATTTTCCTCCAGACTTCCTTCATCTGAAAGCAAAATCATGATAATTTATTTAGTATTTTTGCTTATGAATCAGATTGTCTATGATTGATGGAAAAAGTAAACACACCAATAAGATCTGTAAGGTCATTTGCAGTGAAAACGTACTGGTCAAGAGAGGCACTTATGCCTGTCTCTTCAATTATGTGCATTGCAGTTTCTGCTCACTACCCTAACAAAATTCTTAAGAGTATTCAGATGTTTCAGAGGTAACCAGCATTGCTGAAAGCTTTGATTTTGCCAAGATGTCAAATGACATTAAGGTCTCTCAACTATTAAAACACACGTACCTGTTCAAGTCTTTTTAGTTTTTGATTAGTCCTCACAGGCGTTAGCAAACTTTATTAATCTCAAAACTGATGCAGTTTTCCATAGTTTCCTTATAAGGGGTATTTCTCAGTTATAATTATGTGCTAAGTATCAGCATAGTAATATTCAATGAGCTGACAATCAGTAAGTGACAAGAGTGGAATTTGTATCCAGGTTTATTGCTACTTGTTCAGTAGAAACCAGGAATTCCTTGACCAAGACACAGTTTTTGATAGAGGAATACATGCATGGTAAGAACTTTAGCACAACTTGAAACAGAATGAGTTCAGGGGCTGAGTAGGACATTGATTTTCAGACTCCAGAGGGAGGAAGATTAGTAACCTTTCTACTCCTGGCAGGGCTGCTAAGGTGGCATTCAAATCCTCAATAGATCTTGCTATTATAGAGACAGATTTTCAAAGGTTCTTAACTCAGCTTCTAATTTAGTGCTTACTATTTTAAGTCTGCAGTACGCCCAGGCAAACTAAGGTAATAGTGGATATATGCAAACTTGTGACAGCACCCACAAGACCTGTTCTTTTGAGGAGAGACAGGCAATTCTGGCACTAACTTCTTCCTTTTGCACTTACTCTTTTTGGACAACCTTTTAATTAAAATCTTTGGAGCGTTCAAGCAGAATCTGATCCCATTTGGCACTTCTCATTTAGAGCTTACTCTTGTGGGGCATCATGGTGTATTTCAACCTCAGACTCAGATCAAGATTTAAAAAGTTCCCTTCCCTGCAGTTTCTTCAGGTGGCTTGGACTTTTGGAACACGCACTCTGACATGAAACAGATCTGTTTCTGTTTAGTATGGTAGTAGGAAATAACATCCATGCTGCTGCTTTTCACCTTGTGATTTTGGATGTGTTTTTGATGCTGCTTCTGGCTTCTTTTGTGCTATAGAGAGGAGAAAGCAAGCAGTTGCTTTCACAGAGTCTGTCTAAATTTTGAAGGGAATTACACCTGGATATCTATAAGGACATTACAGTAGCAGTGTGGGCTACACTATTCTCACCTTGATGTCAGTCTTATTTTCTTCCCCCTCCCCCGCAATAAGGCAGTTTGTGTTTATCTTTGGCTTCACATGCAATACTATAAAGAGCATTCAACTAGAGAAATTAAACTCATCATCCTTACACATGGCCTTCCAACACTTCTGATTGCAGAACTGCAATATATGTTCAAGGCTGGTTTTCAGGAAATGGATCACTTGTGTGCTCTACAGTTTGGTTTTGCTGTAGCCATAAGTTTTTTTTCTGGGTTACATGCCAACAATATTGCAGACAATACTCATCAACTGATACTTATTTACATTACTCCAAGTGCAACTAAGCTAAGTCTAAATATGCATTTATTTTTCTTTAACCATTAGGAAAGGACTGGTACTTGGTGCACTTGACACTTACTGTGACAGATGTGAACGACAATGTACCTGAGTGGGCCATGGAGCCCTTCCCATTCTTAGCTGTGGTTTCCCCTGAAGCTGCAGGAGGTACTGAAGTATACAAGCTGCTTGCTGTGGATGCAGATGAAGGGATCCATGGAACTGTAGAATATTTTCTCTTGGAAGGTAAATTTTAACCCCATCATTCCCTGTGTATTAAGCTTTGCTACTGCGATTTTTTATGTGTTTTAACTTCAGTTTTGCTAGTAAAAGATATTTCCTTCCTCCTGCAAAAGGTTCATAAGTCTTCATTTCTGTGTGTGAGTTAAATCAATTTTTACTGAGGCTATGGACAGATTTGCCAGAGGGTGTTGTCCCTGCAAAGCTGGATTCCTGCCAGAATTTGCCCTCAGAGGATGGTGGGGACCAGAGCAGTCAGTACTTCTCAGGCCTTTGACAGTGAGGTGGCAGTAGCAGCAGTGGTTAGTACCTCTCTGTTGGACTGCTTGTTTATGCGATAGGGCAGTATGTGGAGCAAAGTTTGTTGGGTGGAGAGAATTCATGTTCCTTCTTCATTGTGGGAGTTGTGCTTGTGGTTAATTTCTAATCTGTTTTAAGGGTCTGGGTTGTGCCTTAGCTTGACAAAACTTGTATAGACTCATTAATAATATTCTTTATAGGGCTCTTAAACTTCAGCAATAGTTTAACACTGTCTAAGCAGAAGGGCAGTGGCAATACCTCTCCAAAAGTGAATTTCTTCCTCTTCATGAGGACTTTAGCAGGATGTTTTCTGGTAAGGGGTATTTAGGGTCAAACAACAACAAAGTATTGGAGGATAAAGAACAGTGGTAATTGTCCAGAGAAGTAAAATGCAACTTAGAAAGGTAATTGTGGGTGTAACTACTGATTTCTAAGTTTTAAACAAACTTTTGAATTTCAGTGTGCATGCTGATCCTAAGGCAAAATCAACTTGGGAATTGATACTGCATTCCCCTTTCAAGCAAATAAAAATGTTCTTGCTGATAACAAATTGTGGATCTGTTCTTTTTAGGTGGTGAAGGCAGATTTGAAGTTGAGAGGGACACTGGCTGGATTAAAACAACAGGTTTGCCCTTGGTGAGGGACAAGGAGTATTTGCTGACTGTGCTAGCAGCAGATAAACTTGGCAGCAGAGGGTCTCCAGCCTCTGTTTCTATAATTGCTGGGTTTCGACCACCACAGTTCACCAACATATCATACTTGGCTTATGTTCCTGAAAGTATGCCACAAGGAGAATCGTAAGTGACACTTAAACATACTGCAGTGAGATTGTGTTCCTTGTTTAACTTCTGTTTGATCTCCCCAGTACCCCAGTATTCGTGACTCAGATACAGTGAGTAGCAGTTTAGGTATCTTAATGGAGGGGATCAAGATATATTGATGCATTTTTTAAATTTACCCTTTTATACACTGAATAATTAAGGTTGTCTGGGTTTTTTTTTTTTTTAAATGATGTGGGAGGTACTAGGGGCTGCTGATTGGGTCTTAATTTTCAAACAAAATTCAGAATATAAGTTAGAACTGTTACGTCATGAAGTAAGATATCCTGGTGCAAAAGAATATAATAATTTCATGTGCCAAATCCAGAGAAGTGCATTCTCCATCAAGTGAAAATTAGAAAAAAAGCAAAAGAATTTCTTTGCTGTCTTCATCTTGATGACAAACTAAGGAAAAATTGAAGATGCCACAAAACTCACCATGTTATTTTCCATTCTTTGTCTAACCACGTCGATCTAAATAACACAGAAAATGACAGCAGTGTAGGCCCACCTGAGTACTCAATTCTGTCTTTCCCAAACAATTTTGTTCTTAAGGCAAACATTTCCAGTTGAATTGAGAATATTTTTGTTCAGCAAATGTCTTGTGTGGCCATTCAAGCCTTATTGTATTATCTATGGGGTTGTATTTTACTGTTAATCCACACCGTTGAGTTTTACAGTGTTTAAATAATAAGAGTGTGTTAGGCAAAAAGAATAATAGCAACTGTTAGAAGAAAAACCTTATCTACTATTAAAACTGCAATGAACTGAAATAACACAGGCATAAAAGAAATGCAAGAACTGTGAAATGCTGCACTACTGTAACAGGTACCTGCTATCTTGGGTTCAATAATATTTAGGATTAAAAAGAATAACATTCTGTAAAAGTATTTAACATGGTTACTATAATATCAGAAGAGGGCTGAATATATGCAATGTGCTCAGTGAAAGCAGTTTCCTTATGTTTGTTGACCTAGGAATAGTCATGAAAATCCACATAGAATCCTTAAGTTCTGGTATTTAAATTGGACCACTTGCACAAGTATGCAGGAAAACAGAGCTGTTATCGTACACTGGATTTCTGGGTTTAGGAGTTCACAGGATGATTTAAAACTGCTACTGAGCAGGGGAATGTTACCAGATCTTCCTCTTCCTTTGGTCTGCCACTTGTGCTAACAATCTAGCTGCATGAGCTATCTGATACAATGAAAGACAATGCAAAAAAAAAAAAAGAGGGAAAAAAAAGCTTTCAGTTGCATAATTAAACGTGTTCACAGCATGACCTTGTGATTTTTAGTGCTGACAGGAGAGGAGAGGTGGCGTGAACGTGCAGCCAAGGTAGGGAGCTAGAAGGAGGACAAAATAATTCCTGTTGGCAGGAACACAGTCATGCGCTGGCTGAAACCCGAGTGTGAGACCACAGCAGAGGAAAATACAGAAAAAACCCTGAAGTGAGGTAATGACCTAGAGCAACCTTTTCCATTGTTTCAGTCGTGCACCTGAGGGAAGTGAGAAGACAGCAGAGTGGAAATACAATGGAAAAAAAGCTGTTTGCACAAATGGAGTTTTGTCTTTTTCATTGCAGTTGTATCAAATGTATTGTTGGATTCTCTTGGGAGATAGAATTCTCTTCACTAAGAAGCCTGCATGCTAAGGCAACAAGCACTAGAGGAATTAGTATTGTATTTTAAACCCTTTAAATATATTTATTTTTTAATGTCATCTTTTACTTCATGCTGCAAGTGTTTTCCCACTTGATGACTTTAAACACATTGTACTTCAAGAGCAAAACCCACATGTTCTGTACAACTGGCATGTTAGTGACTGGCTTTTATCCTTTTGCAGCTACCTGTTGAAAATTTAGGGTGAAATGACTGCAGCAGCAAACTTGCCATACTGTGGTTAAAAGTAATCTTTTGTGCCTTGTTTTATCTTTTAGTTTGCTGCCTGAAAACCATCACTATCATAGAGGAAAGTTAGAACAGGCAAATTTTTCTGTGGCATCTGTGCTTTTAATCCTTACTGTGTTTTGTTTCCAAGAGTTCTATCCTTACCTATTTAACCCCAAGGTGACAGAAGTATTATATAACAAAATGTTTGCATTTGGTGTTTAGCTATCACTGGCTTCAGTTAGTATTGCCCTGATTAGACCTATAGGACTGCACAGGATCACCGAATCACAGGATGTTAGGGGTTGGAAGGAACCTCAGGAGATCATTGAGGCCAGCATCCTGCCAGAGCAGGACAACAGAATCTATCACAGGTTGCACAAGAATGCATCCAGATGGGTCTTGGAAGTCTTCACCATAATTTTTGATATATATAATTTATGTAATATTTTCCAATATGCTTTTTTATGTGCTTAAGAGTGTTTTTTTTCTTTTTTTTATTAAAATGCAGCTTTCTTACAGTCACTGCTGTATCATATCAAAAGAAATCCCTGAGCTACAGTTTACTAACTAATCCTAGTGGGCTATTCAGCATTGATCATGGAACAGGAGATATCAGTTTAACTCGGGGTGTGGATTATGAGAGTGACCAACACCAGTATCTACTTCTGGTCAGAGCAGAGGAAAATGAGGAACAACAGCTCAGCAGTGCAGCTGAGGTAGGTGTTCATTTCTGGCAGTCTCTATGTATTTCCATTTTCTGTCAGCCTTTCCAGAGTTCTGTACAGATTCACTAGGGGCTCTCATTTCCTCATCTCATCCTATCTCTTCTACTGTCTATGTAGTCTTTCTGACTATTTGAGGGCAGGTTTAGGTACTCATAGAGTTCACCCTTGCAGATGATGAAAGGGCTATTTCTGTGAGGAATTGACATGCCATCCCCTATCTGGGAAGATATGGAAATAGATGTGGCCAAGCCATGGAGAAGGTTTTGTTCTGCACTAAACCTTCATAAAGTATAATGTATTTTTGAGATTGTTCCAGTTTAAAACAAAGGCAGAACAGAAAATTACTTGTTTCCTATCTAGGACATGAAATGAACTTGTAAAGAGAGAAAGTAATAAAACCAAAGAGATATCATGGTGTTCAGTTATTTGAATTCAAGGATTCACTGAGCTAGATAATCCATGCTTATTCCTGCTGCAGGAAGTAAGATGTACCCAATAGTGGGAATAGGAGGTTTGAATTACTAGGACCAAGTGTGAGGTCACAGAGACAGTGAAACAAAAAGCAATATGTCCATGTAACAAATAGTGGCTGTAGTGCTCCAGAGACCCATAATTTCTGTTGACCCTTTTATGTACTACAAGATTAAGAGTGTTAGAATATGACTTGAAAGATTATGAGATGATGAGTGGAAAATTTTACTGCAAGGGACTGAAACTTGGCAATTTCTAGTATCATGGAATCATAGAATGGCTTGAGATAGAAGGGAACTTAAGGATCATCTAAGTTCCAACCCCCCTGCCATGGGCAGGTACACCTCCTACAAGACCACAGCGCTCAAAGCCTCATTCAGCCTGTTCTTAAACACTTCCAGGAGTGAGGCATCCACAAACTCTCTGGGCAATCCATTCCAATGTCTCACAACCCTCATAGTAAATAATTTCTTCCTAATGTCTAATCTAAACCTACCCTGTTGTATTCTGGAATCTAATATTTCAGTGGTTCTCAGTAGAAGAAGAACAATCTCAGAAAAATGGCTTAGCCTATGTGCTGTGGGTTCTTAAGACCTCAAGGATGTTTTTGGGAAATTCTTCCTGCCAATATTTCTAGAGCAGTAAAATCATTACCTTGATGAATTTTGCTGTTTAACATACCCCTCTTTTCCGTTAAGGTTTTGGTTGTAATCACAGATGTGAATGATTGTGCCCCTGAATTTCATCAGATGATTTACAGCAAAGCTGATGTTCCTGAAACAGTTACAATGACAACTGCGCTTCTACAAGGTTAGTGTTTCTAAACTGATTTGTTACATTCAGTGTGGGTATTTTATTTTCTTCTCACAATTAGAATTCAGTTCAGAAGGCAAAATTACCTGGCCCAGCGTTGGTAGCTGCGACTTTCTGAAGACAAATGGCACCTTGTGGGATTGGGTCATAATTATTTACTACTGGCACAAACAAAATGATTTTGGGGGACAGGAGACAAAGGAAAGAAATCTTTGTAGAATTTTTTGAAGTAACAGGACTTTGGTTGTGGTTGGTATTGTATCAGCAGGCTTATAGTAGCAATCTTGCAGTGTTTATTTGAAGGAAGAGAGTGATGTTGGATCAGAAATAATGGAAACATCAGCTCACTCTCTCTGCCTGTCTTTTAAAGTACTATGTGGGCTGGCTGTAGGGAATACTGCTCTCTTTGAATCCAGCAGACAAAGGCAAGATCTAGTAGCTAAATTCAATCAGGGACTTAAATGTTCCTCTTTTTTTTTTTTTTTTTAAAGGAACTTGCATTCAGGGAAGGGTTAGCTTAATAAAAAGCACAAGGGATAGCAGAATTTCATAAATTATTTCAAACACCACATGCCAAGGCAAATGCTATTACAGCTTTAAACAACACACTAATTCTCTTGTTAAAGTACTTAACATTCCAATTCACAGGCTTTGATCTATACAATGTCTTTCTTTTCTCTTTTTAGTGACAGCCTCTGACTGTGATTCAAAGGAGAACGCTGAGTTGCTGTATTATTCTTTGAGTCAAGATTTCAGTATTAGTTCTCATGGTACTATTTTTCCAGCAACACAACTGGACTATGAGCGACCTAACCATCTGTATGAGTTTGTAGTGCTGGCTGTGGATAAAGGGGAAGAGCCAAAGACTGGGACAGCAACTGTTAGGATCCACATTTCGAATGTGAATGATGAAGCACCTGAATTTTCTCAGAGAATGTAAATACATATTTTTAAAACTCTGTTATCTTTGTCTTTTACTCTTGTTGTTTGTGTTGGAAAGCTGATCATTACAGCATGGTAACTGACTTAGATTCAGTCAAATTTGAGAGTCGGACTGGCAAATGTAGAACAATCATTGACTTTGAGACTCTCTTACTATCAGTTTTGGAAAAAAAACAAAAACCACAAAGAAGACATCTTTAAACTGGGTTCCTAAGTTTAAGGTTTAGGCTTACTTTCAATAGTAGGACATGTTTAACTACCTAGAGAGGTAGTATATAGAATCATAGAATGATTTGGGTTGGAAGGGACCTCCAAAGGTTGTCTAGTCCAACCCCTTTGAAGGGACATCCTTCATTAGATCAAGTTGCCCAGAGTCCTGTTGAGCCTGACCTTGAATATCTCCAGTGATGGGGCCTCAACTACCTCTCTGGGCAACCTGTTCTAGTGTTCCACTACCCTCATGGTAAAGAACTGCATCCTAATATCCAACCTGGATCTACTCTAATTTCAAACCACTGCCCCTGTCGTATCCCTATATAAACACTCTGTAGTAGGACTTGTGTATCTACCTAGAGAGAAGTATATAGGCACTTTCTTTTGACAGATCTTGCACTTAGGTTTTCCCCAGTATGTACTGAAAGTGATGGTGCAATTGTTTCAAATTATTCAAGAGGACCTCTGTACCACCAAAGGAAATCAAGCAGAAAAAGCAGGCACCTCAGTGTTGTCTTCAGCCCTCATCCAGAGTGCATGGTGGAATTCAGCCTTTTAGTTAGGCAATTTAAGCTTAAACAGAGTCAACACTCTGCATCTTTGGTTTATAATTGTTCAAGAAAAATGCTTAAATGACAGAATCCTAAATGACCACTGAATTGTAAAACCCACAAACCAAATGTCAATAAGTGGAATTCACTTAGTTTTACTTAGACTCATGCCCTACAAACTCTGCTTTTTTTCTCTTGCTCTCTCTTCCCCATGTCCCCCTACAGCATCAGGAAGCATTTTAATTCCATAGCTGGGGCTCAAAAGCATCTGAAGCAGTGTCAAAAGTGCTATAAACTTGGATTTGCATTTAAGGCTTAGTAATGAAATTCACAGTCAGTCTCTGAACCAATCTTCTACTCTTAAAAGTAGAAGTTGCTCAGAACAAAACCTTGGTGGAGATTTCAGTGATGCTGAGCTTGTGGTTTAGCTGAACAAAACAGCAAAGCTTTCTGACAGTCCTTATTGTACGTAAAGGTAACCTCTGGCTTCAAAATCTCGTGCCTGCTTTTCTTTCCCAAACATTGCTTAGGAGGTACAGCTTGGAAAAGCTGATATTCTGTTAATTCTTATTGGATCTCTATGCATTTTCTAGCATGAAAGCAAACTAAGTTTCTCAGCCTTCCTATGATGCTTATTTTTCATGCATGTGGTTGTGTTAATATTGAAGGTCTTTGAATATTTACCTGTATCTGTTCCTCATTTTTTAGTCATAAATAAGTGACACTGTTAAAGAATCTGTAAAGATCTCTAACAAACTGGAAGCTGAAAACATACTATAAAAAACCCCCAGCACCCTGCCAGCTGTTATATTTAAAGCTTACAAAAGAATATGACTAAAATTAACATTATTTGAAGTTACCAAACATTCACAAGAAGCTTTGCTGTTTCCTGTGCAATAGCAGCAAACTTCTATTCTGTATGTGTGTAAATTGGCACTGGAATTGAATTCAGCTCCTGGAATTCAAGTTATCTCAGGTTTTTATTCACCCAGGTTAAACAGGGCTTTGATTTTACTTTAAATTTCTCATTTAAAAAAAAATAAAAATCTTCCAACTTAAAAGTGAATTTCAGCCAGAACTTCATAGTTTTCTGTGAAGTAGATTCATTGTGAAAACTTGTACATTAGGTCCTGCTGAGAGTCTAGTTTGCAATTAATGTTGTACTCTGTAGCAGGCTAATACAAATCAAGATCATAGTATCACAGTATCACTAAGGTTGGAAGAGACCTCGAGGATCATTGAGTCCAACCTGTCACCACAGACCTCATGACTAGACCATGGCACCAAGTGCCACATCCAATCTCCTCTTGAACACCTTCAGGGATGGTGACTCCACCACCTCCCTGGGCAGCCCATTCCAATGACTAGTGACTCTCTCAGTGAAGAACTTTCTCCTCACCTCGAGCCTAAACTTCCCCTGGTGCAGCTTGAGACTGTGTCCCCTTGTTCTGGTGCTGGTTGCCTGGGAGAAGAGACCAATCCCTTCCTGGCTACAACCACCTTTCAGGTAGTTGTAGAGGGCAATGAGGTCACCCCTGAGCCTCCTCTTCTCTAGGCTAAGCAATCCCAGCTCCCTCAGCCTGTCCTCATGATGATGTCCTTCTAGCTTCTTGTTTAAATAGATTTACAGCCTGGTATAAACCTACAATTCCTTGTCATGAGCTTTCCTTCATCACAGTTATTCTTTATCTCAGTTATGAAATGCTTAAGGCTACCATTCTGTTTCATTTTGTCAATTCTTACTTTTCTCTTTGTTAAGAGACCTCTTCAGATGCCTGGAACTCTTCTGTCCCTATATTTCATGTTCAAAATTATTGGAATTACTGTTCGTTTGCTTTCCAGATGCAGAGTTAACAGTGTCCTGAGGGTTGTGGCTGAGCTAAACCAGGATAATTTACTTCACTTACTTCATTGCATGTTAAACTGGGGGAAGAAAAAAAGCAGTTTCTGTGAAGGTTTGATGAAAACACACATATATCTAGGAAAAAAATAATAACAAAGCTCAGGGGGATGGTTTCTATGCATCCATTTTCTTTTTCTTAGATTTTTTTCCCCTGTTTTCAGCATATGGTGAGTAGGTCCATAAGCACTTTTAACCTGGTAGTACATATGTATTTTATATTGTTGGATATAGCCAACTGTAGTTCATTCTTATGGATGCATTTTGGAATATCTCTTATGTGGCAGGACTGTAGTATGCATAGTTTGGATTATATTCAATCCATTAAGATAAAAATAATAAATACTTGGTGAAAACAGGGGCCTTTTCTACTCCAGAGAGTGTTAAATTTAGGCTGATATTACCTCTTAATAGCTTACAATGTCAGTGATATGGACTTGATGTTTTTGTAAAGCTGACATTATACACATGTCCTCCAGATCTGATTCTCATCCTACTCACGCTGGTGGCAAAGACTACACCAAAAGCATTTTTAGACCTTGTGTCAGAAAGTGTACTATAACAAGCAGTGCTGTCAATTTGGAAAACATTGGCTTTGAATCATGCAACTCACTTTTTTTAAATTAAAAAAAGCAGAGTGAATTCTCCAAGTAACTCATGCCTTGTAGCACAGAAAAACTTTAATGCTGCTTAAAGTTTGTGATGGAAATCTATGGGAGGTAACACCAGAAAGATATGAGTGGTAGGATGGATCATCAATAATATTTCACTGCTTAACAAAGAAGCATCTCACTGGTGTAACTGTATTAATAAACTAATTGAAATCTCGGCACAGGCAGCCAGTGGGTCTTGTAAAGCATAGTTCTGTATGGGTTATGTCCTGTCAATCCATAAATGAGTTGTCATAATTTCTTTTAACAGCTACAGAAGTTTTGTTTCTGAAGATGCAGGCCCAAATACACTGATTGCTACAGTTAATGCTGTTGACCCTGATGGAGATGGTGTGACCTATGATATTCTGTCTGGAAATGAAAAAGGAAACTTTGTTATCGATCCTAAGAAAGGTAATATTATTTTAGCTCTTTGCTGCTGCTGTCACAATGTTGATTCTCATATGGTGCAGCTTGAATTTGGTCATCCTTAGGTAGCAGTTATAAAAGCATATGCAATTTTAAGCTAATACTAATGTAATTTTTTAAAAGTTCAGGAAAAAGATGCAATCATTCTAGACATTCATAATATTGAAAAAAGGGTACCATTTTCCTAAAATCTTTGTAAAATTGATCTTATTTGTTCATTGTTTACTTTCAGTTAACTTAATAGAGAGCGTGATTATAAACCACAGGTGAGTTAATAGATAGCAAGTTAATAGAGAATGTTATTACTGATAGACATTCCAAAATGTCAAAAAAGGGTTTGAATAACATTTAAAACCAAAAATATGCACAAACACACATCATCTGAGTAGGCTGGAATATCCCTTTGAATTAATAGGATTGCTGCTGATTGCTTGAAAAAGCAAAAGGCAATGTTTTGAGACAGCAACAGGCAACTGGATTGAAAGCCGACTGAAGTAACTTAATTAACTTCAATTAACCTACTTGATGTTTAACCTGTTTTGAACTGCAATCAAAATCTGAATGTAATGTGTTGAGTATATAGGAAGGAATGAGCTGCTTAAAGTTATTCCTTCTTTTTATTTCATAGAGTTCACTTAGCATGAAATTTTAATGTCGATGCAAATCATGTTTTTGCAATATTAATGTTAGGTTCTGAAATGTTCCCAAAAATATGACATGCAGGTAACTTGCAAGTGGTGGAGCACGATCCTCAATTTACTGAGAGCTCCTTTTATCCTTTCCAACTTAAAAATAGAGCTGTAGCTTCCAAGAGTTAAATTTCTAAAGATACTTCAGCACCTGAAGAGGAGCAATGGTTTTAAAAGTGCCTTAATTGCCACAGGGGTAGTATATCTGATGCTTCTCAAAAGAACTTTATTGTAGTGCTTAAAGAACCTTAAAATTTGATTGATAGGATTAGCTCCATAGTTTTAATATAGATAATAATTTATATGGACTTTTATGCTTTTTTACCAATTAACTTAATTTTATAACCAGTAGAATTTTTTTTCCAAAACACTTTCAGGCTTTTGCTGCTTAGTAAAGCAGCAAAGGTTTATACAGGGGCTTGAAGCAATTTCCTTTCGGAAATAAATCATGTCAGGAGAATAGTCTGTACTCCCTTGATGCAGGAATGCCAAGGTAAAGTGGAGAAGTGTCAGAAATAAGTGCTGCAGCTAAAACAATACATTTGCAACTTAATTGAGTGACATTGATCTGTAACAATACAATTTCTGTTGTGCCTGATGAAGAACAGAGGTGATTGATGGATGATGGAGCAAAGGAATGAGAGATTCTTACTGCATGGTCTCGGGTAGCTGTAGTCTCTTCTGCTTTTGTAACAAATCTTCCATACATCTTTCTCTGACAATGCCTTTATGTCTCATTTAGGAGGGTGTATCATTTGAGTGACTTGGGAAAGTAGCAAAATACAGGTTTTCTGAGAATATACCTCTATTGAAATTCTGCTATGACTGTGATGCACAAAGGTAAACTTCAACCAGTTTCAGTTGAGCTAGCATCACTAACTACGAAAGTAAACCTGGTGATATGTGCTTCATTGCAATAATGGTACAGGAACATAACCAGACTCACTGATGGGGCAGGTGCAGGTAAAACTGAAGTCTGCCACAAAGTTTTTCTAGATTTTCTTTTTTTCTGTGATAGGTAGAGGAATGCTAACCTATGCAGGTCAGCTGAATTGTAGCTGTTATCTCCTTTAGCTCTGTAGACGAACAAACTTATTATGCTGACTTAATTTTGTTTTAATATCAGACTGCAGTGAAAATACCACAGTTAAACTGTAGCAGCCTTGTGGTTTATTCATGAGTAGGTACATTGGAATGATTTGGTGTTGTGCTTGCTAGTGAGAATAATAATAGTAATTGGTTAGTAAAAAAAAATCCAAACCCAACCACAATCTACTGTTGTTTTTACAGGGCTAGTTAGACTTCGTTCAAGTCCGTTTCCAAAGCTGCAGGGACCAGAATATGTACTTAATGTCACAGCTACTGATGATAACACCTCTGGAGGGCCCCATTCTCTTACAAGTACTGCCCAGGTTGTTGTGAGAATTGATGATGTCAACAATAATAAACCTGTCTTTCAGAAGGTAAATACATGAGGCTCTGTAGCAAATGTTAAAGACTGCAAGTGATGCAGCAGATGAGCTATTCAACAAGTGATCTGCTTTGGATTCTGAGTCCTGGTGTTCCTTTCACTGTTTTTTCCATCCCTCTCCTAAGACTTATAGGATTTGTTCTCCTCTTGTGGCAGAACAGTTCCTGTGAGCACTGTCTCTTTCTTGAACCACATCTCATCTCTGGCATGTTAGAATGTGAGCCTTTTGGAGGTTGAGTGACATATGAAGAGGAATTGCTAGGTATAGCTATCTATTCACTGGCCCTGTGTTGCAAAATATTCCAAAATACCTCTCTAAATTACATAGGCTTCTTCTGATCATTGTGTGTATGGAACTGATAGAAGGGAGAAGTATGGAAGTGTTTTAGCTTAACTTGTAAAGTACTGTAAATAATAAATCTTTAAATATGCTTTAATAATCACAGTATCACAGTATTAATTAGTTAATTATGTTACAGAGAAAACGTTGACATCAGTGCATATGAATGGAAGTGTAGCTAGATCTCTTTTCTTGCTTTTTCAGTGTCAGTATTATCAGGAGCATGCTTCTGTTTTGGAAAACCAGCCTTCAGGGACAGCTGTACTGCAGGTTGAAGCTACTGATGCTGATGAAGGAGTCAATGGTATGGTGAAATATGGCTTGATGCACAGAGGTGGTGTTCTACCAGCATTCAGTATTCATCCTGACACAGGTAAAGTGAATATCATAACTGATACTGGAGACCACTTTGTTACATGGGTTGAAAAAAAAAATAAAATCAGATTTCGTACTTTTTCATTTAGTTTTGTAATAGCAGACAGAATATAAACCATATTAACTGCAGGAACAAATAGTCTCCTTCTAGTTTCATGCATATGGAGAGGCTGAGGGAGCTAGGATTGTTTAGCCTGGAGAAGGGGAGGCTCAGGAGTGACCTCATTGCCCTCTACAACTACCTGAAAGGTGGTTGTAGCCAGGAAGGAGTTGATCTCTTCTCCCAGGCAACCAGCACCAGAACAAGGGGACACAGTCTCAAGCTGTGCCAGGGGAGGTTTAGACTTGAGGTGAGGAGAAAGTTCTTCACCAAGCGAGTTGTTCATCATTGGAATGGGCTGCCCAGGGAGGTGGTGGAGTCACAATCCCTGGAGGTGTTCAAGAGGAGATTGGATGTGGCACTTGGTACCATGGTCTAGTCATGAGGTCTGTGGAGACAGGTTGGACTCAATGATCCTCGAGGTCTCTTCCAACCTTAGTTATACTGTGATACTGTGAACTAGAACTGATGCTTTCCCTGAAATGTGGAAGTTCTTTGTGAAATAACTCTTGTGGCTTTGTGATTAGATTAAAAAAAAGCCACAAATTTTTAAGTGCACATTATCTTAAAACATTGCTAATGGCATATAAATGATTTATCCAAATGACAGTAGCCTTATAAACAGCAAAGAGACAAAGTCTTGCAAGGCCAAAACTAGTGTCATTGAGACACTTGAATGTGTCCAAAGAAGGGCAACGAGGCTGGTGAGAGGCCTCGAACGGAAGCCCTAAAAGGAGAGGCTGAGGGAGCTGGGATTATTTAGCCTAGAGAAGAGGAGGCTCAGGGGAGACCTTATTGCTGTCTATAACTACCTGAAGGGTGGTTGTAGCCAGGAGGGGGTTGGTCTCTTCTCCCAGGCAATCAGCACCAGAACAAGAGAACACAGTCTCAAGCTGTGCCAGGGGAAGTTTAGGCTCGAGGCGAGGAGAAAGTTCTTCACTGAGAGAGTTGTTAGCCATTGGAATGTGCTGCCCAGGGAGGTGGTGGAGTCACCGTCCCTGGAGGTGTTCAAGAGGGGATTGGACGTGGCACTTGGTGTCATGGTTTAGTCATGAGGTCTGTGGTGACAGGTTGGAGTTGATGATCTTTGAGGTCTTTTCCAGCCTTGGTGATTCTGTGATTCTGTAAATGCAGGCTGAACTTCTGGAGAATTAAAAGCATGGAATACACCTGTATTTTTCTTCTTCTTCTTCCTTTTTTTTTTTTTTTTTTACTTATTCCCTTAAAATAATTTGTTACTTATCTCCATTTTCAAAATTTAGGTGCAGTTAAGTGTATATGAAATCTATAACAGCACAGTTTAAGATGTTGAAATTGTTAAACCTTGCATTCAAATCCTTGAACTCGAAATTCACGGTTACAGGCATATTTAACCTGCTGCACTGTTTCTCAGTGTATTGACAGATAAATAAACATCTAAATGTAGAATATTGTCAAATGCATAGCATTTTAACTCTGGCATTACATTTGTTTTCAGGAGTTCTGACAACTGCTCAGGTATTTGATCGAGAAAAGCAGAAGGAATATCCCATCACTGTGACAGCAACAGATCAGGCAGCGGAACCGCTCATTGGAATATGTCAGATAAATATTCTCATCCTGGACCAAAATGACAATGATCCCAGATTTGAAAACACCCACTATGAATGTAATTGAGAGTCATTGGATAGAGTTTCGGTGCCCTGACTGTGAGCTTACCTGATGGCTAAGATTTTTGAGTTTTGTCTTTCCTGGCAGTAGATCATGTGACCCACTAGGTGATTGCAGCCAGAGATGCATTACCTTAATTCATTGCAGAATTGCTGTTCTGTGTAATGTGCAATGTAACAAGTACAGTCTGGAATCTTAGGACTTCTTGAGTGTCTCTATGGGAGAATTCCTTGAAACAATAGTCATGTCTGTATCTTTGTTTACTTGACCACACCAAGTGTCTGTGGTGTTACGCAGAGATAAGAATGTGAGTGTGCAGCACTGTGCAATAACTGTATCCTTTGTTTTCTGATTAACAGATTCTTGTCATAACTTTTCTCATTTGAATTTTGTACTTCTTCATTGTTCACTGTTTTACTTTTCCTTCTTGATTCATAAAAAACCACCTTCTTCTTCATGCATAAACATTCAGAGGCATGTGTAATATTCATTAAAAAATGAAGACTGGTAGTTCTTAATTAGTTATTCTATGCAAATCCTAGAAAGTACTTTCTGATTGTGTGGTCCTTTTCTTCTGGTTTTATGCACTAAAGTAAAATTCATACAGTGCACTTAGTCCCTTAGCAAAACTGCAGGACAAAAAAAGTAGTATCTTATGAGAAATAAGAATTCCAAATTGTGAATGTGATGATGTGAAGATCTCATGTGATCTGTAGCTCTGGAGTGATGGCCATTGTTCCAAAGGAGATAAAGTTATAGCTCCTATACATTGCTAATTTAGCATTTTTTGTTATTCCTTTCATATACTTTGAAAGGTATATTTTAGTGAATTAATGATCAGTTTGAAATGTCCATTCCTTACATTAGATTTCCTAAAAGAGGACACAAGAGTTGGGACCAGTTTTCTTCGTGTTGCAGCCCATGATGATGACTACAGCTCAAATGCTGCCATTACATACTCAATAGCAAATGAAGAACCCAATTATTTGCAGATTAATCCTACTACAGGCTGGGTGTATGTGAACCAACCCATATCTCAGGTATGGCACTTGCTTTCCTCTTTAAGCTGGCTATCTCAGGAGGGACTGAGGTCTTGAGTTTGTGTTACACTTCTTATTAAAGGATCAATATGTCATGTTTAAATTAAACTTGAGTCTAAGGCTTTTAGCTGATGAGTTCATTGATTGTGACTTGCATATAAGCAAGCCTGGCTTTCAGCTGGAAGGTAGTCACTCACAGCATTGCCTCTGAGAATTTCCCATTTTATTAGCTTTGACATACTAACAGTAAGGACTTGAGGGCTGAGTCTGTAAGCAGGGGAGCAAGAACCCAGGTGTAGGACTTTGCTGTGTTAACAGGCAATGAGTTAAGACACAAGTCCGAATGTGAAAGACACTGAGATTTTACTTCTGGTACAGATTACCAACTTGATACACATCCGTCATGGTGGAGTAAGCATGGCTATCCCTCAGTATGGTGAAGGTGTAGTGAACAAGATAGTTTCAGGAAGTTATCCAAAAGTTACCAGCGTCTGCTTTTTCTCAAAACCTGCATAAGCAGTTTGATATTTTCAGAGTTGTAATTTGTACTGAAACATGCTGTTGTAGATATCAATCTTTAAATATCTCATAGAGATTCAACTTATAAGTAACTGACACACAGAACTTTGGTGAAAATGTATATTATCAAACATATTTTCCTTGTTGAATGTGAGAGCCTTACAGACCTAATAAGAAAAACTGTTGGTAGGTAGGCTTAGGACCTCAAAGGCTCCACAAAGTGGGTATGTTTGGGTTTGTTTGAAACTTTGTGTGAAATTTGCTAATGTTTATTGAGACAAATAGCAACAGTTTCCAACAATATTGATTAAAGCATATAGCAGAATTTGGATGAACCTTGCACCTGCTTCATAGTCTGAGCTCAGTATTCTGCACTTGTGGAAGTGTTTCTTCTGTATAGGTTTTTTTTTTTTTTTTTTTTTAAGTGTGCCTTTACATTTACTAATTCGTTTGGAAACAAAAATCACTTTTATTAATTCATTGGGGAAAAAAAATTAAAGAAGGTGCCTGATTCAAAACCCTCTGATAAGAAGAACTTTCTTTACTGCTCAGAGGTCATCTATAATTCGAGAGGTTATTGCTACAGATGGAGGTAACAGAAGCAGTAAAGTTGAACTTGCAGTAACTATTACCAGTGCAAAAAACCAGCCTCCACAGTGGGAAAGAGAAAGCTACGAAGTTGTTATTCCAGAGAACACTACACGAGATGCATCGATTCTGGTAAGGTTGGAACAGGCTTGGCTATCTATCTATAGCTCAAAGGTCATTGAATAACTGAATGTTGCTTATTTGCTTAGATATAGTGAGCTTTTATAACAGTTTTGGGTATTGTAGGGACCAATGATCTACTATCAGTTTTCTTTTAGAAGTGCTAATGGTAACCAGGATTTTTTATTTAGTTTGTATGTGTTGCAGCCATTATTTAATTTTCTTCCACTTGAACAGCACAATAGGTGTTCCAAAATTTTTAATGCTATTGTGTTACATGAGGTGATTACTGGAATTAAAGTAATTAGAGTTGTTCAATTTGATTGCTCAGAGTGAGTAATTGGAACAGTTTTATGAAGTAACTTCAAAATTCGTATATTTAGGATAAATTAATGAGTAACCAAATGTGACCTTTGGCTGCAGCTGTGTACAGCCCGAAGCTGCATTGGGTAGGGTTAAGATTTGGTCTCAGGAAACATGTGTCCTAATGTTTTCATTTGAGAGATGGAGGTCTAGATGAATCAATACACAAAAGGTTTTAGAAATGTTGTGGTACTTACGAAACTGTTAATTGTGCGAAATTTTTGACCTGTGCAGACAATCAAAGCAAGTTCTCCCCTTGGTGATCCCCGTGTGACTTACAACCTAGAAGAGGGCCTTGTACCAGAGACCAACATGCCAGTTCGTTTCTACCTGACTCCAAACAGACATGATGGTTCTGCTTCAATCCTAGTAGCTGAGCCACTAGATTATGAAACAACAAAGAGTTTTCTGCTGAGGGTTCGAGCACAGAATGTCGCTGCAGTTCCTCTGGCAGCATTCACTACAGTCTATATTAATGTAACAGGTGTGTAAGCTGTGTAGTGATATTACAGTATATTAATAGTAGTTGTTCTATTTTTTTCCCTTTAAAGTGTAATAGTTTTTTATATGCTCTTTTTTTGTGCTTCAGATGTCAATGACAATGTTCCATTCTTCACTTCCTCTATTTATGAAGCCTCAGTAGCAGAGGGAGCTGCTGTTGGGACATTTGTTGTTCAAGTGTCTGCCACAGACCTTGACCTTGGTCAGAATGGTGAGGTAAGCAAGTGGGTTCCTACATCTTCTATGATGAAAGGTATGGAATAGCTTCCAAAGGTAAACCAGACTGTAAGTCTTCGAACTAGAAAAGGGATGACTAATAGGGAAATAGTTAATTACATATTTTTCTCTCTTACTGTGTGAAAAAAATGCAACTGAAACTAGCGGGTGGAGAAATACAACCTGTAGTTCAGGTGAAAAACTTGCCCTGGTTTGGAAAGGTTTACATAGACCTAAAGTGTGATTAGAAGTTAAAAGCTTCTGACAGTTGTAAATTGTGGAGGGTACTGAGAACTGATCTCTTACAAAAGATGTCAGGTAAACAGCAAAAGTGGATGCATTTGGTAGTGATTTTAAAAACTGGAAGTAGTTATATTCTTAGAAGAAGAGTGCAAGCTGAAGTCAAGTGCACAGCTCCCCTGTGGCTATTATATTAATACCTGTGATATTTGGCTGAGTTTGAGTGCAGTCACACAAGCACTGTGCTTACATGAACTAGCGGTCTTGGGAACCAAGACAAATTTATTTACACAGTCTTCACACAGTTGACTTTAAACTAGGTTGCTCAAGATGGTAGTTTTACTCAGCTATCTCAAACGAAAGAAATGTTGTTCTTCTCTTTAATTTGTGAACTGCCCAACAAAAGGAAGTATAAGAATAATGACTTCTTTTTAATCCTTTAGATAGCTTACTCCCTGTTACATGATAGTGGCAGAGACTACACATCTTTTAGCTTGGACTCAGAGACAGGCTCAATATACACTGCCTCAGTGTTTGACAGAGAGAAGAAGGGGTCCTATCTTCTAGAAGTCAAGTCAGTAGATGGCTCTGAATCAGCTCGACCTGGAAAACATGGGAAGCCAAACTCTGGTAAGAGACAAATGTCTGTTGCAAGCATAATTTTACCTGGATTTGTCTTTGAAAACAGAAGCTCGGAGATACAAGATTAAATGTTAATTTCCCTTTTTCAAGTTCTGACCAAAAACTGTACAATTGCCATATTAGGCATCAGATATTCACATATTATCTGTTCAGACAAATTGAATGTGACATGCATTTGATATCCAAGTGCTTTGGAATAATGTTGGTATATATATTGTCCACAACCCTAAGGGTTTGTTTCTGTATTGTCTGCATATTCGTCTTCATTTAATGTGCGGCTAGACAGTTTAAAGAATTGTAGCTGACAGAAGTGGCACAGCTGAGTATTTTAGTTTCTTGTTTCTCTAGACACGGCCTACGTGCGCATTTTTATCAGTGATGTGAATGATAACAAGCCTGTCTTCACTCAGAGTGTCTATGAAGCAAATGTGGATGAAGATCAGGAGGTGGGCTCGACTGTCATTACGGTCAGCGCTAATGACGACGATGAAGGTAAATTATTGGAATTCCCCATAGCTGCGTCTAAAATATTAATGAGTTAACTTCAGTGCACCAAGACATATTTAGTAGTGTTAGAAATGAAAATGTCTTTTTTTTTTTTTTTCCCTCTAGATTTTAAAACTACTTTAAGTGTGAACTGATTGGGCATGAACATCAGTTCATAATGGAGCTGCGAGGCATAAGTCAAGTAACTCCTATTTTGGAGGCAATGCATTAATGTGGAATGATGGGGAATAATTTCTTTGCCAGCAAATAAAAATGTATTATAGATTAGGTAATTTTCTTACAAATGGGCACCTATAAAAATGTCCTGCTTAACTAGAATGAATCAAACTTGGTTTCAGTGAGATTAATTTGTTTTCTTTATGGACAGTATAGTTGTGTTTTAAACAAAAATTTATTGGTACACATTCTCATATTCGAGATTGACCTTCCTTAAATGGCATGTGACGAGTCTTAGCTATAATGCTTTATCTGCCAATCATTCAGGAATACAGCTATAAGTCATGTAAAAATAAGTACCTAACCAGTGATCATAAAGCAGAAAAGGAACACTACAGATTCCACCTTTTGGCTGCAGTGCACTACTAATTTGACTTGGCTGTATGGTTAAACATCCTTTTTTTTGTTGTTGCACAAGTCCCAGAGCATTGTTCTGTCAGCACGTCTACAAAGCGCAAGTGCATCCTGGTTGCATTTGATTCCTCACCCACCTGAGGTTGAGACAAATGTAATGAAGTTATAATTAAGTTATACTGAAGACAGATTTAGCTACTCAAGGAACTTCTAGTTTATTACGTAGGCTGCCTGTACATCTATAGTGTTGAATCAGAGAACCTAATGTGATGGATATATGGCACTCCATTTCTGTCCTTTTAATAAGGATTAAAGATGTAGCTATAAGAGAAGGGAAGGCAAGAAGAATAGTAATGTGAAGGTAGAGCTTGCAGAAAGGTCAGAAAGTCTTTATTTGATGTAAAACTATTGACTAATCAGTATTGCATCTGAAAAGTTCTGTTAGGGCTGTCTCGGCTGTCTCTAGTTTGGTAGATAATTATCCTGTTTGTTGGAAAGGTCTATGCATAAGTGAGTGCAGGTTGGTTCTACAGTATGAAGTATTTATAACTCATTCTTACATGCTGGGTGTTAGCAAATAAGAATTTGTCCTGTAGACTTGGCCAGTCATATTGATCCATCCATGAATTGGAGGGTTCATAAGTAATTAATAATTCATAGGAAAGGCACATTATATCATTAAAATTGGACATTCTGACACATAAAACTGACATAGCTGCATGTTTTAAAAGACCACAAAACTGTAGTACCAAAAGCAGTTGTTATATAATTTGTACTGCATTTTAACACCACATGTTTGGTCTGCTTCAAGAACTGTGTGCTTTCTGATACTGATGGTAATTGACAGGAACAAATGCTAAATTACGGTATCAGATCACAGCTGGAAACACAGGAGGAGTGCTTGATGTTGAACCAGAAACAGGAGCCATTTTTATTGCCCAGCCACTGGATTATGAAGAAACAAAAATGTATGAGATTCACTTGCTGGCCTCTGATGGGAAATGGGAAGATTATGCAGTTGCCATCATCAATGTCGTGAATAAAAATGACGAGACTCCAGTTTTCTCTATCAATGAATACTATGGAAGTATAATTGAGGAGCTGGATGGATTACCAGTCTTTGTACTTCAGGTAGTGTATGTAGTTTCAGAGATTATAGTATTTCAGTCAAAGAGCACAGATTACTCTGGTACAATTATGTTAGTGATAATTTAGCACAGATATATTAGTGAAATTTAGTTTTATTGATTTTTATTTTTGGTTAGTGGGTGAAGAGAAATGGAAAAATAACTACAAAGATAGCAAGTAGGGTAAGCAGGATGGATAATTTGTGATCCTAAAAAGCAAATCATTAAAATTTTAAAGTAGCTATCAGAACAGCACAGTAAAATTAGCAGCATATAGGAAGGATATAATGCAATAATTGCTTATTTAATAATTTATATGTCTTTGTTTTTTGTAGGTTATGGCAAATGATCCTGATAGTAATGGGAATGAAGGAGATTTGAGATACTCACTGCATGGGCATGGTGCAGGTGACATTTTCACAATAGATGAGGAAACAGGCAGCATTTACTCACACAAGATGCTGGATCGGGAAGAGAGAGCCTTGTGGAGATTTGTTGTATTGGCTACTGATGAAGGTGGAGAAGGACTTACAGGGTTTGCTGATGTAATTATTAATGTGTGGGATATAAATGACAATGCACCCACGTTTACGTGCATGCCTCATGATTGCAACGGGAGTGTCTTTGAAAATTCTCCTGCAGAAACGTTAGTCATGGAAATGGGTGCAGTTGATCGTGATGATCCAAATGTAGGTCTTAATGCTGTCCTGACTTACAGGATAACAGAGAATGCAAAAAATGAGTTTGGTACTGACATGTTTAATATCAATCCCAATACTGGTACAATTCATGTAGCAGGGGGAACGCTCGACAGAGAAAGGACTGACAATTATTTTCTTACTGTTGAGGCAAGAGATGGGGGAGGGCTAACAGGAACTGGCACTGCCACTATCTGGATTGCAGACATCAATGATCATGTACCTAAATTTACAAAAAAGATGTGGCAGGCAACAATTCCTGAAAACAGTGCCATCGACTCAGAAGT
This sequence comes from Melanerpes formicivorus, assembly GCF_026170545.1. Lineage (NCBI taxonomy): Eukaryota > Metazoa > Chordata > Aves > Piciformes > Picidae > Melanerpes > Melanerpes formicivorus. Next base: position 8,085,974 of record NW_027142372.1, on the reverse strand, counting down.
TCTGCAAGTGTGTGCAGCAGACGCAGATACTGGGGAAAATGCTGACTTAATGTTCAGTATCATCGGGGGAGACCCAGATCAGAAGTTTAGTATTGAGAGAGACAAAGAATGGCAGTGTGCCACTATTCGACTCAAAAAAAGATTGGATTTTGAGAATGCCCGTGAAAGGCAGTTTAATCTTACTCTCACAGTGGAAGATCTTGATTTTTCTAGTATTGCAGTGTGCCTGATCCAAGTTGAAGACTCTAACGACCACAGCCCAGTATTCCTTTCTCAGGTGGTTCACACAAGCCCTTTCTTTGAAAACGTGCCTGTAGGTACTACAGTAACCACAGTGAGCGCTACAGACCAGGATTCTGGTTTGAATGGGAACATCATGTATTCTATAAGGTCAGATTCAGATCCCATGAGACAGTTTGTGGTTGACCAACATGGTCATGTGGTTGTGGCAAATATCCTAGATCGTGAAGTCATTGAAAAATACAGCTTAATTGTGCAAGCTTGTGATCAAGGGACACCTGCCCACACTGGAAGTGTTACAGTTTTGATTAATTTGCTTGATGTCAATGACAATGGACCAAGATTTGAGGCACCATACATGCCTGTAGTTTGGGAAAATATATTGAGGCCTGAAATAGTGCGTATGAACCACACATCAAAATTGCTTCATGCATTTGATCCAGACAGTGAGGAAAATGGGCCACCTTTTACATTTTCATTGCTGCCAGATTTTCAGAATTCTTCGGATTTTTCTCTTACTGACAACAGAAATAACACAGCAACTGTAACTGCTTTGAGGTCCTTTGACAGAGAAAAGCAGAAAGTGTTTCATCTGCCAATAGTTATAACAGATAGTGGAATTCCAGCTATGAGCTCTACAAGCACCCTAACTATAACAATTGGTGACGAAAATGACAACTGCCATGAATCTGGCCATAAGGAAGTCTATGTGAACAGTTACAAAGGTAAGTGGTATTTGGGTATTGTAGCAGGTTCATGAATATAGTGTGGGTTTACACATTGGTTTTTTTTCCCCCCTTGCAGTTCTTAATTTATTTTTAAAATGGTTTTCCTATTTTTAAATTTCAAGTCCAATTCTGTAAAGTACTAAATAAAGTGGAACGAGTAAAATGTATTTGCAAAGCTGAGACCCTAGCATGTAAGTGATCATCTACCAAAAAATGTTACCTGCAAACAAGTACATATTTCACTTGCAGAAAAAGCATGATTTTTAACCAATAAAATCTGTTTTCCATTCACTACTTTCCACCTACACAGAGGAAAAGTCTTTTGTGTGCACCCATGATCTGACGTGAAGAGATCTGGGGATGAGAAAGGGAGAACTGAAGTATCTGAGATAAACAGAAGTTCATAGATGAGGAATTGTAGACCAGTCCTACCTCCATTGAGACAGCCACTGTGTGGCTGAGCAGGACAGAAATCTGTGGAGTTTTCTGTTGTCAAGAAAGGATCCAAGAGAAAGGACCTCCCCTCCCCTCCCAAAGGAAAATAATAATCTTTGTGGTACAATAAGTGACTGCTTCCTCTAGGAAATGTGCTCTAAAATGTAGTCTTTGAACTGATTCTAGATGTGTTTATGAGCAATACACAGTACCGAGTTCAAGAAATATTGTCAGGAAAGCTGCTCTGTGATAGCAGCCACAGGGCTGTGAGGTTTATCATAGAAAGAGAAGAGCAAATGCATCCATTAAGTGAATGTTTTACATTTTCTCATCAGAGTGGTTTAGCAGAGGATGAACAATTTAGTAATATTTTCTAAAATTTGTTCTTGAATTCCTATGTTTTACTATGTTTTATCCTGAAACTGTGTGCAAAACTAGTCCTGGTGGCCCTTATTAAGTGTGCTTTATTATGCCTTTGCCCAGATACTCCATTCCAGGTAGACTTGACTATATCTCAGTTATCACTGCACTGGTAGAATTTCTGATAATTATTAGAGAAGATTAATCTACAAAGAGTATTTCTTTACTGAGCTATTTTTGCTGACTATCAGTATGCCTAGATTAGAAAAGGATGTGACCTGATCCTAGTGCAGAAATGGGAGAACAAAGTTTCTAGGCTGGATTGGCTCCAGATTTGAACCTTCAAAATTTCACGTGTTACTGGATCTTGGCTGTGAAATTCAAAGGTCTCCCTCCCTGGAGCTTAGTATTTGAGAACAGTTGCTCAGATGTTCCACTTCTGTGACAGCCCACAAGGGCCTGAAAAAAGGGCAAAGAACTGTCACAGCTTGGTGGCTTCTTGCCCATTTCCTTTTCTCAGTCATGTCCTTTTCTCCCAGCTGCACCCTGCAAGTTGCTCTCTTTTGCTGGATTCCACTTACGTGCTGTTTGAAATAATAGAGTAGCAATGAAACATTTGGGGATTAGCTCCTGATGTGGTGACTTTTGTTTTTATCTAAGAATTGTATATAGAGTTGTACTTATTTATCATTCTGTGGTTGTTTTGTGTTGTTTGCAGCTTTTCTTCTATTCATGTGACATCCATAGTGTGCTCACATTTCCAGAAATGGAGGAAGTCCTGTGGCAGGCTCTGCATTATTTTAAGAATCTCGGATCATAACCATGACCAAATTAAGCAGGGGTCTGAAAATAATAAATACAGTAATGAATGCAGCAGAATATAAAGTGCACTGAAAAGCAAAAATTAAATGCAGATTTATTATAATTGATCTCAACAGGAAAATGGTCAACAGCAGTGCTTGGGGAAGTGTTTGCACCAGATCAAGATGACTGGGACAATAAAACATTTCTTGCTGAAGGAAAACTGCTCAAGTGAGGATTGTATTTGTGTCAAAATGAGTAATATTTATGCTTTTGTAATTATTTTCTCATGTATTTCTCTGTGTTCAGGATATGCATAAAGCCAGGGTTATAGAGTGTATTAATGAATATACCTTCTGAATGCTCTTTTTATTTGGGTAACTAGGTATAAAGAAATTAATGCAAGAGATATTTTTTTTTTCCAAGAGAATGGAGGATCACACCATGATGTTGATTTTTAGTCAGATGTCATCACTAATTTATTTTAAAATGTGCATTCTGTACGATCCAATTGAAAAATAGGCAGAATGTTTAATACTTGCTCTCAAATGTTGGAGTTGATGAAATACAAACCCTGAATTTCAAAGGGCAGAATGAAATAGTTTAATCAAAAATGAAAGGGAATTTGTTGATCTCCTTTGATGGTTAAATTTACAATTGCATGTGAAAGCCATGACTCAGATTAGTGAAGTTTTTTCTGTTAATTGAAATATGGACTTGGATCCTTAAATCCTACTTAGATGTTATTTGTTCCTTTCATAAAGTGATATGGCATGTAGCGTGATTGCATGTATGGATACAGAAAATGGATGTCAAAATGAATGTGAATTTTTGTCTCTGCTGTGCATAAGAGCTTTTTGTGGCTCAGAATTAAAAACTGACTTTCTGTCAGCAGCCCCTGGGCCTATTTTCATAGTAAGAGAGTTACTATTCCATAATAGTGGTCATGGAATGTTTCCATAATGACTGATTAAGGTCCCTTTGAGGTGGCAAATGAAGATTTTATCTGTGATTTCATGCAGAACTTATGCTGTTCCAGACATATAAATGCAGATCTGGAAAAACTTTGTGTGTTTTTGTCACTTTCTATTACTTATCTCACAGACCAGACCATGATGACTATGTTGAACCCTGTGGTTCAGCTTACACGCTGCTTTTATTCGAGTTTGGGAAAGTCTAGGGGTTAGGTAGTGGGAGAGACACCTGTTATAAATTCTGCAGATTGTAGTTTCTGAATTAAGGTGTTTCTGGTGCTGTTTTGAGGTTATCAATTCCTATAACCTTCATAGTTACATTTAAGGCTTTCTGAATTATGTTAACAGATAAAGTAAATGATCCATTTGAGATACTGAGGTTTCCTAATTGAAGGTTTATATCTAGGTCTTTCAGATTAAATCAGAGGACTGGTTCTCTGATGATGGTGGATAACACTCCTCAAGGAATATACAACTTGGAAGTTAGAGTTTCTGACGGAGTTTGTCCTGATGTTATATCTACAGTACAAATCCATGTCAAAGAGCTGGAAAATGAAGCCATACAAAACTCGGCCTCTGTGCGTCTATCAGGTTGGTTCTATTTGCTGGTGAGAGTTCAGATCAGCTGCTTCTGTACCTGAATGTTCATGTGCTGTAGGTATTATTATATCAATACTCGATCTACTTAGCACTCTAGGACATTTTCTAGTGTGTTTCCATATTGTTAAACAAGAAATAAGCTGAGAAATTATCCTGCATTCTACCAGTATTTAATGTTTATCTACTTACATACCAAACTCAGATGTCACAGCAGAGGAGTTCGTAAGGATAGATGGACATGGCAAAACAAGACATGACAAGTTCAAGGAATTACTGGCAAAAATGTTACCTGCTAAGCTCAGTGATATCATTGTCTTCAGTGTGATGAACATTGATGGAAAACAGACAGATGTAAGATTTGCAGTCCATGATGGCTCAGCATATTATAGACCTGAGAAACTGCATGCTGAGATGGCAGCATTTAAAAATGAGGTATGTTCTCTAGGGTTATCTGTGTAATCTGTCATCTGTGCAGTTCACTCAGATACTGAGTTTGCAGGGCATGCATCCTAAACTTCAGTGGAAGAACATCTTGCCTGCAGATCTACATGCAGATCTCCAGGTAAGGCTTTTTGCTTCACTCAGGACAAAACCACTTGTCAAGCAAGTAATTAATTGATTTCTTGCTTCTCCTTGGTCCCATACTATACATTACATACTATTACTGTAATACTATATTACAGGCTATTACTATATTGTTCTGCTAGCTCCTGAGTCAGTAAATATAACCACTTTTCAGTCACAGAAAGCTGTCTGGGACTGCATTCCTGTCATGGTGCAGTCTCCTGGGTTTTCTTGTCTGTGTTTCATTGTGTAATCTTATCAGACACTCCATAGAAAAAATCCTGCTGGAAGGAATCTGCAGGTTAGAAGAGTTGCAACAGATAATTGAGATGGAGACAACCAATTCTGTGATTGTATTCAAATCACTAAAGGACAACTTTACATGCAAAGTGACATCCTAGGATTGTTTAGCCTAGAGAAGAGGAGGCTCAGAGGAGACCTTATTGCTGTCTATAACTACCTGAAGGGAGGTTGTAGACAGGTGGGGGTTGGTCTCTTCTCCCAGGCAACCACCAAGAGAACAAGAAGAAACAGTCTCAAGCTGTGTCAGGGGAGGTTTAGGCTGGATGTTAGGAAGAAGTTCTTCACAGAAAGAGTGATTGGCCATTGCAGTGGGCTGCCCAAGGAGGTGGTGGAGTCACCATCACTGGAGGTGTTTAGGAAGAGACTGGATGGGGTGCTTGGTACCATGGTTTAGTTGATTAGAGAGTGTTGGATAATAGGTTGGGCTTGAGGATCTCAAAGCCCTTTTCCAACCTGGTCTGGTTTATTCTATTCTATTCTATTCTATTCTATTCTATTCTATTCTACTCTACTCTACTCTACTCTACTCTACTCTACTCTACTCTACTCTACTCTACTCTACTCTATAATAATGTTTGCACTGTAACAAGGCAAAATCAGTTCTTTAATGTAAGATGTCCTTTTCCTGATCCTGGTGTTCCATAACTATCCTGCTCTCTCACCACATCCTGCATGCTCTCTAACTCAGTCACCCAGATACAGTCTGTCTGGGGCCCACTTTTCTTTCTTGTGGCTTTGCTGAAGTCCTGCAGATGCTGCTGAACAGACGCTAAAGCTACTGCCTTGCACAAGTGCAAGGAGCTGCTGCTTGGCTTGTGACTTGCCCTGGGCAAGGCAGTGCTTCTTGACATGTCATTTGTGGCTATGGGAGCATATTTGCACTTCCCACTTATGTGAATATGGAAGAGTCTTCCTGATTCTGGAAGCCACCTGCCTACATCTTACTGTTTCTTAAATAGTTGTGCGGATTATGAGACACTTCAGAGTGACCAAGTATGAATGAGGAATGCTTCTTTTGCTTATTTATTGAATTACTGCAACAATAATATAGCAAATTGCATAGATTTAAAATATTCTGTGCCATAATATATGGCAGGTGAATTAATCAATATGGTAACAAGGGGACTGGTTCACATATTTTAATGAAAAAATATGCCTGTATTAATTATACATCACCTTTTAATATTTAATTAATAGCTCTAGCGAGCAATCACCAATAGTTTACAGAAAACCAATCATAGCTGAAGAATTTTTCCAGTAGTTTTTGTACATGTTTAACTATAAATATAGAAAATAAATAATTAGCACTGGAATTATTCATTGAATTGCTAAACAAATAATATGTTTGCATTACCTCCCTGGGATATGGCTTTACAACAGCTGTGATTTTTTATTGTTTAGCAGAAAAATAATCCATCCTAATAGTGTAAAGCAGCCATGGTTGGTTATATACACTGGTTTTCTGTAATGGTATTACACATCTGTCTACATGTACATTATGAACACTCCACTAATGGTGATAGATGTGGGCAGCACACATGAAATTGCATTGACAGGATGCATCACGTCATTGTAAAGTGTATTTTATGCCTTTGGGGAGACGTTTTTCAATACATGTTATGATACTTGAGGATATACTGACAGCTGATTACAAAGGTCAAAGTTCTTACAGTGGTGAACTGAGATGGCAGCACGAGTGAAAAAATCACTTCAGTGTTTATGTATTTGTTTTGATCCTTTCAGAGTTATTTTTAAGGCCTTTGTCATACATTTGATAATTTGAAAAGATACATATTAAATATAGAATTGAAGAGAGTGTCAGTTTGATCTAATGTTAGTTTTACATTTGTATACTTCAATATATACACCACTGTGAGTGCAGTGAGGTCTCTTGTGTTTGGGCACATCATTTTAATGTCAGAAGCTTTATAGTGCACAATCCCCAAGTAAGTGGAAGGGAGAAATCTATCATGCCAGGGAACAAACTTCATGATAACTTAGTTCAGTGTGTAGGCTACTGGCAGAAGCACAAAAAGTCTGAATTAATGGCAGCCGTGTTACTGTCCTGAGGCTTATTGTGGACAGCTTACTTTCCCCTTTGTTCTTTCTGCTAGTTCTTCAGTCTGTTCAGATTAGAAGCTGCAAACTGCAGAGTTACTACATTACAAGACCTATGTATACAATAAAGCTGTTATTTGTGTTTGGGCTCACAGGTGCAACCCCAATTAATGATAACCCCCCCCAATGCACTAGGAAAGATTAATGTAGAACAGAATACAGTATCCAGTATGTTGAGTTGACCACATTTTGCTTCAGACAGTTTGCCATTAAATTTAAGTGTATGGGGCACAAGTTAGTAGACTGAACCTTAATTGCTATGAAATTCTCTTGTCTGTGGACATTATTATTGAATGCATGTAATGGCAATGAATATATTGAATGCCCTGCTTTTTCCTGTGTCTGTATCCTTATGTGCAAGAGGACATAAGAAATAGTATCTGGGTGTAACTCACACAGAAGAATGTTTCTCCTGGCTTCAGCTAAAACATGCCTGTTGCTGTCAGGGTGCAGAGAAGTGTGATACAGACAGCACAGCTCAGAAGGTTGAATATCACTGCTCTCAGGGCTTTGGCCCTTGGAAATAATGGCAGTAGGCCAGTACAGATTCAACCTGTTCACAGTCAGTCATGCCAATTATTCTGTTTTTAGAAAATACTGCTCCCATATTTTTTTTCCTGTATTTGTCAAATTGGTTTGTTTTAATATTCAAGAAACTAAAGCATCCCATGAAGGCTGTGATGCTTAGATTTTTCAGAAATTACAGAGTGAGTAAAAACATTCATTAGGACAAGACTGGTGATGTGTTAAATTGTATTTTCTCTTAGATCCAGTCAGCTTTGCAATTGAACATTTCACAGATTGATGTAGATGAATGTAGGAGCGCAAAATGCAGTGAGAGCTGTACCAACTACCTTGCCATGAGTGACATCCCAACAGTGATGGATACTGGAAGTGTGTCATTTGTCTCAGTAACAACCACCATCAATGCAGTCTGCACCTGTGCAGCTAGGGACCGAGTTCATCAGTCTTGTTCCTCCTACCCTCAAAGCCCTTGTCTCAATGGTGGGATGTGTATCGACACTTTGAATGGTTACAGGTGAGAAAACTTCCATTGCAGAGTCTCCTTTTTTGTTTTCCTTCTATTTTTAAATTGTTGACTGGGGATTATAAGATACAGGTCTAAAAAAATCATAAATGTACTTCTTACTGAAGGAGAAAATCCATGAGTGCACTGCACTGTAAACAGAGCATCTTTAGTAGTGGCCCGGTAAGAGTTCTGTGGTCCTAAAAGTCATGGAAATAGTTTGTGAATAAGAAAGAGAACTCTGGGGGAAAAAAACCAGTGGTGTAATTAACAGAGGTAATTTTTTAAGAGTGCCTAATTCAGTATGAAGAAATGGGAAGTGTGTTCTGGTGGTGGGTTTTTTGTTTTTATTTAGTGAAAAATATGCATTGTACTCCTAAAATACTTTAATCAAGCACCACTGAGACCCTGCTAAAGTATTTGTTGTTTTGCTCCTATTTTTAAACAGCTATTTAATGCTAGTGAAACAAAAAACCCAAAGTTAAGTGTTGGGGAATTTTGACTGTTTGATGTTTTTGTGCTCTTTCAGATGTCTTTGTCCTGCTTCATTTCATGGACCAGACTGCCAGCAGACAAAGCACAGTTTCCATGGAAATGGTTATGCATGGTTTCGTCCCATCAGGCCTTGTTTTGAAAGCTCACTCTCTCTAGAGTTTATTACTGTGGTACCAGATGGACTTTTACTGTATAGTGGTCCTTTATCAAATCCGGAACCTGGTAGGACAGAAAACTTCATTGCAATAGGTACTCCTGCAAAAGTGTGTGAAAAAATTGAATTTCTTTTGAGACTGGGTTGCCTGTGTACAGTGTAGTAGTTAGAGTATGAATTCTGCCTTTCTATCTTATGAAATAATTTATTTTCTGTTTTGAAAATATTTTGAAACCTTTACTAATAGCTCTTTCTTCTTTGATGTCTATTTTTATAGCCTGCACCTATAGCTTTAGGTCCATTTCAGAGCTGTAGAAATCAAGGGGAAAGCAAAATAGATTGATTGATTTATATGTATATATATATGAAATAATCCCCCTAGGAAAGCTCTAATGCTATAAAGGAATTTAGGTACTTTGAAGATAGGTATTACATGACTAATGCAGTCTTAGTTGCATGTCATTCTTATCTAGTTTGGTGAGAAAAGAAATCCCCTTAAACTGCTTTCAGTCTTGGGGCATTTCTACACTTTTTTTTTTGAACAGGCACTGACTTGATGGATGAATCCAGCCCCAGTGCACCACTGTAGTACAATTTATACACAAGTAGAACACATTCCTTTATGTTGACACCTACTTAAAAGGTTGCTTCTGCTTATTTTTTTGTGAATTAATAAATGAGTCACAGTATGGGTGGCATGTTTCTAATGAATTGAAAGGTAATGTTGTTGGACATTGTTAATCAGTTATCTCTTCTTTTGCTTTGTTTTGCTGTTACTTATAAATTTGAGTAGAAGATGGGAGAGAGTAAAACCTGCATGTGTTAATTGTTTTAGAGCATTAAAAATGTGCAGATTACTTATCAGGACTTAGTGTTGTGACAGAGAAGTGGAACAATCTAAAGTATAAAAATGAATACTACATTGAATGAATGTGTTTGCACCATAGAAGTCATAGCATGTAATTCTAGTTATGGAGTAGTGAACCCTATTTTATGTGAGTAGTACTAACCAGTAAATCAATACATTCACTAGCTGCTAACATGTATTCTCCTAGCTGTATTTAAATTCTTGTTCATGTTGCATTAGAACTCTCCAGTGGTATTCCTGTGCTGAAGATAAGCCATGGCTCAGGTTTTGTGATGCTGCAGTTTCCAAGTCAGCTGAATGTAGCAGACAAAAAGTGGCATCATCTAGAAGTCAGAACCAAAGGCCAGGTCAGTTATTTGGTTTGTTCCACAGCAGGATATTTGTATTTCCAATAGAATTTCTCTGTGCTGAAAAAGAAGGGCAGGAAAACCAGAGAGGGTTATTACATGTATTATTCTAATGTTTGTAGATTTGATTATCAATACAAATTTCAGGAAGACAGCATTGTCAGTTTCAAACCTACCTATGTCGTAGTCTCTATTCCAGGATCAGAGGAATCTTTTTTATCTCATGTATTTTAAACTCTCCAGCACATGTGGAAGGTGTATAAAGGCTTAATTGTAATTTGCTCATTCAGGCTACACATTTGGACCCTGAAATTGATTACCTCTGCACAAAAAAGAGATAATTATTTATTTGCAAATGCAGTTACAGTGTTTATGTAAGTGGTGAAAGCACTCAGAAGCATAAATTAAATGCGGAGTTAAGTGCTTTCTTTTGTTAAATGGTTCCACTTTGCCTTCACTGGTTGTTGCAAAATGGAAAACAGAGCAGGAAAAAACCACAGCCCTTTGTGCTTGATGGTATGCAAAAAGAAAAAGATGGAAATTTGATACAACTTGTTTCCTGAATGTTACAGAAATTCTTAATTCAGTAATTGTGTGTGTTGGTGTAGGATGTTCGATTCATTCTGGATCACTGCACTACAGCGGTTGTCTCAGAGATAGAAGGCGTAGGCAGATGGCTGTCCACTGAAGATCGCACAAATTGTGAAGTCTCTGGGTCTGTCCCACGAGAAGCAAGGTACATTTCAGGAGATTCACTGTAAGACTTTTTTTTTTTCAAGGACCTTCTGGGTCAAGTCTGGACCTTAAAACACTAAACAAATTTTGGGGAACCAAAATATCGTTGCCATGCTAAACAGTAGCCCCAGAACACTCCGTGGCAAATACCAGAGCTTTTGTGGGTACTGTGTACCATCCCTAGTCCACAGGATTTCTCACTTTATTTATCAAGTCAGTGTAAGCCTGTTCTTAAAAACCTCACCATATTAGGCCACTTGACATTTTAATGGTAATAACTGGATCGTCAACCAGTTTTACTGTCTGTTTACTGTCTGATTGGTAGAAGTCTGAGGGCCTCTACTGACAACTTTTGGCACATGAGGGTCTCTATGATCCAACATTACTGCCTTTCTAGGACAGAGAGAAGCACTGCTCATACCTCAGATTTCACAGCTTGCTGCAGTCCTACAGAGTGCTGATGAGATGCACAATCCACATTTCCTTGTCCAATACAGACAAAGTTGGGCACTGAGCCTGGTGGTTTAAATTGCTTGTACTGTTGGGTCAGTCCTTAGCCTTGGTTAGAACTGGAAAAGATGGAAAATCTTCTTCAAAAAGTCGTCATTACATTCAAAGCAGAGGGCTGGGTTCAGCTACATTCTGTAGGGGTTTGGCTTCAGTATTATTCAGCCCTTTGGACTGATGCTTGTTGCCCTTGCTGATGACACCAAGCTAGGAGAAATTACCTGTATGTTGGAGGCCATGGCTTGGAATTAAATGTGATCTCAGCAAACTGAAAATAGGACCAGAAAATACAATAACTAGTCTCAAATAGAGAGAAGGGAAGAACTGCTGGATATCAGTAAGAGGTACAGATGGTAGTTGGAAAATAAGTCAGGAATGCCACATTAAGCTGAAAAAGGCAAGGGCTACACGGTAATAGCTCAACATATGTACATCTGTGAAAGATGGAGAATAATCCTTCCACTCTGGTTAGTGCTGCTGGACTTCAGCGGGAGTCCTGGATCCAGTTTGTGTACCATGGTGCAGGATAGATGTGTACAAATGGGTGTAGTCCAGAGAAGAGCAATGACTGTAATCAGCTTGCCTTGAGAGTAAGCCTTATCAAGAATGAAGGAATTGAGGTCACTTAACTGGAAGAAGGGAAAACTGAGGAGAGATGTGATACGTCTCAGTGTATATAGAAGAATGCTACAAAGAGGATTTGGACAATCTCACCTGTACAGTACTTTAAGTTACAATAAGAAATATTTGGGTTATATTTTAAGGAAACCTTTGTACTAAAGATATTTGAGCTGTGGAGCAGATAGTTCCAGCAAGTGTGCTGATTAGTGTTGGAAGCCTTGTTAGCAGATGCATGAAGCCACCTTGGTCATGAAAGAAGCACCTAGAAAGGGGAAAAACATGAGAACAATGAAAACAAAATCCCAGAGCTGATAACTCAGAGAAAAAGAAACTCTGTGAGAGCCAAAATATGTGGAATTCTTTGGCTCAGAGAGATAATTGGGATACATTGAAGAGCCTACTGTACTGGACATTGACCCAACTTTAAGGTTTCTGGCCTTTATTATCCACAAAACAGTCTTTGTTGTAGTATTCCTACAATATAGGAGAAATGAGCACCTACAGAAGCACCTGAAGGAGAATATGGCATCTTGAACACAAGCGTACCTGAATTGTAATGGTCCTATAGTTAAATTCCTAACAGATTTCACTGTCATGCCTAAAAAGTAAATTACCCTTTAAAGGGATGATGCCTTCTGCTCACTGTGTGGATTACAAGGATAAAGATAAAATAGTTGCCTACTTTTGTTATTTTATAAAGCCCCTGTTACTTGGAAATGCAGTGTAGGTATTTATTTATCTGCTTATTGCAATATGTTTGAAGTTCAATTCACATCTATTTCTGTTATTCACATAATTTTTAAAGGTATTTGACTGTGAACCATGTCCTACAGCTGGGTGGTGTAAAAGAATCATTACCCTATTCCTACCCACAGCTGCAACACAAACACTTTTCTGGCTGCTTGCGCAATTTCATCTTGGATACTCAGGTAAGTGCAAGTGTAGCATTTTGCTTTAGCAAAGGAGTGAACTTCGTTAAATTTTGGGGAGATTTGTACTATACCTGAAACTTTTACTTCTGTTTATTCAATGCCTGCCTACATCAGTGTAAACTACAAAAATATTCTGGATTTTTCTGTCGTCATTAGAATAACCACCTTGAAAAGTTATCTCTCAATTACAAACAGATGTATTTGTGACCCAGAAACTCTGCCTTTTTATCTCCTACTTAATGCAGCTGTCTTCCAAGCTTCTTTGCTCATTCAGGGAACTTCTGAATGGCAGTTGTATAATGGTGTATTTATGCCAGCTGTCTGCTTTGTTAGAAAATATTAGGGATTCTTTTACTTTCATAGTCAGTTGAGTTTATTCACAGGCAAAATGCAGTCTTTATAAAATAAGCTGAAATCTGAATATCAGAAGGCAAACTTAGCATCTTAAGCAATGGAGATGAAGAACAGACTCTTATGTGGTATAACCATTTCTGTTTAAAAATGAAGTGTGTTTCTTAAGTGATATTTCAGTGTCATATGATTTTCTCTTGAAGGTTTATGACCTGCAGTCTCCTGCAGAGTCCCTGAATAGTTTTCCTGGCTGCACACTTACGGATGGGAGCTGTGAGACGATGGGATCTTCATCCTGTGGTATTCATGGGAGGTGTCTCGGAGACTGGGGCTCCTTTGCTTGTCACTGTTTGCCGGGTTACTATGGCTATCGATGTGATAAAGGTGAAGTCTGTTTTTCAGTTATGTATTTGATAGGCTGGTAAATTTAAAACCTAAAATGTTTGCAGGTAATGGCTGCTGAGATGGTTTCTGATGTTTACATTGTGTAAAGCCATATTTCAGTGTAGTTGTCTGTGTTTTTAACAGTTTATTTTCTAATTGTCTTTGAGAAATTACTTTCTCAATATCAAATAATTTCTTTAATCCTGAGAGTGTTTGTGCCATAATTATATAATGGAGACTACATGACAAAAGATTTGAGAACAAAATTGTTTCTTTGCATCACAATTTTTGAATTTGCATCTGTTTCAGAAAGCAAATAACCTGAAACCTAAATGTGAGTGTGCCAGTACCACTTTACTGTGCAGAATTAGAGCTACACAACAGAAATAGGAAATTCCTGCTCTCTTGGTGTCTGGAAGAGACTTAAGAATCTGTGCTTTGGTATAGTAGGATTTTTTCTTTAGCCCTCATGGAGCCAAAGATTGCAGCAAAAAGAGAACTGTAAGACAGCAGGTTGTGAAACTAGGTTGCAGTACTTAATACGCTGTCTACAGCTCTCGTTTTGTTTTCATTAGAGCTTCTGCTTTCCTCCTGTCACACGAGTGTTGGAAGGAGAAGCATTAGTGGGGTCAAGTTAGGAGGGAAAACCTCTCTTTATAGAGGAAAATCAAGTGCAAGAGCAACTGGAGAAGTTGTGGAAGTGGACAAAGGGACCTGTCCCAAAAGACAAGTTCTTTCTCATGGATTCTTGCTGGGCATGACAAGTTTTTTCTTTTACTTTCAACTCTTGCTACAAAAATAATGGAGACAATAATATTTCCCTTTCCCTACAAAATGATTTAAAGGTCTTTATCCTGTCTTTTTAGTTTCCAAAGAATATACATTTGGGCCAGGAAGTCACATTCGCTATCAGCTTCCCGTCAGCGTGCCAGCCCGTAGGACGCAGTTTGAAGCTATGATTAGGACACGGCAGCCTGACAGTGTCATCACGAGCATGTTGTCTCGAAATAAGGATGAACACATCACCCTACAGGTGTGCAAGGCATTCCAGGCAGTAATAGCATAATGGTAAATCCATGCCAGTGAGTACTTAGCCCAGAGAAACACTGGAAATAGAACTGAAACCTTATGCTAAGCACAAAAACTTTGGAATTCATTTTATGAACACTTGCAGACCTGAGCCTTCACTTAAGATATTGAGCACACAGCCCTGGTATCCCCTTGGGTTTCAAATGAATTTATTGCCAGTTATAGTGAAGTATTGTTTCCTGTACAGAATAGGATCAGTAGGGTGTCCACCCTGGTGTCCTATTCAGCCATGTTCACAAGTGGCCAATTCTGTGTAGTTCTGACCCTGTCAAGAAAGATTCCTATAACACTTCTAATGGTGTCAGGCTCTCCAAATGACAACAGTTATTGTATACAGACCACTGGATTAGTCACCTCTTCAGATCAACTGGTTTGAGCTAGAGTGTGGAAATGATGCACCAGATTCTCAAGCATTTCAAGAGCACTATTAATTTGTCTGAAAGAAGGAGGGTAAAATTATTCTGAGTAAAATACATACTGCTGTGAGTACCCTGCTACCAGTATTTGGGTTGTCTAGTTCTGTGCATTGTAAACTTATCCTAAATGAAAATAAATGCTTTAAGATTGATGTTTATACAAAAATCTTAGTTCAGGTAATATGACAGTTACAGATCAATTAAAAATGTCATGTGATGTGTTTGGGGTGTTGGTTTGGTTTTTTGGTTTTTTTCCCCTTACTACTTTGTTAATTATTCCCAAGGTTGTTCAGGGGTTCTTAATGGTCTCATATAATCTGGGTGATGGAGACTACTCTGTAAGCCTTCCCTCCTACCATGTTGATAATGGTGAATGGCATCATATCACGCTGGAGAGAAATGAAAATGAATTTACTCTTCGCCTTTATGAAGGAGGTGGGAGGAGAGAAATTCTGAAAGCAGCAGGAATATACAAAGAGATCATGATTGACCCCAGCAGTTTGGTCCTTGGAAACACCTACCCATTCAATCAAAACAAGAGTTTTCAAGGTGAGGAATTCTTGATCTCAGTGTTCAGGATATGGACATATAAATCTGGTGTGTTGGTACTGCATGGGCATATTGTGAGAAGCTTTCTTGTTTATGTAGAGTACAAAGTAAACAGGATTCTTGAGTGACACTTTGCAACAGGGACAAATAAACTCCTCTGACAAGGAAAAATGTACAGCAGGGGATTATACTGTTGGCTTCTTCACAGGACTGTATGTAGAACATTTATAACTGGAGATCCACAAGCTTTTCCCAGGTGGACTGTGGATGGCTTATTGCATTATTTACACAGAACTGGTTCCTTGCCTGGTTCTGCCCAGTCCATCCAGCAGCTGTGCTTCCCAAACAAATACAGCTGCCCCTATGCTGAAAGGAATATTTCCATTTCCTACGTGCTTTGCATAGTACACAACAAACTCTGGGTTATTACCTTTATGTACTACTTCTGTATTACTGGATTTTACAGTCACTCAGTTGAAACAATAACTAAAATTAGAAATGTTTTATTGAATTAGAGCTAACAATTAAAATTTTCTATTGAAAACCTAGTGAAAGGGTATTTTGTCAGCAGAACATATCTGTGTCTTGAAAACACAGAGATAGAGAGGTCTGCACAGCACTTGATTCTTGAAAATCTTAACGAAAAATCAGACAGAAAAGGGAGAATGATGCCATGGAAGTTGAGGTAGATTCAGTCCTAGATTTAAACTTTGGTAGTCTGAGTCCTTTGTTAAACATGAACTGCCAAATCTTACAGCTGCTTTAAATCATTCTTGCTGAATAGCTTTTAAAACAGTCTCTTTTTGCCTTGCCTCAGGATGTATGAAGGATGTCAGATTTAATAACTACGTGATCCCTCTGGATACTCATGTAAAGGAGCTGGTGTCAGTACTGAGTGCCCAAGGTGTCAAAGAAGGCTGTTCTTCAGAGGCTTGTACAAATAACCCTTGTAACCAGGAATTTATTTGTGTTGATTTGTGGATGATGCACGAATGCAGGTAATTGGTGGAAATAAAACCACAAAATCCTCCAGATTTAGGTGGGAAAGGGTGGATGCTGCATATGTGTGCAACTTGAAGGTTGCCACTGGCAATCTCATCAAATTGGTTGAACTGCAGTGGAACACTGAGCTAGAAGCTTGCATAAGGCATCAAGCAACTCAGAGAACACTGGCCTTTTAGGTACTGCACTTAGCTGATGTAAATCAGCACATCTCCATTGATTCTATAGCAATTTCACCTGCCTGTCTTAATTGAAAAACATTTAAAGAATAGCAGCAAATCCAGAATGTTTGTAAACCTTGAAAACCAGGGAAAGAAAGGTATGTTAGCTGCATTGGAACAGAACGCTAGCATGACTAGGCTGGCTTCTGGATCTTGTGCTATGCAGCGTAGATGCGCTTTCCTTTGTTAGTGTCTGACTTCTTACACTGTCTTAAACTGAGACCTCTGTTCCTTTACAGGCCACTCAGGTTGCATTAGAAGCACCACATCATAAAACTCAGAGTTCTTTTGTGTGGCTGGGGCTGAGCTTAGGACAACGCTAAGTCAAGTTAGTTGTGCTGTGAAAATGTACACTGTAAGCATTACTGACTGCCACTGTCCACACAAATGGAGTTTTCTAGACATGGGGTGTTTTTGTTTTGTTTTGTTTTTTCCTTGAAATTCAGTGTAACACAGCATAGTTTGTCCTGCCTGGATGGAACTGCAAACCTTAATCCAGCTAGTTTTTCATGGGTAGTCTTGCAGTAGCCAGTGGAACTACCTGAGTTCTGAAAGCCCCAGACATAAGGGCTTAATGTTGTGGAGCTCATTGTTGTATGACTACTTTAGGGAAGACTACAATCCTGTTATTATTCTAAGCAATTTACTTGTAATAGCTACTTCAGGAGCTGTGTGTAGAATGTCAAAGACTATTTTAAAATCTTAAATGCTGTCTTTCATGCTTACTTTTCTCAAAGTTTAATGTTTTCATTCTGCCTTCGTCTTTTCAGTTGCCCTCCAGGACACATGATCATGGAGAATGCCACTGGTAGACAGTGTGTCTACACTGCATGTGCTAAAAGGCCCTGTAACTATGGTACCTGCATCTCGCAGTCACCAACCAAGTTCCAATGTCACTGCCCTGATGGCTATACTGGACGTAACTGTGAAATCACACTGGCGATCTTTCATAAGGATACTGGCCTGAGCTTTAGTTCCATGTTTGCCATCTGCATTTGCTTTTTGGCACTGTTAGGTAGTTATGGCAACTACATCTTGTATTACCTTTGGTGAACTCATTTATCCACCTTGTCCTGAACAGTCATCATCTCATCCTCCTAATGGAGACTTGACTCTCCTTCATTTCTTTGCTATGGTCTCAGCTCCATCAGTAACTTACTTTTCATCCCTGTGAAGGTGTATTGCTAAGTGAGTCGACCTTTGTGAACTATGGGAAGTCCTTGCATTTTTGTTTTCTGCACATTTTCACTTCATTGCTAAGGAACTGTTCAGATGCATAATTGGAAGCAAATTCAATTGAACAGCACAAGTGGAAATTGCTGCCAGATAAGCACTGCATAAAATACTACTGAGCATGAAACAGATTTTTCTGTCTAGCAGAAATGCACTGTCCGATAGGAATACACTTGGTCAGGCAGAAGCAGTCCCTCACATTTAACCAGTTGTGTCACAACTCCTGACAGCTGCTTTTGGCTTCCTCAGGCGTTTTCAGCCTTAGGTACTTGGTCTCAAAGACGAAAAAGATACATTGTGGACTATTTTGGATCCACCTGTGTAGATACCTGAAATACCATCATTTTCCCCAACTCTGCTAGATAATATGTTTGCCATGCAAATACGAACAGCAAACAACCTGGGAAGCTAACTGTTCACATGGCTTTTGGAATGCTGGTTAGCTGAGGTTAATAGACCATTATGTTAAAGGAGGGTGTTTGCTTTGTCAGAGTTTTCTTGTCAGCTGACTTTGTATGGCTGCCTGTGCTTGGCTGCAAAAACTTCTTGTAGCTAATAATCCTGCTACTCTTTCAGGTCACAGTTATGAGTAAGAAACCAGGTGGTGTGTGGTGGTGTGCAAATTTTAGTTGACGTGGTTAGCAACGACATTATCACACAACTGTAACTTCTGCTAGGAGAATTTTTAATAAAATGCCTTGTTCTCAAGATTTCAGATGCTCTTTCTCTTACACAGCCTCTAGAAAGTGGTAGTGCACTTAGTGATTAATTCATGCAGTTTTCATTATAAATGTATATCTTCGCAATATGTTAGAAAAGCTGCTTTTTTTTTCCCACATCTGATTACATCTTTTAAGGTCAAATGTGGAGCGATTTTGCAAGTAAATCAATATTGTGGTGGCCTCACATTGGTTTCATATCATGTGAATCTTCCCCATCCCTCCCTGCTGTGACAAGACTTCAACTTATTTTGTTCAGTTAAAGGCACAGTGACACTCTGGAGCTTTCAGCAGCCCTAGGACTAGTTCTTGGCTCAAAGACTCAATTAACTTCACAGAATACTTTTAATGGCAGTTTAGGATTGTAAGATCCTAAGCACAGAATTGGGCAGGATTGGTCTCTGTGTGGAAGAGATCCTGTCTTCAGCGGGGTACTTCTGGTTTTACACTGGTTGGCACATGGGCTACATTCACCATAAGCTTTGGCTTTCTACTGGTGGTCACAGTAAAAGAATAGGAGCGATGTGGAACATTTAAAGAATTGTTGAGTATGTCAAAATCAGCTCAGTTAAAAAAAAATGATTGCCAAAAAGTCACCATGTGTGAAAATTTGTGTGACACATTATGGTAATGGGGGCTATGAAGGAAGAGGTAAATGCACACCTCACTTGCCTTGGTTCAGCTTCAAGGGTGTAGCTACACAGCGCAGTGCAGCACATACACCTGTGTGCACCACTTCCAGACCCACTGACATCCAGATGCTGCTGCACTGAACTGCACTCTGTCACGCAGATGCTCCAAGAGATTCTGGTCTCTTTTAATTCAGTGATAGAGCTGGTACTGGTTCAAGGAATGCAATAGTTTGAGGTCTTGCTATGAGCTTCTATCAGTTTCTGTAGAGTTGGTAACCCAGTGGTGCACAAGTTTCTGTTTTATCTGATGTTTCTCTTTATCTGATGCTGAAGCTTTCCAACTGTCAATGTGTGAAATGCACCTAAGCATTTAAGGAAAAAAAACTTTAAATTCATGGATGTTAAGGCAAAATGTGCCTGATATTTTTTCTTGTAAAATGTATGAAGTAATTTCCTCTTTTGTCTCATGCCATCTTGTGCTCCATTTCTGTGTAGCTGTGTCTCCTCCTGTCAACATGTTGATACTGAACTGCTACCCCTTTGTGTACATTTTCTCTTACACAGTTTAACACTTGGCAGTAAATGTTAGGTCTCTGAACACCACTTGGGTTGTTCAGTTCTTTCACAATGTCAAGGTTGTCCTTTAAAGGGAATTTAAAATGCTCTTTAAAGGCAGTTTCTCTGTCTTTGATGTTCATTTGTAACTATGTTCAAGAATGCAAAAATCCAATGTTTGCTGGGAAACACAAAACTACAGCCCTGCTGGCAGTGGCTGCAAAGCAGTGCTGCAGCACTTGGACAGAAAAGCCATCCTGCAGCACTGCTGTACACAAGGGTTTTATTTGTATCTGAATGATGCTCTGTTTTGCTCCTGTGTGTTTGCACAGCTCTCTTCAGTGCTGTATTCTTATGGGCTCGCTGGAAGACTCACAAACGCCTGAATGGAGTTTACCAGGTGTCTGCACATCATGAGGATTTGGAGGACATCAGAGAAAATATCCTCAACTACAATGAAGAAGGTGGTGGGGAACAAGACGAAGTAAGGATCGTTGTGTTACATTACAGTTGAGGGGACTAGTGGCTCACCATGCTAATGAAAATGTGCTTTATGGTTTTCCTTTATAACGGAGGACCTTAACCTTTATTTTGCTGATTCATTACTGCTATTTGTAGAGGAATTATTTGCAAGGTTATGCACACAAGGGTGCATGTTTCTTCAGTAGAGATAAGTACCTATCCATTTTTAATTTGTCTTAAAGCAAGTGTTCCTATGTGCATATTTAAAAGTGCTTGTAGAGCGAGTTTAGCAGTAAAGAAATAACAGCTGATGGGTTTGGTTTCATGTCTTGGAAGCCACTGAGGTTTTCAGTGGTAATTACTGCTGCAGCACTGAGGGCTTGAAAGAGCCTGACATGAACTGTTCCTTGGGGACAGTCTCCTTCTGGAGACTGTAATAGCAGTTTTCAGACTTGACTTGTTAAGAAAGCAAACTTCTGCATTTGCTTCTCCTAAGCCCTATAGCACAGAGTGGTTGTGGGAGAACCTTCCTGCATTTTTCTGGAGTGAAATAAACTACTGAACATAATCTGTTTATACTTAGACCAGATTATACCAAGAGTAGGTAATACTAACATTTCGGCTACCTGTTTGAAGGATTTCTACTTGTCAGCTTAAGCCAGGACTTTGAAAGAAACCTGCAGATGTTATAGATGAGCAATTTAAATAGCAAATGTCTGTGGGTCAGCAAATGATCTATGTTTAAAAAAGGTAAGGATCTTCACTGCCACCTTTGAAACTGTTCATTTCATAGACTTGACAGTGGTGTGACACTACAGAGGTAATAGTAGGGAGGCCACTAATGTGATGGGTCAAAAAAAGGCTGCAATTAAAACCAAGTATTAAATATGATCTGTCCTCAAAATTCAAATATCTCCTTTAAAAAGCCAACTGAGAAAATATTCTTACTTATAGAGCATCCCTTCTTAATGAATTAGTGTGAACATCATAACTACAGGGACATATCCATGCAGTAACATAGACAGCTCTATGCATAAATCCTGCTGCTGTTAATCAGATTAACTTCCTCTGCAATACTTTGGGATTTTACACCCAGAATGTCTGTATGACATGTTTGATTACCTTCAGAGAGTTCTTAAAATGCACTCCTTATTTTAAGCAGTGGAATCAAATTAGTGACTTGATCCTCAGGGCTATTGGTCTGTCTTGAGGAAATGCTGCCTGGAGTGAAGCCTCTACGTGTTCTGTATACTGCTCCTAAAGTGTTCAAATTTTACAGTTGCTGGGGTTGCAACTAAAAATCTTCAACTATCCTTTTTAATAGCCAATTGCTTGTCTGTATTTAAAAACCTCAGCATACCCAGAATTACAATTACTTGTATTTTCATGTTACCTTAACAAAGGGATCTTGAGGGTGCTGGGACAACAGAGTTTTGTCTTTGTAACGTTAACACAGGGTAGGACTATGGGGATAAGAAGGTGTCTTACCAAGGAGTTTCTTCACCTGAAATAAACTGTCCTTGGAGGAATTATGGGTGCATTTCTGTAGTAACTTAGTGCACTGTTGAGTATATGCTTAACACATCAAAACATCAGGTGTTGTTAAAAGCCAGCTTTGAAGGTAGAGGCAAGGATCAGCTGGGGTTTGTAGCTGCTGACTGGGAATGGTCTATAATCAGAAGAGATGTGTTATTGTAATGGACAACTAATAGCAGTGAAAGGTATCACCCAGTTCAGCAGAGATGACCCTTAAATCTGTATTTGGACAAACTCCCATTCAAATTTCATGTGACAGAAAGTTGTCATGTCTTATCACCCTTACTGGTAGCCATGCTAATGGAACATGCTCATCCTGGGATCATACTGCAGCTTGCACTTATTTAGAATGTCTAAGAAAGACATCTGCACTGTGGGTCTCACATTGTTCATCACTAACAGTATTTAGACTCCAGATGAATTGAAATAAGCAGCTGTTTGGTGTTACAGTCCTGTCACAAACTTCTCTTGCCACCTGCATGGCTTCTTTGTCCCTGATTGAAATTCAGCAAAACTTACCAAGAGCACCTAGGTTAATCTCTTAGAGAATGGATATGTGAGAGAATCAATGTAATCTTCTGGAAAGTGATGCTTTGAGAGCTCCGTTGTTGGTGGCTGCTATTCAGGTGAATAGCATGAACGATACAAATAATTACTTGTTTGCCCTAATGAATTCTGTCTCACAGCATGTCAGCAGCCTTCTCTGGCCTGTAAGGAAGTCCAGAGACACAACCTCTGGCTTGTGGGAAGGTGAAGGATGCTGTAGAACAACACTTTCCTTTCCTTCAGCTGGCAAACGTTGATCAGTTAATGCAGTTGACATATACCATGTTGGTAGCTTTACTGACAGAAGTTGTACTTCAGGTCCTGTAGCATGGACACCATTAAGTGCTTTGCATGAGGTGGTGAATAGTTTTATTGAAATGTATTTATTTTGGTAATAGGTAATTATTTGGCTTGTACACTAATGCTCCTTCCAGTTAACACAACTAACCATTATTCCACAGATTGATACAACTTCAGCAGAAATCACAGTCAATGTCTGAACTACTAACGCAGAAAGATTTCCTTTAACATGTTGTTTGTGAATATCTTTTCTCACCTTTGTTGCCAGACACTGTATCAGTGTTTAATGATGAGAAAATATTCAGATCTTAATTTCAGAACTAAATTTGGGGCTTTTGCTGTCATTTAAATTAGCTTCTACTAAGAAAGTGTACTTGATTTTGAACCCAGATGTAGTAGCGCAGGCTGCACAGCTGTTCCTCATACATTCTCTTCTGCTTAGTGGGTTTGGCATTGTAGGAGGCAGAGTTGGCTGAACAAGCCAGTCCTTTGCATGTTCGCACACAACAAACTGCCTTGGGATTGTTCCTTCTTTATTTCCACTAAAATGGTAAATTTAGGGGGCTGCAGGGAGTATTAACTGCCTGTGAATGGTTTCTCACCCCAGGATGCATACAACATTGCAGAACTGCAGGTGTCTATTCAAACCAGCCCAGCCTATTCCCTCCACATGAAGAAAGAAAAAACAACAAAACTGAAGAGATTCATTAGGGACACATCCCCAGGCATGCTGGAGCAGACCAAAACATCAGTGACTACAGAGGCCTCTTGTAGTAGCACAGACTTTGGTCAGTACTTGTCGGATGTTGTCAGAGATGCTGACCATCATCCCCAAGCTGTCCCTCAAGACTCACTGCAGGTGTTCTGCACCGAAGGAGAAGGCTCAGTTGCTAGCAGTCTGAGTACCCTGAGCTCCTCTGGAGTGAATGAAGGTATAGTGTATGATGACATCAGAGAGTGGGGACCAAAGTTTGAGAAACTAAGTGAATTGTACTCGCATATAAATGCAGAGAACCTGTAGATGACAATGTATGCTATTTAAATTAAAATGTTGGAAGCAGGGGTGAAGGACAGTTTTTCATGCTCCTGCTATCTACTACCCCCACCCCCTTTTCTTTCCTGTTATGATAGGCAGTCATATTCCCACTCATGGGCCACACCGCTAATCTTGGGGCATTCTGGACATTTATGTTTGGGAATATCAATTTACTGGGAGGCATAAAAGAAGAACTTGAGGTACTTAGCCATTCACAGTGTTTAAGAAATAAACAGGGTGGGTTTTTTTTTGTTTTGGGTAACTAATAGACTGTTTGAGAGATCCTATGCACATCATCTAAGATGGTGCTCAAAGCATGAAGCATGCGTGGTGTGTATGTGTTTTATTTCCAGTAGGAGCTTTAGCAGTTAGTGGAAGAAACATTTTAGTAGAGAACCATGATCAGCTGTGGAAGGAGAAACATGGGGGAAAGTAGCAGCAAGTTGCAGAGGGAGGAATATTATGCTTTAAATTATTAATCCCCTTTTCAAACCTTTTAATGTCCAGCTATGTTCTGAAATTCTTTGCCTAAAGGTGACTATATTTGGAAAGAGGAGATCCCATAAAATTAATGTCGATTCTTTTTTACTTTTTAAACAGACACCTTTTGTATATATATATAAATGGAGCAAAGTGCAGCAGGAACACAATCTTATTTTGTGCTGTTCATATATTATGTAAATTATATATAATCTTACCAGCTGACAATATGAATATAATATATAGGTCTAAGATACATAGATCTGAGAACTTGTTTCATTAAAAGAAAACAAACCGATCTGTTGTAAGAGACATTATAACTGCTTTGCTTACAGGTGCATCAGTGGCTTGTTTTGACATGTCTGGCTTTTACTTAAATATATATATATAAAAAACACATAAATAGGTCAGTGCAATCTGCTGGCAAGATGAATTTGCACATTTTCCAAACGAAATGTTCATGCAGTATCTTGTTCTTGTGTGCTTTTGGGACACACTTTGGAAACTCCGCAGCACACATTCGGCCAATGGCTACATGCTGCAGATGTAGCATTTTCACCTGGGAGAGCTAAATGCCATTTTTACCCATGCCTTACAATTTTGAGTCACAGGTGGAACAGAGTCTTTGATTCTGTAATCTGACTGCTATGTTACCTGTGAGGAAATGCAGACTAAAATGCCTTGCAGTGTTCACAAGTCAGGTATGTCAGCTTCTGTACTTCATGATCACAACAGTAATGAGCAGGATATGGAAAATGAAGTCAATGTATTATACAAAGCCAATCCATTTGTTCCCAACTAGCAGTAATTTTGTCTGCATGCCTTGTGTTCTTTCCACAGCTATGGATATGCTCCCATTTTGTCTGATTTTATTTTAATTTGCTTGTATGTAAGCTCCTTGGGGTAAGGACTACCTTTATTTGCTTGTACAGTGTCATGTGTATCTAAGGCACCATACTAGTAATAAACAAACTTTCTGTATATGATGTCTCTTCCTTGCATATATTTAAGGTTGGACTCTGCAGAATTATTTCCCATTTTTGATCAGATACTTCCACAGCCATGAGTCATGCAAGCTGTTCTGTCTGAAAAGTCAAAGGAAGCAGCAGTTAGTTCTCACTGAGGTGTGGACTCAAGCTCACCATTTTGGAGTTTTCAGGGGGCTGCAGCTGGCTGGGGCCACAGACCAGGGTGTTTCTTTTTGCATATTGCATGGTTGTGGTTTTTTCAACAGGCAGACAATCTAAGAAAGAACAACTCCTTAATTTTACATTCAGTAGAATTACTCAAGTTTTGTTACCCCCAGGTTAACAATTCCCATGTGTATAGCAAGTTGAGGTTTGCAACAAAATCCTAGTAGCAGAGGAGCTGGTGGTGATTTGCTCTAAATGTGTCACAGTTCAAATTATGTGTGGGAAAAAAATTGTAACTCTATCACCTTCCCTGGAATGTGCCCAAGTAACCTGACTACAAAGTATGCTGAGACATGGAGGCCTTGGTTCCATTTGCTGAAGCACTTAGGCCATTAATTAAGTACTTGTCACTGACAGCAAAAATAATGCCAAACACAGTTCTGTAACCTGATGACTGGGAGCACAGAGGCAGATGGGTTGTGCAGTCAAGGCTGCAGATTTGCTGAGGTCGGTATGTCTCCTCTCAACAGTTCCAAACAGGAAACTTGGAACCCAGCCTGGAGCTGGTGCTGTACCACTGCTTCTTCCCCTATTACAGCTATGTCACTAATTTTTAAGGAAACATAAATAAAGTAACAACCACAACCTCATGCTGCTCCTGCAACTGCACTTAGCTATACCTCTTACAGTACATAAAGCATAAAACAGAAGGTCAGAAAACATTTTCAAAACTGCTAGAGGACCTTGTGTAAACACAATCTCAGTAACAGGACACACTCATCTGCTGCTGTCATGCTCTATTAAAAAACTACTTTTCCTCATTCTAAGATTTACTAATTAGTCCACTTCATTTACCTGTTTTAATTTGCATGCTGCTCTTCTAATTACTGTGCAATTGCTGAACTCCTACCTTCACTTGTTCTGCACTTACACATACAAATACTTCAGTACTTCTGCAAAAAAAGCTTATCACAGCGTAGCAGTGGCATCACTCCAGACCAGGAACAGCTGGCTTGACAACAGACAGCTTTGCAATGTGTGAGGGCAGTGAAAAAAAAGAGAGAATAAAAACCCCACTGGGTCCCTAGGTAGTAGGATTTTCAATAATCCGGTTCTTTTAGTAATCTTCTTCCACGTTCTTTACTCACTTTAAACATGTGGTAAGAACATTTTATTTAGCATAAAATATTTGTAAAGGTCTAAAATTTAAGTAATCATGTGGATATTAGTATTTAATCTGTCTGCCTGTCAGCCACATTAATCTTGGTGGTTTTCCCTTTTTAAAGTAACATTCCAAGTATATAACATGTAGCCAAGCCACATGAAAGCTGATTGTCTTTAGGTCTGACCTACTGGCTAGTACTAGCAGGTTCAGAATGGAAACCATGGCTGCAAAAGGAGCAGGGTTAGGTGAACAGAAGAAACTTGATAATTTTCTTAAAGAAATGCTAAAACCCATGGCCAGTTCTTGGGGATTTAATTAACCAGCTTGCAACACATGACAAAACTCCCCCAAACCTCCCTTTGAGAGCAGTACCACAAGTGAAGTTGTGACTGCACTCTGGCATCCCAAATGAGAAACACACATGCCAGGCAGTTGTAGGTACAGCCCTGCACATCCTGCTTCTCCCTGCCACTCCAGCACCAAGACTTCTAAAAGCTTACCTATGTCAGGACATCCTAGTTCAAATAAAGGACTTGATAATGGAATTCTCTCCTAAAGAATGTGTGCTTCTTTTCATTGACAATACTAAAGTTTGAGCTGTAACGCAGACATGAGCAGATCCCTATTGATCAAAGGAAATGGTACTTACATGGAGTAACTGCCTCAAGTCTAGTGACCTTGCTGAAGTTAAGGTGTGCTGGACAATGACTGGTAAAAGTCATGACCAACACACCTTTATCTTGTAGCAGGGCAGTCCAGCAAGCTGTTAAAACACAAAGATGACTGAAAGAGTCATTGCTATATGCCACGGAAAAGCTTGAGGAAAGTAAAAAATTTCTGCTGAAAAATAACTTTGCTTTCTTCCTTATGGACTGAAATGGAACTGAATTCCCAAATGCTCCATTCTTAGCCCATTCCAACATAAAAGCAACCAAAAAGTGTTTTTCAAATGACACAGTTTATTTAGTATACAATAGTCATTACATCTCTTTACAACAATGTATTATAAAATAACTATGTTAGATCTCACTGGTAGAATATGGAAACAAGTAATGAAAATATGGATCTCAAAGGCTTTTCTCCCCTATAAACATTCTGGTTGCCTGATAACATCTTGTATCTGCAATCTAAGAAAACTGTAATTCATACCACAATTCCATCAGTAATGCACATATTAAAAGTCCTTGCAGACAACAGGCATCATACACAAGAAGTCATGATGGTGCCATTCCCATTGCTAATTCTTTGTAAGACCAGAAAACACATTGCCACCAGGGCTGTTCCTGGAGCTGGATCATACTTAATACAATGAAACAGTGATGCCACAGCAATCACCTGGAAGTAAGGTGCTTTGGGATGATGTAGCTCAGTAACAGGTACAGTTATGTAATTTTATTCCCCCTCCCCCTTCTTAATGTGAATAAGACAACAACAACACAGGAAGTAGAGAAAATAATTATCAGACAACTAAAACACCACCTACCTCCTAGAAGTCTTAGACTCTTACACATCTATGAACAGGGAAGGCAGGTATTCTCCCAAGCAGTCCCACAGCCCCACACCTCAGCCAGCACTGACTACTCACCACTGCTCCAGCCTTTCCCAGCATGCTTTGCTTTGGCAGGCAAGCCTTTAAATGAGAGACACAGAAGCAGCTGCTTCCTCTCTCCAAATGCTGTGTGCTGCTTTCCTCTGAGCAGGTAAGTGGCTTTGTTCCTTGGCATGTCTTATCTTACTGTTTTAGGGAGACTGGTCTTTGGGATGCTGCCCTACATAGTCATGAAACAGGCCCTGTCCTTTAGCATTACATCTTTCTGATACAGGAACTGCTGCTGAAAAGTGTCACAAGCTGGCTAGGCTTTGAAGACTGTGAATGGCAGGAGTTGAGCAAGCTCCAAAATACTTTGTATCTAATACTTACAATGTCTGGTGTGCTTCTGTGGGAGATGTTTGTGTTGCACAAAGAAACTAGGTTAGTGTGGTAGTTCTTACAAAAAGTTTGCATTTCTCCTTTGGCAAGGTTAGAGATGGTGCTTTTAAAAAAGTCTATTTAAAATATGCTGTTACAGTGAGGGCTTCTTAGTCTCAACTGTTACCTACAAGTAAATTCTCAAAACGAGATCCCAAGCCCCCAGGCACTTGGGATCTCTCATGTAAGTCACAGGACAGTCACTGCACCTTCAAATAAAGATACAACCACTTTTTAAAACAGGACAATACAGCTGAGACATACTTCACCTTACGTGTGCTTGTTTTCAATTACTGTAAGGCACTCATTGAGGAATTCACTGACCCATGCTTTCAGCAAGAACAGGCATGCATCATTACAGGCCTAATTAAAGTTTTAATACTGATTAAAATGTTTGATTACTGTATTATGTTAAACTGCAGTGGTCTCCAACCTCATTAAAGGATACAGGCTAGAAATTACTCAGGAGTTTCAGTTGCTCAGTTTAACAACCTAGCTACTGTCAATGTTTGATTTAAATATTCTGATTAAAGCACGCTTTCCTTCTGTGTTAGCATGAAAATGCAGAAAGAAGTTGAACATTGTTTGAGGAGTATTTACTGAACATAGAATTGAGCATATGACATAACCATCTACATCTCTTCAGTAATTTACCTTAGCCCAACCAAAAAGGGAAAACATTTAAATCATTTGGAAATGGAACAGAGCTCAGTTGTGAAAGCTAATCTCATTACACATCCTGATTCAATTAAACACAGAGTTTGCCATCGGTAGCACTTTTAAGTTTTCTATCATTAGAAATTAATTGCAGTGGTAATTATTATAACTGAGTTATTTGCACAGGCCACAAACACTCTTATAGGTGTTCAAATGTTAATTCAACATTGGCCTAGAGGCACTTGATTATTACAATTCTGTTTTTCTAAGAAACAAATGATCCTAGTGGATGTCTAATTAAAGTTGGATAGTACTGTTAAGACTTTTGGTCAGATTTAATCTCTAATTTCAATACAAACTCAAAGCAGTGTTAAAACACAGCAAAAGCTGTGTGTTAGCTACATAGCATTTAGAAAGTCAACGCGATTCACAAAGTTCTAGGCCGTAAAAAGACAAAGGGTACAAACAAATGACAAAAGTCTCAGGATTGTGGACTGTTCACTTCATCCTCAAAGAGAACTGAAAATAACTCTAGTCCATTGTTTAGGATAAAGAGCAAGGACACAATGACTTTGTGCTAAAATATATAGCTTTGTGTCTAAAATAAGTTAAAGCAAAGCTCCAATACTTGAACATACTTAAAATACCTACATTTCTTTCTGATTTTAGAGATGAGGTTTTTAGTTCATAAGGTTGGCAGTGCTCAATTTTGGCAGCCTACTGGGGAGGAAATGATCCCCTGTAGTTCAGAAAGCAAACACAGAAGTTAGTTTTCTGAGAATCCAAGCTGAGAAATTTGTGGAGTTTTTTTTTTGTTTGTTCTGGGATTTTACAAGGACACAAACATGCAATGTGTATCAAGCATGCTCCACCCCTAACTCTCATTAGAAACACATAACACTCCATCATTAAATGCTTAATGTTACAAACAGTATGTTTCTGTATCACTAAAAATGCTGGACAACGACTGTTTTACTATTCAAAGGTGTGCTGACTCTGCACTCACTGATTCTGCAGTCACACTCACAAGCTTGGAAACTCACATCCGCATACACTCCCAAAGAATTCAAAAAAGAGGCACTGAAAGAGCAGTCAAAGAGGATAAGACTATAAGACAAAAGTCAAAATTTGTGACTATTTTCAGGATTCACAAAGGTAATGCATACTCCTACAGGAGCAGCATGGCCTGCTTTCACTGAATTTCTACCATTTTATGCTAAAAATCCAAACTGCCAAGCAGAACTTCACAGGCCACCTGTTCTGCAGCGGTCATGCAGGCTGCGCATTTTGCATGTCTTCCAACCAGTTCAAACTGGAAAACAATTGTACCCTAGGTATACAGAAGGTCAGATCTTCTAACCAAAATGGTCCCTGCTAGCACTTATTTATGAATCTATGAAAATGTTGGCAACATCAAGAATGTTGTAAGAACTAAACTGTCTAAAAAAAGAAGAAATAAAACCAGTCAAAGTAATTAAGCAAGGAACTGTCTATGTAAAATGTCGTACAAATGCCACATGTTTGTAAAATTCTTCTGCATTTTCTACTGTGAATCCTGGCACTAAAATGCTGAACTTGAAGCCATGGTTGAAAATGTTATTTATGCTTAGCAAGTTTGTAAACATGGAATGTTTTGTTTTGAAACACTCTAGTGAAGTGTGTGGTGTAAGAAGGCAGATTTCTTTTAATTTCCTCACAGAAGCGAGGATACAGGGAAGGTTTCAGATCAGGTTCATTCTCTCCCAAACCATCCATGATCTGTAATGAAATTGAACAGATTTGTGAGATATCTTTAGTCAATTCACAGTTATAGGCAATAACAAGAAGCTAAAAACAACCTCAGGCTGGTGAGATTTGTGACTTCTTGAAAGGGGGAGAAAAATAATCTTACAGCA
The DNA here is from genome assembly GCF_026170545.1 of Melanerpes formicivorus. Taxonomy (NCBI): domain Eukaryota; kingdom Metazoa; phylum Chordata; class Aves; order Piciformes; family Picidae; genus Melanerpes; species Melanerpes formicivorus. The sequence continues at coordinate 8,054,835 of NW_027142372.1, read as the reverse complement.
GTTAAGATTTATAGCATCATTTCTATTATGGTTAAAGATGATTTCTCAGAGGTACATATCTGCTTTGGGTTATGTGGTTTGCTGTGGTTCCATGTTAGCCCCAGAAACACTTGAGAACTCCCCTGACAAAACGGAGTGCTACAACAGTCCACTGGTCCTGCAGGAATTGAAGGCATGAGATGATTTTATACTGAGAGAGAGCATTCCTGGTGTACTGCTGACCTGAAGCTCACCAGGAAGTGATTGCTTATTTTGGCCAGGCTGAATTCCTATTTTTTTTTTCTCCAAATCCTCAAATACCATTAAAAGCAAGCAATGTTCAACCAGGTGATTGTGAGATTCATTACATTTTTACTTCTCACACTTGTATCAAAGTTGACAGAGCCCAGGCTACTTTAAATCATGATTCCAGTAAGAATCCTGTCTGTAATACTTACATGGCCGTTAGCTACATCTAGTAAGTCACGCAGCCGACAGCCTCTACTGTGCCTTCTTTCATAGCAAATGCTGTCTTCTAGGATCACATAATCTGTGCCAAAGGATCGAAGTATTCTGTAAACATCATCAGGAGATCGCTTGGCATAGATCTGATAAATCTATAGAAGAAGAAAACTGAGCTGTCAAACAGACTAACACTATTTCTTTGTTTACTTTCTCATGATTCCTTTATCTTGAACCAGAGAACATCTAAATTATCAAAATAGGTAGTGTAAAACAATCTCCCTCTCCCCAGCTTTGTGTGGAGCTTCTTGGAGTGGTATCTATATAAAATGTTATGTGCTACTCTGGGACCTGAAAGGCCTAACAAGCAAATGAAGAGATGCTCCATATGAAGTTTAACAGCCAAACTGGGCAGAAGTTCTATCAATACCAACAGCACCCAAACCAGTTCACTCAGAACTAGCTTGAGTTATCCATTCATATACCAGCTGTCAGAAATGAGTTACCACATGCCCGAAGTACTACAAGTCTCACAGAAGTCAAATTATGGAACTCTATCTTAAAGTGAGTTAGTTCAGTTAGTAAAGCACCTGATGGCATTTGCAGTGTGCTATTAGTAACTGCATGTGTTTCCTGGAATGGAGCCATTGTTATGTATAACAATTAGTTTAATCAGAATACTCTTACCTGTTTTGTTCTCTCTCTTAGATTCTTATCCTCATAATGGGGATGATTAGTTAAGGTCCGTCCAGTGCAGAGTTTGACTCCTGCTAATAGCTGCATGCTCCCAGCAAACACTGCTGTGTTTGGAGTGTTTGACCTAGAGAAATGTTGATAAGTCTGAGGAAGTCTCTGTAGAGGCATTTTTGCATTGCTTGTTACAGGTCAGAAGGGAAAAAAAGACTATAAAAATATTTTTCTGCCTCTCCTCTGTTCAGTGAGCAAACTGTTCAAGCAACTGTGTTTTCTTCAAATATGAAGCAGACAAATCTGATAATACTGTAACTGCAAAGAAAACAAATGTACTATGCACTCTCAGGAAATTTAGGGGTAGCACGATCCTTAAAATTTCAAACTACTTCCATTATTTCATCCAATGCTTGGGTTCATATAAATCCTGAATATTTGTAAATTCCTACATCCATTGGGTTATCTTTTAATATTTCAAGGAACTCAGCGTGACTTAGATTTGTGTCTGATATGTAAGGTATTCTACTGAAAATGGATTATTTAGTCTGTATGCTAAAACTTCTTGTTCCTGTCCATTCTCCATTCACTTGGCATGAAAACTCTGTTATGCATGACATTCTTCTCCCAGTGTTGTCAGAACAGGAGAAGTAATTATGAAACAAAGTCACTCCATTTGCAAAAAGTGGGGCGGCGTAGGTGCAGGACATGCCAGACAGAAATGCTGTCAGTTACTGGTACTGAAATTCAAAGCCAGCATCTAGAATTGTTACCTAAATAACAGCTTTTGGTATCTCAGGATTGTTTAAATACCTTTGAGAGAAAAAAAGGTATTTTTTGCTCACCTTCCCCTCAAGAAATTTACAATGTAAAATGTATGTAAATACACAACAGAAGGGTGTGGGAAAAGGTGAAGTGAAAATGCCAGGCAATAAATAGTGCTATGATTAGGCTAATTAAAAATAGAGTAAACTAACAGAGAGAAGCATGCATGAAATCAGGTAAAGTTAAATGATAAACGATGTGAATAGTTGCCTAATATTCACATACATGTACATATGCCATCTATAGTAGTGAAGTAACTTAGGGGTGCACTTTAGGGAGCTTTTGAAACTGCAGCTATATATTCAGTCTTTGTTAAGCTCCACAATCAGCTTGAAAATGCTGAGACAAGTATTAAATTTTACTATCGCCTTCCAAGAGACTATCCTTAGCAGATGAATTAATAACCACAAACTCTTCCTAAAAATCCTTGCACTGGTACCTTAATCTCATATAGGCAGGACAGAGATAGTATTTTTAACAGGCTAGTTTAACTTTACTGATACCCCACAGGAAAGCACAATTTTTAGGACTAAGCTGAAAAGAACATGTACTTAGATTCACAGAGGGACTTGGTAGAAATTAAGATACCTAAATGAAAAGGATGATTCTCAAAGCATTTTCAACATATTTCTGTGTTTATGCTCAGGCTAGGAAACTTCTAGTGTGAAAAGTCTCTTCTTTTTGCTCAAGATGAGTTCAAATTCTATAATGCTCTGCAGTGCTTATCTCCTGACTTGGCCTTGCCACAGCAATCCTGCACCTCTGATTCCTGAAGAGCTCAATATGATGGTAATTTTCAGACTCAAGCTTTCCTTAAATAAACCTCCACAACAAGTACCAAAGGCAAACCCACAAAGAAAAGAAAAGATACCAAGGAACAGCCTGCAGCCTCTTTTCTTATGTAACAAAGTTAGAAGAAATGGTGACAGTGCCCTTTTTCCATAACTTACTGGTAAAAATCCTCATCAGAAATGTAGAAGGTGAAGGGTTCAATTCCTGCCCTTTCCACAAGGGGTGAAATACTGGTGAGCCCGTTCCTTATTAATCAGGTATTTACCAGCATTTCTTCCTCCTCCTGTACCTTAAAAGCAATCTGGGCCTGGATGGAGCTGAAAATCTGGTAATCCAGGTAATGGCAGATGTTTCCCCAAGACTCGGATTTACATGTTTGAAGTGCTAGAAAACTATAAGCTTTCAGATCTATCACCGTCTATGTTTTACTGGGGCCAGCTCAGACAATTCCCAGACCAACAAATTCTACCAGAGCTACTGGAGGCACCTTCTCCTCATGCTTCACTGGGTCAAGCACACAAACCTGGCACTGGATTTCACTGCTGCAGACAGACACTTAGAAACTGGGAGGTGACACTGAGCAAGAGAACTTCAGCTGCTGTTTCTGACCATTTATCTTCTGAAGAAGCCACTGGCAGGAGACTGGACAGTGACCATTTGAGTCTTCAGGTCCAGACTGATTTTTACATGTCATGCAGGTGTCTCTCTCTAACGCTTCTGAGTCAGACACTAACTGCTGTGTTCTGTAGCCAAAGTAGCTGATGTGCTTCAACCCACTGAATGACACTTCTCTATTATAGAAAAACGAAGCAATTTTTACAAATGTCTGAGCAAATGATGTATAAAATGAAAGGATAATTTGTTTTTCTAGCTTTCTGCTAAGCTCCATACCACTCTGCCCAACCTGCAAACAATTTGTTCTGTACAAAATGTCACTACATAATGATAAGGACTTACAGGTCAAACTGATTTACATTATGTAATTTAAATTTCATTCCAAGAAGACCTGATGGCATTTTGAACAAATAATCTCATTTATTTTTGAAGCTCTATGCCTTCAACAAGTTAATTACAGCTGAACTAATGGGTAAACTAAGCACTATAATACATTGCATGAAGCTTTTCTTTACCTACATTTAAGAAGTTAGAGAATTACATAAACACTAAAGAATAGTTCATTAAAAATAGAAGGGTTTTACAGGAACTACTTTCACAGGCTCTAAAAGTGGTAACAATTCTTTCTCTTAAGCTGCTAAACACTTACTGTGAGTTGTTTTTAAGGGTGTTTTACAGAAATGGCCAACATTGCAATTATAGGTTACATCATTAGAAATAAAATTGGTATTTCTACCTAAAGTCCTCCAGAGTTGAACATTGTAGTTCACTTTCAAAACTGTAACACCTAACAAATCTCACATTATTCCTTTACTGGTACCTGGTGTGGTACAAACCTACAAAGCAAGGGGGGGTTGAGAAAAGGAGATTCTGAAAAGGGGTTCTCAAACGTGCCATGTTAACAGTTCTTTTTTTCCCCCCCTTCAAGTATTTTTATTTGCAGAATGCCATATGAAAATGCTACAGGTTTAGCTGCAAATGATGGGCAGTAAAGCACATTCGGTCAAAGTGTCATGGTTCTTTTTTTTCCCTCTGGTTTGGAAAGACTGAAAATTGCAAAAATGGAAAATGAGAGCCAGAAAGAGCGAGCAACAAGATGCATTTTCTTTTTCTAGTCCCAGCCTCAATTTTATGCATGCACATTTTGTACACAGAAAGGAGTGCGCCTACACAGTTGGCATAAGCCTAATTCTCAGGCACTATCAAGTTCATGCCTGAATTCTTCTGATGAATCAGTCAGTGACAAAAGATAAGCCCAAGAATTTAAGAACAATAACTAAAAAGAAAAAAAGTAAAAGTGTAACATTGCCTTTAAAGTCTGGAATATGTGTTGATTTCAGTGTGATTACCCTTGAAAGGCAAGCATGCAAGTAAGAATGAGAGGTTAAAAGTTAAAATTTAGAGCTGTCTTGAAATTAAAATATAGCCATTCATATAAATTACTAAATGAGAGAACTAGCATTGAAATGTGGGTATTTCATTTTGGTAACCTTAGGAGCTCTCTGGAAATTTGTGGGGTTTCCACTAATATAAAAATTTGCCTGATTCAAATGCTGCTGATGTCCAACTAGGTTCTGCCAAATCTCAGTCTGAGATAACTGTTCCACTGTTGTCTGAGATTTCTAAGTTTCTGTGATTATTTTTTTTTGGGTAACTGCTTATGATATATTCCACACATCTAGAAAGGTTTCCCCTTTAAAGGCAGAAGACATTGCTTCTTAAACACTTACCAGAAGTAAACAGAGTAGGGAAGTTCACGCTATTGATTTGCTCATTCTACTGATATTCTTCCCCATCTCACAAATGAGCATGTTGTTCCTGTTGTCTTCGGGAGAAAGACCAAAACTAAGATTTTTAATGTACCTCCCATCTGGGAACACAGCTGTGAACTATCCCTGGGTTACTGGCAGGACTTCTTGACTTTTTTTTCTTTTAAAAAAAAAAAGCTAAGAAGATGACATTGTTTGTAGTTAAAAAGCAAGAGACTGGGATATGCAAGATCATTATGCAAAAAACTCTGCTCTGCAACAGATGCAGTCCAATACTATGCAGTACTTCACTGTAAGGACATAAAGCAGTATATCTTCCTGAGAACACTATGGTAGTTTTAGTATGGGGAAGAGTGAAAAATACATCTGCAATACTCAACAGTGGACAGACTAATAGCTGGCTATCATTCAGACTGTGTATTTGGGCAAGTTATTGTGCACTTAGGTCTAATCAGACTGAAGGGTTTTCTTGTAGGGGAGAGACTGCAAGACAGATGAGTTATTCCTAATTCACCGCTACACACGACACATTAGTTTCTCATACTGAGTTTTAATAATGAATGATTAGTTCCTGACACCAGCCTTGACAGATCATTAACTACAACAGAACTGTCAAGTGTTGGTAGAGTAAATTATTTTTTCTTAGACACCAAAGCTAAAGAAAATCTGTCCCACTTTGAGAAACTTACCATAAATTTTGTTGACTTGTATTTCAAACACAGATAATTAAATCTTCTTTACAGGAATAGTATTTCTATACACAATAAATTCTAAGTAGAAAATTTCCCCCTGTAATTGTCTGTCATGACTTAAAATGAAAAGAGGACAAGCACCACTTTAGCATTCTCAGCACTAGGAACATATGAAAAATTATTCTCATTGGATCCAGTCAAATCCAGTTCATGGCTAGGAATAACTTCACATGCATATTTTATGTATGAATCTATCTATAACTCTATATATTGTACACAGGAGATTTGAACTATCAGACATTTACCATCTTTTAATAAAACAGGAGTGCTAAATGGAACTGGTTAGTAAACATTAGTCACAAGGATGTGTCAATATGGCTTCAAAGATTCTAAATAATGGAAAAAACCCATGGCCTGCCTTCAAAATAAGTCAGTGAAGGCTTGTAATAAATGTTGTCTCTAAATTACTACTTCCAGTTTATGGATTAAAGAAATACAACACTGTTGAGTGTAAATATGTTGCTATGGGTAGAACAGGCTGGGCAACTGCTTTCACTGAAGTTCATTCCACATGAAAACACAACACAGAGCTCCAAGGAAATATTTCAAATAGATTAATGTTAAATGTAATACATTCAGGTTTACTTTCAGAATGGTTTCTTCCAGTTTCATTTTCTGGAGGACAGAAATATTTGTAAGAGGTAAAAATAAACAAAAGTGCCAAGAATATCTCTGTTCAGAACTTAACCTGAAAGTTCTAGTGGTTAGTGTACGTTAATAAAGAACATATCCCTTAAATTCACAGTCCTCCAAGGAACATCCTGTCCCCTTCTCTCAAGACCTTCTACATGCAGTATTCTAAACTGTTTTCACCTAAAAAAACCCTTTCCTATACTCTGTGAGAGAGCAGAAATGATGATGTGGGGTTTGAATGATTAGCTCATGACTTTGCACCTATGCTTAGCTATGATAAGATCATGTTCAATTACAGATATTTTGCTTACAGTTTAGAACACAGGGTCAAATTAATTTTTATAAGTACAAACAATTCAAGTTATTTTTAAGTTCAAGAAACACTGTAGACTACAGATTTTCCAATCCTACAACAAGCTTTTTTAAATTATAAAGCTGGAACCAGAAAGGAGACCAGGTTGGGGGAGAGGGGGGAGGTAAAATTATTTTACTTCAACGATCTATTAATGTAAAGAAGTTGTTATAATACAATGGTAGAAGTGTGATATCTCCAAGTTTACCTCATTCAGCTGAGAAAGCTGTATGTACTTATGGAGTCAAATAGGAGTCAACAGGTTCCCTGATGCACTTGCAACACAGCACCAGGACACTGAACCACAGCCAAGCAATCTGGGGGACAGCCCTTAATACGCTAACCTCTCAATAGCCCATTCATCCTTGACTATCTCCATGGGTCACCAGAGTTCACTGATGAGCTCTGACAAGTAAGGAGAACACTATAACTAAGAACATTAGATCTACACAAATAGCATTTAACTTAAATGGAGAAAAAAATCCTCTTACTTAATCCAGTTCATCAGCTCCACAGTGTCTGGGTCATAGAATTCTCTCAGCTCTGACAATTCATCCATTATTCCTGGCCAGAACTATAATGGAAACAAAATAAAACAAACTGAAGTCAAGTTCTGGATGTTGAAACACCTTTCTTCTTAGCTGGTAACTGATCTTGCCCAGCTCATGGATAAGTTGCAAGACATAAGCACATCCATCCTTCTTATAGGTGGATAGGTGGCTGTCATTGCAGAAAGAAAAGAGTTCCAGAGTTTGAGATCTGCAGGACCTTTCAGATGACCAGAAGGAACTGAATTTATCACTCTTAGTGATCCTGAAAAGAACAGCTTTTCTTGGATGCACATCTTGCTGGAGTGAAGTTTTCAGAACTCTGTTAGTTAAGATCAGTCAACATGCAAATCTTAAAATTAATGGGAACCCAAAAGTTACCAGGGTATAACTGCTGTGGAGGATAGGATGCATGTTAATGTTTAAACTGTTGAGAAAAAGAGCAAGATAAAGAGGCATCCTTAGACAGTTCAATATGTAACAGCCAAGATATTAAATAATGCCTATGATTACAGGAGAAGGAAAGGCCCCAGGAATTAACATTCAGTTTGGAAAGGCAACTTACAAAAAGATAAAATGGTAGGAAATCTCTATCCACATGCTGTGGATGCCATTAATGGCATTTCAGAAGTTTTAATTAAAAGAGATCCACTGAAGATAAAAAGAAAAGTGTGACTGAATGACAACATCCAATAGAGCACTGGGGTGAAACTGTTTCAAAACTTTCTGAAGAATACAAAAATCAAACCTGTAGGAGAGAAATAAGGATTGAAATTGATTCTGAAAAGCTTAACCCTCCTCTAAAAAAAGCTAATAGAACAAAGAGTTACTTAAGGATTTCTTGTTGTTTATGTTAGTGCATATTCAAGGGGAAAAGGGAGCAATTAAGAGAGAGAACACCAAGGCTGATTCCTTTGCACCAGTCTTTACTTCAGAGGGGTTATGGTGAAACCTTCTGCAAAACTACTTAGGTAAGGATTGCTGTCTTGCTTAAGTGAAATGTCACAGGGTAAAAGTGTAAGAAAACCTGCCTGATAATCCAAAACGCCAAATTTTCAGGTAATGCTACATCTAATTAGTGAAAAAAACCTGAGGAACTTCAGGAGTTCCAATCAGGATAAAAATGAAAAAGTAAGTAAAAACTAAAGGGTACTGTGACAAAGAATGGATAAAAAGAAGTGATCCCAATCAGGGATGTAACAAATCTTCGTAACAAGGAGTGGCATGTAAGAGAGGTTTCCAACTTGTAACATACTCGTTACAAGGGGATGTGTACTTTTGACTCTCTAGGATCCAAATATTCAGAAAAAGAAGCCTGTTGTCAAGTGGCTTAAATCAGCAACACAGGGAATTTGTTCTGGACTGGAAAAATCTAAAGCATTTGCAATTTCCAAAGGGCTTAATAAAACCACTTGCATATAAAAGGGTAATATGACATATTATTACTGACTTGCATCAAAACAAAAAAGAAACCCAAGAAAATAGAAAGGTGGCATACTCTGAACTGATAATAGGGAGTATTTCTCCTAAGGTATGTAATTATCCATTGAAAAATATCACTAAGACCTAAAAGCTACAAAAATAAATGAAACAAACTCTGTACATGATGTCATGTCCACAGAAATAAACACAATTATTAGATTTAGGTATGCAAGTTTTTTGCTCCCCAGCTCTAGCTCCTTGGTGGATCTAAGATCATTTTAAACTTTCATGAGTAAAATGAAATCTTTTGTGCCTGAAAACATTATCCCAATTCTCTATACTGTAGAAAGACTTTGGCTTTCTCTTTCACATTTGTTATCCCTCTTGCTTACGATCGTGATGTCATCCAGCATAATAGCTACTGTTGGCCTAGGAAAGAAAATTAAGTCTTCTCAGAGTAAAAAAAAAAACCCACATGACATTTTCTTTTGTAATTTTTTTCTACAGACTCTCAAGCTTACAAACTGTAGGTTTAAAGGATGAACACAGTGCATATAGGGAGCTCTTCAGTACAGCTGAAGACTGCTCAGATCGCTGGTATAAGCTGCACTATTTGCTGCAATAAATGTGTATGTTTGGAGCAAAGGGACCTGGCCATGACAAAGATAACAATGCAGTTTGAGAAATTATATGAAGAGATAGTTTACTAATTAAGATTTTTTGGCAAAACCAGGAGCTATAGACTTGCTGAAACTAGGGAACTGATTTTAAATGCCATCAATTTAGTTAGGAATGACAGACACATAGACACAAATTGATGGGTATTACTCTACTGAGAAGTTGAATGCAATGGACACAGATACAGCTGAAATCTACATAAAGCACATGAAGTGAAACATAAGCAATGTCTAGTGCTGCATTATATATGTGTTATGTTACCTGCAGCATAACTGAAGTACACAGAAATACTTCAGTGCCTGATCTAAAAGATGCTTGTGCTACACTAATGAAAAAAACCTGTGTAAATAGAATTATAGACATCTTACAGGTCTCAAACCATACTGTGTCTGAAACACAGCCAACATTGTAGCTACAACTGTTATCTCATAAAGTACTGTTCAAGTGATGTATTTTGGATTGTATTAACCACATGCCTCAAAAGAGGCTTTCATTAGCTTATTCAGGATTAGGTTAATAATCCCATAAAACTCCTATTTTGAGAAACAGCCATAAAGAATAGTTCTGACAAATGCAACCATAGCAGGCAATGAAATACAAAATTGCCCTACTACTAGATTAAGAAAACTATCCATGACGACCAGTTAACTTTGTAGTAAGTATGCAAACTGCTCATGCAATCTGAGCAGTCACAGTGCATGAACAGATGAATTCTTATCTGGAAGGGACAGAGATAAGCAAGACTGTTATTGAAATCTACTGGCATTGTCAGGTTGTTTCTGAAGGTTTTAGAGAGAGAATATATAAACACATTCTCCCAGAAGCAATGGATACTTTCTGGATCTCTCTCAGCAAGAATTTTTATTCTGATCACTGTCAGAAAACCAGGTGAGAAGACTTATCTGCCCATCAAGCAGGATCCTTTCCTGGAGCATCACTAACTCTCACAGATGTGCAGAAAAGACAGACACACAGATATATTCACTCCCCTGGTTGCTGAGCTGCAAGAACAGACTTAAGACAAAAAAAAAAATCCTGAGAGGTGATGTATTTCTTTATTCCTACTGAAAGGTTTGAAAAATTTTCCATGTCAGTAATAGTTATTTCCTATATTAAGAAGAAAGACAAAAAAGATGCTTTTCAGGCAGACTGAGCATAACTAATGACTGATCTAAAGCCTATGAAAATCGGTGACTTATGTTGACTTCAGAATTGAATCTGACAGGGTTTAGGAACTTCACATCTGCTCATGAAGAGTGGGAGGAAAATTATTCCCAGTTGATCTATTAGAATGTCATGCTCTTGGCATCACCCATGTCAAGAGAAATACCATTATTTCTATCCTTTTCAGAGATGATGAAAATGCTAAATGATTTCCCTAACCAGCATACCAATGAGAAAAAAATTCCTAGGAAGTCCTCTAGCAGAATAATAAGAAAATGTAAGTGGAATACATTAGTATAACTTTGATACCAACTCAGTCTTTTCTAACTTTTTGTTTCACTGTTTTAAAAGAGTGAACAGACTTCCAGAGTGAACTCCATCAGCACTTTTCCCACTTGTTAAGCTTCACTAATGCCTTGAGTTTCTCTGAAGGTAGTTAACAGAAATGTTCTCATCTCACACTAAGTATTGCATAAATAACTTCTTCATCAAAGTAGCATCTGATTGTTTGGTCTTTGTAAATGCAGATTAAAAGACAATGTTATACCCATTAAATTAATCTTCTAAATCCCACTGATGTGACAAACTAACAGACTAATAATCTCATACAAGTTATTATTTTAAGTATGTATATACATTTGAATGACTATATTAATTTGTTTCTGGGGCAGAACAAAGATAACATAAGTACCTGATGAGTTTAACAATTCTATACTATAGAACACATGAGATGAGGAACAGCAGAATAGAACATTAAGATAATTTTTGTGCCTACAATGACTAATTACTCGATTTAACTATCTGTATCTTATCTGCAATTTAGTCAAAACCAAACCAGGCAACTTACATTTCCATAAAATTATGCCCATAAAATTATGCATTTAAGTAACATCTGGTAACCTATTGTATGCAATCAGACAAACATTTGTATCCAGGAAAAGCTGCTTTGGAACAAATGAACCAGACTGATCCTTTACATAGAGTTTCATAAGCATAAAGGTACTCCTACTTCAGGTCATCTATCCCAAATTTTAAAATTCAGCTACAAACCTTGCATGTAATTATTTATAAAACAAAACCCCTCTATGAGAAAAGGAAAATGCAACTAAAAAAATGCCAAAACATCGAGAAGAAAAATGTCTTACCTTATATGAAATGTATAGCAACGTAACTATGGGTACAGAATACTTAATCACATGCATCTAAGAGAAATTGCAGAAAAAAAGCCATTAGTTATTCTGATACATTCATTTGGACAGACTTAATTTTTAATGTATTGATATCTGACATTTTTTTTATATGGTGGGATTTGCAGAGTTTGAATTAAGACATATTCTGATTGAGTTTTCAAGTAAACTCCTTAATATAGACATGTTGAAAATGACAGATTTATAAATCTATACATAAATCTATATTCTCCACAGAAGAAAACCCTACATGATTCAGTGTCATAGATTGTAAAGGTCACTGATGATGAATTCTTAATATGGTGACCAAGACTATTTTAGTAAAGTTGTGGTTATTTTTCATAGTCACATCTATAATGCCATCTAGTGTATTCAAATGGAATTGTTTAATGTATAAACCATTAGAAAATACATTTTATTTACTAAATTTACAGAATGTACTTCAGATATATCCATTTTAAGAGGACTAGAGTGTCTTACAATTCTAAGTCTTGATTTCACAGATTTACAGAAGGTTAGATGTTAGAAGGGAACACCAGAGATCAAGTCCAAACCCCATGCCAAAAGCAGGATCACCTAGTGTAGTCTGCACAGGAATGCATCCAGGCAGGTTTTGAAAATCTCCAGAGAAGGAGACTCCATAGCCTCCCTGGGCAGCCTGTTCCAGTAATCTGCCACCCTCACTGTAGAGAAGTTTCTCCTCCTGTTGAGGTGAAATCTTCTATGTTCAAGTTTGTATGCATGGTCTTACTACTGTGCACCACTGATAAAAGCTTGGCCCCTCCACGTGACACCTGCCCCTCAGATATTTATAGACATTGATCAGATCCCCTCTCAGTCTCCTCAAGACTAAACAGCCCCAGGTCTCTCAGTCTCCTCGAAGGGGAGATGCTCAAGTTCCCTAATGATCCTTGTGGTTCTCCATTGGACTCTGCAGCAGACCCCAATTTCATGAAATGCTGTGAGTATAGCACTAACCCTCTGGGAAGTGTAGAGATGAATACACCTCAGGATAGGTCTCCAGACTTCTGTGCTGCACAGGCCAAAAGATGCAAATACACACATGTGGGATGTCCAGAGGTACTTCATTCTGGAAGAATATAGACAAATGTTTGCTGATCTCCTGAACATTGCTAAGCCATGTTGGAAGCAGTTATATTAGGGAAATTCTGAACACAGGGCTCTTGGGTTTTCTGCACTCTGAAATAACTGAGTAAAAGACTGACTTTGCACTTTATTAGGTGCTCTTGAGAACATCTATGCTCCCAAACTTCGAAATTTTCTTTTTGGAAGAACTTTGGGAAAAGCCTCAGTATACAAGCAGAAACACACCAGGGGGAGAAAGTAGTTTCACGATCCTATCAGTTTGTGGTCATTATATTTTGCACTTTTCTCAAAATATGCTCAATTGTCTAAAAAAAGCCTTTAGTAGAATTAAAAAGAAATATACCTCATTGTGCTTAATGCCAGGCATCCAAAGAGAACTGTGTGAATTAAGTTGTAAGCAGCATCAGGTTTCAGTGTTACTGTGCATTCTTCCATTTTTTCCATGAAATCAACTTGATTTGAACCACTAATAAAACAAATAAAAAGTATTACATTAAGCTCTGTAACACATTTCATACAGTTGGATTTTTAAAAGCATTTAATCCTTCTGAGGCTAAAAAGCCTCAATCATCTACGATACAATTAAGCCTGATAACACCAACTTGATGCACTAGCAGGTACACTTTCATGTCTAGTTTTCTGGAAATGCAACGGGTTTAAATGGCATGTTTTTAGAATGGGATAAAATTGTTTACAGGAAAGCATAAAGCCTTGAAGCAGCTATTCTTACAGGGCTTCTGATGAGAGTGAAGACTTCACTGTTTTGTTGGGCTTTGCCTGATCTCTCTATAATATGTCCTACTGTTTCCTCAGTACTTGTGGAAAGCAATAGTCTGTGCTGCTCTATTCAACTGTCAGGTCCTTAGACTACTGAACAAGAGAAAACAGATTAAAAAAGTGAATTATTTTAAAAACACTTTTTTTACCTGAGATTCTGGAAGGCAACAATTACAGCTCCTATTGTCATAAGGAACAGAACAAATACGTAGACATAAAAAAGTAATGTATCTGAGAGTCTTGAAAAAGTATTTAAAGGTAGTAACCCAAAAGCTTCTTCACAAAGATACAGGTTGGCATCAAAATCTCTGAAAGAAAAAGTAAAATAAATCTTTGTCATTGTGCATTTCACAGCTAGATGCAAACAAGGACCAACGTTTTCTTTTTTTTCCCCAAGCAATTATAAACCCACTGTTGCACAGATTATTATAAAGGAAAATGTATGACATGAATGTGAAGTAAAAATATATGATTCATCACCACAATTTTAGGTGAGAATCAACCTACAGGCTTCATTTAATGAAGTCATAAAAAAAAATAGAATTACAGCTAAGTCATACCTTGTTGCCCCAAATCCAAATTTTGCTTTCAGGAATTTGAATATATGTTCATCTGACTCAAGATTAAGAATTTTCTGTGAAGGGGAAAAAAAACAAAGGAAATAGTGTTTTAAGTAGCAGAAAACTAAGCTTCCCACAATAAACAGGTTTTTTTAATCATTTAAAGGTGAGGAGAAAGTTCTTCACAGAGAGAGTTGTTAGCCATTGGAATGGGCTGCCCAGGGAGGTGGTGGAGTCACCATCCCTGGAGGTGTTCAAGAGGGGATTGGACATGGCACTTGGTGCCATAGTCCAGTAGTCATGAGGTCTTGGGTGACAGGTTGGACATGATGATCTTTGAGGTCTTTTATAACCTTATTGATCCTATGATTCTATGAAATGAAACTGTGAAGCAACACAGACTTACTCAGATAGGGTACTCTGCAATCCAATAATCATTCAGCTTGTAATTATGGTCTTGTAGTCCAAAGGGCAAGTTAGTTACTTTTTATCATATCTTTTAGGTTTAGTTTCCTACTTACTGATAAGTATTATCCAGGACAAGTTAGCTTTAGCTGTATTTTTTAGTTTAATGACTTATCATATCTTACTATGAAACTTTTAATTTCCCCATGTAGTAAATTTTAATCTGTTGATACAGATCTCTTGAAGAGACTAAAACTGCAGTCTCTGAAATGCAGTGAAACCTCATTGCAATTTTATTTAATCTTACTGTAAATGATTAAAAAGTAGCTTGTAACATAATACATATGGAAGTTCTACAATACAAATTATTTACTTACCTTGATGAATTTATTTATTGTAAGAGTCAAGCACAAGACTAACAGCACA
Organism: Melanerpes formicivorus; assembly: GCF_026170545.1. Classification (NCBI taxonomy): domain Eukaryota; kingdom Metazoa; phylum Chordata; class Aves; order Piciformes; family Picidae; genus Melanerpes; species Melanerpes formicivorus. The sequence continues at coordinate 8,039,695 of NW_027142372.1, read as the reverse complement.
TGGAGGATAAGCTTCCCAAGCCTATTGAGCAAGCTGCCCCTTTTTAGATTTTTCTACAAAGAAGAAAATATTAATATTTCAGTACTTTTTTCATGTACTTGGTACAAAATATTGGCATTTCAGTAAATGTGGAACAAAAGCAATGCAGACTATGTGAAATTGCTCATCTGATAGGCCTGATAAGGATGAAATCTGGATTAAGATTCATGTAAGCAAAAATGTATACATCACCAAGTATCAGGATAAAGATCTATTTCTTCCACAAAACAAGAGAGCTCCCCAGCATATTGATCTCTCAGAGTTTTATAACTAGCCAAATGGCCTTCCTTCAGAGCAGCCCTGTTATATTTATACAACTGCTGGCACCCAATTCAACTGTGGTTGTTTTCCAACACTCTCCACCTCAATGTGGCAAAAATGTCTTCTGGTTCCATGTGGCAATTGATTTTGAACAATTTTCCAGTTCAAAGCTAAAGATACAACAACAGTTCTTTGGCTGCCTACAGACAACTTGGAATAGGTGCAGACATTGTCTAACTGCAGCTTGCACAGTCATAAATGTTAACAGCAATCACAGAATTATGGTGTCTGCTATGCTTGGTTATGTTGTAGTTAGTGTAATTAAATTCATTATTTGATCATGCAATGTTTTCGTTGCTTTATGCTATAGTAATTCCTCTAATTAGTATTAGTAATTGTGGATTATAATGCATATAAACTACTTATCTCCACACATCACACTCTTTATTTCGTACTACACAAATATTTTGGTACCTACCTGGATTGTCCTTGCTATCAAGACAGAAGTATTAAAACTTATAAGTAATGATCCAAGAATCATAGAATTAAAGAACTGTAGGACACAGACTAGCAGCAATCCAGAAATCTGAATGACATAGAGCCATGTAACCTGTAACAATAATGAGATTTTATGCCTACAAAACTTCATAATCATAGCTACTTTTCTTTGAGTATGTTTTATAATTTATTTAAACATCAGTAATTTTTACAAAAATGCATCACCTTTCACTAAATCATTACACTCAGACACTGCTATATCCTTTGTACATTTATGTCCTGAATGAGTTAGATTAATATTTTATACCTGTTTTATGCCTAGAGAAGTCTGATACTAGAATAAAGCAGATTAAGTTAAACAAGTGCAGAGGAAAATATTAATTAATATTTGGAAGATGGTTATTTATTTTCCTTTGTCAAAGACATGTTTCTTTGTTTAGTATTCCTAAGGTTGGAAGAGACCTCAAAGATCATGGAGTCCAACCTGTCACCACAGACCTCATGACTAGAGTAGGGAGGACACTACTGCCCACTGCAGGCTTGAACTCACTCCCATTAAGGCTCTGATGCGCTACCAACTGAGCCACCTGAGGAAGTTCTGTACCCTCTCTAATATCTTTATGGCTAGTGAAAGCATTACAGCTCATTGCAGTTCAGCAATCAAACACTATCTGACTTCTGTAACTTTTACAGTAGCCCTTTTTGAGCTACACTGATCTACTACAAATGCTCAACTGAATGGCAACACTAAAAACCATTTCTTTTTCTGATACCACTGGTACCACAACATAAAAGTATTACCTTGCACAAAGACCTTAAGTTTAAAATTGTATGACAGTAGTGGTGCAAGTCAGTTTTAAATGGTCCAACAAACTCCAACAGTTTTAAGTAAGAATTTTTTGAAAATTAATATGGAATAAGAATGGTGCATTAAGTCCATTTTAGTATAATTCAGGATGAAGCTTGTAATTTGCCAACTCTTAAGATAGCTGATTGGTCACAGTAATTGCTAACTGGAACTCAGAAACTGTTAAACATTTATTAGTGTATGCAGCCACCATAGTAATTTTCAGTTGAATTAATACAATTACTGATACTCAAGTCTGCATCAAATTTAAAATGATATTAATGTGAATTAATCTTCATCCTCCTGTAACCTTCCTTAAGTAAAGTTAGAACTTTTTCAACTACTATAAGCTTTTACAAGAGCTAAAAATCTTCTCAGTAGAATTTCCCAGTGACATTGAATTTAGAAATGTCCTATAGAAGGTGAAAACATCTTCTGTTTTCTATGATTGACTGTAGGTAATCCCTTATCTCCTTAGTAACACCCATTTTATTTTGGCTCATTCAGTTCAGCAACACAGCATTGACAATGTTCTTATTTTGCTGTGAATTTCAATGTATGAAAGATACCCTGTTGTAATTTCAGCTTAGCCAAAGACTTCTTATGGTTGTTTTTTTCCTGGCCATTTCCAGGGGGCATGCTTAACTGTGTTATTAGATCAACTGTTATGGTGGTATTTAAAAGCAGTTCCTTAATAGTGTCAAAACGTACCTGTCTGAACTAAACGAGACAAAAATTGCACAATAGGAAATAAATTACAGAAACTGAAATAAGATCATTTGAGAAAAAATCAGAAATGGTGGGGTTTTGGTTATTCATTTTGATAGTTGTGGCATATACACTGTAATTACTTAAAAGCACAAAGTATCAGCATTATATGCAGTAAAATTTCTGTTAAATTTACACTGGTTAGTAAAATACCTCCAAAACTGTTAGCTTTATTTCCAAATACATTCTCACCTTTGCTGTGGGCAGCATATCAAAACAGTCCAGTATGAATAATGCCAATGCTTGTATCAGCATCATAAACTGATTAAATTGCCAAGTCAGGCTAAAGAGAAATGTTGCCATGAACACAGCCACAAGTGTCAATTTCTGGAAGGAGGGAAAGAAGTTATATTTAAGTTTATACCTTCCTTCATTAAAAACAACCCAACAAACCACCACCACAAAACCAACCCAGAAAACCCCAAACTACAGAAAACTCACATCAAAACCAACCAAAACCCACTTTAACATAGTTTTATTTTAAATAATTATTAAAAACATTAATGTGAGTTTTCTAATTGCAACAACTGCTGGGAGGATAATGAACTTTAGTTACATATTTTTATACTGCATTTTACTATTCTAATACCACTTGCAAGAAAATGGTGAAATCTCAAATAATTTCAGCCCATAGATGCAATATGTGTTATACAATACTATTAATGGCAGTTGTTTGAAGAAATTATGGGGTAATGATTTAGGAGCTGTTTGTGAAAGAAACTGTATCACCAATTTCCTTTTATTCTTATAAGATGCCTGGTATTTGTAAAACAAATGAAATCAAAAGAAACCTCTTAATCCTTAATGCTTCACAAGCTTTTCTACTGCCCATTTTCTGTTAGTCTCTTACCCTTTCTTAAATACACAGTACTGTGGTAAATTAACAGAAGGCTCATTTTATCGTTTTCAACATTCCAAGTGACTTGTGTGTGTACACCTTTACTGCTGTAAATGCTTACTAAGTATTTTGTCCCAAGTTTTATAGACTGGTTTTGGATATTGATTTTACTGTGTCATGCTTACTAAAAATACTCACTTCTTGAACAGGCTGTATATGAGCTCTGAGTAGGTATGTAATGGCTGCTATCTGAACAGCAAAGAATGGTAGTGCCCAGTTCTCTCTTAAAGGGATGGTGAATTCTACTCTTGTAGTATCTATTCTGTACAAAACAAATGGAGAGCCGTAAATATAAAACAAACACCGACTTGGTGACAGAGAGGTTGCAATGACAGGAATCTTTGTGGCACTTTAACTACTTATTGATAAAAACAGAGGCTCTACAGTCTAGTTCCTTCAACTTGCAGAACCTTCATGGTGTTTTCTCAGAGCCAGGCAAGTCACACATTTTTTCTGTACGCCAAATGCTGACTTTACCTCCATTTACTGCTAAATAACCTCAACAATGGATTAAATCTTACTTAGGAAGCACAGATTGGGTAATTAAAAAATGAAAAAACTTATCCCAAAACAAAACCACTCCCAAGATCCAGCATGTATTTTGCATGCCACAAGGTAATTGTACTTCACTTCACTTTTTTTTTTTGGCTGGTAAAAAACATATATAAAAAAGGAATTTATTTCTTCACTGTGATCCCAGGGCATTGGATTTGAATCTGCTAAAGTGTTTAGGAAATTCTGGTGGTTTTTTAATGTTCTAAGATTAAAAGTGGCTAAAGTTAGTAAAAAGTTACTCAAAGAGTAGTAATCTACAAAACCTAGCTCAAAAGTTTATATATATAAAAAAAAAAGGTGTTAAAAAAACCACCTTTATTCTTGTATAGATAAAATGTTTCTTAACATGGAACACATCTGAAGAAGGCTTAGCTGGATGAAAAAAAAAAAGTTTAAAATGGAGTTACTCAGTAGACTCAGATGCACTTCATCTGGACAGAAAGTCTTTATCTAAATTCATCTCATGTATTTATATCCTACTTGCATAAGGCATAACAAGCTTCCATTGTTCAGGAATTATTAGAAAGATGGAAAAACCACATTTGCTCCAAGAATGCTGTAAATAGAAAAGATGACCTCATGACATAAACATGCACACATTGCATGTATTTTTTAAATCACTTTCATCTTAGGAGAAAGAAACATTTTATCAAACAGTTTTGATAGAACTGACACTGTACTCTTACTTTCTTTATTAAGTTATGGCTGTCACCAGCTTTAGCTTCATGCCAGCAAGCTGCTGGCCTAGAGCCAGTTATTTTATTTTTCTCTGTAAATTGAGAATTCTTCAAGTGATGAAACACTAGAGCAGCTCAACTTTTCTATGAGCCTTAGGAATAAGGGAACAGGGAAACTGAATTTATCACAATCTTGGGCTGTTGAAGGAACCTCTGGAGGCTGAGTGTGGGGCAGTGAGGAAAGGCCTGAAGAGCATATAAATAGGTGTGTTTAACATCTAAGGGATCCTAGGCTGGAGAAGAAAGGGTAGGTCACCTGGAGATCCAGACACATCTGAAAGACATTGTCTACTTTGAGAGACCAATTTAAGCCAAATTATAAATTTTGTATTATTAACTTTCCCACCATTTTCTGGCTAATCTGGACAAAGACATTATAGCTTCACTTTTGTCCAATTAGTTGTACATTTGAAAGTTTACTGCCTTACCTTTGACATGAGGTAAAGATTAGAAAGATTAAATAGTTAATCTCACTCACCTGTTTGTAATGTACCAGCAAGCTGCCAACAACCCTGAAAGCCACGTTCCACTAAGAAGCCAGCTTGTTACATACAGAGCAATGACATAAACTGCCTGAAGTCCAAACAAAGTGTAGATATAAAAATAAACGGGCTCTAGGTATTGCTGTAAAACACAAGAATACTGATGTTGACATAAAACACTCATGAGGGGGATTATACTTAGCATGAATTATATTTTGCTCTTGCAAATTAAAAAGGTATCAGAAATACTTCAGAAAATAACTAAAAAAGGGAGCTACGATTCACTGAGCAATCTTCATAACGCACTTACAATCTAAAGCCATAAATAAATGCCTACCTGAATTGGAAGAATCCTATACAGAATGCTGAGAAACACCTCCTGGTAAACATTCATTCTTTCAAGTATGTTAATTGTCCTCACAGATTCAGTTTTATTGTCATATACTAAACCATGTAAACCTTAACGATAAAGAGAAATTGAAATAGGAGATTGTCATTTTCCCCTCTGTCTTCATTTGAACAGTGAATAACTTTTTCAAAGGTATTTTAGGATCTCTCATCAAAACCTGCAAACTTTGAGACAACGATTCAGAACATATTATCCTCTGAATCAACATGGCCTTCTGAAGTCTTAAATTTCCCTGGTTCAAATATGGCTCAGAGTACTAACTCAATTATTATATATTTAGTAATGTAAACCCATTTGATTTTACGCTTACATTCCTAGCATAGAATCTGTGGTATATACTGGATCTTGAGAACCACTCTTGTCACTACTTACAACACAGGTGATGCTAATATCAACAAATGCATAGTATAAGCAAAATTGCTAGGAAGGAATAGTTAAGTATCTAGAAAACATGAGCCTGGTTCTGAAAACTCCATCATCATATATAATTTTCTGGGAACCTGATTATTGTGTAAATTGCTGTCCAGGCATACAGCAATGAAAAAACCCCAACAAAAAAACCTCCTCTCTTACAAATAATACCTGATTCACATTAAACAAGGTAAGAATATAAATTAAAGTAATATACCAAAAAAATCAGCATGGCTGAAACCTTAGAGATACCAAAGCTGTCCCTCAAAGTGATTATCCTCATCAGAACATAAGGGTGTGGCTCCCTAGCATATAAACAGAGTAAATGTCTCCAGCACAATTGTTACACTATCTTTCACAGTTACAGCGTTCCTTGTTCTCAACTATATTTGAAAAAATACTACTCAGCTGGCAACATAAAGTAAAACTTACTGTACAGTTTACAATACCTTGCTGGATGGATGAAGCCTGAATCATCTGCTTGTAGTAGGAATAATAAAGTCCACATTCTGTTCTGAACGAAATTTCTCTTTCAACTTCCTGAAAGTGAGAGTTCAATAGTAAATTCACTCCATTGTTTTTTTCACAATCATGCAAAGCTGCTTTCAACTCATACTCTTGCTGCACCAGGGAAATTGCCCTATATACAGTAGCTTGACTCTTAGGCTTCATGCATTCTATGCCACTTACTTCAAACATAGGTAAAATATATAGACAAATCAGGGTGAGAGGCAAATGGCTGAGAAGTCAATGCCTCTGTTTACTAGTAAATGCTTTTTGTGATTCTGATATGCTGTTATGAAACATTTTGGATATTTTTTCTTTTTTGTAATATTCAATGTTTAGATAGATGCCATGGCCAACAGCTGGACTTCAAAACTGCTGCATACATTTAACCTTTTCTTCCAGATGCAGATATGCTATAATGTTCCCTGGCTTTGCCACCTAAAGGCTCAATTAATTTGATGTGCTGTACTTGGGACTGCACCATAATGCCACTCTGAGATTTCAGTTGGCAGGGTATACTGCTGCCCCCTTGATTGATGCTGTTTCTTGCAGGAAGCCAGCTGCTCATCACTCTCATACTTAAATTGCAAGTTAAAGGAAAGGGAATTTTTAACTTGTTTTTAGGTCCTGGTAAAGTTATTTTAAATTTTAAAACATTTAAATTATTTGCATATAGATACATTTATTACAATGATTAGGTACACTTCAAATTATGCCTCTTTCCAGACTGTTATTGAAGCAGGAGGGATCTAGTAAGATACACAAGCTCTTCTACAGAAAACTGCTGCCAGTGCAGGATCTTTGCTTTTGGAATTCACCTCCTTTGTAAACTCATCAGTTGTGAAGACCCAGTGATAGTTAACACATTCAGAACCTTGGGGAACCACATTTAAAGGAAATAGTACATGAACAACCAATATGAAAAGAAATAATGGACATCTTACAAAAATATTGTTTTGGTATTAGTGATCTTTTTAGCAGTTTACATAAAAACATCCTTTCTTATCTCTGATATGCAGTAAGTTAGAAAAGGCTTTGATACGCATTTGAAAACTCAGTGGGATTCCTGCATGTGGTGTAAGCAAGCCAAAGAGATTTCAGTGAGATTAATGCAATCTTGTACAGCATCCCAAGACTTTCATCTTTCTTATAGAATCCCATCTCATTTGCTGGAACAGAATCAACACTGTATCAAAGCTAACATAAAGCTACATAAAATATCATGTTCTTCTCTCCTCTGCTGCCCAGTATGGAATATTATCTTGTTTTATTGAAGTCAACTGTTGACAAACTAAACCAGTATTAGTTCTGGTCTGAGAAAAATCAGCAGATAAAACTGCATCTGATTCAATATAAGTTCACAAATAAACTCTCCAGCTGCTCTACAACACACAAATCATTATAATATCAGCAGAAGAAACTGACATTGGCACCAAATACTAAAACCCACACACTTAGCAAAATGCAAATGCTGGATTTTGAATGAACTCTAGTTTCAAATTCATCACTACTGAAGTTTTCTAATACCAAAAAGTGGTTGATTCTAAGAGCTCATACCAAAAAAAAAAAAAAAAAAAGAGGCATGTTAACATTTGGAATTTATTAAGGGGGAGAGAGTAGTCACAGAGGGGGATCTAATTAGCAAAAATGCATTCAAACGTGATTAATTTGTAATCCTGGCACCAGCTGTATTCAACCACATGCTCTGCTTTATGAGACAAACACTAGTGAGTTTTACATCTGTTTCATGCTAAGATAACATCTGTTTTATTCACTCTCAATACTTTTCCAGTTCTGCAGCACTTTATACTTTTCCTGGTATTCTAAGTCAATAAAAACATACAGACTCATGGGTAGTCACAGTAACAGCACACGTTTATCTTTCTGTATATTCAATTTGTGAGTGTTTAACAAAGAAGTTATCACTCTTCCAAGGAAAAGAAGAACGTGATCCTCCAGGATATGTATAGAGGTCCATATGATTTCAATCTATGCAGTAGTAGCCTAATAAAACTAAGTGTTCAAAACAAAACACGAGGGACTAGTAACTTTTCTGATCAAGGTTTCTTCAGTCTGCATCTGAACAAGCAATAAGACAGCTGACAGGTGTGGTGAAACAATTCTCCTCTCATTCCAAATTTTCTTACTTTCATAGAAGATTCTGTACCTGTAAGATTCTATACCTGAGCAGTCAATTACTGAGAAGAGCCTGCCGTTTTATATGTATAGCGCAGTAAGTTTTCTGAAAACAGTGAAGGGATTTTTGGCTAAGAAATCTGTTTTGGCTGGCACCACCACAAACAGAAATCTTTGTTGTTCTAATGCAAGAGAAGAGATCCAAACTTTTTTCTTCAAAATTGTTTGGACAAGGGGAGTGATTATAACCTTTTGTGATCCCTGATCGAAGTGTACACAAACACTGGTTCTGATATTATGTGATGCAGTATTCTGCATTTTCATTTTTTTTTCCTAGTATCTCTTTCAGAAAGTCTTGGAATAAAAAAAGAATATGAATCATGTACCTCTTTCACAGTAGAAAACACTCTTGAAGATCTGCATTTTCAGTTTTTCTGATAAGGAACAGTATTACATCTCTCTTTAAAGACCATGGCAAATTTATACTAGTAGGCATAGTCATTAGCAAACAAGAACAAGATTCACACATACTGCAACAGCTGAAATCAATGCACTATTGAAAGCCACATTCAAAATAGCACAAAATGGTGTGATAATCACAGAAGAGTTTTTTCTAGTTGGGTGAGCCTTTGCTGGAAGACACCCAAGACTGAACTGACTTTCCATGAATTGCAATTGAAATTACAGAAAGGTAATCACTACAAGTGTATAGGCAATTTGTGAGTTCAATTATTTGTAAGTTAAGAATCATGACTTTGCACAATGAATGCTTCATCCTTGCATTTTTTAAGACTGAATACATTTGGCAAACTGCACAAGTCTGCAACTAGGCAACCATGATGCTTGTATGTCAACGGTGTCTTCAGAACAAAAACCTCTACCTTTTGTATTGAAATGGTGTATGTAAAAACCTTTGTCCTAGTCAGATAAACATTGCAGACCTTCTTCTGCTGACATGCAAAGACAACATGAGGGTTCATGTAAAATAAAAAATGACAATCAAGTCTCCCATAATGTCTCACCATATTAAAGTAGTGGTCTGCATACACTTTTGTGTATGAATTCTTACTATGTGACTAATCATAGCTTATTGAAAGACAGGAAAAAAAATCAGGAGAATAATTTACTGCTATAGAATTTTTATATGAGAGTTTAGTAACATAAAATCCCCCAAAATGAACTCTACAACCAGTTCAGAATAATTGAAGTTACTAATTTAAAATGCATGGAAATATAACTTATTTAGAATTTATTTTCTTTTCTGTTTGATGCACTGCTGTGGTGATGCACTGCTGTGGTGATGCACTGCTGTGGTGATGCACTGCTGTGGTTCATAGGCATGGGGGTTAACAAAACAGTGTGTATTAGCATTGCTGCCATTTCTTTTAATATAAACAAAATAACCTCTGCATTTTGTCAAGCAAAGCATGTAATAATTGTGTGACAAGGAGCAGACTACAGTCATCCATTCTGTGAATGAGGGCTGTGGCACACGTTAAAATAATACTCTAGTTTTTTTTTGTTTAAGAAAATGCAGTCAATTGATGCAAAATATATTTTGGTGAAACTATAAAATGGTAGACAGTAAAAGAAAAAAATCTATTTATTTTCATAATAATTTTGAGGATCTCAGGTTGTTCCCTAGTGTATTTTATTCTTGTACTTTATTGTATATATTGGGAGATTAACCAATTCAGAAATGGTGGAAAACATGTCCATGCACCTAGAGATACTACTGCATCCACTGATACACACAGGCATAGAGATATTTATATATTGTTTTACAGATGTTAAGGTGTGCTGTTTAGCCTCTGCTTCACAGGAAATTTCACTGGCTTTTCAGATTCAGTCTTCACTTCCCATACTACTCCAAACCCAGTTTTGTTTAAACTTTATCTCATCCATGTATGTATTCTTCCTCTGCTTAGTTAAATGTTCTGATATGAACATTGGTAAGAAAACAGTAAAACCTCAGAAAGCTTTGTCAAAGTGAAAGCATAGTCCAATTCTGACTTGGCAGACAACTGCAGAAAATTTGATCAGACTTCACTCATCCCCAGCCTTCTTTGTATTTGCACATAGGCTGCAGGGGATACTTGTTTGAGCTCATGCTGTAAAAATTATTTGAGCGCAAAGCTATGAGCACCTTGGAATCTCACTTGGGACGTGTTTACGAAATAAACTGCCTTTATCTAGTCAATCAAATCAGAGCTACAGCGTTCTATGTGGGAAGATAGCCTTAGACAAAATATAAATTGAGAGTGTGTACATGCAAAACACAGTATACACTCATGGAACACACAGCTCCAAAAAATGGGAGTGTGCATGGAGCCTCTTGGCTGTGTAACAACTGGTTATTTTATCTCTGCTAAGTGTAATCTCCAATTAAAACTTTTTCTGATGTTAGCAGTTTAAAATTGGCATGGTGGCTGTATGAATTCTCTGGTGGCATTATAAAGTGAGATCAGAGAATCTTTGCACCTCCTTTAACCTGCTGGTAGATGAACTTAATGCTTTTTAGAATCTTTCCATCAAACTGGCTGAAACTGCTCATGTTTCAATGTTACAAATTATCATATCAACTCATGTGGATGAAGTAAGAACTACAGGGACAATCAAATCCAGACTGAAAGTATCTTGAGGGTTTTATTTCAGATTTGATATCTAATGGCATTCTAGTATACTTAAAATGAGAAGAAATGATCATGTAAAATGAGCATGCCATCCAGTGGGGGACAACTTAACTACAGACTTGCTTCTCAGTGAAATTTCTGTCCCTCTCTATCAGTTCAACAGAGTAAAAATGCTGTATGTTATGTCCATACAATGCCATACAGGCTTGTTTGCATGCCAAAACATACAGTAACTGTGGAATTGGTCAATACTTGCTTCTGGCAAACCTATCTTCAATATATATACACAATCTACCTATGTATTCAAAAGAAGATGACAGTTGTGTACAAAACAGTATTATATGCATAATACAACAAATTGTTTGAGTAAGTGACAATTATTTTCATCACAGGTATGTAAATATTTTTAGGACATAAAAAATGTGCAGTATAGGAAAGACTTACTGCAATGAAAATGTTCCACCTAAATGTACTCTAAATAACATAACACATAGACCTAATAGAGTGAATTTTTTGCATCTAAAAGGAAAATGACTCACCTGATTCTTTTCTCTGGTTAAATTTAGATATGTGTACTGCTGCATTCTCCCATGGAATGATTCTAGGAAAAAACTAGTCAGTCCTGGATCTTGGGAATGAAAATTCTCCCATAATGTTTGTTTGGTCTATATTGGTGAATGTCTGATTTTTTTTTTGCATGTTTATCATAAATTATATATATATGTAAAAATAGTAAGAGACTGTGCCTGAACTGTATTGCATGAACAGAGTATAAATATCATAAAATAAATGCATGCCAGGATTTTGCACATTGTTTATTTTAACTGCTTTTGTTTGGCATTGGATAAAAGAAAAAATGACTATAGAACAACATACAGTAATTCTATTTTAGATAATGATTGATAGTTGGAAGAACCATAGCCACAACTCAAGCAGAAGCTGCGCAGCAACGCTTTTAGAGAGTAACCAGGAAAAAGTATTTATAGAAATGAACAAGAATTTAGTGTAGAAGGAATTGAAGCACAGCTTTCAAAAACAAACCCAAACTCACTCCATGCTTTTGAGTAAGCTACAGGACAAATACATAAAGAAATGAATTTTCAATTTAAATTCATGTTAATGTTCTGTGAAAGCACTGATCAAACTATGAAAATGATATTTACCTTAATATTGGAAAACCACAGGTCATTTTCATGCAGTGTAGCAACATAAACAGACGTGAGAAGTCCAAGAGAGACGGCAGCAATTCCACCAACAGTTACCGATAGTATGTTCCACAACTTTCTACCTGCATGATCTTGAAGAAAAATATTTCACTCTGTAATTGTGAAAGGCATAACTTGAAGGCATTTTGGAAACACATTTATACATTGCCTGTGCTATTACAGTTCACATTCCGTAAGTAACACAACATTTGGTTTTAAAAGGTCTTCATGTAGATGTATTTTTCATTTTCTCACATATCATTTACATGTAAAGTGAAGTAAGCCATTCCTTAATTGGTAAAACATAGCTATGGTTTAAGAACACCATGGTCCTATATAAATCTAGATAAATACCATATCTAATTTATAAATATGAATTGGAACATCCTCCAGGGCATATATTTTAATTATAGAAATACAAGATGACTGTTAGATCACAAAGTTAAGAAACTAAAATCTTCTTCAAATGTCTTACAAATGATGCCTGTTTTCTCAAGGTTTGTGTTTTGTTTTTTTTTGTGAAACACAACACTGAAGTTTCAGAAGTCCCATTAAGTCTTACAAAGAGACTGAACAGCAGCCAAAGCAGCCTTTGCTAATGGTGTCATGCTTTGACTTGAGGATGACCTCCTGTTGTCACCAGGGTAAGATTATACAAAGTGATGGGAAAGAAATTTCTAGGCAGTTCCATGTATTGTGCACTTACATTCCTATTTGTTTATTATTCTTTTTTAATGTTGTTACATAGAAACATTTCAAATTTTGATCAAAACATCCCTTAGAATAAGTTAATTATAAAACCAAAACTCAAAAAATTTTGCCAATTCTAAAGATATAATTTCTAAAACAAAATGGTGTATTTTGTGACTTAAACAGATTTTCAAATTAAGACACAATGTCTCACTTTTAGATTTATTTATGTAGTCTGTCCTATAGTTAAAAACAAGGTTTGCAGTTAAATTCAGATTCAACATGCAATCTGCTTATATTTAGCTTCGACTCCTCAGAGGTCTTCAATTCCTTTTATGTTACCAGTGATGTGAACCAGGATTTAAGAACCTGCGACAGCTATATGAAACCTGGAAGTGTGTCACAGATGCTAAACTGAGAAAAAAATATCACCAATTAAAATTACTATTTTAAACCAGAGATGAGATTGGCATGCAGCGATCTGCATGTCCTCCATCTCGTCCAATTAATTTTGGTGACAGATGTTTAAGTATGAAAATGTATTTGGTACATACCTAGCTCTAACCAGTGCTTAACATAGATACCTGAAGCTATAAACACTCCTAAAAAGCCATAACGTTACAATCCTTGTCATTTACCCACCAGACAGAATCTTCCCATCAGGCTTCACATTCTTCTCCTCTGAAGGCTGGTCCTCAGCTGGTTCTGTGCCTTTTCCAACCCTTCTCTGCCTTACGGTTGTCATGATGTCAGTCACTTTAATTCATTATTTTTCAGTCTGACTCCTAAATGGACACAAATAAGCAATGCATCTTTCTACCCAAACATTCACTTAATACTGTATGAAGTATCAGAAAACAGAATTTTGTTTTACTGCCATCAGAGAACTTAATTTACAGAACTGCGTTGTACTTGAAGTGCAGCTTACAAAAATGCAAGACTTAAAAAGTTTTTACAACACAATGCAATTGAAAAGTATAAAAACATTATCTTAAACTTGTAAAGCCCTAAGTTCACTATTACACATATTCTTATCCAGGTTTTCAGAATGACTATTTTGACTGCCCTCACCTTGACTCAAAATTCATACCACGTTTCAATTCTTTGAAAAAGTGTAAGCCCTTCAAAGAAAAATTAGTCTTTCCAGGGTATTTCAGTTGGGCACCCAAAAAAGAAAGCCAGGTTTTAAATCTTGGCTTTCAGGAAACCCTGAAAAAGGGGGGGGCGTAAGTTGCAAAAATCATGCCAGAGAACATGTGCTATAAAAAAAGCAACTAGAGAGACAGCATTAAAAATATCCTTAATGTTTTATACTCTTAAAGGACCATAAAATTTGAGAATAATATAAAAGATGAAGAACAGCAGTCCTATCAGCTGCCAGGTGTCCTCTGCTCTGTATGCTTGGTCCATGCACAAAACTGCCTCAATCTGCCATTCTTCATCTTGAAATCAAGTGATGTCCCATCTTGAATGCAAAAATCTGCTACCATTCCCAGAGCACAAACACTAATATTTATGTTACCACTGCTGTAACTGACCGCTAATGATAATGCCTCAAATGCACAACTTTGTTGTTTTAAAGCTTTTACAGGGCGTTAGCCTTATCGCTTTCCCACGTGCCTTGGCAGGTAAATGTGTGAGCATATATCCAAGTCGTCTTTAAATGCCGGTGTGTAGCAATCCTATTAATTAAGTTACACAGGCAAGATGGTCATTGTAACTACACTCTTTTTTTTTTTTTTTTTTTTTTTTTTTTCCATTTTGCAATCTCAGCCAGCTGTCCTCAGTGCCTTACGCCGAAGGGAACGGTTTTGCCTGCCACATTCGGGGAAAGCCTCGACAGGATGCCGGGAAGGGAACGGCCCGCCTTAGTCCGCACCGATGCCTGAGGTGAGGTGCGGCAAAGCAAGGCTCTGCGGCTGCAGGCCAGGCTCGGGGGGCACGATGGAGAGCCCGGGCAGAGGCCCTCGATCGCGGCGGTACACAGTGGGGGAGACGAGAGGGCGGCTACTTGCGAGACCGCCTGACGCTCCGCGGACCGACGAGGAGAGGGAAACAGCGGCAAGGGGTGGGCAAAAGCAGGAAGGGGAGGCTGGAGGGCCGGGTCTGGGGCACCCCCAGCGGCTGGGGCGGGCCCAGAAGGCCGCGAGTAGCTCTGCACAGCGCCACCTTCCAGCCCCCAGCAGCGCGGCTCCCCGCGGCCTGCGCGGCCTGCTTGGCAGCGGCTACACTGTCCACCCGCCTCCTCCCCTTCCCCTCCGCGTCCACCCTGACGGGGCCGATACCTGTCGGCGCTCCGAGGGCCGCAGGCTGCTGCAGCGGGGCGGCGGCTTCTTCTACCGGCGCTGCCTGAGCGGAACCGCTCGGGCACCGCCGCGAGGAGGGGAAAGGGCGGGGGTGAGGGCGGTCTTTTTTTGGCCGCTCTCAGGCAGAACGGAGGGGTTGCGGCAGCCGGAGCGCGGAGCTCGGCGCGGGCAGGGGCGCGCCAGCGGGCAGGCAGCCGCCGCCCGACCGGGGAAGCCCGCGCGGGGAGGAGCTGCGGGCCCTGGGGAGTGGGCGGGCTGAGAACCGGGGCCGGGCTGCGGTTGGGGCGGCCTGTCCGCGCCTTGCGGCGGGGTGCGGGGCGGCACATGCCTCGGTGGGGTTTGCTGGCGCTTTGGACTTCTGCTGGCGGGTTCTGCGAGAAAAGGTCCGGCGGGGGGAAAGTCGTTTGCGAAAGCAGAGACAGGCAAAGTCGCCTAAGTCTGAAACTTGTCCCTCCCCACCCCGAATGGAGTTTTGAAAGTTTAAATGTGAAAAGACGGGCTTGCAGCGGGCAAGGGCTAGCACCTTCCCTGGGCTGCCCCGGACTGGGAAAATCGAGTCAGCAGGGCTGGCGGTGATGATGGGCGGCTCGATCCCATGAAGCGCTTCTGCGCCTCCTGCGCTGTGTCCCCGTGGGCGGTTTGCCTTCAAGCAGGCGGGAGCAACGGGTGTCCTCGGTCGTACTGTCCCGCTGGACTGAAAAGTACTTGAGTACATAACTAGAGAAAAACGGAGTGGCAGACACCCCCTCTGCTTTGATCCTCTAGGATTACTTAGAGAAGACAAATGCGATGCCGTTTTGCCCATTATTCTAGTGATGACACCTAAAATACAGTAATAATTGCGAAGTATCACAGATATCCTCTTTTTGTCAGAGACTAGAGCAACGTTAAGTTAAAAAAATAATCCTGTATCACGAAGTAGCTATACCTCAGAGTTATTGTTCAACATAGTGAAACAGTGTATTAGGCAACAAGTGTGTTTCAAGTTTTGAGGATACAGAAAAAGTAAAGACTTCTAGATTGACATTGATCTTTGAAAATTGTATTATAAAATGTAAATTAAAATACATCAAATTGTAGTAAGCCATCAGTAATGCTGTATTATAATACAGCATAATATATAGTATATATATAGTACATATAATACACTAATGCTGACTGTATACTTGCCAGAGCAGCAAAAGGGTATTATTTACCAATATTCTTATTGCTCATTGTATTCTAGTTAGGTTGTATGGTAGCAAAGCCTTAAGATTAGTGCTATGTTACCCATAATCCTAACAAATGTTTGTCAAACACCTGCAAACTGTAATGTCTAGGAAATGGATGAATGAAACTTTCAATTCACTTCCTTTCTACTATTTGTTTTCTCTTGGATCGTTACATTCAATACTGTAGAAAGATCTACTGTGAACTTGAAGCACAGGAGGACTCAAGTTCTACCTCAGTAAATTTTGAGTTTAAACCTGCAATCTTTTTAGTTGCTATTCAGCAGCCATGCAATGTGCTGCATGCAAGCATGACAGGTTTCTAGGTTATCTGTTTTTTCTACTTTAAAAGTTTGTCAAATGACTGAAGTTTTGCTTTTGGGCAAAAGCATCTTATTATTATACCAGTTCTGAGGCTTTTTAGCTAGCCAAGTCAGTATTAATGGTGTTTCACTTTCTGCGTGGCTCAGTGTGGGAGCTCTTTTCTAAATATGCCTAGAAGGGACTGCACAAAAAAAAAAAAAAAAGCAAAGCATGGTGCATTAACTTTTCTGCAATAATTCTAACTAAATACTCACCAGATATAACACAGAGTGATACAAATTCCACTCTAATCCATTTTGTCCTAATTCCAGGAGTATTACATTAATCCAATGTTAGGTCAGTACAGTTCTATCCCAAGCCATGTGCCCAGTCCCATTTCTGCATGAGCTGCAATGTTCACTAGCAAGCTCTCTGCAGCAGCAGCCCCACTCTGGGTTGGCCAGCACTGGTAAGGAGGGAAGGTGTCTGATAAGATGTGCTTCACAATAGGTAAGTGTCTTCGGATACCAGTTGGATCACACATTGCCAGGTTATTTATGGGGGGAAGTAACTTCTTATGAGTCTATTCTGCTTTATCAAGGGGAAGTGAATAAGGCATTTAGCCCAATGAATAGGATGCCACATCCTACTACAGAGACTTTTCCCCCCAAGTTTTGCATGACAGAAAATGTTAAAATTCATTCTGTAGCACTGCCTCTAAATCCACTTGTAGTTCACATTTTGTACTTCAGTGTATCTGTCCCAGGACCATAATAGTAAATCCAAAATGAAATAAAATAACCTGTTTATGTAAATGTAAATCATGATAGTAAGAGCATTGAGTAAGTGGAGTCTGTTCCAGCATAAACATGTCCAAAAGAGGCTTGCCTGTGGCACCACCAAGAAATGAAGTCCGTTCCCCTCAGGCAAACAGGCATGCATGTGTGCTCCTTTGCCAGCACACCCTGTCCTGCTCATGTTTATTTAATGGCTCCGTCCAAACAACTGAAGTCCTGTGTGGCTGAGGGAGCTGGGGATGTTTAGTCTGAAGAAAAGGAGCCTGAGGGGAGACCTTATTACTGTCTACAACTACCTGGAAGGAGGTTGTAGTGAGGCTGATGTTGGTCTCTTCTCCCTAGTAACCAGCAACAGGACAAGAGGAAATGGACTTAATGGGTTTAGATTGGACATTAGGAATAACTTCTTTACTGAGAGCATGATCAGGCATTGGAACAGGCTGCTCAGGGAGGTGGTGGAGTCACCATCCCTGGAGGTGTTGAAGCATGTAGATGTAGCACTTCAGGATATAATTCAGTGCTTGTGGTAGTTGGGTTATGGTTGGACTCAATGATCTTAAAGGTCTTTTCCAACTTAAATGATTCTAGGATATGATAGTACTTTCTCTTCTCTCTCCTTACCAGCAATTAGACTTTTTGTTTGTTTGGTTTTGTTTTATTTTTGGAGTAGTTTTCCTCTTTTGTTTTTTTTTCCCTTGAAAAAGATGGGAAAACTCCAGCAAGGCCATGAAATAAACTCTCTATTTAAAATCGGGTTGCAAGATATGTTTTAGATTATGTAATGGGTAAGCAAGAGTCAATCACTTACCTCAAAAAAACTGCATAATGCTTTCTCTCCATTTAAATTAGAGAAAAAAAATCACAGCTAGCTTCATGATGAATTTTGAAAGTGCAGTTCTGTCCTTCAGCATTGTCCCATCGTTAACTGCACGCAGGCTTACAAGTATTTTGACTTAATGGTCCTGTATTTCATCACTACAATTACTTTTATGAAACTTGTATTAACAGTATTAGAACTGTAATAACTTGACACAAGAGTGAGAACTGGCAGTACAGTATTTCAAATACTTTTTGATTTAAACAGATCCCATCTTACCCTAAACACCATTTCAGTGAATTTTCCATATTCATATTCCATATCGGTCAAATAAAAGCGACGAAGCAGTTTAACAAAAAAATGTTTATTACCAAAATACATTATTAAAGTCAATACATGACAAACTCCTGTAAAGCAAAATAAATTATTCTAACATTGTACAGTATTTCAGAAGGTAGTTAAAGTAGTACTACAGACTTTGCTTCATAGTTCCAAACAGTTGTCTATCAGGAACACAATCCTAGAGAGAGCTTAAGGCATGCAGCTTAATGTGCTGGGTAATTTTATAAAATGAAGGTAATCCTATTTAATAAGGTAACAGTGTCAGAATTAACTGCAGTCTTTACATGTCAGTTTTCTAGATTTTTTTTTTTTTTTTTAATACTTTGGCTATAAAAGCAGTGCCATAGTGTTACAATACCTTTTCTTAAAAAAATACATGTACCCATGTCCATGAATATCAAATGCAAATGCAAATTTCTATTAAATATATCTTAACAAATGTTACTTTGAGCACCAACTGTACATTTTTCTCAATGATTAAATAAGTGCTTCTGAAAGAGGAAAATACAATAACTCTGAATGAATTCCACTCTTTTTCCAGGCCAAGCATAACTTGGAAAGATGAAATATGCACCTGTTTACCTGTATAGTCTGGTATGAATGAAGTTTTCTCTTTATTAGAAGTATAGGCATTTAAACAAAAGTTGCAAGTTATGGTTTATATCTCAGAATAAAATCTAATTTAAATAAGCAGGAAGTGACTAGATGGTCATCTGACACTGCTGTGTTAGAAGACCTGAAAATATTTTAAAAGCTTAAAGAAAGGGAAAGACTACAGTGTTGGTGACTTTGAAATGTGCTTAAAACCCTTTACATAACATGCAACCAAGCCAACCATATACTTTCTAAAGCAGATAACCTGAGGAGTAACTTGCTTTCTTCAGAAAAACTCTACTTACTTCACATGCAGAACTTCTGATACAAGTCCATGGGAATTGTGAGTGGGCAACTAATGGCAAACAGCATGGAGACAGTCAAATAAAAATTGATCTCTGTGCATAAGGGAAAGCATTATTTGCTAGCATTTGATAGGACTGACAACAGTTTTGAGAGGCAATTAGCATTCTTCTGTTTTATAGGAACACATGGTCAAAAAGAAAAAAGCAACAAGATGACAAGGAACAACTGCAAATAGACACATCCTCCTTAGCAATCTCCCTACGAGTCCCGGTGCATTATACTTAATACTGCAAATGTGGCTTGCACATACACCAAAATTGTTAATTTGGATTCAAAGTTACTTGTTTTTTAAGTCTTGGTTCACTGCTATTTTCTTCTTAGCTTATGAATGCATGTTTTTCACCTTTTACTAGCTGAGAAACCTTGAAATAATTATCCCTTTACACAAACTTAATGTGATGTGACAAAATGTTTCTGTTAATACTGACTAGTACTCTAGCATTACTACAGAATTTGTACCTTCCATTTTTTCAACAAATGGAATCTCTGAATGAGAAAGTTGAGATATATTCCAGAAAAGGGTAGTAATTTCCACATGAATTCTACACTGAAGGTAAAGCATTGGTGTCAATAGGACAGTATGAATATCCCATTAAAAGTTTACCATCTCTAACTGAATTCAAGATCATGTAAATAAACTATGCAAAATCCATCTATAGGAATATGAAAAATAACTTTTAACCAAAAATAATGTATACTTACTTCACATATGTATTTAAAACATCTCAAATATCTGACACAAAAATACTTTGCCATTATTTTCTGCTATCAAATTTATAAAGGAAATGAAAGATAGTTACCCCAAAAGAACAAATCAAATTGAGGAAATAACTTGAAAACAAAAATCAAAAAACTTACTTGGAATCTTAGGGCTGTTACCCTGGACTTTAGATTTTGTGCTCCTTTATGAAGCTGTAACAAGACTTGCTTTCCTTTCCTGTTTGCCACTTGGAGTCAGTGATTGCGCAATAGAATGTACACTATGTGTGACACCTTCTTGGATTTACAGTTGTAGCTTATTTCTGCTAGCAGATACATATAAACAAACTAACCATAAAATACTGTTTTTTTCTAAGAGTCAGTCAGTTTTTAAGTAATGAGCTACTAAAAATCAGGTAACTGCATCCCCGTGTCAGGAGCGAGGCATGCTTCTGTGCATTTGCCATTCATCAAAAGCAGAAATATGTGGCCAAACTAGAAGTTTTAAATCTGGCTGCTAAAGGGCTTCTTTGGAAGTGCTACTGCTTCACTTGATTTAAGCATATATTTCAAAGAATTTAAGTACCCAACTTTATAAATAGCCTCAACGAAGTTGCCAGGTAATTAACCGGTATAGCAGTATCTCAAACTGATAGATGAATGTCTTCTACTGCAAACTGCTGCAACTGCCAAATCCCCCCAACAAACAAAACCCCAAAACAAAAGCACTGTAATTTTAAAAGCTAAAGGATTTAAAAGGGAGGAATTTCTGTGTGTTCCTCAGGAAACAAAGTAATCCCAAATTTCCTTTAGGAGTCCATTTTCTATGCACCAGCAAAATGTATTCTGGAAGTGACTGGATACAGTTTTTGCTAAAAATATTGTTTGCCTATTTTTTTTTTTAAAATATAATTTTGCACAGGAAGATTGCTCCATCTTTCAGTGAATTATTTCTACAGCTACAGCAGATGGGAAATTTAGACAGCCAGTGGGATTTGAAGGAACTCCAGAGCATATATGCATTTCTCAAAATCCCACTTTGTGCTTACCTACATCTTTAAGGAATCTATAGAGACTTAATGTACATCTCTTTGTGGCAATTACTGTTAATATCTTGTTCTCATTAAACAACACTGCTCATACATACTGCAAAGTAATCACCACAAATTAAAAGTGACATATGATAAGCCTTTTTTGTTTTTTTAATAGTTCTGCTGAGTGTGTCAAGAGAACCATTAAGAAACAGCAGGTCATTATTATAAATGATCTTTAACATGCTATCAGTTCAAAGATAGCAGTTTTTTTAGTTAGGATCCAATCAGACAAATAGTAATTAGCAAAATACTTTTAGACTACTCAGCTCCTGCTCCTCTAAATCGATAGAAAGGATAGCAGTCTTTGTTGATGGATGACCTGGAGTTTGTAAGGCCCTCAAAATGGACTGGGAAAAATACAATGCCTATGTGTGCATGCAGGCATGCACATGGCCCCATCCAACTCCCCTCTCCCTACTTTACAGAATCCAGGCAGTGGGGTATCTGGTCTGTTGCCAGTTTCAGAAAAGAGGGTAAAGAAGTTCTTTGCTGAAATACTTAGAAAACAGCAAAGAGGGAGGAAGAATAAAAGCTCTTCACTTGATACAAAGCTTTCATACCTTTGGATTTTAACTTACTGGTCTAATTACTGCATTATTACTGACTAGTACCTGACAATTAAAAAAATTTCAACAATCCTACATTCTTGGCACCATATAGAGAAATAGCAGGTTAAAACAGACCATTCTATTCCCCATTCCTTATATTTATCTCCTAAATGATTCATCGGTCCCTGGTTAAAATATTGTACTCCTATTAAAACAAGGACTCAGGATGACAAATCAAGTTTTGCTTGCAATCTTTTTTAACAAGTTTCTCAGGCAAAAATTAGCAAAGAAAGAAAATAATCACTCTAGGAAACCCTTTCTGTAACTTACTGCTTCACTTAGTTTGTGCTCTGAGTTGCGCTGTGGTCCTTATTAAGAATGATGTTTATGATTTCGCCCTCATGTTCTTTCATATGATCAAGCAGATTTTCTTTGTTGGTAGACTCAAAACCACAAATGCAGCAGCAGAAGAGAAGAACACAATATTCTGTGCCAAGATGGGGTAGAGTGGAATTCTTTTCTAAACTGCATGAGGTATTCATCAAGTTAGGTTTTGCATTTTCATCAGAACCTGAAATTTCATTTGTAGTCTGGTTAATAGACTCTGTGAAAGACACCAAGTTGTCTGAACTTCCTAGTATAGGTACTGTACTTTCATCTGTGCCTTCTGATAGGGTTTTGTCAGGGAGCTGTCCTTGAAACCTGAAATAATAATAATAATAACCAAAAAAAGCCCACAAAACAACAACCAAAATGTACAGCTGTTGCTTTTTGACAGGATCTTTATTTTGGGTGAGAGTTGGGTCTTTTGAAAACTCTAAATGATAGGGCATGGAAGTAAGTCAGACATACCTGCTGCTTTGTGAGATTGCGTCATTAATAGCCTTGTTCACTTGTTCATAGTTATAATTTTGGTCACTTGCATGTTTCCACATGTGGGACTTCAGGGATGGAGGATGGCTACATACATATCCACAGAGAGAACATCTAGAGAAAAAATGTGGAGGAAAAAGAAAAACATTTAAAAGTTAATTTTTATTAGTAGTAATGGATTAGCGAACAGAGAGATACATATCAATCCTCTTCTCAGTTCCACTTTTCAGTTTTAGATCTCTTTTGTTAGTTTGCAACATTTCCTCCTGAAATGTATTTTTAGGGTCTGAGAAATTAATTTTTTTTTCTCACTTCTTAAACAGCTGAATTACAGTCTTATCTCCTTAGCCTGTTAATACTGTTGAAATACTGAAAAATGCAGTAGTTCTGATGACTGCAGAAACAGAGTACATCGGTGTGGTATCTAGCAGGCAGGTAATGAGCTCTCTTTGCCATTGCTCTGAATCAAGCAGGAGCTGTGTAATTAGCACTGATAGTTTTAATTAACTAATAAAGTCTTCCCTGCTGTAGCATATATCAGTTTAGTTAAGGATCACAAAATTTTTGAAGTTGACCTTTTGAGATCATTTAGTCCAATCCACCTGCTCAAGCAGGATCAGCCACAACAGGTTGCTGAGGACAGCATCCAGTCAGATTTTGAATGCATTTGCAGATTGAGATGCTGACAGGTAGCAGTTTTGTTCACAGAGTTTCCCATCAACTCCAGGGACCACAAGACTAAATTTTCTGTTTCCCTAGGAAAGACTGTCATACACAATAAAGAACAAAACCTTTAAGAATAAATCCTATTCGTGTAGTAGTGTATATTTAGAGACACAATCCAAGATTGATCAAATCCTTGGACTTTTTCATATGTCAGAGGAGATTTTTTACAAGTATTTTCTCATATGATAAATTAGTCATCTTAGCACGAAGGAGATGAGTGATACTGTGTGACATCACCCCAGAACTGAACAGTACTTATGGCAACGGTGATGTAGCTCCCTGTCTTTGGATGAGGAAGCTACTTTGCTTCGCCACCTGCTACTTTGGATGTCTTCAGTTTGTCAAATCACATGGAAAAGACTAGGATCAATGTTTTCTAGAAATCAAAGTCAACCTTGTTCTATTAAATTATAGCATCTTAGTCTATCTCATTCCTCAATGACAATAAGATGTTTTTTGCTCAATCAATATGTTACACTATGACGAGTCTGCTAAAATTAGTATTATACTATTAATTCAAAATACTAGTAATTCAAAATGATACCTGCCTGCTAGATTCAAAAGACCTCTTAAAAAACCCCACCTGGAAACACATAAACAAGTATTATATCATACAATTCAGTAAGGTTTTACCATTTCTCTTAATGACAGTAGCATACAGTCCTTAAATGACTTGCAAATAATCATAATAATACAGAAACTAGTTTTGCTCAGCAGAAGATTGTGAAGAAGAGCAAAACTGGTGATCACAAGTTTGCTGAAGGCATGGTACATTGCCTTGCTTATGTAGCAAGGTAATTCTGTCCTGCTGGGTAAAAACAGGCATGTCCTTCTAGCTCACTTTCCTCTATTATTTGATCTAGAATGTTCTCTAAGCTATTTTCCTCCTAATTTGGAGCCTTGTAAAGAAAATGGATGCTTTCAAATATAGGCAAATTCACTCTGAGGTTGAGAATCTTAATGTTTCTAATAAGGCTGTTATAAAACAGTGGCATCATTAAAAGTAAGATAAAAGGCAGATAAAATTATTTTTTGGCAAAACACAAAGATCAGCAAATAATCTCAATTCCATTCTATATGCACATGTACTCCACTAATATTATATGTTTTTTTTGCACCACTAACACAGGTTGGTCAGTGGGTTGGTAACACAGCAAATGAAGCTGTGTTTTATCCCTTTTTAACTGCAGTCTCATTTTTTTGAAGTACAGTAATTTACTCAGGTGATTTACTAATCAGATGATGAGCCAAATGCTGTTGACTGCTTCAGCATACAGTTCAAATCAAAGACACAGAAACTCAACAGCATTTAGCCTGTTGCACTACAGTTTACAATCATGTAGTTAATGTATAGCTACAGCATATGCAGTATATTCCCAGAGAAACAAAACTATTTAACCATTGAGTTTAGTAGAAGGACCCTTTCAATTCTATAGCATGATTTGCCCTACTGGTTGACCTATGTTGAATTATTAACCTCTGCTGTTCAAGTGTATCCTAAATTGACCTACTGAGGAAACAATGATCTTACAGCTTTTGATAAGATTATTTCCTTGGGGATGTAGGGACCAAAGTGTGGAGGTTTTCAATAATCTTTGGAAATACTAAGGGTACTCAGTAATACTGTATGATGACAGTGAAGCAAATAGAGCTTAGCACTACTAGGAACATTTTGGGGAAAAGATGCAGTGGAAGGACTTTGAAGCTGTAGAAGCAGACTTTTTTGAGAAGAAACCCTTATGTGAATGCACTTTATTTGGATTCTTCCTATTGCTCATAAAATCTTACCCTAAGAAATGTTCAGAATATTCATGATTTTCTTTCTCAGCTTTCATTTTTGTTGCATATTAGTTGTGAGCAATTGCACTTATTTGTCCCAGCTTTCTCTCATATATCTCTCTCTATAACACACATACGAACGGACAGACTGTAAAGAATGCACCTCACTTACACATAATGACTATTCATACCAACTCTTAAATAGGGCAGGGTGATGCCAATCTGGATTCTAACTAGCAAAGTCTGTGCCTAGACCAGGATATTAAAGCCAGGGAACATTCCTGAATACTGGAATTTAACAATCTACAATGTTAATTTTTAGAAGTGCCCCTGGCATGGCTTTGGCACATACATTCTTCCAAACAATTCTAGGCATGCTTTTGTAATTCACACGGTCCAGAAACTGCTTGTAATAGGCAGTTTATATGCAACCACTCCATTCAGGAAAGGAAAAGCTAAATACTGTACCAGAGGGAGGTTGTGGACATGTTTAATTATCATCACTGTGAATACTACATCAAGTCTCTTTCTTTCTCTCAAAACAAATAAACAAACAACACCCCCTCCCAAAAAAAGCTACTGGAACAAAGAATGAATCTAGGAAATAAAAGAATAGAAGCTGAACCTTGCTTTGTATTTTAACATAACAAAATCACTACTATGACAGCTTTTGCCCCATTAGAACCATTACATACTTGTACTGTTCCATTAGCTGCACTGCCTGATGCTCCTGGGGGTGGCGCCTCATATGGCATTTCAAGCTATTCATATTTGTGGTGGCGAAGTCACATACTCGACATCTGAAGAGACAACAAGAAGTAAACTAATCTGATAATTAACTGCTAGCACTATTTCAGAAATAAATAAATATGAGAAAGTGAAGGTTTCTGGAATGACTACAGTTAATGACTAACAGTATTTACATAATCCAAGTGATGACATTAACTTTCAGTTTTTGGACCGTGAGAATCTTTTGCAGCCCAAAAAAGCCTTCTCCACCTTGCAGCAAGAATCACTAGGCATATGGACTATGTTCCTCTCTGACATCTGTTTTGTGTGCCTCTACTCAAGTTGGTAAGCATCACAAAGTATAAGGGAGATGTGGATGAGCCTGAATGGATGCAGCCCTGATGCAAGTTGCTTGGCTATATTTATGAAAAGGCAGAACATGTCTGTTAAGAGCTTTAAGGAACACAGCGTATGTAGAAGTAAGTCTTGCTCCTCAAGAATGCATGTGCTACTTAATGCAACAGCCATGTTTCTCATGCATTTTAAAAGCTAAATCTATTCAGTAATAAAATACCGCAGTTTCAGAGTGTTGTATCTGAAATAGAAGTCAGGGACAAGATCAATACGTTTAGATTCAAGTGCCCTAAGACAAGTGTGTCACATAGTGCTGTCTACATTTTAATTTTTTTACTTCTATAAAACAGCTTTTTATAAAACCCATACATAAACCAGCCTGGAGCTAGATTTAGATCCCCAAGTATTACACAAAATACTATGCTATTCATAAATATCAATATACTACCATATGGGCTTCATGTATATAACATGCAGAAACAGAAGTCATCAAGCTCAGCTAAAACTCAACCTATTTGTTAAGACTTTAGTAGTTTGTTAGGTTATTTTTTTAAATAGTAAAATGCCCAATATTTACTAAGTCAGGTCTATAGAGTAAACCAGCTTGAGATTGCAGAATACTTACCTTGAGATTGCTCACTTTATTTTTGAAAGGACTTAATTGTGCAGTATTAAAATCCAGAAGGTATCAAATCTGCAAAAATGCATCACTGGAGGCTATATATACAGTTTAATTTCCAGCAATTTTTGTCAAATAAATAAAATATATTTGCAGCTATAAAAATAGCAACAATATAGTGGGCTCTTATCTGATAATAAGAAAGGCTTGACAAATACATGTTTCAGAGTATGAAATACCATGAATATTGAATATTTATGGTTTTTTTTTAGGCTGCAGCTTAAATATCCTGGCAGGTCTGCAGATTTGTCTAAGGGTTTTATGAAAAAAATAATAAGAAGAGCAAGCCACATCAGTAGATGTAAATTTAATCTGCAGCATTCTGTATCACCAATGAAAAGTTTTCAAGTTCCTAAATCAGAAAGGCTGGCTAACATCAGAAAACTATCATATATAAGACACTACAGTGTCTGCTGTTCCAACTGCACTAAGAAAGAAGTGATGGCAATATGAAAGCTCCTGAGGAGAAAAAAAAGATTCTCTTTGTATTTCATATTTGCTCCCTGAGCAAACATCTTGCAATTTTTTGCTAATGTTATGGGATATCATTATAATGCACAAATCAAAATACAACATGTCTTCTGGGTTTGTTTATCTGAAAGAGAGTCTCTGGCTAAGCTCAACATTTCAAGGTGTAGAGTTTCCAGAATTTATATTAAAAAGACAGAAGTATATTAGCTCAACAATTCTATTAACTCAGATTTATTTTCTAGCCACTAGAGAGGGACAGAGATCCACACTGAATGAGAATAGATTGAATTTGCAGGAATTTATGCAGCAACCAATAGAAAAATGCATGCTTTATTTTTCTGCTGGGGATCTGAGCTGTAGCATTATGTGTGATTACAGGTATCAAAGTTTCTATATAAATCTATGTAACATCCTTGTAGAGAAAGTGATAAAGTCTGATCCTAAGTGAGTATGTTAATATTGATTGAAACCTGTGAAAAAGATGAGAGAATTAGTGACAAAACAAAAGGCAGACTTTTGCCACGTGCTGTAGGAGTCAACATGCAAAGTTAGCAATATGACCATGATAAATCAACCATGTAGCATTAGCCAGCAATACCTGAGACACTTACCTATATGGCTTATCTGAGTTGTGAATTCGTCTGTGATTTCGTACACCAACGTAAGTTGTGCTTGTGTAGTCACACACATCACATCTGTACAGTTTCTGAACTGAAGACTTATTTCCTATGTGAAACAAAATCCATTATTTTAGAGTTGCACTCAGCATTTTAAGAGGGTCTCAGATGATAATTTCTGCATGATTGAATTATGAAACATGAGTTAATGTTTTGAAGTAAAATTTTTAAACATCTATAAATATTTAATACTTTTAAAGTATTTTGAGGAAACTGGCAATGGGCATAGAGATAATAGACTGCCATGTTCTTCTATATTCACCCTTCATGCTCTTTTACATTTCATCTACTGAAATTATGATAATTTTAGGAAACAACATTCTTCCTCTCTATGCAGACCCTTCTCTTCATCCTGCAGTTGTGTTAAAATCCTGTGTTACAGTAAAAGGTGATAAAATGTGGGAAGTGCTGAACCCAGCAGTATCACTGCTTTGCAGAATGAACCAAATCAAAGGAGATGATGGGTATTGAGAAAGTACAAGTTTCCAACAGGCAAACATAGAATAGCAAAATTGTCTCCCAAAGCATCTAAATTTTCTTTATCAACCACATACACTCACAGTTTCAGAAGAGTCTGAGATGATAAAAAAAAAACAACCAAATGTGTTAAGAAATAATTTGAAACTTCTCCAAATTACTAAAAAGCAATTCTAACAAAAAGAATTTTTTTCCTTTCTAGAATAAAAGAGACTGTTGAAAAATTAATGGTTTCTGAGACAAAGGCTAATGACTAATTTACCATAGGAAAATGGGTGTCTATAAGTGCAATTTGAGTATTTTTAAGGTATAAGTATGTTGACTTAAACAGTGCTATTCCTGCTCCCTCACTGAATAACAGAACTGATTGGGGTTAAAATATTAACATGTGGGAAGAGGGATGGTATTTTTTATACAGGTCATTCTCCCATTCCAGTCTATTGTGCAGCCTTAATGCACCTCCTAAATGAGAGAACAGCATGAAACAAAGGAACACCAAGGTTGCACCTGTCTAAATCAGCTCTACTCTAAAAAGAAACATCAAACTAAACCCAAAGAGTTTTCTTTTTTTCCTTCAAGTGCAAGTAAGATGCTCAAGTTCATTCTATCTTCACACCAAATTGTTAGCTAGCTGAACAAGTCAAGCCATTACTCTCAGTTATGTACATGAACTCTGAACAAAGTCTGATAGAGATACTTGGAGAATTTTTCTGGTGGGTAAAGATCAATACTAAAGTACATCCCCAAACCAAAATAAATATACAATTCAATAAATAATGTGTGGGAGACAAAGTAAAGCTCAAATCTTGCAGTAACAGACCTCAAAAGCACTTCAGGCTCATGTGAAGCGTATCTCCAGCAAAAAGAAAACATTACTTTGTGTGGTGAAGGGGCTTACTACTAGTAGCATATACCAGAAGATCCCAGGTAGAACAGTAAACAAAAGCTCTCTCCTGAGTCAAAAATACTGAACAGATTTTTTTAAATTTAATTTGCTCTGGAGTTTCTTCTTGATGATGCTGGACTCCAGTAACCCAGAGTGAATCCTTTCATTACCAAAGCAGCAATTAAGAATCTTTACAGTAAAACTCTTTTTAAGGAGACAGAGCAGAATAACCAGTAGAATGAGTCATCCAAAATGGAAGTTCAACTTTTCACTTTCATTTTTTTCCCTCCACAGGTGGGCAAGGATGTGGGATATAGTCACACAACTAACTTCAACAGTAAGGGGAAATTACTACTACTTAAACTTTCCCTCCAAAACCCAGCACTTCTGGTTCAAGATGTAAAGCAATTAGTTAGGGCTGATAACACCAGAGGGTCATTCTGAAGAATATATAGTATATCATATAAAATAAAATAGCAATCTGAATACAGAGACAGCCTGAAATAAAATTTGAATAATTCTGAGTGTACCAATAGAGCAAGTATTTTATATTTTCCCCTTTAAAATATGACATTGTGCTCACTCTTCTAGCATTCTTATAAAGTAAGATATAACATGCACTCTTTGCAAGTCAACCTTAAAGTAAAGTATATCATAATTTTCCCTATGATATGCTCATACAGTTAAATTTGTTTTCTTTAATGTGAATTATCAAAACAATCAATTCTATAGTTGGAGATTTTGGAATTTATATTTCTACAATTATTCTGTTATGAATGTTGAAGACTGAATGAATACAAAGACATTTACTAGGCTGCAGATCTATGGGAGAGCAGGGGTTGTATGAAGGTCAAGCTATTGACTGCTCTACTTCAATGGGGTTTTCATCTTAAATTCTGCAACTTTAGAGTAAACTGCTTCCAAATGCATTTTCTGTTACAAATTTGGTATTTTATTGCACAGGCAGCTTAAAACTAATAGTATCTAATGAAATTTTTAAAGCATTACGCAAACATTATCTATGGCATAGTTAAAAGTGGCTATCCACCCAGTAGAGCTCACTTAGGAGCAATTATTTACACCGATCACTGTATTTATTCCTTCCACCAAATACACATAAATAATAATACATCATATAAATCTCTCACTGTTGCTAAGTAGCAGTTGTTTCTCCCGCCCCCAACACTGCCATATTTCTTGTGGGTTTCAGGCCTTTTTAGCTTTCTATATAGAGAATATAAGGTCTCTTAAAAGTGAACAGGGAAATGACAGATCTTTGTTCTAGCAGCAGTAACAGGTGCTCCTGTAATGCTGCTTATTACCCTATTCCTTCATTATTAGACATTTACAATCTGAACATATCCAGTGTCATAATGCTCCCTTTCAATTTATTGTACAACCATGATGAATAAAGAGACTTTTAGGACTAACTATTTCATAAACAAGAAATGAAACTGTTCCAGCTCAGGCATCTTTCACATAAACAGATGCTATGCCATAAACTTCTTTGTTTTGTGTCGCTTTATAGGGATGACATCTGTCTGACAAGAGATTGCTGTACTGCAGTGGTGTTGCAATTTGATTATAAATTGGTTCTGAAAGAATTTAAGAATTCCACAGTATGAATTAATAAAAGTTTAAAAGGAGAATAGTTTTCATTCAAGCCACATGACTAAATTTCACGTGAAGCAAACAATCAATTAAAGTTCAGGGCTCTAACACTTTTATAATATAATAATGAGCAAAAAAATATTTTTAAAGAGTCTCTAAAGTAACTAAACTGAAAGCAGGCAGTTTTCTTGAACAGGAAGTTCAACTTCTTTCATGGAAGTTACAAAATCAGGATAC
The DNA here is from genome assembly GCF_026170545.1 of Melanerpes formicivorus. Taxonomy (NCBI): domain Eukaryota; kingdom Metazoa; phylum Chordata; class Aves; order Piciformes; family Picidae; genus Melanerpes; species Melanerpes formicivorus. The sequence continues at coordinate 8,008,046 of NW_027142372.1, read as the reverse complement.
AAACTCGAAAACCACTTAATTAAAATATATTGTCTTCAAAAGCTTATAGGTATCTTGATTTTCAGTCACCTTAACAGGACTTAAGCTCAAATAGGTATAGTATTCCCCCAAATCTCTGTTGTTTCAGGCTTTGTGAAGTAGTTTTTCCTGTATCATGACATCTTTAAAAATATTGATTTAAAAGAAACAAAACACTGTCATTAGTAATAGTCCACGTTGTGGTCATAGACATTTGTAACCAGCTAAACTAATAATGTTGATTTTTTTTTCCTAACACTTCCATTAAAAACATTTATGCTATTTCTTCTGAAGAAAGAAACCCACTACTTAATGAGGAACATTCCCACTACCAGCAGACCCTTGCTAGCCTCCTTCCTATCTCCAATAACTTCAGAGTCACTTGAGCTCAGGTCTTAGGGTTGTAGCACACACTACAGACCCTGAATTTAAATGCCTTCTGCATTGATGAGAGCTAAAAGGAATTGGGAAGGCTGAGGCTGATAAGGTAATTAACTTTTGCGTTTCTAACTGGTATACTGAAAGCCAGAAACAGAAGCAGTGTGAGCTAAGAGAACAGAAGTCAAGAGTTAACAATCTCATTCTACTCTGGTGTCTACCGTGCTGCATTGGACAAATCATTAATGGTTCAAGCCATCCACCCTGGCTCATGCTGGTTAGTGCCTTTTTTTCTACAACTAGCTGCATCAATTTCAGAGATTATTATATTTATCAGCTGTAGTGGTGAACCCAAAAATTTCAAATGCAATTTAAGTATTATAATAGTGCACATTTTGCTATCTAAACAAAAAAAGAGATCAGAATTAGGACAGAAAATAATGGAAAAATGGAAGTACTTCCTATCACATTTGTTCAAAAGTGACTATAATTACTAGAACTTTTCCACAGTGCTCGAAAATGGCCAAATACTAATAATTACATTTTGCCTGGAGAATAAAAATGCTGTAAATATTTTCAGTAACTTCAACTCACCAAAGGGGAGGATGCATTCAAGTTTCAAAATATTGGGCCTCCAGGGTAATTAAAGGATTTTAAGATGGTATTTTTTCCTAAACATCAAAATGTGGCTATTTTTGACCCCTGATTTCACTACCTTAACATATCAGGGGTTTGTTTGGGTTTTGTTGTTGCTGTTTTTAAAACCAACACTATTAAACTGTAAGCAGATACACAGTTAAGCATTTAGAAAGTGTCTACCTACTGTTATCCTGGCAACTATTACAGATACAGGTTGCATTTTTAGAATGCCTTACGTTTGCCTCTTTAGAGCTAAATAAATTGACTCATTTTGGACATTACTATAACTGAACAGAAATTTCTAAACACAGAATGAACGGTATTGTACTTATATGCTGACAGCAAACTACTACAGTGAGTGTAAAAACAAAAAGGCTTTCTTTTGTTTGCTATAGGTGATTTGGAAAATATTGTAGTGGCTGAAAGAAGGAAAAAAAAGATTTTTGTCTTAAAAATTCAGAATACTACTCCATACAAATAGTTTTTCCTAAGAAGAAATGCAAGGTCCAATGATGGGTTAAAAATGCTTAACTACCAATAAATGTCAGCAAAGTACCTGAACACTGACTATGGTTAAGTTTTGCATGCTGAAAATCTCATGCATTTAAGGTTATGGCCAGGCATGAGAACATCTCAGCATGAGCAAGATTTAAAGCACTTTTACACAAAAGTATAGCAAACAAAGATAATAAATGACTTTTTGTAACTTCAAGTGTAATTACAAGCAATACCTTCTCTTTCATCTAGTTCATTGGAAACTATTAGTTTGTTTGATGTAGCTGTGGAAAAGACATCTGGAAGACTATGTTGTTCTCTTTCATGATTTCGCAGTTGGCTCTGAAAAAAACAAATTCCCACATTTAAATACACCACTACAAACATACACTGATCACTTCAAAGGTTGCAATGATTTCTGACATTGTTACTCAAGTTTTAATGACAACTGTTATAAAATGTATGTTAACATACATATGTATATATAAAAAATATCCCTCAGGTCATTTTACTAGGAACAAACACAGCACTTAACATTAATAACATCAGGGATTGATGAGAGTGACTGGGAGGATTTTGTTTGTGTTCATTTAGAAGATAAATTTCTTTCTTCCCACATTCTCACAGAAAAAATGGCAAATATTTCTTCCTCCAAAAGTAGTATACTCCAAAGGCAGTATTACATTAGAGGTTAGAGGATAGGTTATGTGAAAACTGACTCAATTTTCCTATTGCCTAGCACCTGAAGAATATGTTATTCCTGTTTCTACTTGCTGGGGAGAGGGAAGACAAAGCCTTTTGCTACTCTACCTGTACATTTTTTCAAACTAGGACTAGCCAGCAGTAAATAGGAGCAAATTTGCACTACCACTGCCTACAGCTATGGATTCTATATTCCAAAGTACTGAACTGAGTACATAGGAACACACTCACCAGCACAAACGCCTAAAATAATGATTATAAAGCAGGGAGAAGTACATTATTCTGCTCTGATGTGTAAGCTTTCAGATCTAAGTTCTACAGAACAACCAGACCAACACAACAACAACAGTAAAAAATGAAAATAATTTCAGTTTCAAAGTGTTTCATATTACCTCCAAATGCCATGATTACTTTTGCACACACTCACAACTAGCGGGCATGCTAGAGCACTCAAAGTTCCAACTATAAATTCTCTAACACTTCCATTTCTTCCTGTAGTTGCTACGTGTGGGCAGAAAAACAACATGATATTAATATGTCCATAAGAGATGGTTCTCACTGAACAACTTATGTGAAGAAGCAAGTTTATTTCAGTGGGTAAGCAGAATAATTCTAGCTGAATTGTCTATCTGGAAGGTGCTGCTGGCAATAATCCCCAATTGTAACAAGAAGAAGCCAGGATGTCAGACTGCATTAAGTTACCAAGAGAGATTCCCAGTTATTAAAAAAGTAGCAAAATAAGTTATTGAGCTATTATAGAGAGGCACAGGAAAGTTTACCTTATAATGAAAGGATTCTTCACATTGCTTGCACTGATACATTCTTGTTTTGCAGTGGTTGATCATGTGGCTCTCTAAGTCCTTACTATTGTCAGCAATATGTTCACAAATAGGACACTGGTACGGCTGCCTCTGACGATGGACTCTCAAGTGCTGCTTTATGTAGCCCTTATTTCCACTGCTATAATGACAGAGGCGACAGCGGTAGGGTCGATCTGCGTTAGGTATATATTCTACTAGGTTGCCTCCAGAAATATTTGCATCGTTTGCGTTTTGGCATTGTGCGTTGTCCTGTAATTCTTTCAAAATGTCATCGTCAGAAGCATTCTGATCTGTCCTCTCCTTCAGCTTTTCAATGACAGTGAGTAGTGACATACTGATGCCCATTTTAATTGGTGCTTCTGATAACTCTGACCTATCTTTCTGTATCTCAACTATTGTACACTCACTTTGGTTTAAGCCGCTCAACTCCTCTGAAGGATTCTTAAGCGAGGATACTACTTTAGAATGAGCCATGCATGGGCCGTTTGCTACTCCCTGTCCTGCACCTGCATCTATGGCATCTTCTCCAGTCAGAGTCCTGAGGCTAGACCTTGTTAGTTCTGCAGCTCTGATAGGCATTGTAACGAGAGCTTCTGCAGCTAATGAATGCAGTCGTAAAGACTCTGAATTTGTCCTTCTTCGTGCGGGAGGTACATTTTCGTCAGCTGTTACATTTTTACTAGAGCTTGATTCATTATCTTTCTTCTCAGTATTATTCCATCCTATTATTACTTCTTGAATTTCATCTGAACGATAAACTTCATCATGTTCTTCATGGGCAGCATTGGACTCATCTGAGATTAATTTTTTTTCTGTTTCAATGTCAGTGTTCATCAAGAAAGGCTTTTGTAAGACACTTTCTTCAGCACCTGGCAAACGCTCTACTATTACATTAACATGACCCTTTTTATTTGGACTACAATTGATGATTTTCTGTGCTGATGAAAGTAGGCTATCAGTTATCATATTATCCTGTTCTGTATCTGATACAGTCTCCTCTAAAACCTCTGTAGTAGGCGAATGCACTACAGACTGATTTAACAGCTCTTCGTCTTTTATGTTTGTTCCTACTGGTGATTTACATGACAGTTGCTCAGAATTGCAAATCTGAAGCTGAAGAGAATGTTCACCATGGATATCAAGTTCACTGTTTTCCAAAGAAAGAACAACTGTATCCACACTCTGAGGTGTGTGAGTTACAGCCGCCTCTGACAAGTTGGTAGTTTCATTTTCTTCCTCAAAGATAGGATAGGAGCAGTCAACCTCACCAGCATGTTTCCAGGCATGTGTTTTCAACATCCTTTGCTGACCACAGGTGTACCGACAAATTAAACACCGGTACATGCCATACTGCTCATAAGTGTACCACTTCCTCCTACCCATTTCAGGCGTATGAGTGGACTGAGTTGCATCTTTACATTCCAGATTTCCCGTCTGATCAGTCCCTGATTTGGCATTTCCTTCCAATGGCCCTTGCAAAAATGAACTTGCAACATTTACACATTGCTGCACTTTTGTCTGGATGCTATTTTTACCATCATTCTCGTGGTAATTTTGGAAGTGAGATTCAAGTTCTTCTTGGCTTTTGGAAGCAAAATGACATTCTGAGCACATTAATATCACTTCGTTTTTCTGCCCATGTTGCTTTATATGTTCTTGTAGCGTTAAGAGAGAAGGTGATAGAAGCTTACATAGACTACACTGGTAGCACATCACCTTTTTTTTGCTTTGTGGAAGACACTCAGTCACAAAGTAATCTGCTTGTAACTCTTCAGTCTTTTTAGTAGCAATAACAGATAGCTCAATTGTTTTAGCTGGGATTTCACAAAGATCTGTGTCAAAGGACTGCGTAGAAGCATTAGGATGAGAACGTTTTTTCCCTATTAAAAGGCATCTTTGTGACTTCTCACTTTCAACTATTTTGCTTAGTTTCTGAATAACATGGATTAGTGGATCAGTTTTACATTTTCTCTGATCTTCACTGCTCTGCAGCGTTGGGCTAATGACTGTTTCAGATATCAGCACAGCTTCCTGTTCCCCAATATTTGGCATCAAGACTGCAACACTGCTTCCTTCTTCCATAATACCTAGGAGAAAAGAGTTCATAAAAAAATCAAAATGTATACCTGCACAGTAACAAAAATACAACCCAGTACTATTTAGATTTCTCCCTCTAATGAATATGGAAGCCTTCATAAAAACTTTTAGAATAGCTATATAAATAGGCAAAGATTTTGAGGACATGTAGTGGATGCTGTTTGATATGGCTGGACAGAATAATTCCAAGAGAGCCTATAACATCCTGCTTCCAAGCTCTACAAGGGCAAGAAATATTCTTCAACTATAGGCTGATTAGCATTGTTACAGCCTTATCATTGTCTCTATGAGGCCTCCACACCTGAATGATAGACATTTAAACATATCAATCAATAGTAATTGGGATATTAATGTTAAAAAGCCATGGCATGATATGAAGATGCATTCTTAACACTCTGATCCACTGATGTCTTCTAAATCAAATGACAACTTGCAACAATGAGCAGTTTTCCTTGAAATGTTAAGGGGGAAAAACGGTAATTCTGGTATTTAGTTGCCTTAGTCATTTTGCTCTGACTATATTTAAGACAACTCAAATGTCAAGTCATACTCTTCATGGCAAACGTAATTTTCCAGAAAAGGTACTCATTGTAACTTTTTCTACGGTTCCTTAATTCTAGGGAAAATAATTTTGAACTAAAGTTGTTGGGTTTTTTTCCTGTTTTGAGGGAAAGCTAAAGGCCATGGGTTAGCTGTTTGGGTGGGTTGGATTGGTTGATGGGTTGGACACGATGATCTTGAAGGTCTCTTCCAACCTGGTTTGGTTTATTCTAGTATTTCCACTTACGCTTCCTCTAAACAGATCTAACCAGAAACCATAGGCAATAATGTGGTACTGTTGGAGGTTAAATTAGAAGCCAGTATGTACACATTTACATGAAAACATACTTTGTGACGTGGGCAAAGCTGTGAGGTGTGGGGTGGAGAAGCTGTACAAAAAGCCTTACAGTGGAGTTTACCTCTGAAAATCTGTCTAAAATGATCCTATTCAAGTTCCACCATATGCACACATATAGTTTAGACATAATATGTAATTTATATGCTATATTTAAAATTCAGAACTTAGAGATGCCATATTAGCATCATGTGTTTCTGGTTTTGTTGTTGGCTTTGTTTGCTTGTTTGGTGTGGTGTTGGTTTGTTTTCTTTTTAAGACACAGGCCAAACCAGAACTTCCAGAAGTGGTTCTAAAGACCCAAGAAATCCACTCTTTCCTACTTACTGATTTTGTATGCAGCAATATAATGAACCTATGTGAGTGGGCTCTGTGGTTCCCCTTTCCCACTACAGAAAATTTCTGGGCAGAACCATTCAAGTTACCTTAAATGTGTGCAGAAAAGGGCAACGAGGCTGGTGAGAGGCCTCGAGCACAAGCCCTATGAGGAGAGGCTGAGGGAGCTGGGATTGTTTAGCCTGGAGGAGGCTCAAGGGAGACCTTATTGCTCTCTACAACTACCTGAAGGGTGGTTGTAGCCAGGAGGGGGTTGGTCTCTTCTCCCAGGCTACCAGCACCAGAACAAGAGGACACAGTCTCAGGCTGTACCAGGGGAAGTTTAGATTCAAGGTGAGGAGAAAGATCTTCATAGAGGGAGTTGTTAGGCATTGGAATGGGCTGCCCAGGGAGGTGGTGGAGTCACCATCCTTGGAGGTGTTCAAGAGGGGATTGGATGAGGCACTTGGTGCCATGGTCAAGTAGTCTTGGGTGACAGGTTGGACTTGTTGGCCTTTGTTTGAGGTCTTTTATATCTTATTGATTCTATGATTTTATTTGCCATTCAATTTACAATTTAGGCTATTATGAGAGCTATCAGTATAAGCAATATTCGTATAATTCACAAATCATATATTCATGGATCCAACTGCCATAGGGTAACTGGATGTACAATAACTAGAAAATGAAGCTACCAACTTTTTTGGTCTATGTGACCCCTTTCATGTAATAACTCCAATTGTATAATAACTTAAAGTAAGTTTGTTATTATTTGAAAACCATCCTCTTCAGTTATACAAAAATACTTTGCTATTTGTTTAATATTGTCTGTAGTATGATTAAAAACTTGATGAAAAGTAAGCCAATGTGCTTTTCTCCCCGAAAGCAAATTTAACTGCATAAAGTGCTGAACAGAATAAGATGTATTTGAAATATTTTCAGCTTGAGAATGAGCTAAGGAAAATTATAAGCACATGCTGCTACTTTAAATGATACTTGGTTCTTTAAAAACGTTGTAAGTAATGTTGAACAGGCAAATATTTCCACAACCTCTTTCATCTGAAAGCAGCACAGAAACTAAGAGAAAACATAGACCATAGAAGAATTATGCTGCCACATATTGTTGCCACGTCGAAAATGAAAACACAGAGAATACCAGCATGCGTCCTTTACCTGACCTACAGAGTTATGAAAATACGAGGTCTGGGGGTGGGAATGGGGCCTGTAAGGGCAGATGCAGAGCAGAGGAAAAGGCTTCTGTGCTGGACCTTCCCGATCCACCTGTGCCAAACACCCACTCGAGCAGCATGGCACAGGCAAGGTGAAATGCCTTCAGGTATCGGAAAAGCCAACCACCGCTTTGCACAACAATATGATTCGGAAAGGCCGGTCTGATTACATCACGGCTCTCGAGGGTTGGGAAAACTTCATCAGTGGGAGCTCCGTGTTGCCAAGTGTCACCCCCAGGCAGCGGAGCCCTTGTCCAGGGACTGCGTCTCGGAGCCGTCCGGCCGCGGATCCACGACGCTCTCTTGTGGGTCCTCCCTGCCTTTCCCTGCCCTCCACGCTCTCTGCCGGCCGCACCTGCCGCCACTCCCCGGGCGGACCCCGCTTTATATCGCGCAGGTGCCGGCGGCGGGCCCCTCAAGCAGTGGGCCTGACGCCGCAGGGTGGGCAAGAAGCAGCGTCCTCCGCTCCAGCAGCTGAACTGCGTAGAGTTGGGCCGCTAGGAAGGTGATGCCGTGAGGAGGATACGGGAGGAAGACGGCCGGAACCGAGCGCGGAGAAGGCTCCGCCGCGAACCGCAACCGCCCGCGGCTCCGCACATGGGCTGCGGCGTGCCGCCCCGGGGCCTGCCTGCCCAACACCGCGCCTCGCGCCCTGCCGCCCACCGCCGCCGGGCCGCCGCCACTTCCCGCTCGCCTCGGCTGGGCCGAGGGTCCGCCCTGCTTTTTACCTGCGTTTTCATGAAGAAAGAAATTTTTTTCCCCTCACCCCTGACCACCGCTTCAAGATGGCGACAATGGAGTCCGTGTCACGTGACCGGCGGCGCAGGTCAGGTGACCGGCGGGTGGGCGCTGCCGCCGCGCCGGCGGCTCCGCGTCGTTGTCACGGAGACGAGCGTGGGTCCTGCCGTGGCCGCACCCCTCCGCGTTCGTGACTAGTACTGCAGGGCTACTGCAGGGCTACTGCAGGCTCGTCGTCCCAGGCACCTGTGCGGATGGGGCTGTTAAGGGTGCTTGCCGGCCGCGGTGCTTTGGGCCCTTCGCCTCCGCGCTGGCTTCGGCCCTACGGCCAGACGGAGCCCTGTCACGGTGCGGTTGTGGGCCTCCGGTCCTCTCCACAGACCGCTGCCACCGGCCTCGTGAGAGAGCAATATAGGTGTGTCATCATGTCTTAGATTTCCTCTGAGCAGCGGAGAACCGACAGCAGTGCCCAGCCACTCATGATGGCCTGGTGTAAAGTGAACTGGTGGTGGTTACGTTGCAGCTCCTGTGCTTAGGTGATCAGACTTCTTGCCTTCCGAAGTGAGGAGTTTGTGAATATTTCAGTATTCAGTGCCAAGCCAGGCAGCATGATGCACTTCAAGAAATGGTGTAGTCTCCCAAAGGGTGTTTTCTTTTGGCAGAGTTTTCAAGTGGCAACCAACAAACCCAACACAAACCCCTCCATGTTTTGGCTCTAAAATGACAAACTGGTTTCCAAGTGTAAACTGTAGAGATGTGATAAGGTTTAGTGATTTAAGTCAGCAGGAATATGGAGTTGCAAGCATATACTGCATGTTGGGGGGCAACGTTAGAAGCTGCCCACCAGAAATGTATACTGTGAATTTGTGAGTTACCCCATATAAACCAAAAAAATCAGGGAATAATATGCTTCAGAAGTGGTTCATGACTTAGTAACAGCAAGTAAAATCTAATTCCATTTCCAGAAAGAGCCCTGATTTGTATTGATGTAGATAGGTCTATGGTTGAATTTGGGGCACACCTAGTAAAATTATAGTAACATTTTGCAAATTCACTTCCTCCCACAGGTGTTTTGTTCATGATTGTATTTTGTTTCATAGAGATAGGAGATGCATTTTAAATATTGGCAAATAAGGTATTTTTCAAGAGAAGGATTTAGCCATCCTTTCAATGGATGTTATTTCATCATTGAATGTTACAGGGTTGGAAGTGACCTCTGGAGATCGACTCCAACCCCTGCTGCCAAGGCAGGTTCACCTAAAGAAGGTCACACAGGAGTACATCCAGCAGGTTCTGAATGTCTCCAGAGATAGAAACTCCACTGTCTCCATGGGCACCCTGCTCCAGTGCTCTGTTACCCTTAAATTACAGAAATTTCTCATGTTTAGATAGAACTTATGTTCAAGTTTGAGCACTTTACCCCCATCCTCCTAACACCCACCCATGAAGTATCTATAGGCATTTATGAGAGTCTTAACAGAGACAGTGCAGAGATCTAAAGAGAAATTCACTGACCATTTGGGCTGGTGGGTTGGTTGTTGTTTTTTTGGTTGGTTTGTGTTTGTTGGGTTGTTTGTTTGTTTTTCTAAAAGCTTGGTTATTTGTTCTCTAAACTTATCAACAGAAGCGCTTAAAGATTTAAAATGCATTGAAACCACTTTGATTTAAACCTTTATTATTAAATCATTCTATTATTAAATTATAACTAAATTATTAAATATTAGTTTGTAATTTTACTTTGATGTTTTAGTTCCCTAAATGATGAAGCTCTGTTTAATTATGTGACATTTTAAGACATTTCAAACCTTATTCTGCAGTCTGTGAGATAAGATTTTTCAATTTTTCTTTTTTCCCCAAAGAAATTGCCAAGGAAAGTGCAAGGTTACAACTTATTTTCTTAACAGCTACTAATACATCTGTTAAAAAAAACACTCCAACCCCTCCCCCCCAACAAATAACAAAAATCAAGCAAACAAAAAACCCAAACAAACCCACCAAATCTGCACAGTATTAATGTCAAATGTAGTAGTTGTAATAGTAGGAGCTTGTTTCAGCTTCTCCTGTTATATTAACTGGAGCCTTTTCATGGAAATGTGATTATTTTTCATGGACCCTGTTCCTTTAAAAGCTTAGTTTCCACATCTCTATTAGTCATAGTTTAACTAACCATTTATCTGACTTGAATCATTCTGGTAGATACAGAACTCTCACCCTCCTTTTTCCAGTCAAAATATGCTAGGATCTGATATGCGACCTCATTGCCCTCTACAACTACCTGAAAGGTGGTTGTAGCTGGGAAGGGGTTGGTCTCTTCTCCCAGGCAACCAGCACCAGAACAAGGGGGCACAGTCTCAAGCTGCATGAGGGGAGGTTTAGACTCGAGGTGAGGAGAAAGTTCTTCACCGAGCGAGTTGTTCATCATTGGAATGGGCTGCCCAGGGAGGTGGTGGAGTCACCATCCCTGGATGTGTTCAAGAGGAGATTGGACATGGCACTTGGTGCCATGGTCTAGTCATGGGGTCTGTGTTGATAGGTTGGACTCGATCCTCGAGGTCTCTTCCAACCTTAGTTATACTGTGATGTCTGGATTAAAAATACTCTGTCCGTAATGAGTAATGGTATCTGTGCACTCTGTTATTCTTCTCCATTGTAATTGAAGTCGGACTAAGTTAAAGATACAATTCTCTGTGTAAGTGTGATTGTACAACAGAACCAGATGTTTACATTAATTTGAAAGGCTTCTTAATTCACAGAGTTCTTTACGTATGTTTCATTTTCATTGCTTGCGAGTTGAAGGAGGCATGAAACCAAATCAAATCTGGGTAAGGCAGCTATTCCTTGAGTGGTAGAGATGGCACACTTGTATTGAGCATAATAAGTTCAGAATGTTGATGTTTTTTGTAAAACTTCATACAAAATTGCTTCCTAATTACTGTAAATATGTACAGAATGTCAGTGGCATAAGTTTTATGGCAAACATTATAAGCTTAATTTAAAAGAGCAATACATAGTCTAGAAAGATCAAGGAAATTTAGAGCTACATCAGCAGAGATGCTCTCTTGAAGTAAACACATGCAAAGTACACACACTTTGGTAAGCTTTTAAAGCAAGAAAAATCTGCATATAGTCACTTGCCTATACAGTGTCTTGTTTATTCTTTGTGACCTCAGTCTCAAACTCTTTTCAGTCATCAAGATTAATGATTAGGTTTATTTTCATTAATGACTTGTACAGCAATGAGTTATATAGTTGTCAATAAAAAATTCAATATAGCCCATGAGTTTTCTACACTTTGTGCCTGGCTGTTCCGAAAGCATTCCAAAAGCTTTATAATTTTCACATTAGTATAATGTATTATATAAATGGGGTCCCTGATCCTCTGAGTGGAGATTAAATAAACTGCTTCACAGTTTTATGTACAACAGAAGTGATTCTTGCACTGAGCACTAGTCAGAATAGAGGCTTTGGCTTTTACAGTGACCAAGATTACTGTGTGAAACTGTTTTATATTTTGCTTAAGTTTTAGGTCTTGAAAGCCTTGAGGTGATCTTTGTATCATGAAGTAGATCCACCAAACAAAAGTGAAACTTGCAGTAGCATTGCCACCCTCTTAGCAAATAGGAATCTTTCTTCCATCTTTATAGACTTAACCGCAACGCATGAGCCTGCACTTTACTCATGCTCCTCAAACAGAATCTGTTTCATATTGTCTATATCTGTGGATTAAGTTTTTATGCTCTGTTTCTGGGGAAAATAAAATTGCAGAGTGCATAATATACAACGGATTTTTGCAAAAAGTTAAAGTTTTGTCAGTTTCTCAGAAACTGGAGGAAGAATTTACATATTTTTACATAGGTGCATATCTACTGACGACTTCGATTAATGTGCCTGCCATCTTGGGCGTCTTTAGTGTGAAATGGAGCCTTATAGAAGGGATGCTTTGACCCACTAAATATAGTAGTGTCCTAAGTTAACGCAGCTTGCTCTGACAAGCCCCTCTCCTCCCATACAGACTGGAGGGAAAGTAACATAAAGAAAGCCAGCTCTGGGTTGAGATAAAGAGTTTTACTGGAACTGAGATAATGCAATGCACAATTGCCTTAGCCTGTTTGCAGAAAAGTGCGGCAAAATGCAGAAGCAGCAGCAGAAGCCAGCGACCTACCCCCACTCCCTAACCTGCAGCCTTCCTAGTGGAAAAGACCAACACCCCAAAACTGGAAAACTGAAGCAGCAAGAAGCACGAGGCCTCTGATGTTACAATCTGAATGTCAAGCCCCACCTTACTTTGCTCCAGCCAGCACTTCCATTTTGAAGCTGGCATGATGGCAACATGATATCGTGTATCATCATCAGATTCAACTTAACCCATGACAAGGAGTTAGCAAACCTGGTATATAAGCTATGAAAATAAAAGATAGAAGAATGGTAAGAATGCTGTATAAGGAAAAAAATATGTTATTCATTTATTAAACAGGGCTAATATTCTGAGAGGAAAATATTATGGATGAATTAAAAAGTTTTAGAAGTATTGACAAATTATATAGAGATTGCATTGCTTCACTTAGATGATACTGCAGAACATGATAGCTATAGCTGTATAATGATACAAAATAGTATAAAGAAAATACACTTTAAATATTTAAATATTCTTTTCTCAGTGTTAGACTAATTAGGTATTCAGTGATGTTGAATTAATGCACTTTCAAAATAGGTACAGGAAATTTTAGATTGTTTTGTTTTATTTTGGTTTTGTTGGTAGAAAATAAAAACTTTGTAAGATGTAAAACCCAATGCCTTCCCTTACCCCCCTTACCCCTTTCCTCCCAGTGGAAAGCATATATATACAGCTGTTTTAGACAGAAATACGTTAACTATATGAAACATCAATGGTTTTAGCATCGAGGCAAACTTTGATAGGAGCTGTGAAGAATCTCCTTAGCCAAAGGGATATATGATCTTTTACACCGTGAGGTTTAGATTGCAATGTCCTTTGAGATGATTGTGCTTACCTACTGTCAGAATCTGAATCTTTTATACAGCCCTTTTGTATAGTTATAGTTAGTTATCTTTTTGTTATAGCCTCAGAAGTCTTTGTGCTTTGGCATTGAGGCATTAAAACTGCACAGAATTTATAATACTTAGATGGTTTATTTTACTTTACACAGCTTTATTTTTTTACTGCAGAATTAGGTAAGTTCTGTATTAAATGATATTTCAGCTGCAACAATGACATCTAGGGGCTGATTTATGTTAATTTAATTTGGATACGTATCTCCTATTTTTTGGTAATATGGTTACTAATATGTTCACTAAATCTAAATTATTAGTATTTGGTGAAAAGCTGTAAATATGTTGTATGTTCAGAGAACAGCTGTGACATTTTTAACTTTGTTTTGTTTTGTTTTTCCTTGATCTGTCTTTTAATTATTTTAGTACTGCTAACACTGCAAATCAGCAAATCTCTCCCATTCCTTTAGCCCTTGCATTGTTTCATGACAAGTTATCGAATGATGAGATCTTTTCCACTCTGTACTTTACATATACTTTCCTCTGAACTAAAGGGAAATCCTGTTGACTCTGCTTTCTTATATGACTTATTCTGTCTTCTGAAAAAACATGTACTTTGTGCTGGGAGTGAGACCAAAAATCCCTGTATTCAGTCCCCTACTTCCCCAGCTTTGTGGTTCTGCAGATGTAGGGTTGACTCCAAATTTAAACCCTATGATTCAGTGCCTCCTTTAAGCTGTATGTAAATCCAATTTTATGTGTGCAAGTAAGTATATACGTAAAGCACGTAATTGCAATTTAGAGATGATTTAACAGCATCTGTCCTATTATTTGCAAACTTACTTTCTTTCCCTTGAATCTTAGTTATATGACCATAAGTCACTTATTTGGAATTGCTTTTTACAGGAAAAAAAAATAAATTCTATATTTCTTCCTCATTGGCTTCTTCTCTTATATTTACAACTTTTTCTCAGGAGTAAGAGAATGTAGTTTTTTGCAAAATTCCCCTCATGCCATTCTGTGCTATATATTGTACAGTCTTTAGCATACTGACTTATCATTGCTGTTGATAAAAAGAGACCTGAATAAGAACCATTGGAGATCAAGAAACAGGGAAAGGCTCATAGTTTTCTATAGCGATATCCTTAAAATTTTGATCTGAAATTGGGCACTACAGGAGAAATCGTTGTGGTATGAGCTATAGTTGTACTCAATGCTGCAGTGAGCTAGGGCAGTGGAACCATCTGAGAATCACAGAATATAGCTCTCCAGCCTGTCACTTAACCAGTTTAAAGTGGTCTGCAGATGTGGAAATTGTATTGCCTGCTGGTAGGTGGCAACTGCACCTTACTGTCATTTTTTTGGGGTATTTCACCATTGTCTTCAGAAGGCTCAGTGCTTCTCCTAGTCCTTAGAATATGCAATTTTCTTATGTTTGATAAGACATATACCAGATCCTATATTCCATAAATTAAAGGCAATGTGGTCTGTGCACATGTATTGGACAGAGCTGTTTTCAATTTGTGAAAATTTAGGGAAAGTTAGGATTATTTTTTAACTGCTGAATTGGCAGTGGGGAAACCACTTAGAACAGGGATAAAAAGTGTTTAGCTGTGCTGAAAATGTCAAGGCAATTCATAGAGGCTTGTCATGTTGTACTATATTTTAATGTCCATTATTATTTTTCCTTTTTACTACTTTGCATAGATACTGATATTTTTTTGCCAGCTGTTAACTCCAAATAGTGCTTTCTTAGGCATGTAATTCAATTAAGGGATTGTAGAAAGTGATTTACTACTGGCAGTTGTAGCAAGGGGAGTCGTGCACAAAAGACTCCTACAACAGCAAAGAACTCCCACTCTTTTTCTCTTGTTACAGTCCATGAAAATACAGAATTGTCCATTGCTTTCTTAATTGGCTGTATGGTGAGTGTTGCATTATAGCAGGTAGATACTGATCCCAGGTGCTGTATTTGCCTATTCATATATGCCCCAGTGACTGCTCTTGATGTGTGTTTTACACAGTCAAGAGGATTAATTTGTGAATTACAAACAGTCACATTAACCTAATCTTGATAAATTTTGCCAAATTTATATGGGTGACCATATTTGTTGTGTGTGAAGCTTCTGTTACGCTTCTGTAGAACTTTCAGGAGTGCAAACTTACGTTATTTCTGAGCACTATACAAACAACAACACTGCAGACGTTTCATAGCACCCAATAAATACATTATTTCAGTTGTCTTCATTAGAAGGTTTGGCCTCCTCTTATATAAGGAAATTTACACAACTTTCCTATTGGTGCTACAGAACTTATTGTGCACTTGTTCTCTCAAAATATATATATTCAAATGCTAATATAAACATGACGAACTGGAGTCTTCACCCTACTGTGATTTTAATCTGAAAGTTTGAATAAAACAATAAATAAACATGTAAAACCCTGGAAATGTGCTGGACTAAGTTTCTAATTCCCTTTTCCATTTTACTAAGTAAAATTCTTGTTCATGGGTTTTTGTAAAATTAGGACCTCATGGCTTGGTTCATTGTATGAACATTCCTTGACATCCCAAGGTTTTTGCTTTCCTCTAGCCCTTAGCACTGTGCATGCATGCAGGTCTGTAGGAGCATGTGTATACACTTCCGTGTACACAGTGACATAAAATCATGTTTTACTGCAAATATGCCTGTGGCATCTGAACACAGCATTGAACAATTGCAGGAAAACAAAGGAGTTTGTTCATTCTTAGTTACTGAATCTTGCTACTGTCCATTAGGTATGAGTAGACTGAAATGAACCATCACACTTTTCTGTAGTGACCTTGAGGTGGCAGCAGAATTACATTCAATTCTACGATACACCAAGTCCATTAAAGGTGAAAGTAAAATATGAAATAAATCAAAATAATACTGATTGTTATAATTTTATTACCAGAGCATTAAGTCAATAAAACTTATCTGAAATGTCATTTGCATTGTATACAATTTTTACTAGTTATCAAGTATGTTTTAAAAGCATGTTTAAAGCAACCAAATGAAGAAATAGGTAATAAATTGTTGGAAAGCTGGGGCTTGTCTAGTGGTGTAGTAAAACTAAAGTCTCTTTTGATCTCTTGTAGTGTAAAAGACTGTTTCTGAAAGCATTTGTTAGTACAGTACTGTCTTGTGTCTTAACTAACTGTATTTAATGTCCTAATGTCTGATTAAATATTTTCCTGCAAGTTGTCAGGTCCTTTTTCATTCACGATTTTATGTGGGAAGGTCATCTAATTATATGACACCCTTTCAGTGAAGGAGAATGTGTTTGTTTCTTTTAATAATGAGGAATAATGAAAGTTATTTATGCTGGAAGTCAGATAAATTTATTGGAGAATTACAACATGAAAACATGAAAATTAAAAAACCCAACCCCTTTTAATAGCATATTCATTACCAAGAAGCTTGCAGGTAATGAAAGAGTTGTATGAAACCCAGTATATTGGGTGGTATGATACTGCTTATGTCAGTCTTCAGCGCATGGTTGTTATGCATTTCTATGTTGTTAATTACTAATTACTACTATGTTACCAAATTGTTATTAGGTAATTAGTAAAAGTAGGAGGCATTAGAAGAAAAGGTTCAAAGCATTTGTTTATTTGTTTTTACAAACTTCTGAGACAACTTGTGGCTGGGAAGCCAGTTGATGGATACTAGCACTGCTCGATGATTTTGCTGTGTGGCTTGCATTGTTGCTCTGGTGCTGCTGTTCTGCAAGACAAACACGGGTATGGACTAGAAGTCAAAAGAAATACCTAGTATGCAACTTAATGGTGTGAAAGAAACAGCATTCAAGAGTAGTTATGCTAACAGATGCAGAAAATTAATGTTAGTGGTGTGTTTATACATCAGGTAAAAGCTAATTTGAAGGAACACCTTTATGGAACTGCTACTACAGAAGTCCAAAGGACTGATTTAAGATGGTTTATGTAATAGTTAAATTAATTCAGTGATTTTAAAGATATTTAAAGAAAATATTTAAAGAAAAATAAAGTCATAGTGAGTCTTTAGGGTTTTATGTTTATACTAAGATAAGACCTGTTTGTATTTCTCACCCATGTTTTGCTTGTTTTCCTTGTTGACCAGGTGTACCTTGAGAATTTCTTCAACTCCTGGTGAAATACGATTATTAAATATTGTGGTTTGTGTCAACCCACCACAAATATAAACAAGTAAATATGTACAAGTAAAATGCAAATGTAAGCTGAATTATATCTCAAAAATCATGTGTTATTAGATTTAAAAAGCAGAGAGTCACAAACCACAAGCCAGAGATTACAATGTATGAATGCTGTTTGGGCCACGTCAGTGGTTACTAAAGCCAATCCAAATACTATTACTTCACTCAGACATAGATCTGATCTTTTACTTCTGGTCCTTACTGTAGTTTTCTCTTTGTCACACTTCACTGTTTCCAAATATAATTTCTGTGATTTTACAGAATTTCTAAAGGTATGAATGCAGTACTTACAAAGCAACAGGATAACAGGTAACAGCAGTATTCCTGTGAACAATATAATTCACTTTAAACTTCTTTATTCATTCTTTCTGATTTTCACCTTATGGCTCTTTATCATCAAAATACATTTACCTCAAAAATAAGAGTAAGGCAACAATATATATGACCTGAACATATTTAACATGGAAATTACTGCAAGTAGTTTCTCAGAAATATATAGAAATGAGGTTTGGAGGGTACCCCTCATCTCTGTATGTCAGGAACCTAGATTATCAGTATCTCAAAAGCAGAGATGTGCTTTTTATTTGTCTTTTGAGCACCATAAAGAAATATTTTGTGAAGAAATAAAAGAATTACAATTGTCACGCTGGGGGTTTCTTTATACAAAGTTGAATAAAACAGGTTGTCCTCAACTTCAGTGGAAGAAGAATCTATTACAGATGTTGCAGAATATTTCAGAGATTTTGACCTGGAGCTAATATTTTAGGATTTGTTCAGGTGATAGGATAACATTTGCATAATCTTACACTAATGTTAAGCAAGACCTTGTTGCCCTGAAATCACAACATTGCTGTCTTAAAGGTACCATTACTGCACTGAAATGGAAAGTGCCTGGTGTGATCTGTCCCTTTCAGTTAAGTATGTAGTATCTGATAAAGACAATTTTATTATTTCATGGGGTAATTTGTATAGCAAAGAATATATTAAAACCTGTTCAGTTAGCAGTACTACCATTTGGTAAAATTACATTACCTAGAACATTAAAAGAATCCTTCTAAACTATGATTTATAATGATTTGAACATGTTTGTAAAAAATAGATGACCACTGTACATTTACAGTTGACACAAAGGTCCCTAATGTCAAGAAAGCACTCTTGACCTTGATGGGTAGTTGCAATTCCATTTAAATCAATTGCCAATACAAGTCAAATGAAGTTCTTATGGCTGTCTAGTGTGCACTTCCTTGTTCTTCTGACATTATTGTTCTACTCCAAGTCATTCTTCAATCTTTTAACAGCTGAAAAGGACCTTGCATTCTGCAGCTTTATGGGAAAACAGTACTAAGTTGTGCTTCTCTGTTTTTCGAAAGCTTCCACTTTTCTTCACTGACTTTGTTTCCAAGCTAATTAAGCAAACCACATCCCGTTCTACATAAAACAGAGTACTTGGCCTGTTGCTGGCAAAGCCAAACATTTCACTATTACAGTGAGTACAGAATGCATTTTCTGTGCCTACAATTTTACTGGCCATTCATTTAATTTGGTGGAAAAAACACTGATCTTTTTACTCTAAAACCTGCAGATTTTTGTTAATTTAGCTTTATTAGAAGTTTTCACTGTATAACATACGGTATATTCTAGACAATTTATACTGAAAAAGATGGTGAATATAATATTTTGAGGTGTTTTGTGGAGTGGAAGTGAAAGGGTCACAGTAACTCATAAAATAACTTGAGAATGTATCTCATGCTTGTTCATGTTTGGATACTTATTTACTAAAAAAAAGGTAGAATTGGAGATGAAGATATGAAAACAGATATGAATTTGTTAACTGTTTTGCTCAAAAGAGAAAATCTTTCAGTTCAGATTTTGTGCTACTAACTTGTAATATTTTCACTGCTTGAAATGAATTTAACTGTCTGACTTTTGACAAGTGAGAATATTAAAAGGTCACAGAGTTTAGAAGACTGAAAAAAACCCAGGTGCAAATACTTTCTCGAAGAGAAACTACAGCTAATTCTTTCCACACCCCCTGCCCCCAACCTCTTCCGTAAGTAGTCCAACCTTTCAAAAGTTCCTGCATTAATGAGAATAAATGGAAAAACTCAATGTGATTGATATGTTAGCATTAAATGAATATAACAACTAATAAGAACTGATAACAAAGAAAGTGGTTCGAGTTGCCAGTGGAACCTGTCCAGGATAGTATGAACAGGTTGCTGCAATTAATGCAAAACTAATCACTGGTCCACCATGGAGAAATGCAAATTGCAAGTTGTTAGAAGGCCTGCTCTGTTCAATAGGATTTGTACAGTAGCTAATCCACTTTGCAGCCTCTCATGTTTCTCTGCTGAGGTATTTTTTTAGGAAGTGATGAAGTAGTATTTCTTTCTAGAGATTCTATGGATTTCTTTACTTTCTGTACTTTAACTCTTTTATTTTTACTAAATATGTAAATACCTCTTCCTGCTCTTTCTTTCTATTCCCATGGGATGAGATCAAAGTAAGTGACCCTGTTTCGTTCTTTTTCCTGAGGTCCTGGAAACTGCGTTGTATGAAGCTATAGCTACAGAATTGACCACATGATGTACAGGAAATGGGTTACATATACTATCCTCATCTGTGCAACTGAAATTCAAAGATTCTGAGGTATCTGGTTTTTCAGCCATCTGCTGGTGGATAAAAATAGCTGCACAAAACCTGCATTTACTTGTCATTCTCAGTGTTAAATGCTACATGAAAAAAACCTTTGTGCACTGTGTTTTGTTTCATTCATTTAAAAGTAGTCATAGTGTCCTGGGTTAACACAGCCTGCTCTCACAAGCCTCTCTCCCCCGCCTCACAGACAGGAGGGAATGTAACACAAAACCCTCTCTGGATTAAGATAAGGAATTTAATGGGCTTTCTCTTCTCCAGGCTGAACAACCCCAGCTTCCTCAGCCTGTCTTCATAGCAGAGGTGCTTCAACCCCCTGGTAATTTTCATGTTCCTCCTCTGGACCCACTCCATCAGGTCTGTGTCCTTCCTGTATTGAGGGCTCCAGACCTGGACACAGTACTACTCCAGGTGAGGTCCCACCAAAGCAGAATAATTGAGTATCATCAGCAAATTCAACTCACCCACGATACATAGACAACATTGTTTTGCTAAATGGTCTTTTGTTTCTTACATTATATAAACTTAGCAGCAGCTGGTGGGAGGAAATAGATCAGCTACGGATTGGTCTATTCCTCAACAAAGAAACTTGTCTCTAAGCATGGGTATTCAGATACTGTGACTTAATTCCTGAAGACATTAGCTGTGCTGAATAAGGTGAGGTAGCATGTGTCCTTAAGACATTGGTTGTATTGAAGCGAGACACGCTTGAAAGAAGACACTGAATTCCATTTACCTCCCATAGAAACAAATGACAAAATCTTAATGTTTGTCTTTAATTCAGTGAGAAGCAAGTTCAGGTTTAGTGTAGAAATGAAGAACCGTGGAACACTAAAGCTTTCAAAATAAATGTTGCATGTGTTGTAAGTAAATTTTGTATAAAAAATGGCAATGTTATGAAAACTGGAATGCTTGGCAAATAGTTTATCCAAAAGTACACACAGGTTGGTTAGTGTTTGTTTTTTTCACCAAATTTTGTGCAGCCACTTTGAAGCTAAAGAGCTGAAACGTGAAGGGCTATAAAATCTCTTACCTTCTTGTATACTGCTGAATGTTTGACCTTTTGTTGTATAATGTAGTCTTTTCATACATTGGAGATTTTGGTTTGGACATGCAACCAAACAAGAATGACTTACAGGAAAAAAAAATAGTTCTGTTTTTATAGCCTTTACTCAGACATGAAAGCCATTTCTTAAAAAAAGCCATCTGCTGCTTTATTGTTTGATATCAGCGGCAGAACAATGTCCGATTTTAATATACTGCTTGGCTATGTACGGCGCTAATTTGTTCTGTGACATCAATGAATCAAAGTAGAGTTCCTGATAGAAGAACATCAAAAGGAAATTAATCTCCCTCTGATAGTATTAATAATTTCAGAATGAACGTGTTTTGCTCAATTATTGTTACCGTTGAAAGCTGTGTTTTTGTGGACTTGTTAGATCAGTATCACAACTGCTACATGAATCGAGTGTGTAAGAACAAGATTGGTGCTCTTCAGTAGCCAGTCAGAAATGTCATTACTGATGGACCAGAAGTTTACTGAAGACTCTTGGTAGAACTTTATTTATTTATTTATTTATTAAAGGGAAAGGAGACATGGAAGTGTGAAATTGATGGAAAAATAGGAAAACTATCTAGAGTAAGCAAAAAAAGTCACTTTTTGGTGTCTTGGGGAAGATGGTGGGCCTGAAATTAAGGGTAGCATCATTAACTATGTGATAGTGGAAGAAGTTAAGTGCAAAGGGAGACTAATTGATAATAAATTTCAGGGATACTAAATGCATCTTAGTAAAATCCATATGTGAAAGTATAGCATACTGAAGGTGTCATAATGTGACATTATTTCCTGAAAATACTGTAGTTGTAAACATTTTTTTTTTTTTTAAATTGTTTTCTATACAATCCTTGTCAGATGATGATAATGTTTATTAAAAAGCACTTTTCTTTATGTAACCATTACAAATATTGATAGTTTTATTCATGTCTTTCTCTACAAATAGGTATATACAAGATTTGGCACAATGAAAGACATCGAGCATTTGTAGATATAGATCCTGCCAAGTGCTTATACAATTTGAAAGTAGAAGAATGGGTTATTACAGTAAAGTATGCCTGTTGTAGCTACATAGCATGATACCCATAGACAGACTGGAACTATATTTGGGGTTCCTGTTGTATGCTGAGAATAGACCTAAATGAGTACAGAGGCCCAAATGTGTCACTGAAATAAATGTTGGCTGTGTGGATGTGTGATCAAAATATCCAAATATATCACAGATTGACATCAAAACTTAATAATAATCTGGGTATCATTTCAACTAAATCTACTATTCCTTTATGTTTACCACCTGTAACTTTCACCCCTTTTCTGCCATGTTCTTGCCTCAGCTGAGTCCGGTAGTGGACATCAGCCTGGGGATGTGGTGGGTTGACCTTGTACTGCAGCCAAATGTAAGATGAAACATCTCATGGGTCAAGATAAAGGCTGGGAGATAACTTATCAGTTACTGGCATGGGCAAATCAGACTTGACTTGGGAAAAATGAATTTATTTTTTTGTCAAATAAAATAGATTGGATGGTGAGAAACAAAATTAAAACAACACCTACCTAGCCTCCCCTCCTCTTCCCAGACTTTACTCCTTCTTCCCAACTACTTTACTACTCCTTCCCGACTCCTCTACCCACTCCAACTCTAACCAGGGCAGGGGGTTGGGAATGGCAGGTTGTGGAGAGTCAGTTACAGTGCATCTCTGCTGCTCTTTTCTCTGCCCCAATGTGAATCTCTCCACAGGCAGCAGTTCCTTCAGGAAATATCTGCCTTCTGCAGTGTGAGGTCCTCCATAGGCTGCAGTTTGGGTGCTCCCCGTTTTTTCTCCACAGGCTGCAAGAGAGTCCCTGCTCTGGTCTCTGGAGCACCTCCTGCACCCTACTTTTCCTCCTGGTTTGGTGGTCTCAGGGCTTTGCCTCACTTCTCACACTTTCTCCTTGCTGTGTGTGGGCAGCATTTTGCCCTTTCTCAGATTCATTTCCCAGAGGCACCACCCGAGTCTCTGTTGCACTCATCTGGGCCCTGCACTGAGGCAGCTGCAGAACTGGCTGGAGCTGGCAGGAACCAGCTGTGTGTTGGGATGCGGAATTACCAACCTCTCCTTTCAAAGACCAGCTCTTTGCCACCTGCAAGGAAACCAGCACAGCAGCACTCAAGATGGTATACTAATTAGCTTTGTACGAACCATTTCTTCATTCCTGTATCACTGCTGCTGCTGTAAATGAGGTCGGTGTTTTGGAAGATGCAGTGACTGTTGCTAAGATTCCATGAAGTTCCCAACAAGACTGGTGTACTGGATCACCGCCCTGAGATCGAGAGTTTTTTTTTCTGCATTGACTGAAATAAAATGAGATCCTTTTACAAGCTTGTTCCACCTGATACACTGTAATAACATTTTCTATTAAGGAGTGTAGATCAGTAAATAGGCAGTATGGTGGACAGGCTTTCATGGAATGTCAGTAAAAGGCTTAGGAGAATCAGTACAAATCTAACCATCAGCATCTCCATTCTACTCTCTTCACCACCTCTTTTGCTTTCCTTCCTGCCCAAGCTAGGGTTTTCAGAAGGAAATAAACTTAAATGTGTTTGATAGTATGATATTTGAAGGAGCTGCTTCATGAGTCATAGATTGACAGCACACCATCTTGACCACTGCCATCCAAACCACTCTTTGGATTGTGCCTGCTTGTTTTAAGGGAGGAAAAAAAAAAAAAGGGGATGACAGGATGAAAACTGAGGTTATCCTCATATAACTGTGAATGAAAGCTCTTTCACAATTGCTGTCATGGTAACTAGAGGAAATCACAGGTCTGGTAGATACTAGGGGATAGAAAAGTTTGAATCTTTGTGGTGTTGCACATAAATTTCAAGGATCCATGTTATCAGCAGAATGTGTCTTTAACTGAAGGAATATTTAGGCAGTATTTGTGAGCATGGACAGTATCTGTCATTTGGGCTAATAGCTTATCTTCATTATACAAATAGATAAAGATTGTGCTTTTAAGCACGTGGAGTTAATATTCATTTAGGTTTACTAAAAATCTGCACTGTCAATTGAAAAATTTAGGTTATTAAATACATAATGCATTGTAACTATATGTGCAATGACTACCTGTTTACTTGCTCTCTGCTTTTCCAAATTCCTTCTACAAAACATGTTTTTATAAAGATACAACATGTCATGTTTCGATGGGATCCTACAGGGAGAGATGCAATTAGGAATGTTATTCAATAATACATTCTTTTCCTTACACATAATGTATCTGCAAGCATCATACAAGCAGGCAAAGTGCTGAGGTGAGTAATTCAGGTCTTTACATCTCTGTACCATATTGGCTACTTTAGCAGTTTTAGCACAAAGGTAGTAGTTTCAAAACCAGTATTAATGATAAGAAATGGAAAATAGTTCATTAATTATTGTGTACAGTAATAACAAGCATGTTACTATCTAAAGGTTTGCCAGATATCAGTTATATTTTTCTGTTTAAATAGACATGTCTTATGTCTAAAAAATTCTCTTAAGAGTGGTGATTAAGCAGAAATAGGTGTGATTTTTGATACTTGAATGAAAAACCTGTCTGGATAGGCATTCTTTTTCTTTTGTTAAGGATGGATTTCATATTTCTTGTCTTTTTCTTTAGGTTTTCTTTAAGTTTTCCAGATGTCAAACTTCCTGAACAATAATTTTTGTTGATTTTCTGCAGTTGCACAAATGTAAGATGAAGGAAATTTTCTTAAATTATTTACACTCTGGTTTTTTTTCTAATGATAACATAAATTCTGCTGTCTTCTCAATAACATTCACAATTATTCCCTTTTACTTTCTCTGAAATCAACGCACTAAAATAAATAGAAAGGTGAAAAGCTTGCTTTATAGTACTGAATGCAGTAGTTCAGTAGGGGGGAAAAAATCCAGTGAATGAGATTTTAATACTCTGATAAATCATAGCAATACCTTTTATTGCCCAATTAATTGACTACTGTGCACTGTAAATAATAATAATTAATAGCAGTGCTGTTTTCCTAACTTGACTGGAGTTACCAGTGTGAGTTTGGTAACACTGCAGTAGAAGATTAAACATTTTGAACTGTAAATGTGGGTGAATATCTTTTTATGGGAAGTAACATGAAATTTCAGTAGTGAAGTTATTAATCTATTGTGAATTAAACTGAAACCTCTGAGGTAACTGTGAAAGCTTTATAAACAGATATCTGATAACTAAGAAAATACATTTTTTGAAGTGTATGTAAGAGTTTATTGTATTGTACTTTTAAGAAAAAATTGAGAGAACTGCATGTTTTCAGTTATAGGAATTTGTGTCTTATTATGCATAAATGCTCTGCAGACATATCTAAATTAAAACCATGGGGAAATGTAAAGCAATAATTTCCCTCTTACATTTACTTTTTGGAACTTAGAAGCGATTGCATAGAGGAATTATGAAACATTTTTCTCATTTTGCACAGGTTAGGTATCTGTGGTGGTACATTCCTAAGTGCTCATGGACACATTTATTTGAATTCACAGAATGTCAGGGGCTGGAAGGCACCTCGAGAGGTCATCTAATCCAACCCCCCTGCCAAAGCAGGACCACCTACACTAGGTCACACAGGAACTCATCCAGGCGGGTCTTGAATGTCTACGGAGAGGGAGACTCCACAACCCCCCTGGGCAGCCTGTTCCAGTATTCTGGGTGGAGGTTTTCTTTCTATGCTTTAAAGCAGAGAAATTGATTTCACCTTTGCAGCTAATCCAGAAGGTTTTCTAGGTTTTTCTATTTTGCAGATGCCAGTTGGGGCACAAATTCAGACTGGAGAGTTGGACAGGGAAAAATTTAATAAAATACAAGGACATTCACAATCTGCCTGGATGTGTTACTGTGTGACCTACTCTAAGTGATTCTGCTCTAGCGGGGGGCTGGACTGGATGATCTTTTCAGGTCACTTCCAAACCCTTACCCTCTTTCATTCTGTGATAGCAGCTGTATTGACCTGGCAGTGAATGCGTCAGAATATGAGATAGATGATTAAAATTAATAAAAAGCCCTTTTAGGAGACTAGTTCACTTCTCTTAGATTATATAGTCACTCCAGTATCCTTTTCTTAGGAACTGACTTTTATCAGGTAGGTCTCTGTTAATAGAAGATGGCCTGAATTCTGTAAGTACTCACCCAAATGAATTGCTGCAGAAACTGAAGAAGCAAAGGTAAGCAAAGTTATCCTTTATATTCCCTCCTCATGTGTGTTGAGTTCAGCTTTAAGCAGAGAGGAAAAGTCCTGGGTTTTTTTTGTGATGTTCTAATTTCAGTTTAGTAACTTAGATGGAGATTCCTGTTTCACCACATGGAGGCACAAGACAAAGCTGTGAGTTTTCTTCAAATTGCTTTTATTCTGGGTATTATACTCAAGTAAGTTTTAAGGTGACAGCTTTTTCATGACCTTTTTTGCCCCCCAAAAAGTGCTTGAGAATATCTACATTAGTGATGTCAAAATCACATAAATTTGGAAAAAACCCCATCACAAACCCACAACCAAAACCTAAATGATCAGAGAAAGTCCTCATGTGGATTTTTGTATATATGATTTTGCAAATAATTTGTTATTTCACTTCATATCAATTTTAAAGAGAATTGGGTGTGCTGTAGCAAAGTGAAATTACCAGATTATATTGTAGCAGTGTACCTATTTCAATGGACCTACAATGAGACAGTAAAGATTATTTGTATGCATGGAGCTTTATGTACATGTCCAAACAGCAACCCTATTTATGGTAGCTTGTAACCTATGTGTACAGTTGGATAAACAGTTTAACTATTTATGTGCATTATTTTTATATGATGGAGTTCAGTACAGTAAGTATACCCAAAAGGATAATACTGCTCACTCCTCCTGTGCTGGAGACCAGCAGGGACTGGCCATTTAGGGCTATCAGTAAACCAATACTGTGCTAGGGTGAAAAGAAGCATATGAATCATAAATGTAGCATGCTTCACCTGTTTTGTTGTTAGCTTTATGATTTCATGCTTCTTAAGCATTATGATTTTGTGACTGAACTGTCTGGCTTTCTCCCTTGTAGTGTAATAAGATGACATTGAAGAAAACACTCCTCTTTGGGTTATGGCATTTTTAAATAAATCAGCATTTGATCTGAATCCCTGAAATAGCCCTGATTTGCCCTCTATTCTTTTCACTTCATGAGGCTGTACTCCCTTCTAAATTACTTCATGGATACTTCAAAGAGAAGAGTAACAAGAGCCAGGAAGTTTTCTTCAGTTTGAGAGTTTGACTTCCCATTTTATGGTTTGCTTTTTCTTCCATGTCATCCTCTGTATATATTTCATGCTTGTTATACAGTTAATAGAAACAAAGATAAAATGGCTGTAACATCTTTTCTGGCAGTTTAAATCCAGATGTCAGTATGAGCTTTTATATTAAACATCCATATTTAGGAATACTTCCTTTTAAAAGAATACCCACACTTCCAGTGAAGGGCTTTGTGCTACAAGTTCCATTAGAAATGACAATGGTAAGCTGATCACTTTGAAGCAGTTGATGCTTCAATTGTCTTTTGACAAATTCTGCAATAATTTGGCATAAATTTGTTTTAGCATAAATCAAGGTAACTCCAAGGTAACTCCATGTCAGACTGACTGTGGTCTTTATTCAGGAGGAGGCTGGCTGGACTGCTGCTGCCAAAATTCTTCATTTCTGCCATACTCCTTCAATGCTATTGATGAAATTAGCTGTCAGGTTAAACTATCTCTAGGAACTAAAGCAATGATGATTCTCAGGTTTGTTCCGTGCTGTCTACTAAGCAGCTAAAATGTGGATCAGCTGGAATGAGTATTTAGAAGTTTTGTTCCTCCAGTTCCTTAAGCATTCTGTAGCTTTACTGATGTTTAAAAACCTTGAAAGAAAGAAGAAACAAGAACTCTGGGAAGAAAGAATTGGGTACTTTTCAGAGCTTTCTCCTTTTACTAAAAAATTGCTAGAGATCATTCACCATAATTCTCATTTAAATTAATCTGGTGGGTATTAATTCCCAGATGGAATCAATTTGGTAGGAATGTGTTTGTGTGTAAAGGTGCAGACGGGTGTCTTCTCTAAGTACAGACTTGCCTAATTCCCACTCATCTTCAAATAGAGCTCATTCCTTTTTCTGCTACAAATTGGATGCTAACCTGCATCTTTTTCATCATTTAGTGAGCCTTCAAAGCGGCTGCTGATCTGTCATCACTTTGCTATATCTATAGATAAAATGGCTGTAGATATTATGGCTGGTATGTGTGGCGAATTCTATTTGGGAACTTTGTAACAGATTTGTCATGGCTATGGGCTGTGCGATGATGAATCATGTCTTCATGTCTGTGAAAATCTTTGTTAAGGAGCCTGTGTTTTGCTCTTGGAGTGCAAGCGTTCATTTTGCTAGAGAGCTCAGTGAAGGGAGGAAGGAAGCAGATGTAGTCAGTCCTTGTCCCCTCTTCTTAATTCCACAATGCTCTCAGAAGCCTAGAAAGTTCCCAGACCTCCAGGTCCCTTCAAGCCATTTTGAGTCCTGACCACACAGAATGATCTGTAGTTTAACTAGATAATTAGCCACAATGTGATACTCTACTCTTTTATCATAAAGCCAAGCAGAATCCAGCCGGCACACCACAGTTTTTCAGTTAATTAATGCTTGAAACTGTACTATTGAAATTTTTCTTACTATTTTGTTTCTGCCTGTTACTTGAGCCAAGAAATAGATAAATACAAAGTTTTCTGGGATGAAGATACTATCTGTCTCCAAAAGATCTTTCTGTGATTTTTTTTTTTTTTAAACAAAAAGATGGATGTTTTATTTTGAATTCAGAGACAAATTAAATTTGCAGTCAGTTTAGACATAAGAAATGAACAAAGGGATTTGACACAACATCATTTGGATTGCTTAGGTTACACATTTATTTGATATTTTTCCTTCTCCTGAATAATTTATTTTTTTTTATCTTCTGGCTGAACATGAACCAGCAGTGTGATCAGGTGGCCAAGAAGCCAACAGCATTCTGACCTGTATCAGAAATATTGTGTCCAGCAGGAATAGGGAAATGGTCAAGCCCCTGTACTTGGTACTGATGAGATTGCATCTCAAATACTGTGTTCAGTTTTGGTCCCCTCACTACAAGAAGTACATTGAGTTGCTGAAGTGTGGCCAGAGAAGGGCAGCAAAGCTGGTGAAGTGCCTGGAGAACAAGCGTTACGACAAGTGTCTGAAGAAACTGGGATT
Organism: Melanerpes formicivorus; assembly: GCF_026170545.1. Taxonomy (NCBI): domain Eukaryota; kingdom Metazoa; phylum Chordata; class Aves; order Piciformes; family Picidae; genus Melanerpes; species Melanerpes formicivorus. Next base: position 7,978,530 of record NW_027142372.1, on the reverse strand, counting down.
GTGTAGTCTGAAAAAGTGGACGCTGAGGGGAGATTTTACTGTTCTCTACAATTCCCTGAAAGGAGGTTGTAGTGAGATGGATTTTAGGTTCTCCCTAGTATCAATTGATAGAACAAGAGGAAATGCCCTCAAATTGCACCAGGGAGGTTTAAATTGGATATTACAAAACATTTCTTTACTGAAAGAGTGGTCAGGCATTGGAACAGGTTGCCCAGAGAGGTGGTGGAGTCACCATCCCTGGAGGTGTTCAAAAAAACATAGACGTGGCACTTTGGGACATGGTTTAATGGCCATGGTGGTATTAGGTTGACAGCTGGACTTGGTGGTCTTAGAGGTCTTTTGCAACAGAAACAATTGCATAAATAAGCCCCAGAGCTCTTGATCTCTGCTCTGTAACTACAGTTCTGCTCATATCTCAGTTTATCTGGACTTACTGTCATTTTATACCCCTCATTTTATCTGGATGTGGTAGTACATAGTTAAGTTTTTGAAGCCTATGAAGTTCCCCAGTGCAAAATACATTTCAAAACAGATTTTTAATGCAAGAGAACACCCTAAAATAGTGAATGAAGATAGGACTACGTATAACAATTTACATGCTGTAGTATTTGGAAAGTAAGGAATAGAAAGTTAAAGGGTATTATAAAACTAGTAGTTTGAGGTGGAGTGGTCAGGCTTGCAGGTGAAATAATCCTGATTTTTTTTTCTGTGTGAAATAAAAGTGTCTTTATTCTCTATATCTTAGCTACTAATCCAAATGCCTATACTTGCCTGCGTAGGGCCCATATGAGAAAAGGAGTCTGAATGCCTGACTATTGCAACAGTTGCTGAAAGGTTCCATCCGAATTGAAGCTGTTTATGTTAAGAAAGCAAAAATAAATAATAATTGAAAAAAAAACCAAAAGAAAATACCACACACAATTAGATCAGGTCCAGAGGAAATCAGCTCTGGGTTATTGAGCCTTTTGTCAGCAGAATATTGTTTGATATATATGCTCTTAAGTAAGATTTCAAGCATTCATTTAATCCTTCAGTTACTGCTAGAATGGGTTTATAAGGTAGTGAGACTAAAATAATGCCCTTCTCTATATATTGTGGTTTTCTGAGATAAAAATGATGGTATGTTAATTATATATCCCAGTAAAAATAACCGTATCTGTAACTACGGCATAGATGCATGATTGAAATAGAAATGGAAGGGGAAAAGAAAAAGAAAAGAAAGAGGAAACAAACTAAAAATAAAGCAAAGCAGCTGCTCACAACTACCTGAAAGAAAGATTATCTCTTATCCTAGTCTCCTCTTGCTGAATAAAATGTTATGTGATCAGGTCACTGCATGTAAAATGCTGTAAGAATGTGATCTGTACTTCATCATTATAAGATTCAAACATTCTTGAACCTTTTATTCTTACCCTGTTCATATTTATCTTTTTGGTCCTGCCTTCATCGAGTACCACATTTGTATTGATAAATTGTAGGTACTTGGAGATGTATTGATGGGCTGAAGACAGTTCAAAATGTAGAGTGCTGTGGCTTTGCATATCATTACACCTAGCTCACTCTTTGCCTCTTGAAAGCTGTCGATTTGTGCATTATTGCTATTCAGGCTGATAAATGACAGTAATTGTTCTTAAGTTGAAGAGCTGGCTTAATGTGCTGACTTGCTTGGGAATTCTGAGCGCCAGGGTTAAACTAGTGCTCCACTGGTTCTAACAAAATGGTCTTTTCCATCTCAGAATAGATACTTAATTGAATTACTTTAGTTTCCATGCATTTTGCAGCTTTGCATTTGAAGAAAAAATATTCATAACAAGATCAGGGAATTCAGAGCTGTTCATAGAGAGGTCAGGCTTGGTATGTGCCCCCACTTCAAGGCACCTGCTCCCAGTGGTGCTATCACAATTTAAAAGAAAAAAAAAAAAAGAAAAAGTTGAGAGGGAGAATATGTTAGTCCTATAATGGCACTGAGAAAGACATAAACAATTAGATGGAGATGTATCCCTGTTCTTTTTTTTTCCACTGTCCCAATGGTGAAACTTACTAATATGAAATGCATCTTATTTTGTGGGATTTTTTAAAGCAGTGTTTTTCCATATGTAGTGGCACTGATTTTTCATTGTATTTACACTAGGAATGATGTCTTAAAGCCTCTGTTAATTCTAAAAAGGACAGATATATTTCTTTTTTTTCAGGTATAACTCAAGAAGAATTCCTCATTAAATTTTGATTATTTTTTTATTGGATAGTGCCCACAGACTTCAAACTAAAAATTCCAAATTTTCAGAAGTTGAGTGTGACTTATATTGAATTATTCTCATGTGGTGCTGCTTATGTGTGCTGCAGTACAAATTAAGGCTCACAATTGAAATTATTGAGTGTCTTGGGTTTCCTTGCTTCAGCCAACTGTCTTTATTTTAAACAGTCTCTGTGTAGTTCTTTTGAGTGACAGTTGTGCATTTTCAGTTTCCACACGGATGCAAAAGAATTTTATATCAGATTGAAAAAAATGAGCTGTTAAAGAAGAAGATAATGGGATTCAAAGTGAAATTTATTGACTTCATTGTTATTGTCTATGATGACTTGTTTCATGTATAAGTATTGAGTTGGGTCAATCTGTTTCACATGAGATACAGAAAGTGTTTCCATTTAGCCTCAAAGATAATACATTTATTAATGTTCTTCTAAAGTTCAATGCATGATATTTGGGATTTCCTGAATTGGCAACATAAAGATACTGATTATTCATTCAGCAAGAATTTTAGGCACATCCTTACCATGAGTTTCTTGTCTTCATATTTATAACTGCTGTAGGTTCAGTATATAATGCATATTTTAAAATAAAAGTTATGAAAACACTTGAAAAATAATAAATTCAATATTTGTTTATTCATCTTAGTAAACAAGAGCCCTTTTCCTTAGTATTAAAAAGGAAGATTATTTACAGTTGTAGAAATGTGATAGTTGATCAGTGGATAATGATACCAGAAAGACATATCTTTTTCTTTTACAAAGACTTATGATTGTTACCCTATGTAATTCAAAGTTAATTCTCATTCTAATCGTCTCCTCAGATGTTTTTTTTAATCAGTCACTTACCTCTAACAACTAATCACTTACCAACTTCTGTGAGTTTAAGTATAGATTTGATATTTGGACCACTGAAGACTTTATGGTTTTGCAGATATGCCCAGAATGTTGACCCAGTAGTATTCCTAAAGCTGACAGTTGAGAGGGAGACAGAGGGTTATATGACTTACTGCACATTGTCTCTATATGAGACTTATTATTTTGGATTGCTGTTGTTAAAGTAGGTCAATTTTTTATCACTGGAAATACTTGCCAGTTCTTAGAAAGACATATATACTGTTTACATTAAATGTTAGGGTTGAATGTCAAAAAGATACTTGGTTATACAGGCTGTAAGAAATTTCATTTTTCTTCTTCCTTTGGCTTTGTTGAAATATATATTTCTTACCTCTACATATATTTGTGCATTTCCTGAGCTAGAATTCATTGAACATACTAGTTAATTCCTATTTCCTCTATTCCATGCCTCAAATATATTTCCTAGTAAGAAAAGACTTTGCATTTTTTAGTGATTTATCACCATTTACCTGCTTAAAAATTAAACAAATGGTCATTGCCTACTTTTGTGTTAGGAAAACAGCATTAACTGAGTTCATAGGAAAGGGGACTTCCTCGGCCTTGCGTGGATACTGTATTTCTTCTCCATTTTATTCAACCATTTTTCTTGACTGAGCTCATTTTTTGTTATTCATGAAACCTCAAGCCATTGCAGCATAAACCTTAATGGATGCTATCTTTCACATGCTGATCTTCACATGCCTAGTTTTCTTGCAGGGTCTCTGATAGAAGGTTAAAGAATATTGTAACTCAAGATATTTTATTATTCTTAATCTACTCTTCTCCACTTCTTTAAGTCTTTGGTATTCAAGTCAGGATAAAGAAGAAAGTGTGAAAGTTCAGGTCATGGAATAGCTTTGAAAATGCTCAACTCAGAAGTTTCAGACTATTTGGCACATTTAATATATGCCAAAATTTTTATGTAATTGCATTTCTTTTTAAAATTGATTTTTATTTTAAAGAAAAATGCCTAATAGCAGATGTCATCTTCCTGAATGTATGGACTGAAGTAACACTCATGAACTGCTTTATTCAGCCAATTGGTATCTTAATTATTTTAAATTTAGTAGTCTGTGAGTAATTACTCTCAGTTTAGAAGCAAAATCAGGTACTATGGGGTCCAAATTACATCTCCAATTCCAGTATAACATGGAGAAAGAAGGTTGTTTGGATTTGGATCCTAAAGTTTAAAAATTTTGGACAGGTCATTGATTCCTTTGTGAAACATGAATTCTTTACAGGTTAGAATAAACCTTTATTAGAATAAATCAAACCAGGTTGGAAGAGACCTTCAAGATCATCGTGTCCAACCCATCAACCAATCCAACCCACCCAAACAGCTAACCCATGGCACCAAGTACCCCATCAAGTCTGCTCCTGAACACCTCCAATGACGGCGACTCCACCACCTCCCCGGGCAGCCCATTCCAATGGGCAATCACTCTTTCTGTATAGAACTTCTTCCTAACATCCAACCCAAACCTCCCCTGGCGCAGCCTGAGACTGTGTCCTCTTGTTCTGGTACTGGGTGCCTGGGAGAAGAGACCACCATCCGCCTGTCCACAACCTCCCTTCAGGTAGTTGTAGAGAGTGATAAGGTCACCCCTGAGTCTCCTCTTCTCCAGGCTGAGCAACCCCAGCTCCCTCAGTCTTTCCTCATAGGGCTCGTTTTCCAAACCCCTCACCAACTTTGTTGCTCGTCTCTGGACTCGTTCCAGCAAGTCAACCTCCTTCCTAAACTGAGGGGCCCAGAACTGGACACAGTACTCGAGGTTTGGCCTAACCAGTGCAGTATACAGGGGCAGAATGACCTCCCTGCTCCTGCTGGCCACACTGTTCCTGATGCAGGCCAGGATGCCATTGGCCCTCTTGGCTGCCTGGGCACACTGCAGGCTCATGTTCAGCCTACCATCGACCAGTACCCCCAAGTCCCTCTCTGCCTGGCTGCTCTCCAGCCACTCTGACCCCAGCCTGTAGCACTGCATGGGGTTGTTGTGGCCAATGTGCAGAACCCGGCACTTGGATGTGTTAAATCTCATGCCGTTGGATTCTGCCCATCTGTCCAGCCTGTCGAGGTCCCTCCATAAAGTTTCCCCATAAAATTAAATTTAACTACTGTTAATTGAAGTATTGGAGCAATGTGTTGTGGGAAAAATAATGCAAAGGAGAAAAGTGAGATGAATGTTTTGAATGAGAAGGTGAATATGTATTTTTCTCTCCACGCATTTTGTTCTTCCTTTTAAAAGATCATTAAAAGTGTTACAAGAATGTGGTCGTGGGGTTCTGCAGCATGTTGATTGTATAATTATAATTTCCAGCTGTCAGGTGAGCTAATGGAAATTCCCTGTGGGACTATGTTACTTTATACCCTTCCAGCTCTTCAAGGGGTTGTGGAGTTTGAAGTAATCATGGTTGCTTCTAGATTTGTCATACATCCAGGCTGCTGAGAGATGGTCTTGGTTCTTTTAGCCTTCTGGGCATAACTTTTCATTGCACATATATGCACTGTTAATATGATCCAGGAGGAGATAACTATGCAGATCTTTCATAGCTGAAAAGGGGATGGGGTGGGATTTGCTGCCTGCTTTTATACTTTTCTATGTTAATCTGTATGCTATATATGCATATACCAGTATTAATTTCTATTGTATATTCAGTATTTGTTCTGAATCGGAGCGCCACCACTTTAATTGGCGATGCAAAACCATTTCATGTGAAGGTGCCTGCACCAGGAATCTTATCAAAATTGACCAACTCCTTCCTTCTGGAAGGTAGAGGAAGGGAAATCAATCATTGCATGGACTAAAAAAAATATTCTTCAGAAAAATATCTACCAGAGGCTGGAGTGGAATGGATCTGTAGGCAAAATTCCTGTTTAAAATGGATTTAAATTTTATGCCTTATGTGACATATTCTTTTGAAATGTGTTTCCTTCTAAAAGGATGAACACTTCTGCTGTAGGCATAGAAATATTGTTACAGCAGGCTTTACATCACCCTTAATTTAAGTTTGCCCAACCTTTCAAATTAAAAAATAATCTAAAAAATATTATAACAAAGTTTCAAGACTTTTTTTTTTATGTCACCCACTTTGGGGCTAAAAATTCTAGTTCTGAGAACTAGATTATTTTTTTAAGGACTTTTACGTGTGTTCATCAGAAAGTTTTAACTTGGCAGGTGAGATTACTGCCAGCAGGGTCAACATTTCTGCTTTGGAAAAAGCTATGTTAGAGAGTAATTACAACTTGGAAGTGCTGTCCTGCAAGTTTAATGTTGTTCATGAAACTTCGCTGGTAGGAATAAGTTTGGTATTGTGAAAGCGTTAAGGGCTTACAGAAATTAACTGACAGCTTCAAAGGCTTCCTCCATCCTCTCTTTAAAAATATGGAAAGTGGGAAAAATCCCAGTCTGGAGATGTTACTTGGAAGAATTTTCCTGTAGTTAGATTTAAAATTCTGAGGTTCTATGCTCTTGTTAGAATTCATATTCAATTTCCACAAGTGTTTCAGGATCACTTCTGTGGGACCTGTGATAATGCAAATTAAACAAGAGAAGCTCAAGAAGTATCACCTCCCTTTGTAAGTTTAGTCCACTTTTAGTTTAAAAGATCTTATTCCCTGTAAACTTGCCTTTTAAAAAGACTTTCTGGTTTCTCAGTGGGCAGGAAACTAGATACATGTGTGCATTTCCCTTTTGCGTCCCTGAAGAATTCTTTCATTGAATTTGAAATGGTGTTGTCTGTGAATGATGCAGAAAAGTGATACATTGCTTTGTACAGCCATTCACCTTGATTTTGAAGGCATAAGGAATCAAACCAGGGGAAAGTTTATGTCTACACTCTTTTTATTTATTTTCTTCTTTTATTTTTCTTAACTTGTAACTGAAACTGGGGAGTAAAAAGAAATCAAAAGAAAACCAAACTTCTTATCACCCCTGACCACCTCAAAGATCTACTGTCTTGACAACTGCAGAATGATTTGTCTCTGTAAGCTAACCTTGAGGAGAGATTTTTGTTTCTTACTGTGAGAAAATCAAAGAACTACCAAAATAAGGGTCTTATTCTTTAGATCTCTGCATGGGGAATTACTATAGGAAAGGAAATCTTAACTTCTTAGGGCATAAGTGGAATTGTGTTTGAATCCTGAATTTGTTTGTTGGGCAAAATACAGCATTTTCCATCTTCCATTCTAAGGGAAAAAAAAATAATCTTTTAATACCAATTTCCCATTGAAGTGATCATAACTATGTTGGCTTCATTTGGTAAACTGATTCCTTTTGATAGAAAAATATTAATTATGCAGTAAAGAGAGTCACATATGAATCTACCAAGCAGAAACAATGTTTACTACTACAGGCTTTACAGTATGTAAAGCTAGTGGATCAAAATCATGAATTGATATACATTAACAAAATGAGGACCTTTCAATTCATCTTTTCTCTAAGATTTCTGTCTATACCAGCTTGTACTATAGGATCCTAACTCATTTCCTGTACTTTGAGTTGTTTCTGCATTTGACTTTGTTTCCAGGAAAACACAACAGTCTGTGATCATTACATCATGCCATAGTAATTAATAACCTTTTGTTTCTGTTTGTGGAGCAGGCCTGATAGTTTGAAAAGCTATTTTAATCTAAAATCAAGTGGCAGAGAGTTCGCATTGTCGTAGCAGATGAATTTGTTGCCAAGACTGACCATCAAGTGGCTGAAATAGCCTCATTGTTTTAGATGGATAGCTAATTACTATCCTCTTTTTTTTATTATTACCATTGCTGTCCTTCATGTGGTAGTTGTGAATTAGCTTTGTGCCATTTTCTAAAGTATCAGGCATTTTTATACATTTGGTATATTGAATGGCAAATACTTGATGTAAAGTCTGCAGTTTTACTCCATAACCAGATTGTAAAATATGAACTGAATTAATCATAACTGCAAAGAGTAATGGCACATTTTCTCTTATTTTATCTTTACTGCCTTTCAGATCATGGTTTAAAACCTTCTACATCTGGTGCACAGAATGAGGCAGCAGCTTTGGTAGTGGATAGCAAGAGGCAAAGGTCAAACCAGAGGCTGCACAAATATTGTGCACTGGATTTATAGTTTTAATTAAGAGTGTGGCAGTTCATCATAAACTGTTTATGGTGTTTTTGCACAGTGCAGCATTTTGAAATCAGCTGTTTTAATGAAAACATAATGTCATATCTGTCAAAGTTCTAAATATTTTGAAAGTGAAATATGAAAACAAGAACTTTAATTCTGGGTTTACTAGAATTAGCTCTTGGAATTGTTTTAAAATCCCTTATGTGTCATATCACAGGTAGCATAGTTCTGTGTAAGAAAGGGAGTGGAAAGTACTATGTGCAGCTGGTTATATAATTGTGGAAATACATGCTGAGGGTTAGTGTATAGAAAGACAAAGCCGTTATGATTTGCATTGGAATGACAGAAGTAAGACAGAAACACGGATAAGACACTTCCTTCTTCATAAACGATATGCAAATGCCGTATCCTGATTGTGCGTAAGAAAAAAACACAACTGAAATCCTCAACAAATAAACCCCAGAATGAATGAATCCTTAAACCTGGAAAGAAAGAAATGTCCTGTGAGTCATATGACGCTGTGATGTCTTAGCATCAGGGTCTTCGTAACTAATTGTTTACAAGACCTAATGTTTTTCTGTCGGCTTTTAAGGCTGACCGTTTTGGAGCCTAGCAGTTTTCTACTATTGTTATGTATTCATGCAGATATGCAAGGCAATTATGGTTACGTATTTGGTACAGTCTGATAAAATATTTGTGTAATCTGATTTTTTTTTTTTTTTTTCTTTTTGGTAGTATTCTCCTTGGAAAATAGAAATTAAATCTGTCATTAGATGCTAGGCCACAGTAGTTGACTGAGCAGGGTAATGTATGTTACATTTTGTGCTATACTTGGTCAAGTTTCATATATATCGTATTCCACGTTATTTTATTAAATTTAATATCTGCACTTCCTATTACCAGACATGCCTCTCATTCAAAGCACAGAGGCACAGTTCTCTAATCAGAAGTGACAAGCTATATACTTTCTTTCAGCCATTATTCGGTAGCCTAGAGCAAGGAGCTCTGTTTCCTTGAAAATGTTTTGAATTGGGTTATTTTTATTGAAGTATTAAAGTAATTCTTCAGATTTTAGGCTATTATTTAAGTACTTTTGGGAGAATGCAATAACCTCTGGATTCTGTAGCCTTTGTTATGTTAACAATTGTAGCTGCTAAATGTGTCTTTTTAATGCTTGTTATGTAAGTGTCTGCAAAAATCATCTGACTGATAGAAACTAAATATTTAGGAAATAAACAAGATTAGTTGGCTAAATTAGTTTACTATTGAAGTATAATATCAAAGTAACTCACTTTAAATATGCCAATAGATTCTTGTCACCACAGCTGCACCAAAAAAAGCACGATTAGCTGTTTGCTAATTTGTTGCAACATAAAGTTCATATTTAGATTTATTCTTAAAGAGTCTGAAAATGATACTTCCCTGTCTTAAGGCAATCTGTTGCTTGTAATGATGTTTGTTAAGGCTCTCTACAAAAACATGTAATACTTAGGTTTGTTGAATATCTTTATTTGGAAAGACTCCTGGAATCACTGCAAATTTTGTACCCCCTCTTCTTTCTTTTAAGATAGAAAGAAGTGTGAAAATGTCAAAATAGGTAGGGTAGATTTGGTGTTGAAGAACAAAGGAAGCAGTTGTCCCAGACCTCAGAGATATGGCTGCCTCTTTTGAAATAATATGCATCAAAGATAAGCTCAAGGGCAAGCAGCTTTATTGGGGGTATAGTCCTTTTGGGGTACAGATGTTTTCTGAGAAGTGATATCAATGCATCAAACATTGGTACTCTTGTGTATGTGTTTATGGGGGGAGATTTGCAAAGTACAGTAGAAGAAATGCTAATATTTATTGGAATTGGGTTAACAATGTGAAGAGATACAGAGTGTTGTTAGCAGGTCTCTGACATCAAAAGAAATATTGGCCTTCGTGACAGTGAGCCTTGGAAGTTTTGCAGTGAAGTTAATGTACACATGAGAGAAGGATAATACTAAGAAACTAACTCCAATCGAATAAAGATTTTATTCTCCAGGCAAACATCATGGGCATAATTCAAAGTATTTTCCCAGAAACAGTGTCATCATAAATTTCTGCCAGTTGTAGGCATTATTCATATCTTGTTGCCTCTGTAGTCTGGCTTTTTTAAAAGTAGAGTATGTGTTAGCTTTGGAGAGCTTGCTTTTGTTAGTATGCTTGATTGATACTAAATAGGACTGTGATATTAGTCATCAACTTTCTTTATCGATAATTTTGGTATCTTTTAAAATGCAGTGGAAGTTAATCGCCATGTTTGAGTGACCAGGACTATCCTAGATCTAAACACAGCTCTGCGTGTGTTATCAATTCCAAATGTGTTATTTCCTGAGTCAGATGAAGATTTAACAGATCCATAGGCAATGCAGACAATGCTAAGCAAGGAAAGAGATACAGAAAGTACTCATGAGCGTGTTAATTGGAAAGTAGGAAGAGTTGTGCACAATGTGGAAAACTGTGCTGAAAACAGGCACGGTAGTTTCGTATGTAGTTTTGGTTAAGTAATTACCTGCATACTATACTACTGAGTTTGCAAATGCAAACTGTATTACATAAGACAAAAATAGATGGCTGTTCTGTGGAAAAGATGGCTGTGAATAGAATGACATAATGACAGTTCTTACAGTTTGGTGGAGTTAGAATTACAATTCAAATATATAATTAAGTTTTAAAAAGAAGAGTTGAAAAGCAAGAATGGATAATATTGAAGTGCCTGGTGCTGAAGTAAATGAAGTGGGTAAGAATTGATGTGAATGGAGTAAACACCCATCAGAGATGAGCAAAACATGTTCAAATTTAAAACTTCAGCAAATAGTAACCAGCACTACACAGAGAGAAAGAAAGAAAATATCATCAGAGTAATGACACTGCATGTCTAAAATATTTTGTAAGATGCTGAGGAATATTTTGAAAAGATACAGAGTGGCAGGAGGCGGCTTCATGTAGAAATGTAGTTGAAGGCTGGGAGAGTAGTAAGGGGAAGTGTTCTCATCTTGATATTGTTCATCCTATCTGCTTACACCCACAGTTGAGTCAGCACAGATTTAAAGTACTGATTGATCTGCCCATGTGACTTGAACTTTAGAGTCTGAGTGTACAACCTGAATGGTGGGTAAGTGATGGAGAATCCTTGTTGCTTTGGTTCCAGCAGTTAGAGTCCTTAGGAATGAATGGCTTTGCCTGCACATTGCTGATAAAATAGGCAGGGTGAGTCTACAGTTTAAACAGACATGGAAGGGTGTGCCATGACATTTCCTAGTGTCCTAATACCAACCTGGCCTATGTTTTAGGGGTAGAATTCAGATATGGCCATGGGATATAACTACACAAACAGCTTGAAAATGCTTTTGGCTCCTCCAGTTTAATGTAGCCAGAGTCAGCTAAATCTTGCTTGGTACTTACTGAGCAAAGTGCTATACCTGTTATTTAATGGTACAACAGAGCTGGTCTGCAAGTTTAGGAGTATGTAAGGCAACTAGCACATGCTAACTCAATAGTAAATACTGACCTGGGAGATGCTTTGCATTCAACAATGTGCTTCACAGGATGTCATCTTGCCTCTCCCAGGGAAATAGGGAAGAAGCATAAAGAAAAAATTTGCCATTACCATTGTGCAGCAATATGGACTAGTTCTAGCCTATTTTTTTTTTCCCCAGTGCTTATAGCAATTCTGTTTGATTTAATCTGAAAATTGCTTGGTCAAGCATTGTCATGGTACAGCCAAACGAGCCCAGTACAAAACCTAGACAGGCCCTGATGTGTCCAGATGTTCTCCCCCACTCCCTCCTCCTTCCTGGAGAAAGTTGGGGTAATGCAGGAAAAGGAACAAAGTGGACAGGTCCATGCGTGTCTGGTAAACAAGTCTGCTTCTGGGGTAAGAGCATGCGTACTGGCCTCTGTTCCCTGACCAGGACTATATTTTTGCCTTTTATGGCCACAGCCTGGCAGAACCCCTTGTCACTGGGTAACTATGTGCTGGCTTCAGTTGCCCTACTGGTCCAATTGAATCTCAGGCAAGATATATATACAGGCCAGTTTCTAGTCGCCTTGCCTTGCTTGAACCTGCTTTGCTGTCTTGCTTGAAGTTGCCTCAAGTTGTCTCTCCTCAAGTTGCCTGGTCCAGAACCTGGGACAAAAGCCACAAGCCTACTCATTACAAGCTAGAGATGCCATGAGCTTTGGAGCCAGAACCAAGCCTTGCTTCTCCTTGCAACTAGAACTTTGCTGTGCCTCAGTTCACCCAAGAAAGCTGAGAGCCCTTTGCAATAGTGTCGTACAGCCTCCTGTATAGCTGAAGCTAGACCAGCCCTGAGACTGCATGGCATTATTTGCTGGCAGCCAGCCATGCCAGTGCTGCATGAGATCACCCCAAAAGCCTCAACAGCTAATACATTGCAGCAGCACTCCCTGCTTGGGTAGAATCAGCTGTGAGTAATTAATTCATTACCTCTTTTGCTTAACAGTTCTCTTTGAGTCTCCCCCGTCCTGTGGTCCAGCACCATTTCGCTCCTGGGGATTCTCTGTTATTTCCTCCTGGTTTGCATCAAAATTGTTATATTTGCCTAAATACTGTACATTGCCACTGTAAATATATATTCTAACTGTATGTCAAACCCTATTTAATAAGCTTTTGGCAATTTTTAATATTAATAAAAAGTTACTAATATTTTTATTAATCTTTGCATTTGCCATAGAGTTCAGTATTCAAATCATTCCATAACAGGCATTGTGGCAGAGGTGCTACCTAGCCTGACTTACATGGGATTCCCTTTGGCCTTGAAAACCTATGGATCTTTTCAGATGAATGCTAAATGAATGCGCTGATGAATGCTAAAATACATTTAATGCTATGCTAAAATGTCAGGATACAGATTTAACATAGGAAAGATGGAAAAAACTGTCATTACTATATGTCACTTGATTAGTTTTTGGAACTTTCATTTTGAAATCATATGTGTATAAAATTTGAAAAGTTGTCCATTACTTGGCAGGGCAACATAAAAATTGCTGAGCATTTCAGGGGAATTTCATATACATTGGACCATTTGATATTTTAATTTAACAAAAAAATCATCTACTCTTCTGTTGAGGAAATATGTGCTGTGTAAAAAGGGGGAAAAATACAGAAAGCATGGGAAAAAACATATATTGCCTTTTAAACTATTACTCTTGCTCTGTGTAATGCACATGACTTTACAACCTGCTAATCATTTATACAATTTTATTTGTAGGAAAGGAAAAAATTGTTAACAATAATGTGGACATAAATGACAAAAGGGTGAGGAGAAAATTCTCCACCGAGAGAGTCGTTCGTCATTGGAATGTGCTGCCCAGGGGGGTGGTGGGGTCACCGTCCCTGGAGGTGTTCAAGAGGGGATTGGACGTGGCACTTGGTGCCATGGTCTAGTCATGAGGTCTGTGGTGACAGGTTGGACTCGATGATCTTTGAGGTCTCTTCCAACCTTAGTGATACTGTGATACTGTAAGTGGAATCACATGTCTGGAGTTTTCACCAAAAAGAGAGAAATACTTATCCTAAAATGGGACATAAAAGTATGATTTGGGGATCTGCTGGTTAAATGTTAGTGAAAAAAATATGAATGATAGTAATTATGAAATTAATCCCATAGGAATTGGAACTTTAAAGCTTCTTTTATTTTCGTTTTTCTCAACTAAGTATCTGTTTACTATTGACTGGTATTGAATATTAACTACTAAAATTTATTTTATTAAATAGTCCTGGCTTATTACATAGTGATTTAGATAATGCATTGTTAACAAATATGTAATCACCATTCTTAATTAAAAGCTATATCCTGATAGGCCATTTTCTAGAGTCTTAGAACAAAAAGCCTCACACGTTATTTATTGTGAAAATCTACAGCAAGATAAAATGAATAGAAATATCTGAAAATATATTAAGATATATGTATGTACATTGGACATTAGTGCTATATACAAAATATATTAGGAATGTGTTTCAAAATATTTCAGACATTGTTGACCTTTGTTATATAATAGCAAGCTCAGGGAAATATATTTGCATAGATTTAGTAACATATTGTAAATAACTACATAGGACAGTGCACATTTTTCCTTAAGATGCAGCTTTATAAGCAAGACATTAAATTATGCCTATCAGACAAAGCAGCAGAATCTCAACATTATTTTTTTTATAGCACATTCTATTGGGAAGACATCTCTGCTTCTAAAAAGCACATGCATTAACTGCCTGATTCATGTGGTGACATGTGGCATATCCAAATGTGTTATGGATCTCCTAGGAATAAAAACAACATAGCAAAATCATCACCTTGGGATGTTCATTGAGTGAATATTTTACAGACATACTCCTTTTATATTTATATAATAATTTAGTGTTATGACAATTTTTTTAGCAGTGTTGGCAGTTTTTCTTTTTTATAATGGTATTATATTTGTGAGCCTATTAAGTGCACATGGGCTAAACTACAGAAAAAAGTATTTTTCATAATTCCTTAGGGTGCTTGTAGCAAAAGAACCATATTGGTATAGAAAAATGTTAATAAAAGGTCAAGCAGAACTTTCCAATGTTTATCATGATAGCAATAGCAATTTGGGCCTTTTTTGAATTGTTTATCGAAGAAACAGATTTATGGAGTGCATAGAGAGGAAACAATACCTACCATACTTTGTACCTGATCTCTTTATTAAGAGGCACAACTAAGTTTTAGCAACAATCAGACTAATTTCCACCATTTTTCCTTTTAAATACCTGGAAATTAGTGTGAAATTACATGAAGCAGCTTAAGAAATTTGCACATTCTGCTGTGTTCTGTCACAACTATTGCTCCAGAGAGCTGACATTCAAAATGGGAGCTGTGCTTTTGGTAGAGTGTATTCATGTACAAAAGATAAAGTAATGTTGATTTACAATTTAGGAATTAGTCTGTTCCTACTGACCCTGTGCTTCTATTTGCTTTGAAACAAGGACCTAGATAGGCTACTATTGATCAACTCTCCTGGAGTCATGTAAGAAAGTCTGAACTCAGATTTTGCTTTGATTCTTGTGGATTCTTCTTACAGAGATGCTGTGATTTGTTTAGTTACAGATGTGTCTGTTTAGAGTGTACAGTTTGTAAGGTGCTTTTGTATGTTTATGCAACAAATTTGAAGGAATAAAGGCCAGGTAATGCGTGTGTTAACTGTGAATGAACAGAATGACAGCTGGATGGTTGATTCAGATTTCGTTGGTAGCCTGTCTGGAGTTCTTTCAAACTGACTGTATGTTTAGTCTTGTGTCCTTGAAGTCTGCATGATACCCTGATTTCCCCCACCTCCCCTTCAAAGGTATACTCAAACACAAGCTATGACGAGTTTAACTATGGCATGAATATAAACATGTGTCTTTACAGTCTTTTGCTGTGAGATTACAGCCCATCAGTTGTTATTAAGTCCTCAATGAAGTAGTAGTAACTAAATTTGTGTGCTGCTGCTCTGTGCATTAATTTACTTGAGTGTCTGTAACCTAAAACAAACACGTCTTTAAAATTTTCTTCTTGGTGACATGAGTTGGCCATAGAGTTATATAATATAATGCTAATGAATGAATGTTGTCACACCTGGTAACTGGATTAGAACTAACTGCTACAGAGAGTCTCTCATTCCTGATTAGTTCAGAAGACATGGATGATCTACAAATGACAATGTGAGCATCTTCACGCTCAATATGGGAACAATACTGATTTTCAGTAAATTTTCAGTTTCTGCTTCAGCAGACAAAAGCATACCAGGTGCATATAATACAGGATGTACAGTGCCTAAATGATATTAAGAATTCTGAACTAGATGCATCTCTACCTTATTCATAAAATTCAAAATAATTTTCTTGCAGTACTTTGTAAATCCGATAGTATGCTACGCTTCGATTATATTCAAGTGACAACACTGTTGTGCCGCAGATGCAAATACTGACCACAGACAAATACTGCATCTCCACAAAACTGAAATGTGTTTTCTGTGCAAAAGTGTAGATAAAGGCTATTTTCTTGAAATTGATCCAAGCTGGCTCCACAGGAACAGAAGCATGAGCATCCAAAGTGGCTGTAACAGCAGGAAATTCACTTTTCTTTGCCATTTTGCTGTATCCCTTGTGAGAAGGGTTGAAAATAGTGCAGGGAAACTACAGGAAATCTATATAATTTTTTTTTTTTGTTTTAAGATCTATTGTATTGTTTAGCAATTTTCTACTGTAACATATTAGCACTGTATTTAGTATTTCTTTTTGGCAGAGAGAGTAGTGGTGATTTTTATATTATCAAAATTATGTTAAGAGTTAATAAAAAAAGATCAACATGTTGGTAAAGTATATAAAATCTACAAACAGTATCACATGCTGCTTAATATTTGGTGTCACATGATTTTCACTTTATCATATGGTCTAGACCAATTTTTGTGGTGTCCATATAGCTTCTTTTTTTTTTAAGAAGCTATTTTCTGTTTCTTTCAAAAGTCCTTTTTGTGCACCACAAGGCTTCCCTGCAACCTTTGCTGTGCAGCGAAATTGTGATGCTTCTCACATGTACAGAAATCATTTGTGGGTACACCTGAAATAGCTGGTGAGTTGGTGAACTCAGAACCCACTACACAGAACCCACTCAATATGAAGATGAAGCACCTTGACTATAAAATTATAGTAAAGCATGGCAATTCTTGTGATTTCAGGAAACATGAACTAATGGAGCTTCAGATAGCTTAGTGAAATAGAGACAGAGATTGGTACTCAAATTTTGCCTGCCTGTAGAATAAATATTTTAGAAATTGTTAATTCAGTTTTTAATTCTGAAATGTTTGAGTTCCACATTACAGTGAAGCTTGAAAGTCTATGTTTTGGTTCCCAGATACCAGGGATACACCAGTAGCATTGAGGCATGGCATGAAGCCTAAATTAATAAGCTCTTTCAGGCTTATTAGACTGGGCCCTGTGCTGACACTGCCAAATTGGGCAGCTGGGGGAGGAGGGAGGTAGCAGCAGGAATCAGAAGAACAAAGAATAGAAGACAAGGAGAGAGCATCAGGCAGTGGCAGAAAGCAATGTGGTGAGTAGGAGGGAGGAAAGGGAAGATGGTGGCTGGAAGGGAGGCAGGTCATGAGGAGAAAAAAGTGGAATTAAAGGAGTTCATTCCAAAAAGAAACCTGGGGACCAAGGACCTGTTTCATTCAATGTAACATGCAGCATGAGACCTGATCTGAGTTACTTCTCAGCTAAAATAGTGATTTTTCTAAAGTGGAACTCTTGAGATTTTTACATATAGAATTGGTCTCTATTGTAACTGTTTCTATGTGTAAGCCCCGTTAACTTTTTGCTGTTGGTTAGTATGTAAACAAAATAAATGTCATATGAAATCCCCTCTAGTCTGTGCATACTATACCTTAACACCTGGGCAGGCTATATCTGTGGGAGTAAATCTAAAAACATTGTGAAAATTATTCACTCTAACTGGTGGGAGTGGCTGGGGAGAGGCAAAAGGGTAGGTCTTACACTGAGAGTAAGGCTGCTGGAAATGTACGTTGTCTCCTTCGAGGTGGCCAGAAAAGTCCAATTTATACACAGTCCTTCAAGGAGTCTAGCTCATCTTCAGTCTGCCTTGGAGTTGATCTAAAGTCATCACATCTGGAAGCAAGATGGTAGAAAAGCCAAAGTTCATTCTTGGCCTCGAATGGATTGTCTGTTTTAAACAACAGACCTCTTACCTCTTGGAGCTATTCTAGTGTGATTGTCTCTGCTATGTCCTTTCTTTATGAAGTGATCAAGGAAGAGTTCTGAAAAAATTTCTACAGGTACCTTCTTTGATGAAGTTCATCAGACTCAGGAGAACACAGCCACTCACTCTGCTGTAATAGTGAGGTTTTTGTGGTACATCTTTAAAGTATTGTCATTTGTTTTTCATGGTGTTTATTTGTTCTCCCTCCCCACTTTTGAAGAATCTATGTATTCCTTCCTTTTCTAGTTGTTCCTGTTTTAATTTTGCGTGCATAAGATTGCTTCCATCTTTTGTTGCCTATCTTGCCAGAAATCTCCAATATATTCTGTGAGATTGAAACGTAGAAGAGTGGTACTGAAGCAGATTTGAAAACTTTGAAATACTTCTGATCTGCCAGATTTTAAGAGGTGCCTGGGTAAGATGCAATGGGCTACCCAAAAAGACAAAAGTAGCACTATCAGCAGTAGTAGTACCTATTGTTCTGACTGCTGCTTATGTAAATATGCTGTAAATACCTAGCATTATTTCCACGTGCTATTTTGGGAACACAGGGAAGTTTCTATTGTTGACTCAGGAATGATTACTGAATCTCAGAAGTCTGCATATGAATTATGAACTAAAAATGTATGCAATTGGTCTGTCGTTCACAAAGAACTGCAAACAGGCTCTTACTAAGAACTTAACAATTACAAATCTGTGTTCTGGTAAATTGCTTAGCAGTACCTTGCTGTCATTTTTGCCTTTGACAGCTTCTAAGGGAGTGCATTTATTTGGACATTGTTATGCTTCTGCTAGGTCAAGTTACTGCATTTGCTGGTATTTCTGCAGCACAGGTCCTCTACCCTTGAGTGGTCTGCTCCTGGCTCTGGAGCTGGAGCTTTGCAGTTGTGCCATCCCCTGAAATACAGCTATGCTGCAGAATTGTCTCTACTCCTTCCTCTCATTCTTTTCCATTGCTGCCCTGGGCTTTGTATTGAGGAAGCAAAATTTGACTTAATGTCTTCACTGTCGCTTCTTCTTTACAGAAACAGAGAATGTGTAGATAACAGTATTTCCTGTGGTTAGTTGTGCTATATATATTTTTTTTTCCTGTGCTGTTTCTTAGAACGTACAGACTATATAAAATCCTGCTCAAGTAACTGAGATCCAGATTTAAGGCAGATATAGAGACTGGTAAAGAAAGAGGAGCATCAATGTAATATATTGCAAAAATAGTGACTGTAAAAATATCAAAATATCAAAGTATATTTATTATTTAAACATATCCTATTCACAGCCACTTTCAGAAGTTTTATCTGCTTTGTATATGGCTATTTTTTTAGGTCTTGGCTGCTTCTGGAATATCTCCATCCCTCTCTTTGTGTTTGTTATGTGTTTTTTGTGGTTTATTTTAGTTCCTTTTCCTTTTCTTTTTCCTTTTTCTCTTGCTCTGCTTTTCCCCCTTCCCCTTCTCCTTCTGCTCTTGCTCTTCCCTTGCTCTTCCCTTGCTCTTCCCTTGCTCTTCCCTTGCTCTTCCCTTGCTCTTCCCTTGCTCTTCCCTTGCTCTTCCCTTCTCCCTTTTCCCTTCTCCCTTTTCCCTTCTCCCTTTTCCCTTCTCCCTTTTCCCTTCTCCCTTTTCCCTTCTCCCTTTTCCCTTCTCCCTTTTCCCTTCTCCCTTTTCCCTTCTCCCTTTTCCCTTCTCCCTTTTCCCTTCTCCCTTTTCCCTTCTCCCTTTTCCCTTCTCCCTTTTCCCTTCTCCCTTTTCCCTTCTCCCTTTTCCCTTCTCCCTTTTCCCTTCTCCCTTTTCCCTTCTCCCTTTTCCCTTGTGTGTTTTATGGTATTTTATCCTACAAGTAAACGGAGGGATGGATAATATT
Source organism: Melanerpes formicivorus (assembly GCF_026170545.1). Lineage (NCBI taxonomy): Eukaryota > Metazoa > Chordata > Aves > Piciformes > Picidae > Melanerpes > Melanerpes formicivorus. The sequence goes on along the minus strand of NW_027142372.1, from coordinate 7,958,664 downwards.
AGCAACATCTAGCAATCCTAAGAAACATGTTCAGATTTCTGAAATTCTAGCTTTTATTTTGTTTTCCACCTGATGCAGTTTCCAATTTATTGCTACAATTCCCCCCCTCCCCTTTTTTTTTGGTTAACAATTGTAATTGTAATAGATTTTTTTTTTTTTAAACATCCTATTCATGGGATTTTGAACTAGTAAATGTGCTACTGAAAATTTAATAGCATTAGATTCATAACATGAAATTAATTGTCCAAAAGATGACATTGACCCAATTCCGCCTATTACAAATGGGTGTTTTTTAATGCTTCTTCATTTTGCTGCTGTAGTTATAAGAATAAAAATTCTGGAATATGTCTAAAATTTGGGTAGGATAACAAAGATTTTGTGTTTACATGGAATTAGTAATTAAATGTATTAGTTTTACCCTTGAGTCCTGCTGTACGTTAAGGTTTGCAGTGAATAGTATCTGGCTATGGACTTGTGCCTGCAGCTCTTGCTGAGACACTAAGAACTTCAGGAAAATATGTAGCAGTGTAAATATAGACAGTGAAGGACAGAGAACGTCTGGGACAATTGCATACATACTAATCTATTTTTATTTGTGTTATTAATATTTTGAATTTTCTTGAAATACCCATTTAATATTCTGAAATCTTGCCATGATTCTACGAATAACCCCCTGAAATGCTCTTGCCACTTTTTCCCCTCTGTTGTTTGTGTTTTATAGCTGATGATGATCTTTCTCTCCGCTGCTGTTGTTTGTCTAAAGAAATGGACTGTTTTGCATCAGTGTTCACTGACCGTATTGTATTTTATTCTACAAACAGCAGCCGGGAAAATCCTTTCTGCGTTCAAAGCTGAACGCCACTACGACCGGTCTTGGGTAAGGCACCCAGGGAGCGATCCCACTTGCGGCCTGTTGGTGGGAGTATAGGCACATGCACCTGCCGCACACCGGGGCAGCCGCAAACTGCAATGAGGCCATGGTTGACCTTTGTCAGGCTCAATAGCCTTTCATTTATCACTGATCACAAGAGTGGAATGAACATATTTACTTGTGTTTTACTTTCCACTTATAATATCTAGTGGCATGGGAGGAAAATGAAAACAATTGTTCATATGGGAAATTTATGTGCTTCATCTGGCTGCATGATTTCCACAGTTGTACCAGTGCCACTTAGGGACTGGTATTGCATTTTACATCTTTAGGCTACAACAAAGTAGCTTTTCCATCTGCTGTGAAGCTTCTAATAATGCTTGTCTTGCTGTGTTTTTGTAGTACAGTGTTTCATTTGAATAGCAGACTTCTTTAGCTCTTTGTTTAACAAATGCCTTTCATCTGGTGTAAAAAAACACTTTTGTTTTGAGGATGTTTTCCTTTTATCTTTAGTGAATGGAAGATGCGGATTTCTGATTTCTCTTGTTACATGCTGGGTACAAATTCATTTGAGTACCTGAACTGGTCTTATTCCAGTTCCTGAGTTCTAGATGGAAATCGTTCCTGGATATTATGCAAAGGGCTTCTGAATTCATTCCCATCATAGGTTTGCCACTGTTGATCCTGTTCTCTTCCATGATTTACTTGTTCAGGTAGTCCCATTAAAATCGATAAGGTTATTCATGTAAGTAAGGCAAGTGGGAGTTGGGTTTTGAGCATTTTATTTTCCCCACTGTGAGTTAGTTGTTTTCCTCATGTGTTTCATCTTCTCTAACGATTAAGCCTGTAATATTTTCTAATTTTGAGCACTGTTTTTCAGACTTGAGTTAGTTTAAAATTTGTATGTATAAATACACCTCTGTAAATCTACCTACAAATAAATTTTCCTTCCACCACTGTTTTACAGTATGTTAACAATGAGTGTTTTGTTACCTGCATTGCGGTGTTGAATGCCCTGTCATTTAATTGTTAAAATTGCTAGAGAGGTGAATTCTTTCTTTCAACTTTGCTAAGTAAATATATATGCACACACCAGGTTCTGATCACTAAAGGAGAGCAGTCTGTCTTTCCTTATTTCCTAAATGTCAGCAAATTCTGGTGGTTAAGTAGTAAGTTTTAGATGAAGTTCAAGCAACATAAATAATTTGTTTACACGATGGTACAAAGTGAAAAGGTGGGAGAACAAGTATTATAGTTACTGTTTGCAATTTACATATCATAAATGTGTGGCTGTGTTCTTTTCTTAACAGTAAGTGGCATTCCTTTACAGATACTGCCATATATAGCAATGCTTATCAGTAGATAATTTTCAGAGATACTGTAGGTATGTGTATAGTAATAACTTTAGTAATATACAAATTATGAAATGCTGTGACCTAATGATGAGTTATTTTCCTACTGTACTGCTTGCATTTGTAATGCAGTTTCTTTTTATTTGACATGCGTGGTTTACAGATTATAAACAGAGCCAGATTACAGGGAAATCAAACAGAGGAATAGAGTGATGCTGCAATGAAAGCAAAGTTGAGTGAAATTCCAAAAATAGTTTGGATTGTGTTCTGCAAATTCTGGCTTCATAGTAAGTTTTTCACTTCAGGAAGAAGTTGTTGCTCTGTATGTGTGACAGGAATATCTGGCATTCGAATACTGCATCTAGAACACAGAAAGTATAAACATGTTCTGCTTTGGTATGATGGTGATTAAAGGGTGTTGCAGCTCTGAGTTTGCCAGTGGACAGCAGAGTTTGCAAAAACCTTTACCTTAGAAATTTTGTTGTTGTATTTCTTACAGGCATGTCCAACTTCTATACTTATCAGAATTAGGCCATGAATTAAAAAAAAGAAAGAAAAAAAGGCAAAATTTGTGGAATATGTTAAAAATTACACTATTACCTAAAAATACATACCTTATGCTGACCACTTGAATGGTACAGGGAGATGTTATCTAATGCTAATACTGTTTTTCCTGCCCAACCCAAGCACCTTGAGGCTTCAGGACCTATGTTTAATTTACTGTTTGTAGCTATGCTTTTGTTTCTGTAGAAGTGATACATTTGCAGTCCTTTTACTGTATCTATTTGCTTAAATTAAGAGGTAACATTTACTTGCTAAAAGCAAACTTCTAAAGTTACTGAAGGCAAGCAGCAGTCTCCTTCTGAGGTGACTGGAATCCTCTCTCAGCTAATTAGAATTTACCCCATTTTCCCAGCAGTCTTACAATCGAATTATTCAAAATTGCATTTCTTTATTGCATGTTGCCAAGTTCCAAGGTGAGAAAATACTACACTAATGAACAAATCTTTGTGACAAATTATTCCCCTTTATATATACGAAACCCAATTTCTATCGGGATTAGTACATATGGTAAAACACACATTGTCCTAGAACTGGACAGAAGATGGTTTGATACTGAGATAAATACATGACATGTTATTGAACAGGCAAATATTGATGGGGGAGACAGGTATAAATGTATATGTGCATTGTATGCGTGTGTAAAGAATTAGAAGATGCTGAAATGTTTCTTTGTTTTTTTTTGTTGCTGTAGTCAGTGAACACAGAATGATAAAAGAACTAAAGTATGTGAAATATTTTACTAATTTTATATGCATTTAAGTTTAAAAAATCTCTTATTGCTTGAAACCGAAGTTAACTTTTTAAATTATTTATGGTAGCAATAATGCATGTTTTTGTTATTGAACTATATCTCTATAGTTCATCTAGTGAACAAAATCCTCCCTCAGCTAATTATCTTACAGTATTTTCCCAGCAGTCTTACAATCAAATTATTCAAAATTGCATTTCTTTATTGCATATTGCTAAAACCCAAGACAAGCAAACATCAAGATAATAAACAATTATTTATTGCAAATTATTACCTAATATATAAGATTAACAGCTTGTAACTATTAAGATTAATACATGTGGTAAACTGTATTTATTATACTTATTTTGTAGCAAATATCTTTGTATAAAACATATGTTTATGTATTGCAATTAATGAGAAAAAGTGTAAGATTAACAATTTAAGATGTGTTTTGTTCTTAGATTTATGCACACTGTAAAATTTATTTATTGCACTTATTAAAAGTATTTAATGATGGACTTTTAGATGCTATATTTTTAATGTGCAAATATAAACTAAAGGAGTGTTAAATTACAAAATGGAAAATTATAACTGAAGTCAAAGGATCTAACTGTTTTCTGCTATAAATCTACTTTAAAATGATCATCATTGGAATTACAGAATCCTTAAATTGTGGCCTTTATAGTACATAATGAGTTGTGATGAGTTTGCCTTTTTAAAGGCTTTTTTCATCATTAGAACTAAAATCAACATCTTGCTCTTAAAGATAAATGTAACTCATGGTATAAACATTGGAATCATATCTTTTTATGATGAGAAGTTAAAATAACATTTCTGAGAGGAGAGAATGAGAAAAAAACCAAAACAGACAAGTTGTAATGCACTCCAAGGCAGAAACTGGATTTAAAAATGAAGCTTCTGCTTTGTTTTTGGAGAAGATCTACTGTTGCAGTCATGTGGATTGGACAGGTTGACTGAGAAGATGTTTTGACACTCTTATTCTGGAAAGGTTTCTTTGGTCAAAGTACTCCTACACTGATTTTTTGCTTTTGCAGAAGTGTGATATTTTTCAGCATCTTTTATGCTGTCTTGATTTTGCTAGGAAATTTTTACTGCTTCAATCTGTCAGTGATTAAGCTCTGGTATAATCTGTTGTATTAGCATTTTGGTTTAGAAAATACCGACGCAATAGCACGTACATTCAGAATCTATTTATATATTGGAATTATTGTTTTTATGAAACTTGTTTGTTCTGTGGTTGTTTTTTGTTTGTTTGTTTGCTTATGGAAGAAATCTTTCGACTGAAATGTTTTTTTCCACTGCTGCTTCTTTCTGTGTGACCATGTTTAGCACCAGGCACTTAATAATGCAATTTCATCAGGATTTCATACTTAAGCAAACAACCATGTGCATAAGCAGGTTGGGTAGAGGCGGGAAACCACATTATCTGTACAAGTTGGGTTTTTTTGCTTTGTTTTGTGGGTGATTTTTTTGTTTATTTTTGTTTGTTTGTGGGTTTTTCTTAATGTTGTGTGAGTAGGATTGATTTGCATCAAATGCTATACAGACAGTCTTTCTGAAAAGATTCACTGAACATTTTATTTCAGGAATTGGGTACTACTACTAGAATTTATTTCTTTTTTAAAGAACATTCAGAAAGTATCTCAGCATGAAGGAAAAAATTAGTAAGAATGGAAAGATGTGTATTTCTTGTTTTTATTTTTAAAGCATTCTGAGAAGTTACTTATTACCTTTAAGCATTCTATACTATGTTAAATTGCTTTATTATGTATGACTTGAAATACTGATTTACAAGTGTGTTTTAAGTCAGGTTAAAATATAATTACATTTCTTTATGATAACTATAGTGATTTGGTGGAATGAGACTCAAAAATATTTTGTTAAAAGCAGGAAAACCTTTGAATTAAAAATGAATTTGTATCATTTTTCTTATTAAGCATTCGGGAACATAAGAAAAGTATCTTTTAGTTTTGCTTACAAAATAGTTTAGTTTTGTGTTTTAAATGCATTAAAACACTGACATACTGAGGAGTTCTGCTTATTGCTGTAGGTGTTACTCATTAAAAAAAATAAATCCATTTTTCTCTAGATGTAATTTGTTATTATACAGTCATTCCTGGTTTATTCTATTCTATTCTATTCTATTCTATTCTATTCTATTCTATTCTATTCTATTCTATTCGACAAGATTTTTCATCAAAGTGCTAATGTGAGAGACTGATTCTGTTTCTGTTGTAGTCAGAAGGCTCTCAGTTTTTTTATTCCTCATTTGTTATAGACACAGATGTGAGTCTAAAGATGCCTATGAAAATATGTAATATACTCTGAGGTTGTTTTAAAGCTTACATTCTTAGTATGATGCTTTAGTTCTAAAATTCTGACCTTAGTTTGCTAATTTTGAAGTACTAAAGATCCTGTATATTATATTACCTAGACATCTATGGAATTCTAGAAATAGTTAATCTAAATCCTCTAATGTCCTCTAATGTCCTTTCCTTTAAATAGTCTGATTTGGAATCTATGTGGCTAGCTGAGATTTTCTGAACTGGGAATCAGTGCTCTAGGGGTCCCTCCCATCTTCAAATTTATGGTGGTAAGAACAACTATTCTGCATCAGCCTGAAAGCATTTTTGTAATGTTGGCCAATGAAGGATTTAGAGGGAAAGAGTAGAAGTAACAGAGCAAAAGTAAAGTTGTGTTTTCCCAAATGTGTACTCCCTGTTTCTGGAAAGTGGCAATTTATGACCTCTAGTTTTATAATTCTGGTTATCCAGTGCCCTTTTTAGTTCTATTATCCTCTTTAGAGAAATAGTTACCAGAATGCACTCGGGTTTAAAGATGCAGGCATTCAGAATCTTTGCTGGGGAAGGGCAAAATGGTTTAAGAGCACAACAGATCTCAGTTGTTTGTTGGCATAAACTCCCATAGCTACCATCTGTGAGTTGTGTTTTGTAGGCAAATACCCTCACAGGTCATACTCAAGCTGGGACTGTCAGACTGGTATCAGAATTACTGAGCTTTAATTAGGCCCATGATGCTCCTTTTCCTAGTGTCCTCCTTCAAAGGGCAGAACTTGGACTCAGAAAAGGCACTGACCTTTTGATCAATTCAAAATGATGCTTTCGTCAGTGTGTTTTTGTATGTGTGTGTCTAGACTTGGCCCTAGTCCTAAGAGGTTCTGACTTTGGTGGAAGTTGTAGCTATATAACACATGACAGGATGAGGTTTAATACTTGCAGAAGCGATATAACATTTCTACAAAAGTCACAGTTTAGACAAGCCCCCTGATTCTGTATTCATTATATGTATTTCCTTTGAGATTAACTTGACTCTGACATTTCTGGAATTTTACTTCACAGAAGTGAGAACAAAACAACCAACTTTTGCAGCTGATCTGTGAAAAGTGCTATCATTAGGCCATCTGGAAAAAAAACCAAACCAACCAAAAAAACAACAAAAAAAAACCCCCAAACCATTTTTAGTTCTTTAACAGTGGCTAAGGGCTCGTTTTTGAAGAATAGATTTTGTGTGATTGCCACATGATAGTGACAGTGCATTACAAAAGAAAAAGTGCTGAAACAAATAGGGTTTTATAGCACCATTTATATTCTAGGTTTATTTCTGCAATAATTTAAACTTTTTCCTGCTTTGCAATTTCTTTGTGCTAGTAAAGGTTTATATAGCTTTGGAGACAGTGCTACCTGGAATGTTAACTCTGGCTAGCTTACCGCAAAAGCCACAACATCAGAAAGAACTCAGCTACTTAAAAATACTATGAAGCTGAATAAATGACACATGCATTTTATGTGGTTTAATTTTTTGGTGATATCAAAACAGAGTAGACAAAACTGAATTAGAGTTTTTACCTGGTTGCTGGTGTTGCTGCATTTCAGATATCAAAATTTGTTTGCAATAGTCCCAAATATTGATTTGCAATATAAAAAACAAAAAAAGAAGGGGGGCAGTGTGTGGGGTTGGAGGCAGGAATTTTTTTAGGGGGGCAGAGCTATGGGTTGTGATGTTGGTGTTTGCTTGTGGTTTTGTCACTTCATTATTTCTCAGTGTTTCTTTTCTCTACTGCCTATGGAGGAATATCTATTTTGAGAGATTTGAGTCCAGATAAGAGTATGAATCTAGAAAAGCTTTTACAGTTCTCATTGAGATCAGCCTTTCCTATACTGTTTAGAAAACCCAGGCAAAAAAACATGGTTGAGAACTGATTGGGGTTTTTAAAATAAAGAATTAAATATAAAAAAACCCTAACCCAACAACTTTATTTAAAACTATGTGGGAGAGAGTCATCTTCAGTATTTCCACAAACTGTACAATCAATCAGATCCAGTTCATGTGGTAACTGGAAAATTGGATGGTGATGGAAAAAATATTAGAAAAGACACTTAAAAATACGAACAAAGTAGTAGATATATCTATCTCCTCCTGTCAAATAGGATGGGAGTGCAAAGCTAAGTTCATTTACAGAGGACAAAAATTAAATGAGGATGATTTGAACTGAAGGTCATAAGGGTACCTCTGCAAACACCACAGAATAACCAATAATGGACTGTGTTGTAGAACCATTAGCCCACACCAAGAATTAAATGTTAGATTTAGATGTAATGATGGCAGTAGCAGTGCAGAGTAAACAATAAGGGTTCTGCTCATACTGCTGAGTTCTTTGTGTATCAGCCCATTGATATCAAACTAAGGACATTGTGTTATTAGCCAGTGCTTTCTAGATTGTGTGGAAAAGAACTGTAGTGACCAGCTGGAGGAGAGCGTAGAGGGTGTTTCAGGGTTTCTTAATGCATCCCATACATGTTTTCTTTTACAGATGGCCCCTTGTACTTTGGATGTAGCCTTTGGAGGAATAAATTGATGCAGAATATTCTACTCAGCTGAGTCTATATCTAAACTTTCACCATGGATTATTGATTGTCTGCAGACAGATTGGAGTCTAATGGTAATGTTTTATCTTTCAGGGTGTGTTTTTTTGGGTTGGTAGGGTTTTTTGGTTTCTAAATCACATGCGTATTTTTAATACACAAGACATACTTTTTAATATTGCTTTTCCATATGCTGCTCTCAATGTATACATTCCACATATTGCAGCCAGGGATTTTTAATTTTTTTTTTTTTTTTTCCTGGGGAAAAGTGTTATTCAATAGAATTTATCTGTACTTGAAATCTCAGGCAGAACAGATGGAGTTATGAAGGCCTGGAAAGATATACTCTTGCTCCTAAATGGAAATGGATATGAGTCAGGATTATCAGTATGAGGGAGCTTGGTTTCTGGAAGTGCTGATGAGAAGGGATGTGATCCACAAGGTAATATTTCCATTTAGATGGGGTCCAGAACATGAAAATATCTAAGGATCTGTGATGGCAGAGTTTTCAATTGTGGTAGAATTTGATCATAATACATGATTAATAGCCACTGTTTGTATACAGATTTACAGTATGAGAGGCAATATTTCTTTGGCTGTTAGATGGTCAGATCCAAACCAGTTGGTTTTGTGTGTGGTGGTTTTGTTTTGTTTTGTTTTGTTTTTTTCTTTCCCCTCTTAAGTAATGTTTACCTTGTGATTCCATTTAAACTTTATCAAAAAGTCCCATATGAGTGTGCCAAAAAAGCCCTTCATATATACATGTTTTAAACTGTGGACCATGTGTATGCTCATTCAAAATATGTGACTCATTTCTTTTTATAGTTTGTGCTTTCCTAAGATCAAAAGTTTCAGTGCCAGAAGCATAGGTATGCCATTATAGCTTCACTGAACACTAGGGCTCAGGGATAAGCTTTTGTACTGGAGTTCAGTTTATTATTTCTCTTCAATAGTACATGTGATATCATCTGTATATATCATTCAACTATTTTGTGGTCTACCCAATGATTTTGAAGTTTGGATTTAGTGGACTTGGATATAACTTTTCTGTATTATCCATTAGTGATTTGCAGTTTTCATTGGAGCCTTGAAATACTCAATGCACATGATCACACACATTCTTTAATACCAACCTTGCAAAATTGGCCTGAAATTTTACTTTCAGGAGTCACAAAACCTGCTTGTCTGGCACATGCCCTTAAGATTGATTAAGAAACAAAGGACATTTGACAAATTTATAGAAAATAATTATTGCCCTGGGCTAATAAGTAAGTAGTATTTTGATTTGCATGCAGCCACTTTTGAAAACCTAGTTTAGATGTGAGGCATTTTAAGGCACAGCCTAAAAATCCTTACAGCATGGAACACAACATCCTGTTAGGAATACACAGGAAAGAATAATTTGGATTTATGAAAAAAAAAAGCTTGGATTTTAGGGGAAGAAAAATTTCACAGAGTTTGTCAGAGGCTCAGACCCTGTTCCTCACATTTTAATTCATGTATTCATGTTCATGTATTATTTTCAGGCTGTGAAAACATTCAGAGAGAACACTGGTCAAAGTCAAATATCAGTAGTTGACTTGAAAGACAGGATGCTGGGAGCATAGTATTTTGGTAGAAGGCTGGAGTCTGAGTGATCATCTTGTACTGTCATTCAGTGGGAAGCAGAGGATTTCAGCTGAAGGATTGCAAATTGTATTTCTCAACTAGGTCATCTTATTAATAATGCTGCTTCCTGATTATTGGAGCTTCTACAGGCAGTAGTCTTGATTGAACAAGCTATCTTGACTCTTTCCAGTGTTGCTTTCTTATGTTGTCAGAAAAAGTTGGCCATCCAGGTCTATTTGAAACTTGGGAGAATAAGGTAAGATATTTAGATTTACTCATTATTGAATAGGAATATTGGTAGGACAGAAATACTTGGGGTTTTGCTATTTAAGGTGTGATGAAGCAGTTTATAAGGGTTTGTATTTGCATAGAGAAGAGCTATACTTAACCTGGAAAAAACAGACTGGAGTAAGAAAAACTTTGTATCTTCATGACATTATGGTTAAGCTTGAAAGGTTATGACTTGTTATAATTACAGAGATTATTCTAATTGTATCTAACCAAATAAATGGCATTGGGATTTTAGTGTGCAAAATTAGTCCTTCTTGACTGCAACTCACAAGAGTTTCAGAAAAAATTAAAGGAGTTACTGTGTTGTGAGATTGGGTTCAGACCACGTGGTAGCAGTGGCATCATGCAGTAAAGCAGTCTACAACAGTAGTAAAAGCACCCTTCACTTTCCTGCAGAGTCAACAATGAAGGAAGTTGTTAATTACCAGCTCTGGAGCTGCTTCACTTTTCTCAAAGCTTATACTGCCAGGTAAGTTTGATTATAGAATATTTTGGGCTTTACATACATTGTCTCATTAGGGAGACAATAAACCAATTTTAATATGTCTCAATCTGCTATTTCAGATGAAACTGTCATCGTGGGCCTTTTTTGTTACACTTCACAGCCTGGAATACTTTTTCCTTTAGTTTAGCATGTTTTCCTCTCCACATGTATTATAGTCTAGGTATTAGCATTTGTGGCATTTCATTAATGACTGCATGCAATATTTCTTTGGGTAAAATACATAGCATATATTGCAAACTAAGCAGATATTCCACCTAAACTATATAAAAATAAGGTAATTAACACCTGAGTGGTATCTGAAAGGGCTATGAGCTATCCTGTTCCGTGGGCGTGCTGGGCCAGATAATGGTGTAAGCATGGAGTAATGTGAATCTACCATGGTGGAGTGAAGTTCAGAACCTAATAGTGTGAGCATTAATAAAAAAAGTATACATTAAAATTATCATACTTTAACATTACAATTGACTTAGTTTATAACTTAAAAATCAGTGTGGAATATAGATACTTTCTTAGATTGTTGGGTTTTGTGCTGAGTCTTTATCTACGGCTAGCAGTTATAGAAGAAATAAGAAGTTAGGAGCCATGCTGCAGGAATGTCTACACAGATAATGCGCCCTGGCTTCCATTGTTCTCTACTTAGTCTACAGATCTGAGACTTGGATATGTCATGGTAAAATAACTAAAACTTGAATTAGATGAATCCTGTGAATCCTGTTCTTCATATCTGAATTATAATTTTAGGTCTAGTCTCCAGTTCAGACAAGTTAAAGCTATAAGCTAATGATTAATGCCATCCATATAGGATTACAAAGTACCTGGTTGTATGCCACACCTGCTGCTCTGGCAGCTTCAGCTAATTGCTCTGTTAATAGAGTAGTGACAGAAGTAAAAAGGGTGATATTTACATGGCCAGTGTGAGGAAGGAGGGAGCAATGTCATTGCATTTGCTAAAGGAGGGAGGGGAATTTTAGCATTTCATTACATGTCTTTTTTAATGATTGCTGTAAACTCCCTTTTTGCTATGACCAACCTGTCACTGCACTCAGTGAAGTTTAAATTCTCTCTTTTGGATAGCAATAGGTAGTTGCATTACAGCTAATTTTAACCCACTTTTAATAATACAAAACTCTCTAAGAGTTTGTGGGGTATTTATTATTTGAATGCCTTGTGCTTTTCTCATTTGACAAGTTGTGAAGAGGTGAGGTTAGAAAAAACAAAACTATGTTGTCCAGGCATAAATACATGTGGCAAGAATGGTAACATGAAACTCAGAATCTGGTCACCTATGAATGGAGTGCACTGTGAGATCAAGTAACCTTACGCTAGTCCATTCACATTGGATTGCTGGGTTGGGCTGTCTTGAGATTTCTTGGCATAATGGTTTAAAAACCTATAGGGTAAGACAGCAAGGGCCCCATCTTGACACTTCAATAATTTAAATGCAAGCTAATGGTTGTAATGTGCAGTCTGAACATATCCTAAATGGTCAAAGATTTTACAGCTTTATTCTGATGCTTCATTATGGATTCAGAGGCTAATTTTAGGCATGTGGATCTAAAATGCATGCTGTAGTAAGTCTAATAAAATTTCCCAAACTTTCTGAAACTACCTCATGCAAACAAACTTATAGGCCACGATTCAGGAAACTGCATAAATACACTTTTGGGAAAGCTTGCATCCTTAAAGTTAATGAATAGTGTTGGCTTATTTGTGTACTGAAGAATCTACTTAAAGACTTTGAACCAGAGCTCTAGCTCCTAATTTTTACATTCCTTTTCTTATGGTGACACAAATCTTGCAACTAAAATCACTTCAGCTGATGCTAAATAGAGCTTCTTTTACCCATTTTACATGTAAAGTGCAGGTAAACTGGATTTTATTATTAACAGACAGTGGCAGGTACTGGTTTAGATCAGAGATCAGTATCAGTTCGTTCTTATTTGACATAGGTTACAGTGTTACAAAGTTTAGAAGAACTAAAACTGTTGGGAAAAATCAATTAAAATATCTGAGAGCAAAAGAAAACATAATTACAAGTAATTTATTGTGGAAGAAATACGATTGTATTATGTGTTTGTTAAAAGTTTATGGTTAGGTGGTAGAGACTTAGATGCAAAACTTTATTGTTAAATTTTGAGTTCTCTGATGCTTTGGGGTAAAAAGTGTCATTTTCTCTTTTGTGTCAACGTAAGTAGTCTGAGTGAGTATGGGCAGACTATGTTAGAAAGTAGAGCTGAAACAGAGAGTAAATCTTCTAGAGCAGATGCTTATAGAGAAGAATGCAAGTATATGTTTTTCTAATATAAATTCTGGTGGCCAAAGGGAAGTCACTTGTACTAGTAAAGAATCCTTGTACCAATAAACTGCTCCAGTAGCTAGCTGTTGGCTGGTAAAGACACAATGCAAATATATATATATATTTCAAAACAGCACCCCCCAACCCCTCCATTTATTTTTTAAGCTTTCTGCATATGTAAATATATTTAATTTAATGATGTCTATACCTCACAAATAGTAATTTAATTAAATTATGTTGCAGCCATCTTGAAACATATATATCTGATCTTTTTATATCTGAAATTTTTATGGGATAACTAACCCAAACATACATAACCTCTGCTACATTTACCAGTAGGTAAATTTTGGATTACTGGACCACATTTTTCCTTCTCTCTGTATTATATATATGGAAAAATACAAAATGTGGACTATAAATCATGGTTGTTTAAGTAAGAGAATAAACATAAAACCCATTTAACAGAATAATTGTATTTTCTATAATATTAGCACCCCAAATTCATTCATGTTTAAAAGTATGCATTAATAGGTTCTGTAAATAAGTGCATACTGACCTGAAAGAGATAACTTCTTTTGTAGAATGAGTTAATCCAGGAGCATGATTTTAATTTGGATAAAATGAAGTTTTATTAAATATGGCATCCCTCATTTGATGCTTGAATCTTTATTATTGTTACTACTACTATTGTTATTGTTATCTTCTCACAGAAAGGCATGCAGCTGGGTCATGGGCATACCAGTGGATTACAAGTAGAGCACCAAGGCAAGGACTTCTCCCTTGTATTCTGGGTGTGGAAATAGTGCATAATTTGGCATGTTAATACTTAAGATTTTGTTGCAATAAAGGCTTCTATAGTTTCAAAATACAGCACTTCCAGCTCTATTCCTGAGGAAAAAGGAGGTGAACTTGTAGCAGTAGTAGACAGATGTTGAAAACTCTTTGTGCATGATATATGATGCAGAAAAACCTTGTTGTACTGTCATTGTCACTGACTGTGACACAATTTGCTGCCTAGGTTTTGTTTCTCAGCTTAAAGCTGCTTGAGGCTGCTAACTAGTATACATAGCATTTCTGAGATGTTAAGAAAGATTTTAGAGAGAAAAATATGCAGCTTGTGGCAGAAGTTCTATCATGCAGCATTTAAATGTAGCTTGGACTCATTGGAAAGAAATCAACCTGATAGGAATAATTTTATATTAACGAAGTGGGAACAATATTGACAGAATAGAAACAATATGAACTGATGTATTCTTTTCTGTGGCTCTAAAAAACTGCAACCAAACAACCCAGGCAAAATGTGAACTAAGGTTCCAGGGTTGGTCTCTCCAAGTGTTTAAACCTTGATAATACTCAGTAGAATTACAGAAAGGATTTATACTACAGAAGAGAGAAACTTCAGGTACTGAGAATTTAAAGGAAGAAAGGATTGTGTTCTTGTGTAATTTAAATAGTGGGTTTTGTAGGGTACAAATGCAGCTAGAAAAGAGCTTTAGATTGCTGTAATGGCACGTGAATTTTCCTTATATCCCCTCCAGACCGGAATTTGTAATGTTAGAAGTTCTATCCTTGAAAATAGCATACACATAGAAACTGTTGCCCATGTGTTCCCTGCTTTGAAGATCATGCTATTAATTTGATAAAATCCAGGGTTTGTGGCTGTATTTCCACTCAACTAAATTTTTTTTTAAGTGTCTGCATTTTATATTCTTATTAAGGCATGCTTCAAAATGTCCCAGCATTATAAACTGTTCTCTTCTGGTCAAATACAGCATTCAGGCCTAAAGCCGTATATTAGTAATGATTACAGTGTAGACTAGCAGACAAATATAAGAAAAATGGCAAAACAGAAGTCAACTGTGCATGCATTGAAAATCTGACTTACAGGTATTTGTGAATCTTTACAATTTTGCAATAGATTAATATCTTTGGGATGTATTGTACCTGAGGCTTACATATGGCTACATCAGTTTCTCTTTTCTCCTTTTAGAAAGGGTCTTAAATAAATCCTTACATTTAGACATACCGTAAACAGGAGGTGTAAGGTTGTGTTGCTAAAGATGCAATACTCTTTTGTAATGTCATTTCTTAAGATTCTCATAGTAGTCTGATATTAAACAGAGGTGGAGTTTTATGTTGTGCCACATATAAGTAGTCAACTGAAGCAAAAAAAGACTCATATTGCAGATTATAAAATAGCTTTGAGGTGGACAGAGGCCTCTTAGGAACCAAAAGCATCCTCTTGGTTAAATTTCCTACAATTTCTTGCAACATATTTCCTCAGTCTATTGATGGTTGTAATCATTGTAGTGACTGAGAAAGTTTGAAAAAGTTCTTTAATGAAGTGTCAGTAAGAATACAATAGCAATAATACAATAAATTATCCTAATTCCTAAATAGTCCAGTGGAAAGATGCCTGAGTCACTGAATGAAACATGCAGTGATAAATTTTATGGATTGCAAGTGCACTGTTTTCTTTGTCTGTTTGTTTTGCTTTACACAGTTGCTTAAGACAGACCTTAACCCTATATTGCTGCCTATGCTGGGGTTGGCTGTCTTCTTTCTTATTCTGTCTTTATATATTGTTTTTTCCTTTGTGTTTCACTGAAACCTGCTTGAGGAAAAAGCTATGCAGTGTCCTAGGAAAATATGTTTTCCTCAGGTAATTGCTACATTTGATTTCTGAAGGCTCATTTTACTCCAGGTTAAGCCATTAAGTGGAATTAGCCAAAAATGTGTTTCACTTTGGAACACGATTTTAATCTGTCCTTCAGAGAAAGAAGGAAACAAATTAGGAAAGAAACAACCCAAAGACTTTCTCAAATATGCTTCTCAAAATGCAGCTGTCATTATTTTAGGATAAGGAAATGATCTTCTGTGTTGTTTTTTTTTTTGTTGTTGGTGGTTTTTTGTGTTGTTTTGTGTGTGCTGTTTTTTTGTTTTGTGTGTGTGTAACTTACAGACTGTATAAAGTACTTATTTGTTCTTCCGGTAATACAACATCCCACCACGAGGACTATGCATATTTATGTCACTAACATAGACAATGAAAACCTGAATAAAGGTAAGAAGTGTTGATACTAAGTTGAGCCACACTATTCAGATGAGAAGTTAATAAGGATGTGCATGGTTTTGTCAGAAATAAATGTTTAGATATTCTAAGGATTGCTGGTTAGAGAAACCTGACGAACACAGCCAGAAAAGATCAGATTTCAGTTGCTGCATACCAAAACTTACTTCTGCCACAGCCAATCCAGGAGGATTTATAAGCTTGACATTTTAAATAGATTTTGTTCTTCAGGTTAAGTAATACAGGATATGATAATATCAAAAAGTTTATTTCTGTTACATGTGGGCATTCATGTGGATTTTCTGTTATAATACATAGGTTTTCAAATGGTATGCATGCTCATAGCATTCCAAGCTTTCTTCCAGAAGTTACAGTCTGAGTGAAGTAAGAACTAATTTTAGTTGTCATAGTCACTTTTGTTGAACGAGTATGTTTCATGTTTTCCACTGCTGGTCTGCAAATTACCTGGAGACCTCTTGAGTTTTTGGGAATAGCAGCTGTATTTAAAAGCTGTTGACTATAATGTAATTTTTTTTTATTCCCAGGAATGGCAAAATTATTCTATAGTCTATTTCTATCATCTGTGTTATTTGCAAGCCCATTGATGTAATTATTTTTACTCTGCTCATAGAGCAGAATCCCATTGTATGAGACAGATATCAACATACAAGAAACTTTCTTTTTCAAGGACCTTGAGAAGAATCACTTTTATTGTTTTACTTGTCAGACTGGAAAGGTCTAGCCAGCTGAATTTGGACTCAGGTATCTTTCTTCTGTCTTTATTATAGCTGCTATCTTATTTTCAGTTTTTTGGTTGTCTTCATTACTGCTGAAGGGTATGGTGAGATGGCCAGTAGCTTCTCTGAGCTGGGTTCCTCTCTCCTCCTGACCTCATAATTGCTACAAGTTTCCTAACGATGTGTGAATTGTTGCAGTTAACTAGAGCAAGGAATTGGAGGTGGGTAGGGGAGAGGAGGGAAATGGATATCATGGAATTATTGGAGGTATTAATTTTACATTTTGATAATGTGACAGTATATAAAAGTATGTTCCTACAAAATATTACTGTTTAATTAGAATCAACTTAGCAGATGTGAACAGTCAAAACCAGTGTAATCTTAGATGCTGTTTCAAGCTGGGAGTCACAGCTATCATCTAACCTGTATGGCTGTTAGAAGCCAATATCTGATAGACTTTTTAGGGTTTCTACTAAATTTTTTGTGATAGGCAAAGAGTGAAGAGGAAGATCTCAACAAAAAAATACTCCTTTGTGAGAGAAATGTGTTTATTTTTGTTTCTCAGAATGCTTCTAGTATTTATACCTAGTCTCCATTAAAAAAAAACAAAGAAAATCTTTATTCATGTGAATTTCTGTGAGGAAAAATCATCAGTATCAGTGTTATCTGGCAGGTCTCTACTTGGAAATTCTCAGGCAAGTCCTGTTTTGAATTGGCAGTATCAGAACAGATGACATTATCTTTATATGGTTTTGAAAAAAGAAACAAAAAATGTCATCAATGTGAAGGTGAACTTCAGTTGCAATGCCTGTAGGAGGAGTTTTCATGCCATTTTATCTTTGTTTGGCAACTTAAATTGTGCAAGAACTGTTTGAAGACAGATTTGTCTGGCATGAAAGTGTAACAAATGGGTATCTCATAATTCTGTTTCTTATTTTGTTCTTGTTTCTTTTTTTCTCTTTTCTCCTTTCTTTTTTCTTTTCCTTTTCCTTCCCTTCCCTTCCTCCCTCCCTTCCCTCCCTCCCTCCCTTCCTTCCTTCCTCCCTCCCTCAGATTTGCCATTGGAATGTGCTACCCAGGGAGGTGGTGGAGTCACCATCACTGGAAGTGTTTAGGAAGAGACTGGATGGGGTACTTGGTGCTATGGTTTAGTTGATTAGATGGTGTTGGGTGATAGGTTGGACTTGATGATCTCAAAGGTCTTTTTCAACCTTCCTATCCTATCCTATCCTATCCTATCCTATCCTATCCTATCCTATCCTATCCTATCCTATCCTATCCTATCCTATCCTATCCTATCCTATCCTATCCTATCCTATCCTATCCTATCCTATCCTATCCTATCCTATCCTATCCTATCCTATCCTTCTCCCTCCCACGCCAACCAATGTGGCTTTCTTCTGTATTGCAAGAAGATACTTTTTTTTTCCTGCTGAGATTTATAAGCTTTTATACTTCATTCATGCTTTAAGAATAAACCTCATCTTTGTGATTCTTTTTCTAAATCACAAAGTGTTGTTTTATTTGCCTTTGGCCCCGTGACATTCTGTGTACCTGCCAGAGGAACCACCTGCAATTAGTATGTGGCATGTAAAGTTTGTTCTTATTTAAAACTCACATGCCTTAAAGCACAGTTTGTGGAATTTTTACCCCCTGCAAAGAGTGGTCTTTATTTCACAGTTATTTGAATAATTTTAAAAATTTACTTAATTTATGTCTTTAACTTCCTATGGTAAGATTCCTTGGATGATGTGGTCCTGTTACCTTCCTTTCCTAGTTCAGGAAACATTGATATGCCTTCACAGCAGGCTGTGGTCTATCTCTTACTTTCAGTGCAGATTTTTTAAAGTGAGTAACATGGGCTATTGAGCAACTCCCAGTTAAATGTCAATGGGACAGATTGAAAATTAAAGGCTGCTAGAAAATCAGATTGGAATTTTATGAAGTCAGTTTACATACTTCCTGGAAGAATTTTTGTCTCGTTATAGTTTCTCACTCTCCAGTACTGTTTTCCTCTTCATCCTTAATTTTGTGGAGGTTTGCATAGATATGTCTGCTTGCATGGATGTCTTCGCTGTTTGATTCAATGCTTAGCACTTTATAAAGATGAACTGAAAGGGAAGGGTGGGGCTGTAGGCTCAGGAGAACTGCATTCTGATTCTAATGTCCTTGTATAACTTTGCTTGTGACAGCATTGTTACCTTTCCATTGAAAAGGTCTTGTCTCCCCAAAACTTTGTGAGTGCTTTTTGATTAGGAACATGAAATATTGCCATAAATCACCTTGAGATTAAAAAAGGCACCTACTTTAATTTAGTTCTGATGATAAATATGTCCTGGGAAAATTGATGAAGTCACTCCTTCAACTGGATTTTGTCTTTGATTGGATGGGCTAGGCAGAGTGATATAGAAAAAATTATACTTTATCGACTGAATGTTTATATGTATCAGATCTTCTTTTGTATCTGTGTAGTTGTGTTTGTCTTTCATCTTTTATTCATGTCTTCTATACATGTGGATATAAATGTTTGTTGATTGCCATATCAAAAGACAGAAGTAACATCATAACTGTCTGGATGATGTGCACAGTAAGACTTTATGATACTCAAAAATTTGCAAGAATTATGCTCTTGATATTTCACTGCTTGAGCCTAGGTATGGTATGTGAGATCACTAGTGACTTATAAAGCACGAAAGAGTTTGGTTTAGGAAGATGCTAGTTGAAGCCTTTCGTGCTTTCCACTCTTGACAGTGATTATAATGAAGATAATGAAGTGGCTGACAATAGAGTTTTGAAGACTGAAATAGGATAAGAAAGGAATTGTACAAAAGATACAAAAATGGTACCTCAACTCAGTACTATGTGGATAACCAAAAGAATAATTTAGAGAGACAGATGATTTCTCAGAATTCCGAAGTCCTGAGATCTCTTAATAGTTCTGTGGCAGAACACTGTTCTATATATTCAAATGAAAACCAAAACTATAGGTTTAACTCTCAATAGATCTCTTTATCCTTTAAGAATAGAGATAAACTATTGTAATGCAGTTTCCTGGGTAAGCCACTGCAGAATTAAGAGCTACAATCATTAAACTTCCTGACTTCTGTGATCCCGAAGTTGTCAAGGTTAACAACTGAGTTTATTTATGTTGTTTATGGAGGAGGAAGTGTAATTTATCTACTGTGGCTAGGAGTCAGCTAAGACAAGGTGCACAACAGATGCTTCTCAAGGTTGGCTGTGGGTTTTTTGGACTGTGAGAATAGGTTTAATATATTTAAGTGAACAAATATTTGGATAGGCCAGCCCCTGACATCAGAACTATGTGCCAGAACCATCAAAGTTATTTCCCAAATGCATACAACCTAAAAATGTGGGTAGAGAAAATGGCAAACTGTATTTTTACTACTAGGAGTGAATGAATAAAAACTTTTCCTCTCTTCAGGGTAGTGGTATATATTTCAAACCAAAAATGTTTGCTTGCTTTTACTTACCTTAGCTGTTCTGCAAGAAACCCAAAAGCACAGGCAGGTGTTGTGTACAGGATGATGACTGCAGCTCCAGTGAGTTAAGATTGTGCCCCCCATAGGTACATGTATATTTTATTTTCCTTCTGATATAGCTAATTAACAAATAATTCTGACTAGAGGAATTGTAGGAAATGTCAGATCTATCATCCTCAATAACTCATGTTGCTTTATATTTTATGTTGAGTGTTCAACCTTTTTATCCAGTAAGCTGCCTGTTAGAAAGCTCTGTTTTTCAAAGACATGCAGACAGATATTCCAAAACTTGTGAAAGCTCTCAGTGGTATGTGCAATAGGGTCACAACTTGCTACAGGGTTAGTAGCGGTGTCAGATGACTCTGGGTTGGTGCATAGCTGGAAAATACAGTAATGTTTCAGTACTGCACAGTCATAATGCTGGCCCAGTCACGCCTTCCTCAATTCTTCCCCAAAATCAGAGGTTCAAATTAAAACCATTTTGCCAGGCATTTGTTGTAGCTCCAGCTAAAGATTCACAAACCAAGAACAACTGGGCAAGAAGTGCCTGCTTGTTTTGTGATTGTGAGTTTTGTGTTTCCTTTAACCTGGTGTTTTACTAACAAGTGCTCCTTTTGTTGCCTATAAAATGAATGACTTCTACTGACTTCAGAAGACAGGTGCTTCATTACCTTGCACACAAATAAAGGAAATGAGACTGACACTTGGAAGAGAATAACATGAGTTTATTTGCAAATGGAATCTTGGTCATAAGATGCTCTTCTTAGCAAATTGTAACCAGGAACAAAAAGTCTGATTTCTGGAGGCTGTTCATTAATTTATCATGATATTACTAATTTCTTCCCAAGACTTCTCAAGTCACTTATAGACACGTTGGCAATTCTCTTGCATCTAGCTTTTGTCTCAAAGGCCAGTACTGTCTTGCCTGCCGACCTGATCCTGTTAGAACATATTTCTATAGGGCTTTGTTATTTAAAGTGATGTGTATCTTCTCTATGGAAAGCCATTAAATCAGGATGCTTTGCTGCATGTCATTTCCACTTCTTCCATTGCCAGTAGTATCTGATAGAAAACTTGTTTGAAATATAATTTTGAAACCAATAATGAAGATATACAAAGCTGGCTCCTCATTTATTGAGAAACTTACACGGGTTCCTCCCCCAGCCCTGCAATTTACATCTTCTGGTAACAGTTTGTCTTGGTACTTGAAATTTGTTCGCACATGCAAAAAGCAACAACTGTAAGTTCCTGTTTAGTTTCTGGCAGGACAAATTTGTGTAATATTTAATGGATTTATTTTTTCCTTTGGAAACTATGCTATCTAGGGAAATATCCCATCCTTTAACTTGACTTTAAGTAACAAAAGTGACCTTAAATATGGAAATAGAGATACATTCTTGCAGGAACTAAGACCTCAGAGAAAATAGTGTTGTATATTTTGCTTCGTCTGGCTATTTCTAGTTAGAATTTAGATCTGTAATATTTTTAGTCAATTTTTATTTAAAAAATGTGTATTTCATTTTAAAAAGAATTTTCAAAGACATTTTCCAAATTTGTGGTGTATATAAAATACTCTGTAGAAGTATACAAGGAGGATTTTCTTTCCCTGGTGGTAAAAAGCCTCATTGAGTTTATGGAGAGGAAGTCAGACCTGTTTGGTCAAATATAGTTCTTGATTATGCATCAGATACAAAAGGGAGTTCTGCAATGTTCTCTTAAAGCTTGCAAAGTTAGGCTTTATCAGAAGGTGAGGCGAATTTCCAAAGCAAAAGTCTGCTTTCAGTGGCAGCCTGGATTAGTTAGGTCATGCACTGACTTTGAATTCCTGATAACATAAAAGGAGGTCCATCCAACTTCTAGCTCATATTCTGTAGTGGTTTTAAGGTACAGACTATTCTGAGGAAATGATTCACTGACTGCAACATGTAGCAGTATGGCTTCTGTCATAGATCAGATCCTGACTGTGTTGAACATGAAACTTTGATATTTAGGTCACATATTGTACAGCTGGAAAAGAGGAGGTATGCCGTGTCATCAGCAAAATTAAGCTGTAGGTGTTTGCATACCACCCATGGCAAAGTAATCACAACTGGAAGTAACTAACAAGTTCATGAGAGGAACAAGGTTTGCATCAGAAAGCATTTTGGCGATCTGAGAGCAAATACTAGGAATTAATTATAATTTAGAAAAGTTCCAGTTCTATTCTCATTAAAACCAATGGAAGCTGACAGGCAGCAAGATTAAGCTCGTAGTGCCTTTGAAGGATTTTAGTTTTAGTGCTGTCTTTCAAATTCTTCACTTTGTTTCAGAACATGTACAGCATAAGCACCACAAAGAGCAGACAAATATCAGATCAGTTGAGTGGCTCAGTAGATGATATAGTAGGGTCACCTTGCAATAGAAGAATGAATTTGTTCATTCTGTCTTTTCTGAGCTGATCAACTGGGCTTCTGGTTGTGATGGGGTATGTGGTTTAGACACCTGTTCACTAGGAGCAGGGCCAGCTCCACCAATTAGTTTCATAGCTATGGTGCATTTTGACTGCTGAGTTCCAAAGGTGCAATCATAAGCTTGATGATGACTTCTAGTTCAGGACTGGATGCTATAATAAATTGCATAGATGTGCAGTGGTTCTGATATAGTTAAATTTTCAATATGGCAAAGCAATTCAGAGAGTCTACCTAAATACTCTGCATGCTTTTTAGTAGCTCTGGAGTACAATTTTTCAGAGGCCAGGACTGACCCATCAGAATGTACATTCAAAGTAGCCAATAAGCAATCCCTTTATTATTTATAGCACAATCATTCATAAATGTATTTAAGAAAAGGGATGATCTATTTTCTACATGTTCCTTAAAGGGATTTCATTTTGGCTTCAATTGTAATTTTTACCTTTTTCAGTAGAATTTATTGACACAATGCCTAGCACAAGCCCTAGATTTTGCATCATCCTTTTGTCTGCAAGCATATTCACCAGCCGCTTAATTTGTCATAGCCCTGGAGGTATCAAAACTAATGAGCTTTGTTTGAATAGACTTTTTCCAGTTCATCTAGCACACTTTGGGGTAATCATTCAGTTTCTGTTTGCTTCTGATGTGAAGCATTGTGGGAAATATAAGAAAATAATGGTTAAAAAAAAAAAAGAGGCAGTATAAATTGTTAACAGCCACATTCTCTGAGAAGCCCTAAAGATGTTATATTTTTAATTTCACCATTTATTGAAGTATTGTGAGTAGCTTTAAGTACAATCATTACAAGATAATATCAAAGGAGAATCTGATAAAATGCTATTTTTCAATTAACTCTGAGTTTAATACTTTGCTTTTTAAAGTATTTCACAGCTAACAAATCTTTAAACAATCTAACCTTTAAGGATTTGGAAGTGGACAAGATAATAACTATGAATACATAATATTGCAGCAGTGGTAAGGGTTTAAAAATCTATTATTGGGATTACATACAGGAATACCTTTTATTGGTCAGACAATTGCATTTTCATTTTTATAAAGCATTTCCCTGTACTCTCTATTATACCACAGAGATACACAAAAATGGAGCACAGAGGTGTGCACTGCATAGGTAATTTCTGAAGAGTCAGACACTCTATGACATATACTTTTAATTTCAAATGCCTAGGAAAATTTGTCCTTCTTGCCAATTAGGACAATGTTTGTGGTTTATGTTTGTTTGTTTGTTTGTGTGTTTGGTTTTTTTTGCCTTGTATCTTTTAGAATAATATATCTTTAACTGATAGGAAACTTCCAATTATGGAATAAGGGGCTTCAAATTCTTTTTTAAGTTAGTACAACGAGGACAGGTTCCCTAGAACTTGTGGTTGGTTTCTTGTAAAAAGAAAAACAACTAAAGAACTGGTAGGCCAGCCTCTACAGTTGATTGCTAAGCAGCTCAGTGAGTCATTATTTTTCAACAGGATATAATAAACAACTAAAACTTAATGTGTGGTAACTTTATGTCACTATTCAGAACACTTCTAAATATGCCATTGCAATTGGAAAAGGGTCGTTTCATATGAACAGTCATAGGGCATCTTAGTATATTTTCACATTTCTCATTTTAAAGTGATTTGATAAAAAGCTTTTTCTGTAAAGCAGAGTGAAATAAAGGGAGAAAGGAGGTCAGGGAAGAAATGGAAGGACAAGAGAAGAGGAAAAGGGCAAGAGTCACTTGCTCTTGAAATAAATTACAATCTCCTTTGGAACGTTTTGGTAATGCATTGTCATACTAAGACAACTTGGCAAAAATAGCAGGAGAAAGCATAATGTTAGCAATTAGCTGAAACTCAACCTAAAATTAAGTAAGCAGAAACTGTGGCAAGGGTTGGATCCTTATTAACAGATTATTATTTCATATTGATAATGAATTGTCCTACAGTGCTACCTTTGAATAGGTTGTTAGGTTCATCACCAACTCATGTTCCAGAGGCTTAATTTACATCTCAGTTGGACTAATTGATACAGGTAAAGTTCTGTACTAAGATGGCTACAATATTTCTGTACCCATTTTGGATTTCTGGCTTTGTATCTCTTCCTAGCTGCAGCATGCTGGGTAGGCATGCACTTAGTGACACAAATCAATTTGCAGTCAAGGGCTTCTGTGGAATCCATGTATGATGCTGAGTACTTAGATGGCATTGACAAGCAGTGTTTGTCTTCTCAGAGATGGAGCTATAACTTCTGCTTGTTGCCTTCACTGGCTTATTCTGGCTTTCATCACTTTTGAATTGGATTGCTGCTGTGAAGTCTCCCATATTGGAGGTCACTGGAAAGGCAGTTCAGAATACACAATGCAGAATATTTTATGTGAATGGCTAAGCCAGCTTTAAGAAGTACAGTAGTACACAGTGTTAAGGAAAAAAATGTTTTTGATTTATACTTCACGTTTTGTCTTGGTCCTTCTCTATCGAAAAGTTAAGATTTGCTAATGAGCAGTCTCTTGGTTTGTATATCTGGGGACAGGAAAAGGATAATTTTCAAGGAAGAAACATGCACAGAGCAACTGGTAATACAGCTGAGACTTCCAATGTGAGGATGCAGAACCTCTGGCCTATGGGAAGATGCCACCTCTTTTCCTCTCTTGTTGTTGCTTAAATGTTTAGGTCAGAGACAAGATTTTAGATCACTGTATGATGCATCTTAGTTGAACGTTTTGTGCTAAACAGTAACCTACTCTCAAATCCCAGTTATGTAACTGTGATCTTAGAGGCACTGCATTCATAGAGGATTTCGAGGAAAAAAATAGTCTAAAATTGTTCTGAAATGTCTTTTCTCTGAGTAAAGCCAGACGCTAAATCAAACTCAGAAGAAAACTAAGAATTGGTTTTGTGAGGCAAATTCTGTACTGTCTTTTTTTCAAGATTACAGGTTTCTTTTATGCTTTAACTTTCGTCCCACAAAGCTTGCTCTTGATTATTTTTCTTCTTTTTTCTTTAGTGTATTTTTCTTTCTTTTTCTATTTAAACTCTGCCTCTCCTTCATGTGGTGTATTCTCAAGGATAAATGAATGTAGGGAACATCAGTGTCATATCTATGTGGGTTTTTCTAAATCCAGAATATTTATGTCATTTCTTGGGATTAACCTGGTGGTTTAGAGATTGGAGTATTCTAAAGTAGACCTCAAAGTTACGAAACATGTCTTGAAGAAACATCTATGCTATAGTAATAAATAATGAAAGAGGAGTTTCATGAGAAAGGGTGCTAAAATATTAAATGACGCTGCCTATTCTTTCTCATGACATGTGTTTAGTGCACCTCTTTTATTTTTTCTTTTTTGGTCTCTACTACTTAAAAAAAAAATCTTATTTCAAACATTTAATTAGACTTTCTTGTAACTGGGGTAAATCTGAACTCTAATTTCCATTGTTGTGTATACCCTTGCATAGTGGTGAAGGTTTACACAAAGTTTTTAGGACCCCTGAAGGTATTATTGAAGGTTTCAGACAGATTTCTGTTATTTCCCTAGAAGAATGTTAACAGTGCCATGTTTTATGGTTTGTTTGATCTGCAGAATATGTTATTGGGATTCAGTGCTAGGCAGATACTTTTATATATTGTAAGAAACAGCAGATTTGTGTCTAAAACACGTAACTGAGATAACAGCAATCTTGATCCTAAACAGGTGGACATTTCTCCACTGAGAAATCAGGGATTTGAGAGGGACACTTGGTGTAATGCTGTCATTGTTCTTGTCACTGTGGAGGACTATGGGAGAGTGGCTGACATCCAAGAAAACAACTGAATTATAGGAACAAAAGAGTCAAAGGATGTGATAAAATTTATCTCTGTGATACACTTAAAAAGCATTTCTGAGCTATGCAACAATTAGGAAGAATCTTGGAACTAAGAATAAAGACTTCTATGTTCCTTATAAATAAACAGAATTGCAGTGTACCTTCTAAGAGAAACAACCCTGCCTGAACTTTAGCTGATCACTCGAGGAGAAGTAGTGTGTGCTCTCTGTATTCAGGGACTTCCGTGTAATACTGGCTTATACAAAGAATTTTTTTGGACAGGATAGCATGATTGCTGAATTAAGCATACACTTGCCTTCAAGATGTCACCATTTTTGTCAGACACTTGCTGTATTCTTCCTTCTACTGAGGCTGCAGTTCACCTTATGCCTTTGTATTTGCTTGAATTACTACCTGAATTAACAGTCATTGCAATGATAGAAGGCATTAGTGCAGACAAGCTTAAACATTTTTGGTCTTGTGTTGTTTAATGCTCTTTGTGAGCCTCCTCTACTTCAGCATTTGTATTTTTTGGCCATAATATAGGTTTTTATATCTGCACCCTTGAATGCTTATAGTTTCCAATACTGGAAATTTCTGCCTCAATCAAACTTGAATTTGGGTGTAATTTGTTAAGTGAACAAATGTATACAGCTATAAGTAGACAATTATTTTACTTTTAAAATCTGTAAGAACTTACAGACTTTTAATGAAGATCTTATAATTAGTACATTGGAATAATCCAATTTTTTAAAATAAAAATCTATATGTTTTAGATTATGCAGGTGATCAGTGAAATCAGTGGGGGTACTGTGAGAGGTGATCCTCTGTTTCCTGCATT
Source organism: Melanerpes formicivorus (assembly GCF_026170545.1). Classification (NCBI taxonomy): domain Eukaryota; kingdom Metazoa; phylum Chordata; class Aves; order Piciformes; family Picidae; genus Melanerpes; species Melanerpes formicivorus. Next base: position 7,931,148 of record NW_027142372.1, on the reverse strand, counting down.
GTAGCTTTGCATGCTTTTGTCTGTCAGGAGGGGGAGAAGCATGGAACTGATGTAGAGGCGAAGCCCTGTGGGCTAAAGGCAAGTATTTTTGCAAGTTTAGGCCCACAATGGCATAATACTTGCTAGACCAATTTTTGCTGACCATAAAGATATAATGCAGCATCAGTCAGTCTACTTGAAACACTGTACACACAATTTATGGCATGTATTCAGCGGAGAGAACCAGCCAAATAACGGCTGAAGGGAAGTATTTATTTGTTTATTTAAAAATGAACCTACTGTGAGATTTGAATACTACTTTGACATTGCAGTTGAATTAAATCCTATAAAGATGATGCAGATTTTAGCAGCATTGTTTAGCTGACAAAAATGTATGGAGTACAGTGGACACTGACTCATGTTGGCAGGAATCAGCTTGAGGGAATTCTGCTTCACCAAACAGATCTCTCTACTACTAATGTTTGACAGTATAGACATTCAAAGGAATCAAAGATAAGAAATATGAGAAAGATACTTTAGAATAACTATCTTCAGCTGGAAATGAAATTGGATATTAATTCTTAGAGAAACATAAAATTCAGAAGCTCTGAAAGAAGGAAAAATACAAATGTATTTTTTATGAAGACTTTTGCTAAACCTTGGAGATCTTCCTTTATTCTAATATCCAAAGGTGAATACGAAATTTGTTGCTAGAAAATTATGTATCGTTGTGGAACTCATATAAGATGCACTCAACAGTTAAATGGAATTTTTATCTGTGATCTTACAGAAGATTTATATAAATTACCTTATAAAAACATGGTAATAGAGGGAAAGAGTACCAAAAAAGTAATAGCAGAATTGTCAGAAGACATGAGGAAGTTTGAATAACATGAAGAATGCATATGGAGCTTTGATTATTGTACCTATGTTTTAAAAAATGCAAACACACATGGCTGCATGATGCTAGAGGAAATACAAACTACTGGATTACTTCCTCCTTGAATACCTGATGTAAAGATTCAGTATAAGCGGCTTGGAGTTACAGAAAATCTGTCAGCCTTTGGTTTTCTCTGTAACGTGTTAAAATGCATTTGTCCTCATATCTCACATATAGACTATCTCACATATTCAGGGAAGGCTAGCTTAGTAACAGTAATTCATTACAATGAATGTGGAAGCTTCTGACAAAATAGAAGTGTGACATAGCTGGATTAGAATGGGTCATGGACAGTTATTTTCTATTCTGCTGGCTACAAGACATGACTGTATGCTCTTTTACACTGACTTTTGAGTTCATGTCAGTTTGAGGCTCAGCTTCACCATCCTCTCCTAAATTTGCCATTTAAGCAGTGACTTCCAGCATTTTGGTTAGTTTTCTAGGAAGAAAATACATGGCTCTCCTTATGCAATTTTGCAGAGGATGTTAGCCAGAGAAACAAAATAAAGTTCCTCTGGATCTTGCAGTAGAACTATTGATTGTCCTTATCTTGCTTGTGAGTGTTTCATTAAAACAATCACAGATTTTTATTTCTCTTTTGACTGCACTTGGGATCTGTTATGACCATTGAGCCCTGGAAGTGACATCATTCCTGCTGTCTGTCCTATTTCCAGTGATCTGTGCAGAATGGTTCTTTAGTGGAGGGGATTTGTTTCTTGCTGCTGGAATGTCTTCCTTTATCTATGCATCCCAGAGGACCATCACTGATTTGAAGAGGGGAAAAGTACTGTTTGAGGAAGTGTCTCTCCTGGTATATCTTCATAGACATATTTACACGGTAGGCAGTGTTAGGATTGCCACGTGTTCGATAGCTGCTTATTTCTGGAGCTAGTACTAGCATATGTTCTTTAATAGCTGACTTTTCTTCCCAGTTCACTGACTTGATTTCTTTCATGGATTTTCTAAGTATGGATACTGGACATGTTGTCCACTGGAAAAGTAATGGAGTAGCTACCCTCCAGGCTGGAACATAACCAAGTTCCAGCAGTGCTGATGTTCATATTAAGCACTGTGAATAACAGGTAGTGTCAAATCCTGTATATAGTTGGGGGTCAGATCACGTTTGTTGTTGTGGTACCGGAGCTGTTTGGTGCTAATTTTGTTCATGCTAACTTGGAAGGAAAGGGGATCTGTACATCCTTGTTGTAACTGGTGGGTAAAAATATGTTGTTAGATACTTTATTTTTCCTCAATGCTTTTCTAATGTTATTTGAATTTAATGTAAGTTCTCGTTGCTAACAATTTATGTTAAACTACACTAAAGTTTGTCTGTTTAGGGATTTATTTATTTATTTATTTTTAATGATTGATTGAAATTAAGTCAAAGATGCTCATAGCCTCTCTATAGTCTGCAATGGCCATATCTCTTAAATAAAGTAACTGTTTTGGCACAGCTCGAGTACACATTAAAATGTGTGCTTGAAGAGATCTCTTCTATTACATTAGTCAGTTTTGGAATGGCTAAGTGCAGATGAAGAGATTAGGAGTGTAATATTTTAGAGCACTTAGTAATTTTGCTTTGGTTATGCTGCTGGAATGCCAGTTTTGAAACAATCATCTCACTTGAACTTGCTTTCTGATAGTTGAATAATGGCTGAATGGTATTGGCAAGCCAAATGCTGCTCAGATGTTGATATTCTGTAATATTTATGGTTGGGGTAAGGTAATCTATAAACTAGGAGGGTGATATTAACTTGTTAATAAGTATAGTAGTTAGTTGACACCAGCACACCTATTAATGACATGGGAGCATAGTAAGTACAAAGAAATTCTTGCTCTAACGGCTAGCTTTAGGGGTCTGGAGAGCTGCAGGGATGGCTGTTTAAAAGATGCTTGCTTAACAGCACATTGTGTCATTGGTGGCTTCTGACTTGGATCACCATGTGCACCTATCCTTGGTGCACATTTTTTTTACACCAGATTATCCTGTGTTGAATTAATGTGTGTGTGTGTGCCCAACTTTCCGTTGTTGTGCCATCTTGTTTATTCAGAGGTGTGTTTTTATAAGAGAGCATAAAATTAGCTTCCTGACACGTGTATTCTTTAGATAATTTTGAACATGGCATAAAAAGGAATCTTTTTCTGCTACAGTAAATATTTTTGCAATGCAGCATGGTTATTTAATGTGAGTAGGTTTCTGAGATACCGTGCAAAATGGCACCCAATTTTATTAGAGTAGCCTAAAGAACTGAATAAATCCTTTAAGCCAATTGTATAAAAATGCAAATTTAAGTCAAGCAATTAAAAACAGATAGAAATTAGAGATTTGGATTTTGCAGAGCAAGCTTTCCACAGCCACCGCCAGATTACTATGTAATTTATCTGGATTCTGTCAGCGATAGTCAGGCCAGATTTTGATAAAGAGCAGCAAATCTGTCCTTCCATAGCTCCCGTGACTTGCCGCAAATTTCATTCAAGTTGAAGCGTCTGTACAATCCCTTGAATAATTTGGAGTTAATCATTTGTACTTCACAGCCTCTGATAGGCCTTAGACTTGGGGGGTGGGCACAGATTTGGCTTTTTAATCGCCTTGTATATTGTACAGCGTGAGATAAATGACATAGACTGTCTGAAATCTACATTCTTGCTTCTGATGCAAAACCGTAATTAATTTTGTGCAGTGTTTCAGAATTGATCGTGGTCACTTGAATTTCTAATTTTTCATTCACTTCAAAGGCATTTTTTTTTAGAAAGAATGTGCTTAGAGTGTGTGAATGCTCTCTGATGCTAGTGTACTAAATGACTGTTTTACGCCTCTTTTTCAATAAGGTGAAACAGAGGTCAAGGCGTGTGGCTGGTGTTTATCTCTGTCCCAGCCTGCTTCAGGATGTATTTTCTGACTTATAGGAAATACAATCAAACTTATGAAATTACATCTATATACTTAGACTGCAAAGTACTCACTTCTTGCTTTGTGGAATTCCAAAAGACTTCTTTCAGAAATCCTTTTCAGTATAAAACAATTAAGCACAATTTAGGCAATAATTACCCTAATTAAGTACTCTATAATGTTTGTATTCAAGATTATAGAAACATTGTATCTGTTCTCTACTGCAATAATAACAAGTCTTCCTAATTTCTCTGTATTGATAGTACTTGTATGTGCTTCTTTGTTTGGTATATTTCACTGTAAAAATATTTGTCAGTGAAAGATTGAACAATATGAATGAATTTGATTATGCCATTGTCAGAAACCCCATGCATCACAATTTCTTGTTTTTAATCACTACTGTAAAGCTCACAGCCTGAGGGCATAGTTTTAATTTGGGTGCCTTACTAATGAAAAGAAAAAAATAATTGTTTTGCCTGGATTTAATAATAAGCAATAAAATCAGCCAACCAGATTTTACCTCTGCATTCAATCTCTTTTTTATTATAAAACATTTTTGTCCTTTTTTTAGATTACAGGCGTAGATACTGAACATTTTACTAATAAATATTTCAGTTTGCTTATGAAGGCTAATGCTGTCATCTGAATATGGAATTATATTTCTTTCATGCTTCATTATCATTTCATGGTAGTAATGACAGTGAGGCGATGGAATATTTACAGGCTTTTCAGAAGACATTTATCCAATACATTTCCCTGAAGGGCACCTAGGCTTAAAGATACATTATCCTTTTATAAAACACTGCCCAGAATCCCAATTTCTGAATCAACCAATCAGAACTTGTTTTGCAGCAGTTACTGCTAAAACCCTCAAGCCAGTCTCATATTAATCCTGTGAATCGGTGTGTGTGTGAGTGTAGGGCTGGGGAGGAGGAGAGAGGTAGCATTCACTCCTAAATCGTCAGGCCTGGCACTTTAAGTAAAATATGATATTTCTTCTGCGTTGATACTGAAGATACCTGTACTTAGAACATTTTGTTGATACTGGGTAGACTGCAATAGTAAAGGCTGGCCATTCAAGCTTGAGTATGTCCTTTATTTCAGATTTCTTAGACTTTTGCATTAACTTACAATAGGCTTGCCAGTTATGTGGCTGTTAGAGGAACACATTCCTTGGATCTCTCTTGCTGTACATAAATACATTGCATGAATCCATCTTATTCTAAAAGTATGCAAACATTCTGTTTCTTGCTCGGTAGTTGGATCCTCTTGCAAAGAGCCTTATTTGCTTTGTGTAAGACTGCTGTAAGAAGCAGCACTTACTTGTGTATAGGTAAGATTTATCATTTTTAAATAAGAAAGAAAAAGTTTTACCCTGTTGTAATATCTTTCATCCCATGAACTTTGTAAGAGGCAGTATGTTATAGTGATTAGTATGTTGGAATACATTATGGTATCAGGATTTTGCGTCCTCTACTGGCCTGATAAATTGGTATGTGTTTGGCAGTATTGTATAGAGATTTCTTTTCAGAGGACCAAAAAAAGTCTAGGTGAGATAGCACAGAGCTTTGTAGGAGCTCTGTATGCTGTACCCTTTGTTAAAGCTAAGTTGAATGTCTCTACTTTCTGGCAATAAGTAGTTTAGGCAGTGTACGAACACCATTGAAATTAATATAGGTGAAAGATCGCTACACTGACATCCCTGGTACTCAGTGTACTGTCAGGTGGCAAAAGGTGAAAATTTTAGTGAAAGCTGTAGAACAAATCCTTCTTAGGAAAAAGACCTCTGCAGTAACAATGCAGAATTATCTCGTCTGAGAGATGCACACCCTAAACTGCATACAGTTTACATATGTCCCTCAAAGGGATTATTTAAATTTCTCTGTCGAGGAGTTATGACTTACAGCTTGAGAATACTGAGGTATTTCAAAGTTTATGCAATATTTGCCACTAAAACAATTGGCATATACCATCTGTTACCACATGCATATATCCAAGATACTGCATTTTATCCCCAGAAGAGGTATAGAAAATGTGCATGACTGCCAAAGAAGTTAAGTGGCTCTGGTGAAGCAGTTTGAAGTTATGTTGATGCTCTTTGGCAGCCAATCTCAGTGCTTCTGGTAGTCCTGCAAGCAGGCACTTTTGCTCCTTTCCTGTCTCTCCTAAAATGGAAGTTTTAAAATTCACATGGACAAGTCACTTTGGGGCATACTTTTAGTGGGCTTGAGACTCAGTTATTTCTTGAACAACTTGATCTTCATTTTTGCAAACACTAAACAAATTTCAGAGCAAGAATGAAAAAAAATTACAAAACCTGCATATTTTCTGTTCTAACTGCTTGTTTTGTGCCCAAGAACAGATAATTAGAGACAAATGTGCTCAGATGTGCACCTGCATATCAATTTGGCTGCAAAAATAATTTGTTGTTCAGTTCTCTGTTGTTCAGTTCAGTGTCTATCAATGTAACAGCTACTAAACAAAGAGGATTTACCAGGTCTTGAGCCCCAGATGTTGTTGAAATAAACCTGCAAGTATACACAAAGCATTAAGATGAAACTAATATATTCTCTTACTGGAGGGGGTTTAGACTATCTAGGGGCCTTGAGAGGTCCCTTCTACCCCAGTTCATTCTATGATTCTCTTCTTTGACTGGATTAAAAGATACGCATATAATAACCTGACCACTCACTTACAAATTACTAGCTTACAATTAGGTCTGGATAATTTAGAAGAGTCTGTTGCTTCTGCAGGCTGTTGCCTCTGCAGTCATTGAGTATCTTTTGTGTCCATCAATATGGGACCAGTCATGCCCAACATCATTCTGTTGAAATGAGAATTCTCCATGTGCCTTTCATTGGCACTGAGCACTTCCACTTATTTTCACAACATCAGGAAAAAAGATGTCTGACATATTTGAGCAGAAATCACTCTTGGTGGCTGTTAAGCCCAGCAAAACCATGGAATCATTCCATAACACAATTTAATTCCTAGTTAACAATCCTGTGTATATCCTCACTCATGCAGTTTGTTTTCTCTGTGATATCCACTGAAATGCTTAATGATTTCTAATGACTTCTAGATTATTAAAGTAAGATTTATCTTACAGGCTCTGTATACTTGTTGATGTTCTGTCTGAAGACTTTAGATATAAACACACTGTGAGAATCATCATTTTGCACAGACTGTTTTTTTGTTGCTTTGGGGAATTTCAGTGCTGCTGCTATTCCTGTAATAGTAAATCTACTGTTTTGCATATCTTTTGTTTGGGATAGCTATAGCTGTAGTATTTTGAGATACTTACCTAATACTGTTGAATACCTGGTTTATAGAATGGTGGCTGTAGCTCTGTGGGCTGGATATCAACTCTGGTAGACTGCTGGAAATACATAGTCTGAGGAGGTTTCAATATGATGGTGGAATATGGATTCATAATAAATATATCATGTGGCTTGAAAGAGATTAATAGTTTGATATGGGTAGCAACTGATTTCTGTGAACAATGATCCTGATAAATACCCTTTCCATTTTTGTTCTTTTTTGTTTCTCTCCCCTCAATCTACAGAAATGTCTGTTCTTGAACATTAGATGCTTGGAAATTAGATACTTTGGATGCATGCAGATGCTTAGTGGTTGTAGTGGGAAGGATAGATCTGCATGACAATGGCTCAAATATATTAGATACATACAGGGTTCACTTAGTGTGAGTATTCCAGAGAATTAATATTTGGAAGGAGCAGCATGAGTGATTTCTAAGATCTTTTAGAAAAAAACTTCCCTCCTTATGATTTACTTTGAAGTATAACACTTTCTTTCCAGAACTTGTTTCACTAGATTGGCTTTAAGAGTGTCAAAGGAATGAGACCTCTCTAAAGTGAACACTAAACTGAAGATATATATTTGATTACAAAGTGGATTGTGCATAACAGCAATTTGTATCTCTAAATATCCTCTCATGCGGTAGATTTACAGTTGGGATGTGTGAGTGGGCGTGCCTCGTGCCACAAGATTATAGAGCTTGTAGGTAAAATGCAAGGTATTACTGGAGTGTGTCTTTCACCCCTGTGTGTGCTAGGTATCTCATCCTACAGGAAGTTTGTTGGTTGTTATTTTTTTAAACAAACAAACAAAACCAAACAATGTAAGCTCAACCAACCCACACCAGAAGCACATCCAAACCAACCTACCAACAAATCTATCTGAATTTAAACTATCAGGCTTAACAATAGTGTAGGTAAAAAAATGTTGCATGGCAGTTGGCACACAATATTGCTCAAATGCAATGACTGCTTGCTCAGATCATTAGAGTCATAGAGAAGGTTAAAAAAAAAAAGAAAGAAATTAGTAAACATAATGGTGTTTGCAGTAGAAAAGGTATTACTTCTTGCCTGGGCAAGTAAAGTACACTTGAATGCTATGAAATGTCACTGCTATTTCGATGTTGCTAGAGTGGTTTAGCCTGTCTCTAGTTTTGGGACATTTTAGTGACTGTTGTAACTTTCCCCTTGCCTCAGGATGAGCCTGTTAGCATGCATTGAGTGCCTACTATAATCTTGATTTTTATTTTAATATTTTGTATCCAGTTGCAGATACCAAGGAAAATGGTGTTATTGCACTGAGCAGGGTTCTAAATTGTGATTATCTAAGGAACATCCCAGTAATTTAGCAATATGGGATTTCTCTGGGTTGTGGGTTTGTTTGTTTTTTTTCATTAAGATTCAAAGACTTCTTTTACACCTTGGTGGTTAACCAGTAACCAGGGGGTAAAGTTAAAGAAATGCTCCCCTGCATCCTTCCCCCCTGGCAAGTCCCCATTTCTTAAACCTCCTGATAAATCCTAAGCAGCTACATGAGTCTTATTACTCCAGAGAATTTGAACTCATAACATGTGAGTTGAAAAAAAGGACTCAAAGCTGCTCACCAATCTAGAATGAAACATTTCTGCTCTGCAAGACTTGCCTCAATAAAGAATAAATCTGTAAATCATTAGCTGCATATTTCCTTCCTCCCCTTTCTCCCCCACCCCAAGTGTGCCATTGTTGTGTGTACTGGTTTAAGGCAGACACCAACCCCTTGCAAAGTCATCATGGCTGGAATCTGCTATAGCACTTGCTTTAAAATCCACTTTGATCAGTGAACATTAACCAAAGTGTCGACAAAAGGTCATTTGGCCTCAGGGAAGAAGTAGAAAATTTTATGTACAGAACACATTGCAGTGAGTACAGGGTCATTATAACGATGAGAATAGCTGTTGTGTTTGGGTTTTCATGGTGTGGGTTGTGGGTTTTGTTTATTTTTTTTTTTTCCTTGCCTACTATATGACTTTGAACTTGGCACAGCAGCACAGGCTGCTGAAGCAAAAACTCCTCCCTCCAGTGATCACATGAGCCCCTGTGAATTCTTGACAGGGCCAGTAAAGAGCCATGCCCCACAGCAGATATCATATTTTTGACATAGGACTTCAATTGCAAAAATGTTGATGACCAGTGCAAATGTATTGATTTGTTTCTTCTTCTTTTTCTTTTTTTACCCCCCCTCAATAGACCAAAGTGTTGTTTGTAGTTAGAAGAGGAGAGGAAAGCTAGTGAAACCGAGTTGAATCTACTTCTTAGAAGCCTGGGTTATCAAACTCATTAATCTACATGTCAAGAGGCTAGGAATGAATAATTGTGTGTAGAATTTATCTGCCAACATGATAGCTACTTTTCAGCTCTCTCTTCAGAGCTCTTTCATTGTGCTTGGCTTTATTATATGCTTTGTCTTTTCTATTTCTAGTCTGTTGGGGAGGTATAGAAATATGTACCTCAGCACTACAGAGGACAGTTGCTTTGAAACATGACACTGGTTAGTTCTTTGCATGCACGTTTATTCTTGCCTAGGTGTTTAAGCATCAGAGCAGCCTGCAAGATTTACTCTTTGTTCAAATGTTAATTCTTAGCATTACTAATATTATTTTACCAAAAAAAAAAAACCAACCACCAAACCCACCTTGTAGGTAACATCTTTGTGCCATTTTTGACAGCTTTGTGGATAGTATCAGCTGCTTTATTTAAATACTGTTATTGTTCGTAAAGCTTATAAATGATGAGGATTCAGAGTAGTTTATAATAATGATGTTTCAAGAATCTGAGTGGAGCTGAGATGCTCTCTGTTTCTTACAGGCACCTTCGTTGCCATGAAAGACAAAATCCATAACCAAAGCTGGTGTGATGAGGGTGGTAGAAAGCAGCTTCTGTGATGATGTGAAAGTCATTTGAGTCAGAATATTTTGTAACTTTCTTTCTGTAAGGGCATTGCCCCGGTTCTGGTCCTGAACTCCTTTTATGTTATATGCCAGTGTGGCAATACAGTAGTTTAACAGATTTCTCCAGAATTTACTCTCTGTTCTTTCTTTTTTCCTTTTTCATATACTGGATTTGCATGTGTTGATCTTGCTTACTGTGTGGGCTTTCAGACAAACTGCTGTATGATTCTGATATCAGAATTTTGTTTCAAATGTATAATACCTGGGAGCTGTGGGTATGGGCGATTTCTTGGGTATATGTAGTGTAATTCAGCGTGGGGTTTTGTTCTGTTTGGTTTCTTATTATTGGTTTGGAATTTTTTTGTTTGTTTACTAAGATCTATAATAATGTACCACAGTTATGGCCTTTGCTGTGAAAATCATTAGACTTGGCTCTCTCTTACCAATATCCAGCAATTCACAGAGAGGAGTAGTAGCTATGTTGGTACTCATAACAAAAATTATGTGTACTGTTATGTGCCTTTTTTTTCTTCTTTTTGATTTTCCTGGGCTCTGAGGCATTTGTCCCGTTACCTGGCACAGCTGAAATGTTCACAGTGTTATTACCCAGGTGTTGCATTTCTATGCCTTTTTCTAGTAATCAATGTGACAGTGGTAGAAAAATTCAGCATTTGGCCCTCACTACACTGATATCAGACTGATATAATTTGACTGGTGAAAGGTAAATAGTTTATTTTTAAGGGATCATGAACGATGCATTCTCATATTTTCACCAAGACACAGTGTAATATTTGATGAAATGAAAATCTGTAATGAGAAAGGCAGGGAGTTTTATATTGAGTGTGTGTATGGTAACTCAGAACACTGTTTATTGTAACAGAACGAAAGTACTGCAAGTCTAAGTGGTTTCAACGATGTTTCCTTCATCCCAGGAGCATCTGAACCCAGCTTCTGCCTTGTCAGCCACATTTACGATGTGTTCATAATTAAATGTCCACGAAGCTCACAGCATGCTGACCACAGAGGGGCCATAAGCAGTAAAGATAAATGAGAGAGAGAGATGTAATATTGCTTCACTTGTGGGTTTAGTCTGATGTTAAAGATTGTCAGTGATAATTATTAATATGTGACCTGGTTGAGTCTTTATGTGAACAATCACAATTTTAATAAAGTGGTAAACTCTGTTCTCTCTGTGTAATCTCACTCTATATTTAACTGGTTTAGAATTAAATCCAGGATACCAGGACAAATTTCCATTATTGAAAAATAATGTGCTAGCCTATTAATGTAAACATGCTGCTATGAACATTTTTTATTTAAAGCTTAGATAAGAGTAAAATTTCAATGAGAAAAGAAAAGGATAGCTACAGTCTAAGCTTTGGTAAGGATCAAATCTGATTTGGTCAATTGTGTCACTTCAAACAAGTCTCAGGAATCCTTCTTTGTTAATATCAATAAAGAATAGTTGGATGTGCTGGATATGGCATTTATAATCCTGTGTCCTTATGCACTTAAAACTCCAATTTACAGCAGTGTGTACACTGACCTGATCGTTGCCAAAATTATCATCTTTGTGGAGCTGGCAAAGTGCTTTCTTGTTCTATTTGATATTTTAGACTTGCCACTTATCTTCCTTCTGCTTCTATCTCTTAATTTTATTTATGGACAATTGACCAGAAGATATATTTCAGCTTACTGTAAAATAAAGGCGTTTGCAATGAAATGACAGCTTGGGACTGGCACACTGCTAAAACCTGCCCACTGAATGTTTAAAATGACTTATAGCTTATTTACTTCAAATAACTGCAACTGTATGAGGGGGTGTTTTTGTTCAGTTATATCAGGAAATGACATTGTAGTACAAAATACTATTTTTGAAAGACCAGAGAGTATACCAAGGCAACAAGTTGCTATAGGTGATGGTGTTTTGGCTTTTTTCATTTGGAGTAATAAATGCTTACAGTGGTGCATCTGAATTTTGCTTCTGTTTTCCATCATTGCAGAGGTGGAAAGAAAAAGAGTGAATTGCAAAAATCAGATATTTTAAAATAACCTCCAAGGTTTTTAGGGTTAGGTTACTTCTTTTGTTGTTTCAGAACAAGTAATTTTACATTTTTTTCACATAAATAATTATTTTATTTCCTATTTAGAAATAAACATTATTTTGGAGTGTGTCCCTCTTTCAAAGTCTGTATTTTATGGCTGGAGCTCCCATCTACTTTGCTGTATTTTCACATACATAGCAGCTGCAGTTACTAGCTGCTTCTTACCTAGATACCCATGACCCAGTCTAACACTTTCACAAACATTTGTTCTTCATTTCATAATAGTTTTTTTCTGAAAGGAGACTGAGAGGTAAGTGTGGGTAGGTAGAATTAAATAACAGATGTCTTTCATCCTGCTCTTATTGAAGAAGTTAACGAGTGTGTTTGTGAAGTAAGATGCTAAGGAGCCATACTAATAATAAGAGAAACTATCTTGGAACATTTTAGTTTTAATTTGGAAAGAACAGTGGGTGCTTGGAGGTGAAAAGTCTGTCTCTTTAAAATGACTACAGGGGATAGTCTGAGCACAAAATACTACCAAAGCATAGTTTGGGTGCTTATGCAATAACGTCTGTATGCTGTTGTGCTGTGTATTGAAATGTTGCCTGAATATCTGTGCTCTAAAAGGCGCAGTTCATCCCTAAGTCCAACCATTTCTTTAACTTACCAGTGTATGCAAGCTACTAAAGCTACTTAAGTGAAATGTACATCACAATGGATAGTAGTTTTATGACATTAATAAAAGTAATTATATGCATTAATATGGTAAAAAACCCCCACAACCAGAAAGTAAAAGGCAAGGAAATGTTTATTAAATGCAATCATTTATTGGAAATAAAAGCTATAGCATTGTCTTTGTTTGTTTGATCAGCCCAAGCATTTTATCAAAGTTTGCCTGTCAGACTTGCATGTCTTTGTGAGCCTAATTGACGCTAATAGATTTGAAAAGAGGAGGAGTAAACTTAGAACATAATGCTCATATAAAGATACAGAGAATTCGTAACTAGTTATAAATGCATCAAAGTGCTTTCAAATGAAAAGCTTAAACAAAGGAATAACATTTGGATAATAAAGAAGTCCATTACGCTTAAATGCCTATGAACAGGTAAAAAAAAAAAAACCCAACCAAAAAAGAGGTGTTCTGTCAAATCAATACTTGTAGTGCAAAATTAATCACACATTTGACAAGACATGATTCTGTGTTATTTCCACCTCCCGTATCTGATTTCATCTGAACATCCATTATTAATAAAATAGTCTCTCACAAGAAATTCATTATCCCAGAATAAATACTTTAATTTTTTTTTTTTTAATATAAAATGGAGATTTGAAATATTATTTCACAATTCATCCAGTACAGATATTTCTGGTGAATATTTTTCTCCATCTCATTTAAATAATTGTATCTTTCTCCCATTAGTTCTGTTCACATCATACTTATCCTCTTCTTATTTTACACACGACTCAACTGTGAAACTGTGGCCTACATACAAAATGTCACTCAAACTAATAGAGGCTGAGCACTCTTGATTTTAGGAGTACATAATATCAATCTGTTTTATACAGATTTATTTCATTATTTTCTACAAATAAATATGAGGACAGTGAAAATAGAGTACTGCTGCTCGGTGCTATGAACAGAGAGTTTATGTAAGATTCTATTAGTATTGTAAATGGTGATGACTCTGGATGGTGGGAGGAAACAAAATGAAAAGATCTAGTCTGGTTTCTGCTGAAATAAATGCAAAGAAATATTGAGGAGAGTCAACAGTCATGATTATTCAGATTAGGATTGTTGAGAGTTTTGTGAGGGTCAGATCTGAAGGGTTTCATATTCAAAAGAGAGGATAGAAACCTTCTTTAAACTAAATTGCAACTTCACATTTTAATCCAGTGTAGGAAAATCTTCATCGGTAACTTCTTATTTTGTGTCTGTGTTCCATAACCTACTGAATGACTTTTATATATCAGATCATGATAGTCTGTATTTATGCCTTGCTACTAAAGAATTTAAAATAAATTACAGTATCCCAGTATAACTAAGGTTGGAAGAGACCTTGAGGATCATCGAGTCCAACCTATCAACACAAACCTCAGACTAGACCATGGCACCAAGTGCCACGTCCAATCTCCTCTTGAACAATTGAAAAGTTCTGAGCGTTTAAATCAATATAAATGCAACATTTTTGCTTTTGTTTTGTGTGCAGCTTTTTAACTCCGAAAAGAAACAGAATGAAACCAAATATTTGATGCTTACTTCTGAGAAGTAAAATATCTAAAACACGGTCATTTCCTTGCTTTCAGAATCACAAGTATTGGGATCCATTGTTCAAATATAAAAGTTCATCAGACCATATCTACATCAGTGCATTTCTACTCCTCCATTTTTTTTTTGCCTGAGTAATAGTGAAATGAAGTAATTGAAGTACACCTTTTTGTTGAAACATATTAAGTTCTCATTGGCAAACTTTAGAATGAAAATGTGAGTGTTAAACTCTATTCCTTTGAGGTAGACATTTGACTGTGCAGTTACTTTTACATTATTTTATAATGTTGACAATTTTATACTAGATATTCAGAATTCATTATAATAATAGAGCATTGTTCAGAAGACACATTTGCCTAGGTGCTAGATAATGAAATATGATAATATACTTTACAAGGCTGCGATGTAATAAAAGAGTTCAAATTTGCTATATAAATGTAAAGAAGTAAATAAAATTACTGCAGATGATACATTTTGCTCCCACTACGCATTATATATAATAAGCAGTGTTCATTGTGAAGGTTTTGAAAAGGTTTTGAAAAGTGTCCAACTGGTTTATGAAATTTTGCTGGATTTTAAAACCATTATCTTGGGACACGCAATGGGACGTAAGTTTAAACTTTGTAAGTACACATGCCATTGACTAACCCCATGTATCTATGAAAAATTCTTAGCTAATTAGGTGCTATTAAAAAAACCCTCTCTCTTTGTTGTAGATACTTGATAGTTCTCTGTATGGTTAATTTAGAGGATAAAAGGTGGAAATTATGGCCTGTTGAAGTTAATGGTAAAACTCAGTCATTTTCCTGGCTTGAGTTGGGATGTAATATAACGCCAGCTTGAACTGTAATTTAAATTTGAACAGTTGGTGTCAAAATCAATAAATAAATGTATTTTAAAAAGAAAACAAACCTCAAACTAGCAGATGTGTGTTGTCAGGCATTGGCCACAGTGACTACAGCTAGGAACTGAGTGGCAGTCAATGCTAGGAAAGTCCATGATCCTGTCTGTCACTGAAAATGGGTAAGGCACATAAGCAGTTATTTCTTCTTTGTGGAAGTACATGGTGAGTGCTTCATCTTTACGAGAAGGAGAGGCTTTAGGATTCAAAATACTGCTATCTGTTCAGTGTTTCAATGAAATTATTAGGGAATACCAGCTTTAAGGACTTTGTGATAACTTTGGAGATACCAGTTTGCCTGTGTATAGTTTCTTATTTTTTTTCCCCTACATATAAAGTAGGACGGTGTTTTTTTGTTGTGGTTTTTTTCTTCTTGTTGGTGGTGTTTTTTTTGTACAGCACTGATTGTCTTGGCACTTAATTGAGTTATAGTGACAGTCTAGTTGTTTTTCTATAGACCTGGGTACACAGATGAAAGACAAAAAAGTGGACTTTTAACTACATTTTTGTTTCTGTTTTTAATGGCTTGTTTCTTCTTGCTGTCATTGTAATTTTGATATATTCATATTCTTTGCTACACCTTGAGTGAGGACACTCTATGAAACTTCTGGCTCTTGTTGTCCTGTTGTAAGCTTGTACAGGATCACAGAGAGTTTGATTTGGGTGCTCTAATTGTGTTCCCGTTTTGTTCTAGTGACATAGTAGAAGCAGATGTTGTGTTAAACATAATTTTTCCCTTGTAGCACAAGGTTGCCTGCTCATCAGGTGAATCTAGCAATAAACTCTTCTGTAGCTAGTATTTGATTAGTATAGTGGTGATGCTCACTTGCCTGCCTACTTGAATGCATGAACTTTCATTTTTCAATATAAATGGCAATCATCATAGCTGAAAAAATGTCTCCTGATGCCTTTCTGAATGGCATTTGTAGAATGTCAGCTTGAGGGAAAGCTTCCTGATTCTTGATTCATAAGGCTTTTTTTCTTCATGTTAGAGATAAGATCTCAAAGTGAAAGGAACTAGTGCTGTAAAAAGCTAAACAGGTTTCTTCATTCAGCTATAGGGAAGTTGACCATGAAATATAGTCTTGGGCCTTTCACTAAGTGTTTTTATTACTTCTCTTTATTTTGATGACTTCTGAAGTTATCGATAAGCTACTAAGGTTGAGGATGAGAACTGTTTATAAACTCATATTTCAAAATATGAATTAATTTCTTCATCAAAACAGAGATTTCTTCCTTGTTCTGACACAGATTTTGTGGATTTGTCTAAAGCTCTGTTGTAATGATAGAGAGATACATAAAGAGGATACCAATTAGGTAATAAGACCTTAAAGCTGACTTTTCTTTCTCAACCAGTAATACTTTTTTTTCATAAAATCTTTGGTTTTGGTATTACAAGAAGCAGTTTTATTGTTTTAGGATACCTCATTCTTTTTTTCATTTGTCCTGCTAGGACTCCATCAGCTTGGAGTCACTCTGAGCCTAGGAATGCAGGCATGTAACAAGAGAAGAAATACCACTGTTTTGTAGGGGATGTCATAACTCAAACTTATTTCAGTAAGACCTGTGACTGATAAAATTCCTCTACAAGAGAAGTTTTTTGCTGTTAATGAACATCCAAATTAACTGTATTTTCACTTGTGATCTGTGTGACCTGCCCTTCTTTTTAACCTGATCTTCCATACTGTGAGTTTCTTTTCTGAAACTGAAGGATTGTATGTAATTTATTTCGTAAAAATGTTTTATGCTTGTGAGATATGAACAGATGTTTAGAAAACAAAGCTACTAGTCACTGGTTTTGTTACAGCTACACTAGTGATCAATTGTATGAATATTACAGAATAGCTATATTGGAATGGATGTTTCAGAGGCATTTCAATCAAAAGTGGTGCCATTCTGAGCTTGAAACACAGGCTTAGATTTATTTTTCTAGCTGTGCAATCCTCAAAGATTATACTTCATGCACCATTTTCAGGCGTGTCAACATCCCTTACAAAATGCAAAGATGAGCGTTATTTCATAGAGGTGGCACAAAGTAATACAATAAAATAGATTTATTTCATCTTAATTTATTTAAAATGTGCATAGACTGAACTGGAGTAAAATCTGTGAGATGAAATATCTTGTTCACATGAATATATTGGAGAAAAAAATATCACTACTGTTCTAACTTTGAAAGGAAAAGAGTAACACGTGGCCTGGTTTTCTTAGCATGGGTGGAAATTGTTCTGTTTTGTTGGAGTCCAAAAGAATATATTCATTGTTGTGTGGACTGTCCTGTGATCTCTGGAAATCCTGTTCAGTGGCTACTGCAAGTCAGGACTTTTGTTTCTTTCTCTTTCTGTGCCCCTGATTTGAAGCAGTACCTAGTGACATAAGGCACAAACAATAAACACAAAACTCACTTTTAAATATTGTTAATATTAGTGCTTAGTATAAAGCTGTACTACCTTAATGGAACCAAGAACATCTAAGCTATGATTAATCTTTGCTTAGAAAATGAACAGTCTGACAGACCAGAATAAGAGGACACAGTCTCAAGCTGCACCAGGGGAAGTTTAGGCTCGAGGTGAGGGGAAAGTTCTTCATGGAGAGAGTTGTCCAATGTACTGCCCAGGGAGGTGGTGGAGTCACCGTCCCTGGAGGTGTTCAAGAAGGGATTGGACGTGGCACTTGGTGCCAAGGTCTAGTCATGAGGTCTGTGGTGACAGGTTGGACTCAATGATCTCTGAGGTCTCTTCCAACCTTGGTGATACTGTGATATACTGTGATATGCCTCTTTCAGCAGTTCTGTGCTTGCTGGCTGTAAATCTCAAAACACAAAATGCATTAGGTAGTGTAACGAGAAGTATTTTTAAGGTCTCTAACTTTGGCCAAGCATCTGCAGATATGCATGAATATCTGTCTAAAGAAAGTATCTTCTTAGAAAGTATACTGAAGTCAAATAATCTAATTCTATGAAATTACTACACTATGCCAGTCAATATTAAATTTTTACTTTTAAAATTCCATCAATTTTTATTAAAAGCTCATGATTAGTACTGTTCTGACAAAAACATCACTGGTATTTTAAACTGGTATCAAGCTAAATAAATACATAGATAAAAATTTAAAGATACCCCAAATGAATGCCAAGATCTATGATAGATGTGTTATACTTTGTATAAAAAAATAATACTTAAGCACTGCTTTTCCTGTATGAGAGCAGCAGTAATGTTTCTCAAATAATAGCTTTTATTTTTGTCAGTGTTACAGTGAAAACCTGCAGTGACCACAGAAGCAAATATATGCTGTTTACATCTAACAGTTAAGCGTAGAGTATGGAGTTGGCATTGTCAGTGAAGAGTTCTTACCAAGGAGAGTCTTCAGCCTCTAGAGGGTTTTATAGATCTGAAGTCACTTGGATCTGGCTTGACTGCATTAAAGGGGCATTGCATGACACAAGCTTTAGATGAGTGGTTTTATCTATTTCCAGTGCTACAGCAGTCAAGTTTCCTTTGCTGCTTGTTGCTTGAGGACTACAAGTGGTCACGTTGTGTTGGCTGATGTGTGAAAGTGTGAATAATATCAAAATAAGATTAACAGGAAAGAAAAAAAGATAAGTAAGAAAATTAGCATTACCAGGGCTTTAACAAATATTGCCAGAATGTCAGATTCTGGTGTAAGAGCACCTCAACACTGACAATACTTTTTAATGTCAACTACATTGCTTTCTTTAGCTCCATCTCTGTAAATACAGTCTGTTAGGGACACAGCTGAGCACCACAAGTAAAAACAAACCGCTGTAGTGTTAAGCCCTGAGGAAAAGGTGGCAGCCTCAGGAGCCTCTGACATCAAACAGAGACTTTTTGCTCTTACATGTCTAAGGTGAGAAGAAGATAAGAAATGTCATGTGTGCAGGAGACCAGCGCCATTGCATACTAGAAGTACCACAAACAAAACCAGTATCAAACCCAAGAGATACAATTTGGATTGCATTGACAGTAAATTCATCAAACCTCTCTAGCCTGAAGATGACTGCCAGATAATTTAAGCCTAGATTACCAACCTGGTCTGGTCTGGTCTATTCTATTCTATTCTATTCTATTCTATTCTATTCTATTCTATTCTATTCTATTCTATTCTATTCTATTCTATTCTATTCTATTCTATTCTATTCTATTCTATTCTATTCTATTCTATTCTATTCTATTCTATTCTATTCTTCGCCACAACAATGTTGTAGAAATGATTTATAAATTCCCACCTGCAAATATTGTGTTTACTGTCCTAAACAATGATGGGTGGCATCAAGAAGTGGTTACTTTGTTTCATTTGAACTAAATACACAGGCTTCAGTTCACTCAAATTACAAGGGTAACTTGCATTTGCATTGTTTGCCATATGGATTCAATTTTCATCTATGCACGCCTAACCTAGCAATGTAGTAACTAAAATGATAAAACAGCTCAAGTTGTATTTTGTGAATTTTTTTTTTTAATGCACTATTTTAGAACTTTAGTAGATATCAGGTTACCATTAGTTCAAAATAAATGAACATTGCATGTATTATTTAGCATATAAAATGGGAAAAAGTTGAAAAGGACATGAGGTCACATTTTAACTGAGTATGCTAAAAATCATATACCTCAATAACAGTTTAATCATTTTGTCACTGTTAATACATCGTTCTTGAATGAATATTGCTCTGTTGACTTCAATTTTGGGTTCAGTTGATCATAAAAGAAAATTTGAATAATAAAAAATTTCATGTGTCTTTGAACAGGCTCTCGAACCTTTGCTTTTTGCTCTGAACACCTGAAGTAGATATTATTACTGAACTGTTTGAAGGATACAATGCAGAAGTGAGATGAACTCTTAGATTTGCTTCTGTTTTAATCTGGAGTGGAATACAAGAATCACAGCTGGTTATGAACAGCTATTGGCAAAAACTTCTATTAGTGTCAGGTATTGTGTTTTCCTGTTGTACTTTGACGCTCACTGGACTACAGGGACACTGGTATAATGTCATGTATAGTGGAAAAAAGTGTAGAGCTGCAAAGAGATGGTGGTGGCATAATGCACAAATTCTTCTCTGATATGTCTTCTGCACCCCATTTGGTGGTAACAGCTATGGAAAAAATAGTTAATTTCCCAAGAGAAGGCATACTATACATGTTCAGTGACTAAAACATTAAATAGGAGAAGCAGAATAACACAAAACCCACAGACTATGGTGTTACCAATTTTATGTCACAGTATTGACTGAACTTGGCATTATGTTTTGTATAACACAATGTCCAAAGTAATGTAATTACAAATCCCTCTTCCTTGGTACCTTAAATATCTGTTAGAGAAAAATGTGACACACATAGAAGAAATAAATATATGATTTTTAATGCTGAGTATCAAGCATTTTATATAAATACTATATTTTTTCTTATGCTCAGGATAGGCTTATTTGTTTTGAAACCTGTTCAGTTTTCAGTTATGCTAATAGGGGACAGAATGTCAGTGTTTCACATCTCTCCTATCTTGTACCATATTTGTATTTGCTTGAGGATACAAATATATGTACATAAAAATTTCACGTAGGAAATGCAGGTGATACCATCTTGAAAGTCATACTGAGACTTGGATACCTGACCCAAAATTCTGTTATGCAGTTCTTGTATATACAAAACTTACAAGTGTGATAGTAGGCTGCTTTGAGTTTATTGAATTTTGGGTAAATTTGATAGGTTCATTTCTCTTTTATGTTTCATTTAAAATATTGCTGGTGCCTGTTGTTTGTCTTCCTCTCTTACAAAAGGGATTTTGATTCAGCATTTCCTTGAGCAATGATTAAATGTTATTAAGTGTTGTGAAAGGAGAGAAGATGGGGGGGTTGTTTGGACTTAATTTGTCTTTAAGCTGTGATTCTTTCTAACTATAATATCAAAGCTTCAGGGATACTCTCCTCTGTCAACTTGTCAATCTTTAGACTCTAAAGTTTTGTCCAGCAAAGTTTGTCCTTTATCTGTGTTTACAAAGCATTTATTCATAGTATTTATATAATTGAATAATAGAACCAATAAGGTTGGAAAAGACCTCAAGAATCATCAAGTCCAACCTGGCACCCAAGACCTCATGACTACTAAGCCATGGCACCAAGTGCCACATCCAATCCCCTCTTGAACACCTCAGAGACGGAAACTCCATCACCTCCCTGGGCAGCCCATTCCAATGGCTAACAACTCTCTCTGTGAAGAACTTTCTCTTCATCTCCAGCCTAAACTTCCCCTGGTGCAGCTTGACACTGTGTCCTCTTGTTCTGGTGCTGATTGCCTGGGAGAAGAGACAACCCCTTCCTGGCTACAACCTCCCTTCAGGTAGTTGTAGACAGCAATAAGGTCTCCCTTGAGCCTCCTCTTCTGCAGGCTAAATAATCCCAGCTCCCTCAGCCTCTCCTCATAGGGCTTGTGCTCAAGGCCTCTCACCAGCCTTGTTGCCCTTCTCTGGACATGTTCAAGTGTGTAAATTACACAAAAAGATTGAAACACAAAGTTGAAGTTTTAGTCAAAAGTTCATTTTGCCTACAAATAAGGCTGTTTGAATTCCTAATATAGTCTTAACTCTGAATTTCCTGTGTTGTTCCAACTAATAAGACCTAATCTATTATTCCACAATGAGTTGCTCCCTACTCTTAAGAGCTGAAAGAGCACCTGGTGTCCTTTTGCTTCATTCTCTTTTCATGTTTGAGCATGACATTGTGGTTCAGTTACTGCTCACTTTAGCCTATGATGTCAGGAAAAATGAGAAAGTACTAATAAGAAACCTCCTTAAAAATAGGTAATATCTGTTTAAGTATTACAGACATTAGGTATTTCAGCAAGAGTAATGTTACTAAAGGGGATGTTGTATTTTGGGATTTTGTTTGGTTTTCTTACTTTTTTAACATTTACATTACAAAGAGGTTGGTTTTTTTTTGTTGTGTTTTTGCATTGTTCTGATTTTTTCTCCCTGCTGTACAGAATAATTGTTAATTATTATTTTACTTAAAATACTAATCTTCTGCTTTACTAAGCATTCATATGCTATGAATAAAGCCTCAAAACTGGTTTTGGTTTTGTTATGTGTTCAGGGGAGTTCACAGTCTTGATTTCTCTGCAGCTGAGTTCATAGTAACAGATTTTAACAATGTGACTATGAAAGCAGGTAGGTTATATTGGGTTGTTTTTCTAGGATCAACATTATTCAGCAAATGGTGCTGTAAAGAAAATGCTGGGAAATGAATAATTATGACACAGTGGATGGATGAGTTAACAGTTTACCAGGTAATTATGGTCTCATTTTGCTGTTTTTGTTTCCACATTTGATCCTGACTTTTGTAAGGAATTAACTTCTATAAATCCCTGGTGAGGCTAGTCAGAGGAGTACTAGCATTTTTATATTGAAATTTATTTTGAATATTTAGCTTCCCTATGAGAGTAGTGACTGTCCGTTCTGGAGTGTGCTTTCCTTAGCTCACTTGAGCATGCCTATAAATATAGCATGAATTAAACCATCAATGTTTTACTGTTCTTACCCTGTTGCATCTCTGCCAATTTCTCTTCTGCTTGCAAAGCCATTCACACATGAATTCATAATTTGCTGAAAGGAGGTTGTAGTAAGGTGGGTGTTGGTCTCTTTTCCCTAGTAACTAGTGACAGGACAGAAGAAATGGCTTCAAGTTGCACCAGGGGAGGTTTGGATTGGACATCAGAAAGAACTTGTTCACTACATAGTTTCATAGTTTCATAGTTTCATCCAGGGTTGGAAGGGACCACAAGGATCATCTAGTTCCAACCCCCCTGCCATGGGCAGGGACACCCCACACTAGATCAGGCTGGACAGAGCCTCATCCAGCCTGCTCTTAAACACCCCCAGGGACGGGGCCTCGACCACCTCCCTGGACAACCCATTCCAGGGTTTCACCAACACTGGAAAAGGCTGTCCAGGAAAGTGTTTGAATCTTCATCCCTAGAGGTGTCTAACAGATGCAGAGATGGGATGCTAAATGAAAAAGTTTAGCACCAGAATTGGTAGGGTTATATAATTGTTGGACTTGATGATCTTAAAGATCTTTTCCAGCTGAATTGGTTCTGTGATTCCTTAGACTGTGCATTCCTTCAGCTGAGGTTCAGACTTGGTTCTTAAAAAATTTCTGTGTATGGTAAGTCAGGCCTCCTTCGAACATGCTGATTTCAGAACAAAGTAAGTAATCATTTTCCTCAGTGAGTTGTCTCACACTCCATTAGCAACATCTCCAACTTGACATGAATCTTCTTTGAAATATATTAACATTTTTTTGCATGTGCAGTGTACAAATTATTGGCAAAATAGTGTCTTACCTAAACTCTTTATCAGGACAAATATGCATGTGCAAACCTTACCCAGTTTCAAGTTTAACTCCTTTATGTACCTTCACATTACCCTAGGTTATTTATAGTTTACTGTCTCATACTCTGCACTGCCTAATTTTTGTAGGATTCCTTCTAAGACTACATAATAATGGAGCAACTTGTAGTGGTGTGTGGCCTTCTCTAGCAGTAATTTCTTCCCTTGGGCATTGAAATTGATTTTCTTCATCTTGGCTTGTGAAGAGTCAAGATATGCCTCTTGGCCTGACTCTCCCACGAGCATTGGCATTGGAAACAAATCATGGGAATGCTACAGCTTTTAGGGCATTCATTATGGCGGCATCAGGAAGAAGAGAATGTTTTTAGGCAATTTAGTTCAGAAACACCATTTACTGTGGGCTGCATTCTGGCAGATTGTTTTGGGGTAATAGGGCAATTCATTTTACCTTTACCTGTGAAGGAGAGAGGCAGTACGTACCACATGAGAGAATGCACCAGGCAGGATTCCTCTGCTCACATTGTGGGGAGGCTGAGTGAGCCCTGCACTATAGCCTGTGTAGAGCTGGTATGTTATAGCTTCTGTGTATGTATTTAGGTATGTAATACCTTTATGGTTAACACTGGGCTAAGTACTTGAGCTTGTGTCTGAGAAATTACTTCTTGGGTAGCAGAATGACTGCAGATAGGGCAACTCATAAGTTCTCTTTAAATTGTATACATAATAGAAAAATGCATATAGAGTAAGTTGTGAGCATTCTCTTTAACTCTTTAACTAGCACAACTGGAAATATTTAAAAGGGAATCATTGACCTATTCAGCACAGGAATAAACATATATTGGTGAAATATGTGATTCCATTTAATCTCAGTATTGATTAGAAGACAATTATCAGCCAGTATCTTGAAAACACTGAGAAAAAAAAAGGGTAAACCAAAACCTCTACTTTTCTGGACTAAATTATCAAAAAACCCCAGATGTGATATACATTTATGTAAAAAAGAGATACTAATTTAAGGAATGAATTGCATTATTAGGCAAAACTCCTGTTAACAGGTAGTTAATATAAGAGAAGGATGATAGAAGTGAGATGGCAAACTAAATGGGTGAATAACCTATGTGTATGAGATTTCATGATAAACGAATCTAAACAGCAGTCATTAAGTATAATTTTAACAAGATCTCAAGAACAATAGTATAAGCAATTGAAGAGGCAACAACCCATGGTGGGGCTGTAGTGTGTTCTTTCCTTCAGTGATTGTGATAGCATGCTAATTGTAATTGTCAGTAACAACATCCTTTCGTGAGCAGAAGAATTTCAGTGTCATCTTTACATAGATGTATTGTGAAAGGGAAGATACAGACAACTCTATAAAGAAAAAGGGGAGAAAAGAAAGGGGAAAGTGCTGAAATAGATAGCAAAAGAACTTCAGAGAAGAGCATTTCAGATAAATTGAGTAATAGTCGTAGTAATATCATCTGCTTCCTTTTGACAGTGTACAAAATGTAAAATAGAATTTTAAAAATCATGCTGCATTGTGAGGCTTCATTCAGTCGAGTCTGTTACAGAGGTACAAAGGACCCAGCTCTGAGAAGGGAGATTCAGCATTTTTATTTGGTGGTTAGAGCTCATTCTCTTCCTTCCTCTATCTCTGTAATATTGGGAACCCTCTCTGCTTATATTCACATCCTTTGTAATTAGCATGCTATAGAGTCACACACTTGCAGTATATTTAACCTCAACTCATGACACTGTAGCCATTATCATTTGTATCAGGGAGGATGATTGTTTGAAGACCGTTACAGAGGACACCTTATTACTTTTACACGACAGATATCAATTACAAAAAAAGTGTAATGAGGCTGTAGTCACTGGAAGTCTATAAATCCAAATTTTAGAGAAGGTTCCTTTCTTTTCCACAGAGAGACATGAATAGTAAGATTTCTGTCATACTTGTATGGGAAGACATTAGAAAGAATAAGACAATTGTATGTTGCAATCTCTCAGAATTTTGAAGACTGTCTCCTGACATTAAGATAGGAGGGAAGGAATTTGATATACTGTAAATTCTAAACATCAAGAACACAGGATGCTGACTAATGCATATGTAAGAGACCATGTCTTAATTATTATATTTTTATAATGATGGTTTCACCTGAGGAGTTTAGGAGGGGGTTGGTCTGCAGGTATCTACATTGGAAAACCACTTAGTAGTAATACAGTGTTTAGAAACACTGTTTAGTAATATAGTGTTTAGTGTTTCAAGAGGAGATTGGACGTGGCACTTGGTGCCATGGTCTAGTCATGGGGTCTGTGTTGATAGGTTGGACTCGATGATCCTCGAGGTCCTTTCCAACCTAAGTGATACTGTGATACTACTGTGATACTGTGACAAAATTAAACTGTCATCTTTCTGACATCAGTGTATAAGGGAATCAGTCCTTCAAACAGAAAAAAATAGCCTCTAGATACACAGAGGAAGAAACATTTCTAACATAAAAGTACCTTTAAAAGAAAATGCTTCATTTTTTGGCAAAAAATAAAACTGGATTGAAAAACAATTATTGTAGTATTCTGAAAAAAAAAATATTAAACCTCAAAATTATTTTTGTTGCTGTTTCATATAAATTCTGTTTCATATAAGTTCATGGAAATGCTGGCACAACTTAAGATATTTGCGGCAGTGTTTGGTCCATCTTTTCCTCTGAGGCATTTAAAGGTCTCAAGAATACTATATACAACTTCTACTGCTTATGGACTTCCTATTCAACTTCTATGTATGCTTCACACAGTGGGTAGTGACTATTACACATGACTCAGTTAAGATGTAATGAATCATTACTGGAATTTTATGAACATTGCTTTGGTATGCTGTTCTATGAAATAATTATATCTGTGAGCAACAGGCAGATGTTCTCATTGGTAAATGTAGTTTTGGTACAGTTTCTTTGAT
Source organism: Melanerpes formicivorus (assembly GCF_026170545.1). NCBI lineage: Eukaryota > Metazoa > Chordata > Aves > Piciformes > Picidae > Melanerpes > Melanerpes formicivorus. The sequence goes on along the minus strand of NW_027142372.1, from coordinate 7,904,572 downwards.
TAGCAGTGAAGAAAAAGAAGAAAAAAAGGTATGTCATGTTGTTTGTAGGTGCAGAAGTAGGCATGTGTCATCTTGTTTACCGATATGTGATTGCAGAGCGTTTTGTAGATCTTGCAGAAACTCTTGTGGATGTACCTGAAGGTGAAATGGTGTCGGTGTGGCAAGTGTGAGGATGGAGGAATTGGAGAGATTTTCTCCACACTTACACTCCGCCAGTCCCACCCTTTCGTGTTGTTTCTGGAGATATCTTTAAACTGAAGGAGTTGGAGAAAACAGAAGTAACAAACTGTAATATCTATCTAGGAAGTGACTATAGCAGTATTTTTTTAGCACTCTTGTAGATTTTACAGGTCGTCTCAAACCTGAGGTTCTGAGTCAGCTCCCGAAAGGCTGGATGAGTGTGTTGTGATTTCTGCTGATGTTCTCACAGTGGTTTGTGGAGCCCTATAACTCATCTTTCTATTTTTAATTATCAGACAAATAGTGTTCTACTTGCCAGACTCAAAGTAGTCAGAAATACATTTTGTCTTTTAACTCCTGTATGCTGTGAACTAATAAATACTATCACTGATTCAGTGTAATGTGGTGGGCAGAAAAGATGAGACATAGGTGCAAATTTAAGATAACCATCTGGGAGCAATAGAAATTAGGTGTTAGATTGTTATCAACAAACCAGATTTGATTTTTTTAGATTTGGGCATGTGGACATCAGTATTATTTTTGCAACATCCTTCAGTTTTGTGCTCAGTTTTTGAAGTTGTTTTTTACTGAACAATGCTGAAAAAAATCTTTATATATAGGCATGTTATATTACTTATAGGGTTGCTTTTTTTTAGGGTGCTAACCCAGGCTCATTGCTGAAGATGAAGATAAGTGAAATATTGTATTTCAAAGGAGAAGGTTTTGCCTACAAATATGTTGCAAAGTCTGTCATCCATAGTAGAAATTGTATTGAAGGAAAAAAAAAAGATTGTTGGCAGGCAAATTAAGTCAGTTGCACAGTGTATTTCAGAAGTTGTACCTACATTCCTAGGCTTCAATCACATTGTACCTAGCAATGGGAAATTTGTACAAAGCTGCATGAACTTGAAAAAAAAATATGTAAAAATTAGAAAAAGCATTTAGCTTAATTTTGTTCTTACTGAATGAGACAGGTATTCTCTGCTCTGCAACACAAGACATTCAGTGAAATTGGAAAAGAGTAAGTAGAAAACAAGAGTGAAAACAAGTTTTTCATCCCATACATGTTGAAAAGTTTAGGAGCCCTTTCCCAGAAGCCCCCTGGGATGACTGTTTTAGCATATTAGAACATAGGAATAGATTTTTCTAATATGATACATTGTGACCTATTAGGCATTTTTCTAAACATTAAATAATTCCTAAAGGGAAATACCAGAGACAGAATATTAGGCTAGATTGACCACTGAGGTCAATTATCACCTTTATATTGCTTTTGTTATCACCTTTAGGTTTACTGCCTATGGAAGCTTTTTCGCACTCTCCCTTCTTTTGATTCTTTTTTTCCCCCTGTAACAATGCAGGACAAGCCAATCTTTTTGTAAGTGGATGAAAGGGAATTGCAAGGGAGAGAACTGCACAAAGGATATGAAGCTAAAGCAAAATGTTGAGTTTTGCTTAGTTGCTCTTTTGTAGTTTGCCTTTTTCTTCTAATGAGTGTTCTTAGTGAGAAGAAATAGTAACCACTAGAAGTATGTACGAGACTTCATCCTTTTAGCTGAAGAAGGGATTAAATAAAGGAAGCATTTTTATGCTACTTAGTAAGGTCATTACGCTCCTTATTTAGGTCATTTAAAAGTGTCAAGATGAATAAATGGGAGGTTAGATATCCCCCTTTCACCTTAAATTTATAGGTTGAAATGTGTAAATTTTGCCTTATAAATTTCTTAAAGCAAATTTATTTTTTTGGTTCTTTATTTATCTTATTTGCATCAGAACTTGAGATAGAAGAATATAGGTTAGGAATTGTTTGCATACTGGAAAATCCCTGGCCAAGTGAAAAGGAAGCATGATGAATAAATTAATTTTAACTGAAAAGGCAACCTGTGAGCCTCATAGTCTTGAGGGTAGTATGCACTGACATGTTACCTTGGTACTATCGTCCACGTGAAATTCTAACTTTTGCTCTTGTAATGGCAGTATTGCTTTTTTTCACCCATGTGGGGCATAACAAGGGAGACAACTAATTTTTTTATTAAACTTACTTAAAATTTTACAGGACCAGTTAACTAGAATTTTTTTTAAACACTTACCATGGAAAATTTGTGGTGCAGATAATGCAGTGAGACACTGCTTCCAAAAGAGATTCTTTTAAGAAGCAGAGGGGAAAACACCGTGTGCTAAATACCCCAGTGAAACTTCTAACCACAGAAAATACACACATTTAGCTTTTATTTAACTTTTCATTTATTCTCTCTGAAAGAAACTTTTTCAGAATGTAAGATGATTTCTCTATAGATTACTACAAGTTGCTTGCTTTCCTCCTGCAAAAACATGCTGTCTCTATTTAAATGATGGTAACCAATAATTGTATATGTGTAAACACTATCAACAGAGAAATAGTATCTCTGGAGTAGGCTAAAACTAGTTTTCATCACAACCTATTTGTAAATAATTTGAACCGAATACCTCAAGCTGAAAATGTAAATGTGTTTTTGTTTTTACTGTAGAGATGAGGTCAGCAGAAGTCTGCAACAAATATGATTACTTGGGTGGAGGTGACATGATTTACTTAAATCTGGCAATTTCCCCATTAAAGCATTGAAGCCTCAACTCATAAAGAGACTGCTTAGCAGATGAACTATAATGTCTTCTAGCATTTGTTATATTAAATGATTTGAAAGAAAAGAACAATTATAAGAATGAATGTACTTCTGTGCTGAATGAGAAAATTCCAGTTTTTACAGCAGGGGGTGGCTAATTTTCAGCAGATAAAATAGGGCTGCTTCATAAAAGCTTCTTTATAAATACTGTACAATTAAATATGTATATATATTTAGATTTATATTCCAGGATAGGACAATGCAAGGATAAATCATTTGATTAATTAGTTTCTTACACTCTTCCCTCACTTTAAATGCAGAAAATATTTTCCCCTTCGCTTTCCATCACACCTGATAAGGAAAACAGATACAGCAAATCTCAGTGCCAGTGGGTTTTGGGTGCATTGATGGCTTTCCCCCCGCTCTTCTATCCCTCCACTGTGCTACTTCTGATTAGCAAGGGTTACTAAACTGGCTAAAATCTAAACTATAGCTCTAGCCTCTCTACTGCATTATGAGCTGAGCCACACAATAAAACCTGATGGATTAGCAAAGTCTGTAGTTACAGCAACAGATGTCATATTTTCTATACATTCTATCGACTCGAAGTGACTGAAACAAGGGGATTCAGAGTAAAATCTGGAAGTCTATCTGAGCATATTAGAGCATGTTTTTGTCTTGGAAGAGGTTACACAGTGGTGCTTCCAGTGGGTTGTATTGCTGTTGTGGTGTAAGCAGGTTTTCTTGTGCCTCTGAGTGTTTATATTTGCATTCGGAGTTTCAAGTGATGCAGACAGGATTCAAGGCCAGATTTTGGTCTGATCCATTAAGATGATGGTGTGTTCTGCTCTGCTAAGGCAGATGAGATTTGTAGAGAGAAGTCAAATTTCTAGTGAGACCAACTAATGGTTTATTTCAGAGTATGGTTTTTTATCATTTTATCATTTTTGTTTTCCTTAACAGTAAATCTACATTTCTGGATGACGTGGTATATAGATACACTTGATCAAACTAGAACTAACTTTTTAACCATAACTTTGGAGAGTGGATCATGAATTCAGTAAAAGCTCCTAGGAAATTCCAGATGCTAAATGTTTGTGTTCCACACTACTGCATTAGAAACGGCTCTGTATTTTTTCCTGGTGAAAGCACCAAAGAATAAAAGTGCATGCAGTTTTGGGCACTGTGTTTCTGACAGAAGATCGAGGTTGCAAAATTCTCTCTTCAGATTAGAATTTCTCATCTCCTGAGAAGCTGTAAGAGCTGAATATTAATATTGTGCTTAAGGCTGAACAAAGGTAAGAAATACTTATTTTTTTTTTAACATATTTAAAAGTTAATTTTATAGGGCTTTCTTTATTTGAACATTATTTTGCAGCAGAGAGTGTTGAGAAAACATGAAATTCACAAGCTGGTAAAAGTTTCTTGGGGTTTTCATATCAATGCAATCCCTCCTTCAAAGATGCCACAGAAATATGCGCATGAGTTGGTTGCACACGAGTGGGTCTTGACCTTAGACCATGCTGCTTGTGGTCAGGGCCTGGTGCAATATCTTGTATTTCCAATGGCAGAATGGATGGTTGCTACAAAGGAGCAGGAAGTATTGTTGCAGCAGACACATTTGAACAGAAGTTGAAGGTTTAGATTGTCTGCAGTGAGTCAACAGTGCATTGCTTAAAAATTCAGCATATAACTCAAATGTAAGATCATCTCCTACAAAACTTAAGGCTGTAAATAGCACCTCTAAAAAGAGCAGTGTTGATCTCTGATATATTGCTGCAAATAATGTTTTACAAAACTTACAGATTTCTTCTTGCCTTTTCAAAATAGTGAAAGGAATCTGGAAATCTTATAATCTATAGTTTAAGCACACTTTTTGACTTGGAATGTAAGTGTTAATCGTGACAGTGAATGTCTCTCGGCATGAGAGAACTTCCTATTTTAACATCTCAGAATTAAAAATAATTAAAAATAAGTGTTTACATTAAATGGCACTAAACAAAAATAAATAAATAAATATTTGACTGTGCCTGGAAGTGACAGTATATAAAACCACTTTTTAATGTCAATTATAAAATCATAGGGCCAGAGAAGGAATAAATACAGTGAAAATACTGATTAATTCTCATGCGTTGCAGTGCCACTTCATACTGTTGTAAGGCAGACCCTTTCCTCTGATATTACTCAGGAAATACAAACAAGAAGCATTTATTATCTCCAAAGTAGTGTATGCTATAGAGTGCTGAATAAGGAAGTGAGGTATTGCAGCTGTTATCTTCTGAACTAACTGCTACTGCGTGTTGCATGACCAGCCCTGGCAGGGTTTTTGTTCCCATGAATGAATAGGCTATAAATCTGTCGCAGCTGACACTAGCAGCACTGCTGGAGAGTGTAAAGGGAAAATTTGCAGAGGAATCTTGTGGTCTTTGCTTGCCTGGAAAATGAGTTCAATAAAATGGAGGTGATCAGTGCTTATTTATAGGCCAAGCTGATACATCCAACATTGGCTGTCAGGGTTTAACTTAGTGTTTCCTCATTTATGCTCACTCTGTAAAGCAAAACATGGCACTGTAAAAAGCTTATATAATGCTGTTATACTGTGCTAGTCACCATTGTCGAAAACAGATAAAGCAAAATAAAGGGAGGAAAAGATAAAGGCACAGATAAAGCATGAAGGAAGGAAACGTAAGAGGCTGGCAGATGCTAATGCCCTGAAAAGGGATGTGGAGCTGCTCAGAATCGTTTTGCTCCAACCCTGGATTGAAGGTGCTTGACAGTTACTGCTGTGTTATAACAGCAGATACGTCTTGAGAACTCTGCTCTGGAAGGAAGGCATGGGGGTTTTATTCTGGTTGAGGAAAAGGACTGAGGAGCTATATATTTTTATTTATTAATTTTTTTTTAATGTAGAGTTCCCACTGACACCAAACCCCAAGGTATGCTGGAATGGTATATAATGTATATGTGTTCTGTTTTACACAGAGGGCTTGTGTGTCTATTGCTGTTATGTGGGAAAGTGTTTCAGTATGATGAATCCCAAATTGTAATTTATTAAAGAGAAATTTTGAGGGTTTTAAAACTTTTTAAAAAGTAGGTGTTAACAAAACAAAGGTATTTTTTAATTCCTGGGTTTGTTGCTTGGTGTCATTCTGTGAATAAACTGACGGTAGGTCATTTTAGGCCTTTGAAAATGGTTAATTGTAGCAGCAGTAAAACTGAAGGCTTGTTAAGTAGGGAGAACGTGCACCGCTAATTTTTTTTCCCCTTAAAAGTGGTCTGAAAAATAAGAAGTACAAGAAGAATCTAGTTCAAGCCACATACATAGTATAGCCTGTATTTAATAACCTCACCCCGACTCAAGCTGGCTGAGAGATTTTCACCTGTAAATAATGAAATTAATCTCACCTGATGTAAAGTAGGAGCAGCTCCACCCAGCAAATTTGTGAAATTTGCTTCACTGGATGGGGAGTAGCTGTGGGTTTGGAGCCAGTCAGGACACTCTGTGCTCAGGAAGATGAAGAATCTGAAGACTAGTTTCACTGGAAAATTGTGGTGAAAGACAATTTTTCTTCTCTCTCATATTTAATTGATTGTTTAAGCTTACTGCCTACAGCTATATTTTTTTTGCTGTGTTCAAAGGAATTGAAGTAAATCTGTGTGTTCATAGTTCCATCTTTGTGCCTTGTGCACTGAAGACTTCTAAAGTGCACTGCTCTTGACTACTTTGATAGAAGAGACCTCTGCCTGAAAGCAGAGATGTGGAATAACTCTTCTGAGTGAACATAATGCATGGCATAATTATGCACTGGGGATATATGTTGTTATGTTGGGTTTTTTTGCATAAGTACTTCAGAAATTTAATAGTACTACAAGTGTCTGAGAGACTGTTAGAATCTTTGATCAGTTGTACTTTTACAAACAAAGTTTTGGAGCAACCTTGCCTAGTGAAAGGTGTCCCTGCCCATGGCAGTGGGTTTGGAACCAGAGGATCTTCAAGGTCACTTCCCACCTAAACCATTCTATGAATCTATGAATTTGTCTATTATAGTAGTAGTGAAATAATTCAAAGACATTGGGGGCTATTTCAAGAGATGGAGAGGCTTTAAAGGGAATTTCAAATAAGAATGCCAAATTAAGTGGTAACACTCATTTCTGGACTGTTTCAACTACTCCAGGGACAATGCTTAAGCTATGCATAAAAATAATACTTGAGCTGTTGTGACATGTTCCTCTCTTGTATCCTGTGACTTAATGAATGAGCCTGTAAATGTTCTTGGTAAACATAAAAAAATGTTAAAATTCCCAGCAACCACATCTGAGTGCTTTGTTAGATCTTTGTAATTCCAAGAAAATCTGGCAATTGCATATAGTTTCTGAATGAGTCTTCTTTTATATGTAGCTGAAATATTAAAAATTCATTTTTCTAACAATAGTTAACGAACCATACAAACATTTTTCTACCCTACTTTTCAAGAACTGGTGCATGTATTTTGTTATCAAGGACCTTGTTTCCCTTTTTGCTGTTCAGCTTTCAAAAAAAACCCCAAAACCAAACCACATAATAGCTGGTTCATTAAAACAGTTTGTCTTTCCATTTAGATCTTACATCTAAGTGTCTGTTCTTTCTGAAACCTGTGTCTGCAATATCCTTCATTTCATTGTGCAGTTCTTGTTTGTGGGGGTGAGGATGTTTTTCTTGTAAAGAAAATGTTACTATTTGTTGTCTGCTGAAGGTCCAGCGGCAAGTCATAGCGGATTGGGAGCACTAACTCATTACATTCAAAAACTGCATAAACAGATGCTAAATTTTTGAAGTATGTGATTATTTTCAAGCTTGTGCTTTTTTTTTTCCTCAGTCAAGTGTTGAAAGAAATTACTGCAGTAAATGTCTATGTAGAGATCAGTGTGTACTTTCTACAATGCCAGGATGCTAGAGCTTGGAATGCCCTTGCATGTGTTTGTAGTGGTGAAAATTGAAGACAAATGCTTTCCAACCCCAAATGTAAAGTTGTCTCGAACTGAGAAGTTTCTTCACTCTTGAATAAGTGCCTGTACATTTTTCGTTATTTTCTTAGAATGTACTTGTACTGTTTAGTTGCTACATTAAAAATATGAATAGAAGTAGTTAGACCAAGATTGTTGCAAGAGTAGAATCTGGAATAAGAACAAGCAGCAAGTCAGCTGCTTGTGGTGTGTAAATCCTAAAAAGTGAGGAAGAAAGAAGCTTACACTTTGGTTTTTGTTTTTTTTTAATTGTAACATGAATTGTGTGGTGGTTATTTGTTGCATCAAAGTGGTACACTTTAATTACCTACAGCTACAACTTCTTAAATACAATAAATCAGACAGGAAGCATGGGAGGTGATAATGACAGGCACTTGATGATGCAGCCTGAAGTAATAAGTGTTGTACCATGTGCCAGCTGCTTTTAAGTGTGCCTGTCTGTGGGAATGAAGGTTGGTTTAGGGAGTTTTGACAACAAGCAGATATGAAGCCTCAGGAGAAATCCTACTAAAAAGTTTAGCCAGAGATTTTTTTTTGTTTGTTTTGACTGAGAGATATAAAAGGAAGGCAGGCCAAAGAAGTAAAGAGGTATTTATATTGCAATCTTAATATTGAAAACTCATCTTACTTTTTATACTTTACAACTGCAGTGGTTTAAAGTAACTTTCTTTTCTAGTCACTGTGGGCTACACTAAATGTAGGAGCATATACATAGCAATGCATACTTTTGAATATCCATGTATGCAAACACACATCTGTAAATGATGAACTTAGAATTTTTGTGAGAGCAATGTAGGATGTCAAGTGGATTCAAGTGGTCATAGTTGCAGTGCTTGGTTGAAAATCCGGGTTATCCATGAGTGCAGCATTGTGCAGAATTGTGTGACTACATTAACACTTCACAATAAAGGATGGCAAGTGGGCAGATTTGCATGCAAATTAAATTTTCAACAATATTTCTGCATGCAACTTCCATTACAGTTAGGCAACTTTACACAATTGAAACTGATGACTAAGAAAAAGCATTTATAATTTAGGAAATTACAACAGCAATGCCTGTAATCACCCAGGTTAGCTGCTAAAGTGCCTCTAGGGTTTTGATTACAATAAGGGGAACCTTTAAGAGGAGGTATCAGGCACTGTGAATTAAAACAGGGTAAGAGAAGATGTTATAGCCTGGTCTTCATGGAACATATCTAAGACAAACCTATGTAATATAGACAATTCAAATCAGTGAAACAGGATTTGATCAAACAAACAGTAAAGAGTTATTAATAGTATCATGTTTAGATCAGGATGAAGGACACATGTTGTTAAACTGCATGCAAGGCATTACTAAATGCCCAATCAAAATAAAAGGTGATCAGTGATGTGAGGAATGCAAGGAAAGGGATCTTGTTTACTATACTGGTTCTTGAGAAATACAGGATGTTCACAACCTCCTAGGGATCTTTCAACATGTCTTAACATAGTTTCTACATATGTAAAAGATTTGTTTTGTAGTTACATAATGCACATTTGGTTTTATGTGAGATCCAGGTGAAAGTGGGGATAACGAATGTTGAGGAAAAAACTCAGAATATCCTGCCATCTCCTGATGGTTGGATCAATTTAGGGGCATACAAGTGAAATACTTCATTAACTTTTATTAGGAGAAAATTTGGTGCCTTGTCCTTTATCCTTATGGTTATATAACTTAAAAATATTGTCTTTGTTATGAAAACATTAACGAGGGTGTTACTTGCTGACATTCGTAAGCTTTTAGTCTTCTGTTCCAAACCAGATTCTTACAACATTTTAAAAATACTTCCTTTATTGCTTTTTATCAATTTACTTAGATTCAAAATTAGCTTACCAGTAGATGGTTGAAGATCATTAAAATAATGTCTGAAATTGAAAGTGATTGCCCATTGGAATGGGCTGCCTGGGGAGGTGGTGGAGTCACCATCATTGGAGGTGTTCAGGAGGAGACTTGATGGGGTGCTTGGTGCCATGGCTTAGTTGTTTAGGTGGGTTGGATTGGTTGATGGGTTGGTGCAGTTGCCATCCCTGGAGATGTTCAAGAGGGGATTGGATGTGGCACTTGGAACCATGGTCTAGTCGGCATGAGGTCTTGGGTGACAGGTTGGACTTGATGATCTTTGAGGTCTTTTCCAACCTTGTTGATTCTATGATTCTATATACAAGTTTGCTTTTTTGAGGGTGGGGACACAACCACTGGTGATAACTAAAAGGAGAAAAAAAGCACATGAAAAGTTTCCATGTATTGTTAGATGTTGTTCATAATGTACAGTAAGGATTTAGTTTGAAGCATGCTAGCTGGTGGTGTTTGTACAGGCCTCTTAGATTTTTCAAATATTAGATTCTTACATGCATTTGAAGCCATGTTGCATTTTAAATTCCAGCTATGGAAATTAGTACTGGGTTTTGTTGGATATTGAGATTATATCTTCATCTTGATTAGGCCATAGCTGAAAAAGATAAACCCTGATATTTTTTCCACTTATTCTGAGAAGGTAGTTCATGAAGAAATGAAAGCCTTCTTGTCAATTACTTGGAAAACCTCAGTGAAACTTTTCTACCTTTAACTGGATACATCTGGTGTCCTTTAGAGTTAATGGCTCTATTATTTACCTACTCCTTTCTTTTTTCTCCCCCAGCCCTGTATGTGGTTGTCTTCCATTTTTGCTGCTCTTTCTGCAGCCTAAGGAGTTGTCAAGCAGTAGAAATTTCTGTTTGCCAGTGACTGCATTCTTTCTGTGTCTTATATATAAAAGAGTACCAGTACACTACATAAAAACACCAGTACAAATTTTTGCTTCATACGTTAGATACGTGACTTTGTTTCTTAGAACTTCAGAAGCAGAGGGTGTCCTGCCTCAAAAAATCTTCCTTTATTCAGATGTGACTTCTAGTCACAGAAACCCACAGAAATAGTGACTCTGGATGCAGAAAACAAAGTTTAATGCAAACACTGGTCAGCGAACCACCACACTAAGGATTAGCATGCCTGGGAGAGAAGGATAAGGGAAAGTAAATGGGGAAAAAAAAAGTAATCACAAGAATGGCAAATTATAGTGGTAAGATTTGAGCAAATCTGATACACAGAAGCTTGGAACAGACAATTTCTGGTGGAGCTTTCACAGTACTTGATAAACTTGTATGCATGCTTCACCCAATACACCTGTTAAATTCAGTGCTTCAGTAGGAGTTACTTCACCTCTTTTGTCTGGTAGTAAATCATGACCATATAACCCTGTTTTTCATGGGTTTCCTTTCCCTCTCCCCCCCCGTACTTTTTGTAACTGTAAATTACCTGCCACAACTATACCTGATCTCATATTGCTGCTGTTGGTACAATACTAGTACAAAGATAAGTAATTTGAACTGGGCAGCGTTGGGAGTGTATGCTTTTTCCTGGCTAAGGGCTGCTGAGAGCTGCTGCCCCTTCTATCAGCTGCAGTTCAGGACTGATGTTTGAAATCTGTTCAGAAGACTGAATGTATAATGCTGAGTTTTCCTACTACAAACTGCCAAACCTACTTTAGTAGGCACTTAGCCATCCTCTGCCATCTCTGGCCTTTCCCCCAAGTTGTTAAATTAATATCTCACATACTTATATACATGTATATATATTTAGAGTGGTACTAGGTAGTTTTGCAAAAGAGAATTATGTTTTAGATGTTGTCATAATGAGTCATATTATTTTAAAAATATATACACAAAGCTTTAAATAAAAGTCCCAAGACACTGGTACTATTTTTGAAGCAGTGGTATCGGTGGTTTCCCAGACAGGTGCTGTGTAAGGACATGGGCGAAATACACGAACAAGTTTTTATGCACTGCTTTTGGGCATATTTATGCTAATGGCAAATAAGATACTGGTGGCTTAATATAGGACAGTGCTTTTTAGCTCGGAGGTCTGTGAGAGTGTCTCTGTTCCTGTTAATATCAAGCTGATGGACAAGAAAGTACCGATCCAGAGAATATAGCTGAGTTACTAGGAAGTGACTAGTGGAAGGTGACACAAAACCCATGCAATCACAAATGAAAAGATCTTTTTATTTAATTAGGCTACAAAGTTGCAGAAAAAAATCTATAATGTGTGTGTACCAAACTGCTATCCCTTGGGATGCAGATAATGTTGACAATAAGGTAAACAGCTTCAAAGATATACTAAAATAATATTAAATTCTTAACATAAAACCTATTCCTCATTGTTACATAACCTTTTTATTAAGGATACTGTTGCTAAAGATGTTGGTAACTAATCTAACACTTCTAGCAAACATTGACCAGTTAACATTACTACAGTTGTTTGTGAACTGCATGCAGCAATGTACTTTGCCAAGGCACACCTTTCACAATTCATGCAAATTACACTTAAAGATATTGTAGTATTGGTTATGCAGATTCAGTGCAAATGGTATATTGTTGGAAATGCTGTTTATGTGAAATTAAAAGTCAGACTTTTATTGCTTATTCAGCGGATAATTGATTATCAAGTTTTATGAATCCTAAAATGTAGCCAAGAGTAAAACGACAATACTTACTGAAAAGCTGGAACACTGCTCAATGCAAGTGCCATATTTTAATCTGCCACAAATATTTTTATTTAATTGTCTAAAAGCTCTCTTAATATGAAGAGATGGGCAAAACAAAGGTGTCTTTGTGCTTCCTAGTTTCATTAAATACATAAACAAATGCTCATGAAATTAATGATTCTTTAAATGGGTATGAAATAGATTTAACTCTTGGTTAGCAGTTCTGTGCTCTTTCAAATTAGTAGGCAATTGGCAGGATAGCACCATGTGGTATTTTAGACATGTAGCCAGTATTTAGATACTATTAATGAAACATTAAAATAAAGACTTCTTATACATGGATGTTAAAGCATAGAACATAAAGGAGTTGTTTCTGATTTTCATCATAAAACAAAATAGAAAGTGGTGTCTCTGTCATGGACTTGTTACTGTGGTCAATAAGCAAGGCGGTGAGTAGAAAAATCTGTCCTTTGCACTCTTTGTATTTGGAGACGGGAATACTTTACAAAGCTTTGACCTGAGTATCTTGGTTGCTCTACCATCTTGTATTTTCCTTCTGCAGTTCAATCTGGGCCTCTTTGTGCACAAAGTTCAAGTGTTGGGAGCGGATGAGTTGGGTCTTCAAGACAAAAATAGGGTTGAAGCTGCAACTTGCCATCACAGAAGAGAGAAATCACTTGCAAAGAATAAATACAATCTCCCTAAGGTTCATCAGTTCAGCCTAAATTCTATCCAAGATTCTATGTCAGCATATGGTGTTTAATGGCCTTCATTCTCTGGTCATGGTTTCATGTATGTCCCCTTTCTTAGATGAGATAATTTCCTTCTTTCTGACTTGTAGGCCAGGTTTTGTAGTAATGGATGGTTCCTGCTGAGAGTTTGCCAGACAACACCATTCTCTAGGGAGGCTTAAAATGTCCTCCTCTTAAAAAAAAAAATCTAATCTAATGGCTGTATTTAGGTGTTTGAGGCCATACAGTGTTTGCAACAACCTTGATGGCTCTATTATGATAATGGAAGAGAGCTACATTATGAAATAAATGCATTCTGGGTTTTCGTTGGCAACATAATGTAAGGATTGTTCTGTGTGTTGTTACTAGACAATCCAAAACAGTTTAGTAGGTCGATGTGAACACTGTTTTCTTGCCATGCTCCTAATGGATCTGCTCTTGTATTTGTGTTCTTTCCAGCTTTACTGCCTTACATCAGTGAAAAATTAAGTTTTTTCTTCAATGCCACAACACTACTAATCTTTTTTTTAAAATGTATTCCCCTTCAAATATTTCAGTATAAAATGTCTACCATTTTACTGCTTTTGAGTAATTTCCCTGTTTCTTGGCAATAGAAAAGGGTTGTCTTTCCTGCATTTAATGTTTCAGTTTGCTAATGTCATGTTGATGTGTGAATGAATGCACTGCTTGGGTTTGGGTTTTTGTATGTGGAGCTGACTGCAAACATGACTATGTATTTACTCAAGCTTTGCTTCTGGTTAAAACAACAATAAATCTTTTGCTCTTTATGGATATAGTATTTATACCCTCTAATCCTTCTTCCCTTCCCTAAAAGCTTTTGCTTATGATTGGCTGGGAAGTTCTAGGAAGCAGTGAATATCTTTATGAAAAGCAGTTACAGTGCATGAATAGGAGGCATTCTTCAGATTTAAAGAGGTCAAACTGATTTTTGTGTATGTGTGACAGAATTTGTTCCTGGGGTGAGACTTTGAAGTAAAATTTCAAAGCATTGACTAGGGGTGCAGCTCTGCAGCTCCTTATTGACTTTCTTCAGAGATCAGGAGCTAAAACTGCATGCTGCACTTTGAAAATTTACCCCTAAGTATTGAGTTTTACCTCAGAATAATTTTTTTCCAATAATTTAATAAACCCCTGAGAATGTGATTTATAATGGAAATGCTGACATACTTAATTTTAATGCTAATCACTGAAAATTAGTAAGATCTTTAAAGAGAACTTGGGCAAAACCTGCAATTCATGAGTATTCTGTAGTTAATTAGCAGGAAACATTTCAGAAATGCATAATCCTCAGAACACTGTTAGCAGTGGCCATGTCAATACTAATATCATGTTTTGTTTTTCTTCCTACACTCAGCATTATCCTCCAATTCATAGGAGAGTGCGTCTGAACACCCAGTGATTTCCCAGACACATGTGCATGGCAGAATTGAGATTGTCAAACTTAGGCGCTGGTGGTGAGGAATGTTTGTATACAATAGCAGCATGATGGATTCTGTAATATAAAAGTGTCAACAAGTGCCGTGCTGTTACAGTCTTGTTTGGGTAGGGCCTCAGAAAGCAACATCATTCACTCTAGAAATTATATTGACAATGTCCAGCACAGTGATTTTTGAGTCCAGATGTGTTTGCTGTGTAGCTTTCTCTTGCCTCTCTGTGGCTTCTTTACGCTTTCCCCCAACATTTTTCCATGGGAAGAAATGACAATCTAATAAATACCTTTGGAAAGAGAATGATGGGTCAGTCAGGAGCATAAGAATCCTTGGTCTGGAGATAAGTGATTTTTGGTTACATGTGATTGAGCTTTGGGAAACCGACCTTAATTTCTAAGATCTGTAAGAAGCCCTGCAAAAAAGAAGAGATTTCTCACTCTGATGTTTAGGTGGTGATTTTTTTTGTTGTGCTAATTAGGAAGGAGATTCACTAGGTATCATTTTTAGCTCCAAGTCTGGTCATGGCTTCTTTGCTGTCCCATCACATCTTCAACACTGTGCTACTCGTACAGGACCAAATGAAGAGAAAACGGCAGTAACATCTGTATCTAAAATTTTATACTGTGTGTCGCAGTAATCTAAATCAAAACATAGTAAGTCAAATTGCATCCCCTTAGAAGAGCATTATAAAGAGGAATTCAAAGGAGAATGATGTGGTGGACTTGCAGATCTCTGCAAAGATGATAGAAGGCAGCGTGGTGGAAAGCACATAGGTAAAGTTGGAAAAGGAGTTACAAATGCACGTGTTTTCCTTTTAAGAAAAACTTTCCCAGATACTAACATTAAATATTCTTGGTCACAATGTAACTCCTGAATGTCACAACCAATTTATACGATTTTCTGTAAAAAACCAACCAAACAAAATCTGTGCATCTGGACTGACAAGCTGTATGCCAAGATTCAGCCAGATGCAATTTGAAATGTCCAAGACATTAAGCATGCCCTGAAATGGAGCTTTTAATGAAAGTGCCATCTCAGTATCAACTACAGTGAATGCCAGTGTAACACGCTGCAAGGAATTTATCATGCTAGATCTCAACTGCAAGTAGGTTACACTGATCTAGAAGTAAATATACTGGAAGTCTGCAGAAGTTAATGTCTGGGAGCTGATTTTTTCCATCACATATCCTATCCTGCCTGCTTTTTTTGTTTATAGTAATGTATTTCTGATAACTACATACATTTTACCAAACTTTGGGGTTAAAAAAAAAAAAGAAGAAAAAGAAAAAGTTGTGCTATGTGCTTGGTATGCATTGTTTTGTTTCTTTCATTAATTCTTGCTGGCATTCTGGATGCTCAGATGAACAATAGCAGTAGCCTGTAAAGATCAATACCAGATTGCTGATAGTGCCTATCTATTCAAAGAGTAGATTATTTGATAAATGGTTTGGTCCATATGTTTTGACACTTGTTAGCTGTATAGCCCAGACCAACTGCTAGAATTGTAGTTCCATCATAAAAAGCAAAAGCAACAAATAGAATATTTCCCGTTTGGTACAAAACTTATATATTGCAGTTTTAAAGCTGCAAGTAGTAGATTTCAAGTGAGAAAACCAAAAACCAAAGTTGTTGAAGATCACTTTTGGTTTTACTTCAGGTTTCATAATCATGAATGCAAAGTGTAGCTTGTATTTTCAGGTGTTGTAGTTTACAGGATTCAGATTTCATGACATTTTAATCCTAGTCTTTTTGGGTTTATTTTATTCATTTTTTAAGTTTTAAAAAAGTCCTTTTTTTCTTTTTTAAATTATCAGTGTCTCTATAAAGTTGATCAATGGGATCCTCTGGGAGATTCCACTCCTATCTTCCTCCAATCATTGCCCTCTTTAAAGAAACCTGGGAAATTTAATGGAAGCTATACAGTGACAATTATCAGGGCAGACTCAAAAGTTAATGAAAATTTAGGCAAGAATCTGGGACTTTACATCAGCTCAGATTTCTAGCACTTAGATAAAAAAATCTGCATTATTTTTGGAATATGTACCTTTATCCTTTCTTTTCTTTCAAATGCCTTACAATATATTTTCAAGTGCAAAGTCCTGCACTTTATATTCACTTAAATAATAAAATGTCCTTAATTTAGGTGCTTGTAGTCAAACTCCTCTCTTTCTTCCAGCCTCAGAGGACCAAATAAATCTGTATATGAAAGGCATATGGCAGCATGCTCTGTAGATTGAACTCAAACCCCCAATTTTAGTTACTGCTCTTGTTTCAAGCTGTTTATGAGAGGTATTTCTGAGTAAATCTGTAAGCAAAATTATAACTAAAAAGACTAGCCTGATTGTTGCATTAAGAGACTAAGGAACATAATTTCAGATGTGATTTGCAGTCCTTGTACAGAGAGACCCCCCAACACAGGTGAAAGGTCATACTGTAATAGACACAGCAGGAAAAATACAGGGGAAATTGTACCCAACGTCTCAACTTTGAGATGCATTTTAGAGCCTTTTAAGCAAACAGGAAAGCAGCATTGCTCTCCCCATTTTGTGCCTTTCTTAACGTCATGTGGCAAGAAAAAGGATGATGTTTGCTTAAAGGTCCCTGCTCTCCAAAGGTCTCGTAGTTCAGTTAAGGCATTACCAGCTGAGTATGTGGTAAAGGGTATATAAACCTTGTCCCTCTTCCTCTCACCATGTGTGACAGGTCTTCCTGTACTGGAAATTCCTTAGACTTTTTTGAGTGTTGCTGTCACTCTTGGCATTTTGAAGGTGGTCTCTCCTCTGCCAATAAAAGCAAGTTGGTTCCTGTAGGGAAAATGGAGAGGAAATTGTCCACTTATGACTTAGCAGCTTTTAGATACTTAGGTATGGGTTCTGTGACCGGATCTCTGGTAGGTTAAAATGAGCTGGTTTTAACTGAAATGGATTTTAAGCAAGAGAGGGAATCAGGTTTGAATTACTGGAATAGTTATGGTAACTTCCTTTTCCCCCTTTCTTTTTTACACAAATGGTGGAAAATAAGGCAGCTAGTCTGAGAATATTGTGAGAGGAGTTAGGGACTGACAATTTCACTTCATACCCCTCTTAATTTTATGGAAGACACTTTGAGCTGGAAGAAGTATTTCTGGGTAATTCTAAGGATTTGACATAGTTAAATGGCATCCTGTGTATCTTGTCTTCTTTCTACTTTTTTGAACAATCAGAAGCAGTTTAATGTAGAATGGAGGGAAATGGGTGCCACTCACTGAAAGGTACATCCTGTATTATTTACTGTTTAAGAAATGGTGTTGTGCAATCTGGTGCCAGAGGATGATCTTTGCTTTTTTAAGACTTAGAGGAGGAAAATGTAAAATGTCAGCTTTTCTCCTTCGAGTCACTAAGTTGGTATAAGATTGTTCACCCACTGCTCTCAGAATCACCTCAAAGCAATGACTTGCTTGTTTTCCTCGTACATATATAAAACAGGTGTATTAACATATTAATGATCAGATGCTATATTTAGCTTTGCATGTTAGTATCCTTAGCAATGTAAGAAAGGATGATTTGACAGGCTTATTTCGACACTGGGCAACAAATAAAGCTTATAATGAAATTAACATAAATCATTAGCATTAATCATTCAGTATTATTGATAGCCATATAAAGAAATGTATCACAGCCCTGGAAGTAAAGAGGAGCAGAGCAATGTTTCTTGCCAGCTGTCCTGACGAGCTATGAGCCCATATGGTAGTGGTACTGGCTTTCCTTTCTAATTTTCCTCCTCTGCTTGAGCTGTCAGAAGCCCCTCTCTCTCCTTTTTCTTTTTCCACAGACTGCAGAGATGGTTTCTATGCCAGGATTTATTTTTTTTTTTTAAATGCCAGCTTTTTAGAACAGGTCAGACTCCGTCAACATCTATGACTGTCACTGGCCATGTGACCAACAGGAGCAAGCTAGCTAGGTGACAATTAACATGCAGTCTACATTCATTGTTTTCAATTTGGTAACCTTCACTTTTACTTACACTTTCATCTTCAAAACCTAGAAATAGTTTTCTACACTGGGGAAAAAAAAAACCATGCTCTTTAAAGCAGCATTTGGAAATCATATATTGGAAAGCACATTTGAAATCTGATAAGAAAAAAAAATGAGTAATTGCAGGTATGTTTTATAATGTCCAGGCATTACTTTCTAGAGAGTTGTTTTTCGTTTGTGGGCTACTCCTTCCCATTGTCTCTGCTCCTCCGTGTCCCCAGTGCCCCCCTGCTCACCCTCCCCCCCCACCACCCCCACCCCCAAAAGAAAAAGAGAGAGGGAAAGAATTTATGAAGAAATGAATATTGCTAGTACTGCTTCTTCTGGAAGCTTTGAGAACCTGAAGTTACATAGTTGTCTTTATTTTCCTGAATTGATCTTAGTGAAACATTAAGTTAGCATGGGTACAGGGGCTAAGTAGTGGAACTGACAACATATTTATAAAGCTACCATCTCAGATGCTTGTTCTAATCATAGACACTGCATACTTTGTTCATAGTTTTGGCATGCTTTCAACTGTTAGACAAATCTTCATGATCAGCAGTGCTCGGATTCAGCGCTGTGAGAACATGAGTAAAGTAGATGCACTGGGGAGGTATTGCAGAGTTAGAATCTTTGAATGGCAGTGATGCAAATTGCCTCCTTTTCCATTGTTTTACATCTTTACCTGCTCCTTTTAATTTATTTTGATTGTATGAGCAATTGAAATTACAGAACCTCTCCTGAGCATCTCCATTTTCCTAATTAAAAGGAAGTATAAAATAGCTTCAGATTAGGAAAACCATGCATATACAATAAATTTTTACGTTTCTTTGTAATTTTGTTGCAGTTGGTTCTTTGAATTTACTTTTAAAAATGTCTAAACCCTTCTAAAGTGAGACTTTTCCTTTTGTAATTCAAGATCACACAATATGTAAAGAATATGGTTAGGCTCTGTCAGAGCGTTGCACAGTAGTACAGTACTGTCAGCTCTCCTTAAAATGCCTTTCTTTTTAAGTGTCTTGGCTAAAAGGATCTGGTATACTTAAATGCAGGTTACTAAATTTAAGTTACTGGACTTTCTATTGAATAATTAAATGTCCTTTTTTGAAGAACAAGATTCTGCCTTTTATTGCCATAAAATATTCTTCATTTTCAAGTTAGTCACATGCAGAAGAGCATAAAGAAAACTCGAAGGAAACATGTATGAACACAGGAAATAATCCCATACTTCGTCACTCTTGGTCAGTCATGTGTTCACCTCTTAAATTTGCATGGGACCTTAATCTCCAATATAGAAATACATACCATTCCCTTATGCTCAAAGTCAGTGTTGCAAGGGAGTATAATAGCCAGGACTGGTATCCTATACCAATGCGAATAGATCCCTTAATTTCATGGTTTAAAAAATACTTGAGTTGACCTCAGTATAATTCCTATATTTTAGTCATTTAGGTGTCATGGCTCAGTAATCATTCATTAACTATAGTGCTTTTCAAATGAAGAACTGAGATGAAAATTTTTCCTAATGATGACAAGTGATGTAATTTAGTTTTATTCCTATATTATAGTGGTGCCCGCTAGCGCCACTGTAGTTAAGGGTCTGTCAGTGGTTCCATTATAAACCCCTATTTTCAGAGGGTTTATAACTCAAAAATTGATTTTAGACTTAAAACTGCCACCCAAGGTCTAAGTCCTGGAGGTTGTTTTTATATACAAATTGGCATTTGGGGGATGAAAGGTTAATAGTTTTTCAGCTGCAAGAACAAGATTGAGGATCTTCTGCTTTAGATTTGTATTTGTGCATCTATCATAGCAAAATCACTTCATCTCAACTCCAAAGAAAAAAGCCACTATCAAGTTCTTTATGACCAAAGAAAGGCTGCAGGTCTTCTTAACCACTGTGTAAGAACTGAATTTGGGCCAAGGTTTGTAAAAGCAAGTCCCTGGCTTGGAAAATCTCATGACATTTGATCAGAAGTTGAAATCTCCCTGGCTGTAGTCATTTAGGAAACTGGGGTAGAGATGAATCAATGATGCCTCTTTCTCTCTGCAAAGCAAGGGAGTCAAAAGAGATGTGCTGTTTTGCCTTGTTCTATACAGAAGTTGCAACAAAACTGGTACTAATATTATGAAGAAAATTTTCAAAGGAGCATAAGGTACTTGTTAGGCCTTAAGTGGCATCTCAGGAATTGAGAATAGAGTAATAAATACAGCAGTGGCTTACGAAAAGCTCATGGGAGGGAAGGAGAGGGAGTTGGATCCTAGCTGGAACAAAATGAAGAACGCTGCTACTGTCCTGGTGGAAATGTGAGCTCCAGCAAGGAAACCTCCGTGACTCTTGACACAGAGGTAGGCTAGTGAGAAAAGGGAAAGCCTTGCTGCTTAGAAGCCCTCAGAATAGGGCCAGCTGCACTCTGGAAGAGAATCCCCAGGTGCCCATCAGCTCCTCCTGATTTGTCCTCCAATAGCAAAATTCCTGCTAAGCTGAGGAGAAATATGGATGATCAACTCTAAAATTATCTGTTTATTGGAAATGGTATTCATACCCACTGGAGTTACACTATTCAAAGTGAGAATAAATCTAAAATGAATGCTAAAGAAATGGTAAAAAATGTTATAGATTTACTCTGGCTTACCTGATGGTCAAATCTAATTCTGTGAGTCTTTTGAAGTGATCTCATAAACATGGGAAATGAATAGATGGAACCAGAATCTGGAAATATGAAGGCTTTGCAATTGTGTGCAAGCTTTGTGTTGCATTGAGATTCGCTACAGATGCACAAGGTTGGTTTTTTTTGTTTGTTTGTTTTTTTTCTGCAAGAAAAACAAAGAATGAAACCCCTGTTGCTTCAGATCTTCTCCAACAGAATTGCTTATCCTATGTCTGTTGGAATGATTTATGATTAATGATGCTCTATTTTGTTTTCAGTCCAGGTCTGCTGTCAGAGATGTTGCTCAAAATTATAGATAGAAATATGAGAATTGGCAGCTGTTAGATATGCAACCCTCTCAGAAAAGATAAAGAAGCTTGATATTTTTTGAGGAGGGAAAGATTCTGGCTATTCTTTTTATTCCAGAGAGACAGCTTGGTGGATTGCCTAAGACAACATCCTCCAACTAGACCTATCTGTTTTTACAAATCCATGATTATCCTGTGGAGACAGCTGATCCTTTCTGTCTTTAGCAGCAGTACTTTTTATTCTTTTCTCATAATGACAAAATGAACAATTATCAAGATAGTTGTAACATAAATGGTATTTTTTTTTACCCCTCCCATGGTTCATAGTGAAACCCTCTCTCTATATATCATTGAATCTCATTCTTACCTCTCTATTTAAGAAATATTAGATGCTGTGTTTTTCCCGACAGCTTCTGGCATCTTTTCATGCATTCAAATGTACCGTACTGGAGAGAGGATGCATTTCTTCACAGATGTATAGAAACCATATATTCCATAAGACGTGTTTGGTTCTGTATTGTGTATAAATGTGGACTTGTGTATGGGCCTTCCATTAGAGAAAGGAGAAGTGCACTACATGATCTCCTAGTTTTGATTCATGGCCAGCTCTGCTCATCATGATAGGTTGAGGGCTCTGAAGATCTGAAGAATCCTTGGACCAGAGAAAGATAGATAGTACCTGGGAGGACCAGTCAGGACTGGTGGTTAAAAGCACGTGTTGTGTAACAATAGAATCCAGTGTGCATTTAGGCCTACCATATCTTTATTTTCTTTAATTTCAGCTACAAAAATAACCCCAAAAAAACCAAAAAGAAGCTGAGACCTTTGTGTTTTACCTTGCTTTTATGAAAGTTGTGGTAATATTTGAAAGATTTGCAGAAATATGGAAGGAGCACAACAAATGTAATTTTTAAAAATAAGTTCTGCTAAGAGCAGTTGTGCATTCTGGAACAAACCCAGTTTTGCCAGAGAATAGAATAAACCAGGTTAGAAGAGACCTTCAAGATCATTGTGTCCAACCTATCATCCAACACCACCTAATCAACTAAACCATGCAACCAAGCACCCTGTCAAGTCTCCTCCTGAACACCTCCAGTGATGGTGACTCTACCACCTCCTTAGGCAGCCCATTGCAATGGGCAATCACTCTCTCTGTGCAAAACTTCCTCCTAACCTCCAGCCTAAACCTCCCCTGGCACAGCCTGAGACACTGTCCTCTTGTTCTGGTGCTGGTTGCCTGGCATTACTCTGTAACTAATCAGCTACCCAAAGGAACTACCTGATGATAAGGGTAGGTTAGGGTTCTTTTTATTGTTTGGCATCTTTAGTTTGTTTGTTAAAACTGATCCTACTATATAAAAATACAGCTGATTAGTATATTTGTAGATATTTGTCATCTTGAATCTTCTGTAAGTCAAGATCTACCAACTCAAATCTTTGGTACACATATAAGCAGATATTTAAATTTTTTAACACGTTTGTAGCATCTTAAGTATGGTAAGCAGGGGTTCATTTGAGGATGACAGCAAATCTTCTAACTGGTGACCACTATGAGAGTTCTTCCATCACTGCTGTATTAAAGGGTTTTGCAAACACTCATTTTGTTGATGGAAAAAAAACCTCCCAAAATAGGAATGATACCAAGAAATTGAGACCCATACCAGTTTGAGAGACTGATGCATTTGAAATATAGGGCAGATGTGAATTAATCTAGTCCATTGGAATGAGCTGCCTGAGGAGGTGGTGGAGTCACCATCATTGGAGGTGTTTAGGAAGAAACTTGATAGGGTGCTTGGCTGCATGGTTTAGTTGATTAGGTGGTGTTGGATGATGGGTTGGATGCGATGATCTTGAAGGTCTCTTCCAACCTGGTTTATTCTATTCTATTCTACAATGCCTTTAACTTCAGGAATGCATATGCTTCTCCAGTCAGTTAGCACCTCAGTGCTAGTGCTTGTCCTGGCAAGGAGCCCTGTGGGAACCTTCCTAGGCCAACAACATCATGAGTAATCTGGAGGGACTCACAAGTTAGTTGTCTGACTTCTGTGTCGAGTTGTGAGCTAGAATTACCTTGGTTATATGCACGATGAAGATACCAGCAAAGTAAATTTCCTCTTCCAACATGCTGAATTTCATAAAATCTGTAAGAACTGAAATGGGAAAGACTTTGAATCTGTTCCATCTCGTTAAGCTAGAGTGGAAGATAAAGACAGGATGATACTGTGGAAGTTGCACTTTATTGAGTTTTCTTTTTTCATTTAAGGGCATGTACTTTCTCATGGACCTGTTTTTTTGTTGTATGTGATGTAAATAATTATATAATGTAATCAAATACATTTTCCATTTAGAAACTGTGGGAAAGGTTGTGTCAAGGAAAACCTGGTGCCTTAACTTTTCTGCTCCTATTTCAAACCATTTGCATATATGCAAATAGCAAAAATTCTGCTGGCTACAGAGGTGAGCAGTACTGGTGCTGAGTAGAAGTTCTACATCTGTTTTTGTATCTATAGATTGGATCAGATCTCTTTTGTGTTCTTCAAGCTAAAAACAGTATTAACTTACCCATGATCTGACATCAGGGCACACCAAATCTATCTGCTGATGATTGATATCTACCATGGAGATGGTCTTATACAAGTAGAATTAGTGTCTTCCCTGTTCTTTGTTACAGTAGCTGTCTTGTATGATGCCAGTGTGATTTGAAAGCCACCCATCAGAGAAGGCATTGCTGGTTTTGAAATCAGCAAGAATGCTGTTTGTAAAAGCTGCCAGCCACTTGTTTGGTTTAGTGAGGTATTGGCATGATAGTTTCCACATGAAGCTCTTAATTTGCTCCTTCCTACAAATTTGGTCCAAAATAGTTGTTAACAAAATATAAACATTTTAGGGCCTAGCATGTAGACACTGTTTTCTTTAAGCATGTAGCAAGTAAAGAGAATAAGGATTAATACTAGTGATGGGAGAAAGGTATTACCCATAGATGATTAATTGTACAGTTTGGACTACATTATATCTATGTTGGCAGAGATTGCTTTGAAAAAAATAATAAGGTACTTAGTGATGCAGACAGATTCTGGTTTTGTTTTCCAAATCTGAAAAACCAGCACAGAGGATAGGCCAGGCTAACACTCTTGGTGACCCACTTGTATTTAAGCCAACACGTAATGTGCCACTATGGTCACCAGGAGTGTACATAGGCATAAAAAGTGTTAGTTATGAATCGTGATATTGTGAGTTGTGGAAACTGAATACTTAGGCTTGGCTTATCATAAAATGACAAGTTCTTATCAATACATATGTATTCTATTGGAAATAAACAGAAGTCAGCTCGGTGAATACACATGTGCTCTGGACCTTTCCTAATTATGTAACTGAATCAGCAGTGTAAGATTCAGTTAATAAAGATGTCCAAATACTCAGATACCTGCTACCTGTTTCTACACATGGGTAACACCGAAAAAACATGTGCTTTTCAGTGGCAAAATCACTGGAGAAGAAAAATCTTTTTTTTCTATTTTTCTAAAGGTTTAAAACCTCCAGGGCAGTTAGAAACCCATGTTTTTCATTGAACTGTGTCTTTTTGAAATTCACAAGCTTGACATGTCATTGGCATGACGTGTCTCAGTCCGTTACACAGAAATGCCACATTACACTGTGTGACGTGACAGGCTGACAAAAAGGGACATGACGCACCAGCCCAATGGGATGTCAAGCCTGATAAATTTAAGCCATGCTGTTTGCTTAAAAAAAACCCACCCAAAACAACAAAAAAAACCCCCAACGACCAAAACCAAAAGCAAGGCAATAGATACTCCATGCTGATATCCAGTTCTGTTGGATTTTACAGTTTTTACAAGATTTTCTTGGTTGTCAGGCCTCATTCTTGTATTAGATAATAAACCATGCAAATATAGGTTTCTGCTTTTGTGTGTTTTATCCTGTGGTACTGCACAGTCCTGAATTCCCTCAGAATCCCTGGCAAAACCTTTGGAGAAATCCTATAACCCCAAAGCACTTGTGACCGGGAGAGCCGAGTTATGGAGGCGTCTTGTACTACATTTGGGATTGCTACACGCGTAAACAAGAATTGTTCAAAGATCAGTCAAGAATTGTTCAAAGATCACAGTCATAACATGACATGCTGCAAGTCACAGGTAAAAAAAAGAATTACTAAAACCTCCTAGATTTTGATGTTAGGCTTCTAGAAGATAGTGTAAAGTCCACTGAGTGCAGGAGAGCCTGGAAGAATGAAGAGATCATTTATAGACAAGTTTTCTCTCTTGGAAAAAAGGCTTTCCCTCAATATTGTTTCCTTTAAGTAGCAGTGAAAGTATTTCAATAATCTCTAAAGAGTTTAAGAACAATATACTTAATTACTATGAGTAATTTCAGAACTAATTAATGTGATAAATCTCTGTAGTGAAGTATTCTTAGCTACTGATCAACATAAAATGAAATAGATTAAAGTCAGTGCAGATAAATCTTCTAGTTAATTTTACATTTGGTGTGGAATGGTGAAAAGGAGCATGCAGACATATGCACAAGTTTTAGTTTAGAATTTTAATACTCTGAGTTGCATCATGTGTATATGCTTTTAATGTAGTCATTTACATGCAGACTTTGGCATGGATCTTTTTTAGCAGAATGCAATAATGGCTTGAGTTAGACAAATTAACTTTAGAATTATTAAAAACCTGTCATGATTGTTCATCTATTAAAAATAGTAGTTCACATGTGTGTAAAAAGTGCAAGTAGTACATTTCTGCATACATTTTGTTGGATTCCTTGCAAGTTATGCATTGTAAAAAAAAAAAATTATACAGAGATAATCAAATGCAATTTCTTCCTTCTGGGTTGCTAAACATATGGAATAAACTTTGACTACAAGAATGTAAATCAGCTAAAATAGTATTGTGGTGTGATGTGACCTTAAATGTGAGTCTGAACAGTACTTCTATAATTCCTGATGATAAACAATATCCTTTTAATCTGTCCTACCAGTAAGCTTGAAACTGATGAAAGCAATTGATCTATAAGTACAAATTCTCCTTTGTGGAAACATTATTTCCATCTTTTTGCAAACATACTTTCTTGAACACTGATTGGTTTCAGTCTTTCTACTGACTTAGGTGTGCTTTGTAATGTGTCCAAAAATATATTTTTCAGTATGGAGAGGTACTGAAAATTCCTTTTCAGAAAGAACTCTGGTTCTATTTTGAAGTCACAGTGCTGTTGAGAATCTTTTCCTCTTCTCAAAATGTTCATACCTAGCTCCTAAAATGTGAATACAGTGCATGGGTGATTGTCCATGGCACATCCTTCTGACCTGTTTACACTTGTATGTGCTGGATGACAGGGCATTTGAGATTGTATTCCATCAATGTCTGCATCAGGGATTGTAATGAGTGAGGTCCCAAAGTGTCACTTGTATGAAAGGTCCAGGCAATGTGCATGATGTAGAAATGGCCATATTAAGAATAGTAAACTCTAAGGGCAAAGAAAGGTGCCTGAACACCAAATACTTTCCCTCTTTGCTTAGGGAATGGAGGAGAACTTTGAAGAGAATGGTGGGGCAAACCCTGGCACAAGGCACAGCGAGGGTGTCACAAAACATGCTATTGCCAAGGTAGAGTAAGGGAATGTGTGGTATCTGGATTGCATGTCTTGCATTTTACACAGATCATTTATACATAGATTTTGAGGTGTGGAACTGTGATGTATATATAAACCAGCATGCAATTTCTGCACAGGAGTTTGTAGAAAGGTAAAGTAGTGAGAGACTGTATAAAGAGCAACACCTAAATTGAGTAACTTATCTCTGCTGCAAAGGGATGTTGTAGCTGGACTTTGCAGAGATACATGTACAGCACCATCAAACTAAAGTCAGAAACTCAGATTTTTTTTCTGCAGTTGCTTCTGCTTTAATTTGGCAATTAAAACTTGCCTGTTCAGTCTGCTGTTGTGGGGACCTGTGGAGCAGTAGGTTTCAAAATTGACATGAATGGATCAGTTCAAAGATGGCTTTTTAAAATGTTCTTAATTTTTAGGTTTTTTAGACTTCATGCATGCATGCTATTGTGATAGTACACCTATGTCACATATTCAGCTGAGAAATGTGATAACTACACAAGTCACATGTGTTTTGCAAACAGAAGCAGAAACTCTAACACCATGGTATTTCTGAAGCTGGCCATCTAAACATGGCAGATCCAGCTCTGCCATTTGTGATAATTTGGTGTAGCAGAACCCCTGAGCATGCATAATGAAGCTATTAGTATTTTATGAATTGAACTCTTTTTCTCTTGGGGAAGGGAGGGCTTCCTGAGTATGTTAAGCAAAGCAGAATTCATATGAATCATATGGCTGAATTACAGTACAACTACTTGTGCCCTTGAACTTTATGATCTGCTGCAAAAGACACGCACATTTGCAAAGGTATGGAAAGGGTATGAGCTGAGATCAGCTCTCAATATGCCAAACATTAATTAAAGCTGAAGAAATTTAAGTTTGTTATGGAAACAAAGAGAAACACAGAGCAGAGAGTGCTGCAAGCCAAATCCCTGAGATTTTTGGGAATCCTGCTTTGAGAATCTTGTCATCAGCTCCCAGAACATATTTGCTAAAAGCTCTCCAGTGATTTTCCTTACCATGTTTTGAATTCTGTTTAGAAAATCAAAACTCCTTTTTCCTTTCATTTCGATGTTGATGCACATTCCTGAAGCACATGAACATCTAAAACTATGAAGCCTAATGGTACTGCTTTGGATGTGTAACTCTAATGAATAACATTTCTTTCATGGCTAATGATCTGGGTCGGTGCTACAGCCAGATCAGTTAAAAAGACACAGATTAACTTGATAGCTTGCTGGTGGGTTTGAGTGTTTCTTTCTTTCTTGTTATAAGATGTGGGTATTTTCTGTGGAGTTTTGGTTGTTGTTTTGTTTGTTTGTTTAACCTGTGGTCATGTGGCTGGGGAATAAAATAAAAATCTGCTACAGCTGCTTTGGCAGAGGCTGCACTATATTGAAGATTTTGGTTTTAGCCATATCTTTTTTTTGATATCATAGTCTGAGGCATAAATTATGCTTGAGTTTTTGGACTGTGAGTTTTGGAAATAAGATTAAAAAAAAATATGCTCTTGGGTCTGAAGGAATGATTTTATATATATTTTTTAACTGCTTCTTTTGAGAGACTTTAGCTTCCTTAAGTCTTATTTACACAACATTTTTGCATGACGTTGCTGTAATTTGCAGAATTGAATGGTAATAGATGGTGTTGGACCAAGCATCATAGAATTTGCATCCTTGTCCCACCTATCAGTGGCACGTGAACTGAGTGGTGGCAATTTCTATGCGATTACAAGCTGCGCCGTGGGAGGTTTAGGCTGAAGGTTAGGAAGAAATTCTACACAGAGAGTGTTTGCCCATTGGAATGGGCTGCCCGGGGAGGTGGTGGAGTCACCATCATTGGAAGTGTTTAGAAGACTTGATAGTGTGCCTGGTTGCATGGTTTAGTTGATTAGGTGGTGTTAGCTGATAGGTTGGACACAATGATCTCGAAGGTCTCTTCCAAACTGGTTTATTCTACATACAGGCATAAGAAATTTAAAAGTGTATATATGTTTTCTTAAGTCTGCAGGACATGATACACTGCAAAGACAGCATTTACTTGTATTTGCTCAGAGAGCACACTGATAGACAGATGGGCTTTGAGAACAGAAGTGATAAATGTCATAAATTTCTTTTAAAGAAAAGTGCTATCATTCCTGCTACTTGCTTGCATATGTTTTCAAGCATGACTGTCTTAAGTGTTGCTGATCAGTTACTTTGCACTGATAATTCTTTGCGTTTTCAAGAAAGTGTTAAAATCTGCATGAATTGTACTGATTCTCACTTGGTGGATGCAGTCAAAACAAGATTGTTAAAGTGATCCTGAGCATTGGACAGATAATTACACTCTGAAAGAAGGTTTGCATGTGGGGTGTTTGTTTGTTTGTTTTTTAAAATTTCTATTGGAGTGGGTTTTTGTAGGTGTTATCTGTTTTCAAAAGGCTTTTATGAACACAAGTGTACAGGGACACTTTGTAGATTTGTGGATTTTAGAGGACACAGTCTCAAGCTGCACCAGGGGAAGTTTAGGCTCAAGGTGGAGAAAGTTCTTCACTGAGAGAGTCGTTTGTCGTTGGAATGGGCTGCCCAGGGAGGTGGTGGAGTCACCATTCCTGGAGGTGTTCAAGAGGGGATTGGATGTGGCATTTGGTGCCATGGTCTAGTCATGAGGTCTGTGGTGACAGGTTGGACTCAATGATCTTTGAGGTCTCTTCCAACCTTGGTGATATTGTGATACTGGGATTGTTCTCACCTACTTTCAGCTCTTTTTAATTCAGGAAAATGATCACTTCTCTCTTAACAGTGTGTTCTCTGAGTACATTGTAAAATATGCTAATAGAATTTTACCTACTAGATTCTATCCACTCTGTTTCATTTGTTAGAACTTTGTGAGACTTGGTTCAAAAAAGAAAACAAGTGAACACATACCTTGTATTACCTTATCCATGGTTATAACCTCAAACACTATCA
The DNA here is from genome assembly GCF_026170545.1 of Melanerpes formicivorus. Classification (NCBI taxonomy): domain Eukaryota; kingdom Metazoa; phylum Chordata; class Aves; order Piciformes; family Picidae; genus Melanerpes; species Melanerpes formicivorus. The sequence continues at coordinate 7,874,529 of NW_027142372.1, read as the reverse complement.
GTTGAATTTCTCTTGAACTCATAAATCACTGTACCAACTGCTGCCTCCTGTAGTATATCTGGGGAGAAAACAATGGAAGTCCTAGGATCAGAATTTTCCCTCAGGAAACGTCAGGCAGAAGGTTACAGAGATTGCCTGGATGAACTTGCTTTGGACTTCTCTTAGCTACCATCCCTGCGTGTAGACTGGGAATTATGCAGCTACTGCATGTGTATGTACTCATTCTGATTATGTTTAAAGTGGGATTCATACCTTGAAATATCTGCATGTCTGCACCCCTAAGAGTGTAAACTTGTGAGACAGGAGAAGGAATGCAGTGTAGCCTGTGTGCATTTAGGTTCTTATTCAACATGCTAGTATGTTTTGGAATTAGATATTTTAAAGAATATTAAAATGAAGACGTGGTCAAACAGCAGCTTCTACCAGCCTTTGAAGCGTTGCCATGTATAATGTCTTCGTCTTAGAGCATCAGTAGTTTTAGGAAGGAATCCAGGGGCTTTCTGTAGCTATTTACTAATAGCAAAAGATAACTGAGAAATTATAAAGTGTAAAAGCACAGCAGAATATGTTTAAATACTATCCTCATGGGCATCTTCTTAAAATCTATTCTTATGGTTTCATGCGCTATATAGGATATCCTGTGGGATAATTAACAGTGCTGATGTGTGGGGAATATCCGAACCCCCTGATTGTTTGGTCGTGATGTTGGTAGCAGAGCAAGATGTTTATAGTCCTTGCAATGGATGTATATTAAATGCAGACTGCTTCTCATTTTAGGCATGGTGTTAACTATGGGTTTTTTTCATAGTAAAAGGCAGTATTTGCCATAAAGTAACAGTAGTGGGCCTGATCTTGGCGTATGTTAATTGTAGCCTGTGCTGAGGTGCTATCTGCATGGGTAGCTCTGAGCTTTGCTGTCCAATGTAAAACTTCTTCTTCTTTTCTTTTTTTTTTCTTCTTTGTGGAAATGTGGAAGGCAAAAAGCTCAGGCGATGACATTACTGTCACCTGCTTAAAACAGTATGAAGTTCTTCAAGAATCGGCATAATCTCCAGGGTTCACTGTTTTCCATGAAAGCATTTATTTCAGTCAAAATACTTCACGTTCTTCTCTACACAGACATTTCAAGAAAAGTTAAAAACATGCCATTTTAAAAGGAAGCCTTACCTTTCTTTACAAATATACCTGCTTCTACGTAGGTCTGACCATTGTGGAATCAAATCATACATCTTCTTAGGCACACATGATTCACATGAAAGCTGAATAAACGGAGATGCTTCTAATAAAGAATGTAATTAAAACTGTTTTAGTTGGGTGAACAAGCCTTTCTGTTTGCCTTCTTTATTTTTAATTAATTTAAATTCATTGTCTTATCTATTGTTTTCCTCCAGAACCAACCTTTAATTCTGTTTAAATTGCAGCCAAAGTAGAGTCTGCTGTGTTTTAAAATTTTTTAAAAATATTTTATATGTATGACTTACCCTCTCATAGCAAGGGGAAACAATCTTGCCATCTGCTTGTAAAAGCATGATGAATCTTTTGAATATGCGAATGTAAGATCTGTTGTTCAAGATGTCATGTTTTTCCCTCTGTTGTTAGCTAGGAGACAACATGGAATACCCTGATTTACCTGTGTAATCCCAGTGTGTCTCAGGTGCCAGGACTTGCTGTTGAGATCAGCATGTCTCCTGTCAGAAATGGTTGGAGTGAGACAGGGACGGCATGACCACTGGGCGCAAAAAGCTACAGAGGTCAGGTTTCAAGGACAGTCAGTATGGCAGTGATGTGGCAGTGACAAGTTGTCAAGCGAGCAAATATAAAAGCAGGGTTGGGAGGGAGGGAGAAGGAAAATGTCTTGTCATTTCTGATGAAATATTCAGCGTAGCAGGTAGCAATGGAATGAATGGATTACACTTACAAGTTTGGTGGTGTTTTTTAAGAATAGTGGAGAACTGATTGCTCACAGCAGAGACAAGTTCAGTGGTTGCAAATACTTCGTTTACCAGCCTGATGATGCTCCACAAGAAAAGTCCATCATAACTTCCCTAATTTGATTTTTATTTTTTTTTAATGAATTAAATATTACACTTTTGTTAATAGCAGTAGCAACATCAGGCTTGGGTGAGACGCCTTTTAGAGACCTGAGCTGTGGTTAAGCGATTTGTATAGATTCTTGAGTTGCTATGGAGTGGTGCATCTTAGTGAAATTTGGAAGGAAAACTATAATAACGATGCCAGTTCTGGATGATCATAAATAATCAATTAACAACTCTGCTGTGTAATTTTGTTGGTTTGTTTTCAGACACTTTTCATTATATTTTGAATTTTTTCATATTGTATTGAATTGAAACACTTCTGTTTGTGGTTCTGTGTATTCCATAGTATATGAGATAATAGCATACTTTATTTGTCCCTGAAACAGACCACAGTAATATGGTGCCTTTTATCTCCTGGCATATATGCAGAGCTTTTGATACCAGTTTTCCTAATGGTAAGAGCATTCTACTACATGAACATTATCTCCTGGGTCAGTAATAATTTCACCAGTGTGCACAGGTGTACATGCAAATGTACATGGACTAATTCTGCATGTATATGCAGAATAAATGTTAATTTAAGATTGATTAGTTTAATCTCATTAAGATTAGATACTACAAGTCTATCATGATTCCTTGTAAAGTGCTTAAGTAGCTTTCTACAGTATGAGGAATATAGGATTATTTGTCTGTTGAAAGAATGCCTGCATATTCTACTCTGTAGAATTTGGCAGTTTAGCAGTCAGTTCTTTTTGTTAATGTGCACATTTATTCTTAAATTAGTAAACATGATCAAGCACTTTATTGTGGATATATATGGAAAAATGCTTTAAATATGTGTTTTGTATTAGATTTCTTCAGGGTGTACTTTTAACTGCCATCACTTACTTTTTAAGTTTAACTTTTCATATCTTTACATGAGGGAGCAGCTGTATACTGACAGCTAGTGATGCTAAAGGGAGAAATATAAAGTTCTCTTTACTATCTTACTCTCTTTTTTTCTATCTAAAACAATTTAATTATTTTTTAATTCATCTGCAGCTGCTCAGGTTATAGTTGTGGTAGTGGTGGGACACAACGAATAAAAAGAGCCTAAATCCATAGTCAATAAGTCAGTATTTAAAAATGGATGAAGATTACTTTTTTTTTGCCTTATAAAAATAGGCTTAGTTGCTTGAGAATGTAGTTAGAAGAAGAAAAATTTCCTGAGGCAAAATGCTTTTGGAATAAAAAGATAAAATAAGTTTAAATCAAAACAAAGCTATGAAAATTTTAATGATTCAATGCAGTTTTGTTTCATTAAAGGAAAATATAACTGAAGAGCAACCCTAAGAGTTTAAATATAAAAACAGATGCAAGAGAATAGACAGAAGTCAGTATGTAGAGTGAGTGAGAATAGCTTGTATGGCAAGCCCATCAACGAGGATGTTGCCCACCTGAGGGCTGCTAATCATCAGCGTGCTTGCCGCGGTAATGCTTGAACTGTGCTTACAGCACAATCGCCGTGTCTATCTCTGGCTGTGGATTTTTAACAGTGGATTCTCAAGAGTTGCAAGCTGGCTTTCACAATGCCATGTGCTCTCACTCCCTGCTGATGCACACTGCAGGTGATTACACAAAGATATCAAAGGCTTTTTTTTTCAGTCTCCCTTTCTAGAGTTCCATGTCTTCCAAGTGGGGGGGAATAAAAAAAAAAAAAGCAAACAAACCAGTGGAACAGAGGTTTCTGAGATGGACTAACACAAAAGACCCCAAAAGGTATCCATTGAAATCCAGCAGAGAAATGGTTCAATATTGGTAATCTGACAATGTAATACACTTGTTTCTCAAATTAAACTTGGAATTAGAGGTGCCTGTAAAAGAGAATTTGGCCTTAAATTTTTAAAATGCAGATTTTGCAGAATATTAGGGGTTGGAAAGCACCTTGAAAGATCATCTAGTCCAACCAACCTGCCAGAGCAGGTAGAATAGATCGCACAGGAACACATCCAGGTGGGTTTTGAATGTCTCCAGAGAAGGAGACTCCACAGCCCCCTAGGGCAGCGTGTTCCAGTGTTCCATCACCCTCACAGGGAAAAATTTGTTCCTCATGTTTACATGGAACTTCCTATGCCTCAGCTTCCACCCATTGCACCTTGTCCTGTCATTGGGCATTACTGAGAAGAGCCTGGCTCCGTTCCCTTGGCACTCACCCTTTATATATTTATAAACATTAATGAGGTGACCCCTCAGTCTCCTCTTTGAGCTAGAGAACCAGCTTCCTTAGTCTCTTCTCATACAGGAATGAGAAAGAGAAATTGTCAGCACTCACCTCCTGCTCCAGAGGACTGTTCATACCCAACTGTAACTCTTTCACTGATTTTGTAGGCACCGTTTAGCAATCTGCATATTTATGTATAGTTCTTAAAAACTGTGGGAACTATTCAGTTTGACCATTTTGTTCTTGCTGTAAGAAATGTAGGAATTGAATTATTTAAAATGTAACATTCGAAGATGTAACACACCTGTTTATGCACTAATGGGATGTAGTGTACTCTCTAGCCTTTGTCTTGGAGTTAATGTGCTTCCAGTTTTGTTAGTACCAGTCAGTATTGCCTTTAGGGTCACTTTGGAATTCAGGTTTTTGATACAGCAATTTTTTTTATACCCATACAATTGAAAACATTACTTGCCAGTCATTTCAATCTCATGCATATTTGCCCTGCACTGAAGTCAAGCAAAAACAGACACAGGAAATTGTGTCTGTCTGTAGCCTACTTGCCTTTCTTTTAAAAAAGTTATGAATGTTTTGTGTACTTGTGAGGTTTACCCAGTGAACACTTATGAGTCCTATTTGGCACCCACATAAATGACACAAGTGACTACTCTGGTCTTTGTGTTAAGAAGCAAAGCAGTTATTGTTTTGCACAATCTCTTTAATTTCATTATCTTAAGGCTCTGATTTGGTCAGATATTTAAACATGTCCCCATTTTTGGCTCTTTGGCTTAACATTAGGGAGTTTTTATTTGTTTGTTTGTTTTTTTATTTGTTTTATATTGCTAAAAAATAAATCAGATGCTGATTTGAAAATCTGAATGTAAGCCTATAGGGAATGTGGCAAAACCATCATTTCACCAAATCCTGTAACTGTTCAGTGAAATCTTGCTTGAATCAGGTCTTATAGGAAAAAAAAGCCACATTGCAGGTAATGTGTGCTCTGGCTTGCCAAACTGGTTACAAAATAAGTCTCTTTGATTGTCTGCACTATAACATATTCAGTAGTGTGTATTACTGATAGAACAGATGAAAAATGCATTTCTTTAACACTGTCATCTCTCTTTCTGACATGCATCTTGAGATGATTTGCAAATGCTCAGTTGTATAAGTGGCTTACAGGGAGAAATCAGTTAGCCCCTAATATTATGCTGATGCATGGCCAGTTGCTTGAAGCCATTAATGAACTAATCTCTGATACTCTTGTATTCTGGTATTCTTGCTCTTGTATGCTGCACATTTTGTTTCAGGTAAAATCAACATTAAAAAAAAAAAAAAAGATCTTAAAAGGATTATGGGATTTCTCCTACCTTCCCCCCCCCCCCCCCCCCCCTTTTCCTTCTCATATGTACTTTGAGAGAAATTAGTAAGTTTGGTATCCAAAACAAAAATTTCCTGTCTGTCTTATTTTCATAACAAGACAAGGTTATGAAGACCTATAGTTGCTTTTGGCTGACCACTGAAGCTAAATAGCAGCATCTACACACAGAACAACCTTTTAAAACAATATACCAGGACACTTCTATTAAGCACTACGTAATTTTTCTTTATTTCCCTTTCTATCATCAATGATTATGGAAATAGTTTTGTGGAAGTACAGATCCTCTCTCCCTCATAATCAGCTACCTCCTGCCCGATTCCTTAATTAATGACATAATTCAGTGTTCTGGACATCACAATCACTTCCAGGGTAGTGAAATATGATCAGAGCTGTCTGGAATGTGTGTAATGAACCCCTCAAGTGAAGGCTGTGCTTCTGTTGTTGTTCTGTCCACAGGAAAAAAATAAAAGAAAAGCTCTTAATCTAGATGATTTTAACAATTGAAAACCCTTAAAAGGAAAGTAAAAAAAAAAACTTCTTAGAAGCAGAAAACATCCTGGTAATCCTCCTTCTTAATCTGCCTCAGAAGTCTTTATCTTAATGCACTCTTTGGTAGCACCTCTTACCAAAGAATGTGGTAAAGAGAGATCTGAATTACCATGTGCCACTCCTCTCTGATGACAATCTTGGAGTCAGGACTGAGAAGTTACATTCTGTGGTGGTAAACCATTTATCAGCAGTTTTGTCTAGCTTTACTTTTAAGGTTTTTGGCTTGTCTATTTAAATGTCAAGGGCAGGAGAGAGAGTATAGTTAGTTCTTTATTTCACAGATCTTACAACTAAGAGCTAGAAGCCCGGCAAAAAAATACCCCAAAAGCTTAATATCATCCTGTGATTCAGTGGAGTTTATTTAAAATGCATATGTTTTCCAGAGTGTAGTTCTATTTCCAGGCTGTAGAGATGTTTCCAGCACATGTCCACACTCATTTATGAAGCTCCCTTTCCCAAATCTGCCACTCTCTATCTCTCCAACTTGCAATCTACCATACAATGCTGTTGTCCCTTTGTTGCTATCTAATATGCAGTACATCAATTCATTAATTTACTTAGTGAGAAGTCACTAGACTACATTGCAGAGCTCCTGAAATTTTGCATTAGGAGTGCCAGAGCACTTTGCATAATGTCTTAACTTCTTTTCCATAGAACATGCAAAATATACAGCTTGTGTCTAAACTTCCTCTGGTTAATGTAATTCCTTTCTCACTTGCTGCTTGTATTGATGGCTGTCTTCTAATGCCTGCTCACACATTTGGTCAATTTTTAGTCCAATTTACCATAATTCCCTAATGTTTACTGTTATCATAGTATCATGGTATCATTCAGGGTTGGAAGAGACCACAAGGATCATCCAGTTCCAACCCCCCTGCCATGGGCAGGGGCACCCCACACTAGATCAGGCTGGCCAGAGCCTGTTGATGAAAAGGTAAAGATGAATGATACTTAAAATTTCTCAGATAAATGCAAGAGTTAAAATCTAAAAAGAGGTAAAATTTAAAAAAAATTAAATAAAAGTTGTAAGTAGGCCTGAAGAATTCTTCAGCAAATAGCTATCAAAATAGGTTACCAAAATATTATCTTTTTAAAATTAGAATTACTGTGTTGGCCTTTCTACCTGAATATCTCCAGTCTAATGTAACTGGTGAGAACAGAGAAAGACATATTTTATTGAAGTGAATGGAAAGCTTGCAGACTTTCTCCTTTACTTTCTTGAAATAGCTAGAAACTGCTTTTTGCCATTCACATGCTTCTTAGATTATTCCCCTGTATTTAAAAAGAAGTTGGGATTTTTTACTTCTTTTTCTCCTGTCTACTCCAGGTCTCTGAACAGGTTTAGTTAAAGCACTGCTTGTATCAATATGTAATTTAGATCTAGTGCTTGCAGTTTTTGATTCCTATTTCTTTTGAGTTCCTTGACGAGTACTAAGTATCTAGGGAATGGTTCTTATAAAATTATACATTGAAAGTAGTGCAGGCGCAATGGAAGTATTAATGAACATGATTGTTTTGACACATAAGAATTAGAGCATGTTTAAATATTATACATAGTGTATGAACTGCTGGCATAAAATTAGAAACGTGAGATTTTTTTTCTCCCTAGCAAATATAGATCAAGTTCTTCTCAGACCTTAAAAAGGTCACTTCACTTAGGTCAGCTTCTGAGGCCTTATAAAAGCTGTATTTTAGATTAAAGACAGCCAAAAAGACTCCATGTAAAGGTGGTTTGATGATGTCTTAATTCTAAAAACCAGGTTGCATGTTGATGAAATGACATTTACAGTTATTTTTTGGCAGTGTTCAAATTTGCATTGGGTATATTCTGTACTTTCTGCATTATATACACGTCAAGAAGTGTATTTTTTTTTCAACTTTATTAAACATGCAAATAACAGTAGAAATACAACGTGTTTGTCTGCTGTCCTAAAGGAAGATGCAAAATTTAAAGGGTTATAAAACCAGGGTTAGAAAAGATTTAAAGCATCTTGAGGCAGGGCTATTTTCAGATGTTTGTATGGGAATGTGGAGGATTTGCAGGGTGTTTTATGCTAAGAGCTTTTCAAAGTATTTGTTTAGTAATGTTGTCTGTTATGTTTGTTTTTTTCATGTCTTTACAAACTGTCCTTATTTTAAGTAGCTAGATATGAACCCAAAAATTTTATCACCAAATGTGTCCTTCTAGAAAGTAGTAAAATATTCAGCTATGATTGGAACAGTCAAAGGGCTAAAGAGTAGGCATCTTTTTGCATTTGGGCTTTGTGATGGACTTGTATTTCTTAGTCTTATTAATGGAAGCTTTTGTTGTTTGTGTATTTATTGTTTTAAAAGTTATAGAGTTTTTATGAGATATGGAAATGCATTCAGGAAAGTTTATTTTTTAGTAGGAAAATAAATATTACTTAAACAGTAACTTTGTTTAAATTACCAAAATTAAGACACTTGGCCTACTTTTAAAATTATTATTATTTCTTTAATATTATAATACAGTTCAGGATCTTAGTGTCCTGAAAATTGTAAAATCGAATGTAGTTATCATCTAGATTATCTTTTTGTAGTAGTATAGATGTTGGATTTGCCTCATGCAATACTTTCAAGACAGATGTAAGCAGGTGAAGACCTTTATTACATTATCATAGTATCATAGTATCATTCAGGGTTGGAAGGCACCACAAGGATCATCTAGTTCCAACCCCCCTGCCATGGGCAGGGACACCCCACACTAGATCAGGCTGGCCAGAGCCTCATCCAGCCTGGTCTTAAACACCTCCAGGGACGGGGCCTCGACCGCCTCCCTGGACAACCCATTCCAGGGTTTCACCACTCTCATGGTGAAGAACTTCCTCCTCATATCTAGCCTGAATCTCCCAACCTCCAGCTTCATTCCATTCCTGTTATATAGTCTATCAGAAGGCACATGTCACATCTCAATTGGTCATTTTCTACTGGCATGCATATAATTAAGGCATACAATAGATCAAAATAACAAAACAATATTTTAACACATCCAACCAAATTCTGCCTAGTTTCTCTCCTTCAGTTACAAGGTGTTTACATTACCCTCAAATACAAAACAGCTTTCTCTAATTAGAGCAAAGGCAAACCTTCCCTATAGTCTTCTAAAACTATCCAAAAACCTCTTCCAACATCTTTTAATCCACGTGCAACTCAAAGCAATATGTTGTCTCAGTATAGTGATCAGTTCTTGAAATATATAAATAGTTAGTACTTTTGTATTTCTGTTTTACAGCAGAGTGTAGTTAGCAATGAAATAACATTATAGTAGCAGCTGGAAAAATTAGGACAAAACTACAAAATAAATACTTAAAATTTCTTAAAAAGTATTATTTAGTGGGTTTTCTCACTGAAGTAAATGAAAATTATTCATGAAGTTAAATATTCCAAAGCAGTAAAGTGTCCCGTGTCAGAGACAACTTTACTCTAGTGATTGTCATGCATGCAAGGTATAGGTTCAAATGCTGGACAAAGCAGAGCAGATTCTGTCAGGACTGCAGTCAGGTTTTGCATAGCCTCTGGGCATGGTGTTGGCCTGTTGGTTCTGAAGCTCTTATGAACAAGGGGACACAGTCTCAAGCTGCGCCAGGGGAGGTTTAGACTCGAGATGAGGAGGAAGTTCTTCACCGAGTGAGTCATTCGTCATTGGAACGGGTTACCCAGGGAGGTGGTTGAGTCATCGTCCCTGGAGGCGTTCAAGAGGAGATTGGACGTGGCACTTGGTGCCATGATCTAGTCATGGGGTCTGTGTTGATAGGTTGGACTCGATGATCCTCGAGGTCCTTTCCAACCTTAGTTATACTGTGATACTGTGTCTGACACTCCACTCAAGAATTTTGAGAATTTGCACAGCCAATAGCAAAAATGCTTTCTAATAGCTTGCTTTTGCTTACCCAGATGATTACTCAACCTTTGCTAACTTGTTCAGTAGTCTTAAACTATTACCTTTGAAACCTTCCAAGGAGCCTGAAATTCAGATTTCCTTCACAGTATTTCACTTGAAGTAATGTGGGGAAAAAAACCCAAACGTTTCTAATACAAGACTACTGGTGAAATTTCATAGAATCATGAAATGCTTTGTGTTGGAAGGGATCCTCTTAAAGATTGTTTTGTTCCATGGGCTTTCCATAGTGTGATGTGCTCAGGGCCAGAATACCTATGTGGAATATTTTGGGATATCTTTTAAATGAATCACTTAATCTTCCCTTTTCCTCTATAAATTACATGCTTTGTCAGGCGAAGTTTATCAGTAAATTCCACCAGAGAATGACTTATGTGCTTATTTAACTTTTTGGATTATATCATAGATTACACTCAATCTGTGTAGCAGATGTGTGCATATCCTGGGTTCTGGTCATCATCTGTTCCAATGAGAACTCACTTGTTGAACTCCATGGCTTTAGCTTGTGGGAGCAAAGGCTGAAGAACATGAGAGGATCTTGACTTTTGCTGTGAAACAGGTACTTACCTGTACTTACAAACTGTAAGTACTCTGAATTCTGTAAATTAATAGCTGTAGTTATTTTTCAGGGATAAATATTCTTGCAGCTCACTGGTTTCTGCTGCCTTCTGTGGTTTTGGTTTCACACTCTTTCAACAAGGTAGATTGAAAAGGGGGCTAGTGAGTAAATATCCACAGATCAGCTGCTGTACCCAAGAGAAAACTGGAGCCAGGAGAGTAATCTGCTTCCTGTGGAAGGTGTTGACTGCAGATATGAACTTACCTGTTGCCTTGCCTTCAGAAAGTTGCTTCATTCTCCCACTTGAGTCAAGGCCTAGGTTGGGATGGAACTAGCATTTTCAGGCTGAGTCTGTTTAAATCCCTGGACTCTCATACCTATGTAATGGCTGTGCCTCAGAGCAACAAATCTTAGCAAATCAATAGATCTGTTCCTTGATACCATCCATGAAAGGAGCCATGGGATACAGGACCAAGGTCCCGGAGCTGTGGCCGGGAAGTTTTGCTGTTGAATTTTTGAAAGCTGTTTGTCTCATTTCCCCAACATTGATCTGGCTCCACTCTGATCTGGCATTTCTTCATCTGTTTGATGTCATCATAGTGCTCCTAAAAGAGTATGCTGGACAAAGAATAATTTTTTTAAGTTTTAATTTTTTCATTTATAAAATTCCAACAGAAAAGCAGTGTCCTGTTTATGAGGAAATATTATTTTTGCTTTCTTTTTGATTTTTTTTCCTCACTATAGCATAGGTATGTGATACGTAGAGCTTTTATGGTGGTTTATTTTGTTTCATACAGGATAACCACAGGCACTGATGTTAAGAGTAAAGCTGGTTTAGCTTTTGTTTACACTCTTTTTACTAAATCTATTCATTGTTTGTTTTCAGATTGTTTTTAAGCTATTTACTGTTTTTCCCAAAATGATATGTTGATGCTCCTTTTCTCTCTGTTGTTGCTCCTGATGGTTTGGTATTTATTGGAATGCGGGAATCATGGTGAGGATATTGATCTGTGTTGGTCTTTTTTTTCCCCTTTCTTTCACATGGTCATTTAGATTAAGCCATCTGCTTGCCTAATAGTGGGTATGCTGAAGAAAGACATTTTCTTTTCAGCTCACATATGAATTGTACTTTCAGATATAGGTTATACCCTTGCAAATAAGACTGAACTATGATTCTGTAGCATTATGTATAAAATTGTGAAAACTAAATTCCTCCAAATTTTCTTTTTTAAATGTGGTTCTTTGTCACTGCTCCAGTATTGATTCAAACTGTAGCATATGAAGTGCATCTTTTCTGTAATCACTGCTGCAAGTGGGTGAGAAAAAGGACCATCTTTATTCTACTAATTTTCTCACAGTTAATATCAGGAAAAATGCTTTGATAAATGCTCTCCATCCAAGGATTTCAATACTATTCAAGATGGCTTTGTAGCATTGTTGCTATGTATTTTTCATTAGGAGAGAGCGCAAACTGTATCTCCTGGAAAGCTGCTGCATTCTGAAGACTGCAGTTTGTCCGTATGTAAGGGGTTAAGGCAGACCCCCTCCCCACCATGGGCAAAAAATAATGACTCAGACAAACGGATTGCAAAAGTGATGGAAAGTTTAAATGGAAAGCGGTGAATGTTTACAGAGAGCCAGAAGCACAGTGACAAAAGAAATCCCAAAGCAGACCCAGAAACATCCCATCCCCACCTGAGGGTACACCCAAGACCCCCAGGGCTCCTTCTTCCCATTTCCCCCCCCCCCCCCCACCCCCGCTAGGCTAGTCTCAGCTGGCCAGATCTGAGACTGCCCATCCCCCCAGCCTTGGGCCGGAAGACATCTCCCCCAAGTTACCGGGCGGCAGAGAGGAAAGAAAGAGGAAGTGCCAGACCCTGCACTGGATCTTATAGTGGCACAGAGAATCACGGTATGAAATACCTGGTTTCCTGTGTGCACCCACTGGGCTGGACTTCTGGACACAGGAAGCACCCCACGTATGAACACAGCAGAGGGCACCCAGCCCAAACTGCTACACCATACAAGAATCCCAATATAATCTACATAATCTGACTCCCAGTCTCCTGGTCCCCCCTCACTTTAGCTCTCTGAAGTTAGTTGGTTTGAACAAAATTTATACTTTCAAATTAAATGCTCAAAGCTTCAAAATTTAAAAGCAAATGAGAATAAAATATTTTGTGCCTGCTCTGACTGAATGATTAAGTGGGAAAATACTGAAGGTAGTAGATGATAAGGCGAACACTGTTCAGTCTGTTCTCCATTTTACTCCTGGAGACATTTTATTTTTAGTGACAGGACGGCACAGTCACCTGTAAGTGACACGGGAGGAAATGTACACTTGGTAGTGGCTCCAGCTGTAGGGTGTGTTTGGTATTTACGAAATAGCAGGTGAGTAATTAGGGCAGAGGTTTCTCTGCATTATGTTCCTGACTTCTTTATTCTCTAGGCTGGGCTATAATTGCTTCCAGGGTTCCTTTAACAGTCTGAGAATGGGAGGGCTCTGTTGATATCTTTCTGGATATCAACGCCTACTACCAAGTTCTAGACATAGACTTGGTTGCTCATAAATGTCTTCTCAAGATGGAAATGTCTCCTTTGTAGAGGAAACCTGTGCAATCTGCTGAATGGGATATTTAAGTTTTGATTGGCATGAATGTCATTAATGCGTTAATTTAAACCCTTTACTAGTTTCACTGCTGAACAATATGGGAAAATCTGGTTCACATTAGTACCTTTCTTACCTGTTTACTTGTCTCATTCTTTCCCTGTAAAGATCTGTACTCAGATTTTAGCCCCGCACTTAGACTTGGCGTGCAGTATGATTCACTTACATTTTTTTGTTCTTTGTACATTTTTAGCCCTCTAGCATAATGTATCTCAAATTCTTGATTCTCTTCTGATGACTTCAGTGGAAAAGGATGGGAAAAGATGTCTGAGACTCCACTACTGCAAATACCACTGCTTGTAGTTACATCTACAAGTAATCCCTTTGAAATCAATAGGGAATATCCTCAGTAGTAAAGTTAAACAGTCTGAAATGTCTTACAGAATAAAGCCTAAGGCTGTGAAACATTACAGAATGTTGTATGACTCTTTTTTTGTGTGGTGATGCCCTCCATAATAAAGAAACCTCATCTTAAATAACCACTAATAAGCTTTATACAGTAAGTCATGTTATAAATGACACAATTTTCTAGTTGTTGTTTATATAGTATACTGGTGGGGTTTTTAATTAAGATATCAGCATCAACATTCTGATTTTGAAATGATGCTTGTTTCAAGACCACTTACATGTCTGAAAAAATCAAACCTGAAACTTAGATACATTCTATGCAATGTTCTCTACCCTTACTACCTTCCATGGCTGTTTCCTGTCTGTTGGTATTCATTCAGCTGCACTTTCAGTTCCTTCCCAACCCAACTGACAACCAGCAGTTCTAGTGCTATCTAGTAGGTTATTTTCTTTTCATTAATTAAATAAGTGACAGAGAAGTATTTTACAAGTACTCTTTTTCTTTTTTTTTTTTTTAAACTCAAGCATGAAGTAAATAAGTATACTTTATAAAGCAGATCTGAGTCAGGACTTCAGTAAATTACAGTTTAATCAGCAAGGGCAAATTGTGTCTGGAAGCGCATTTGTAAACTGCAGTAGAAACTGGTCCCATCTATGTGAAGTGAGGATTTTGGCCTGCTTTTTCACAGCAACAGTACCTATTTAATATACTTTCTTCTTTTGATAATATAATTTTTCAGTAGTCACATCTTTTGGTCTAAATTGTTCTCTTTGGTATTTGGAAGGTTTTACGTGCTGATGGAGAGGAAAAGAATTGGGCCAGATTATTCATTAATTTACGTGAAATCATAAAATGAAAGTACAAAAATCTCTTTCCAAATCCTCAAAGGTTGAACCATGACTCAGTATAAATGTGCATGTGAAGTGAATGGAGTATGAAGTGCATGGCTGTGAATACCCTTTCTTACCACAAAACACAGCTGCAAAGTGCTGATTCCTATCTGACAAAATTCTGTGCAACAACTTGCAGTTTCCATTTAAGAGGCCACAGGTTTTTATTCTTCAGCTACGAGGGAAACTGAAGAGTTTGTAAAGTATAAAGTAAAAAAAGTTCCACTCTTTTAAAATAATCATTTCTGTATGCACAGTCGACAGCCTATAGAAATATAATATTACAAAACTGAGGTGGCATATATGTATGAATACCATTAAATACAATTTTATAATGAAAATTTTGTCTTCTGAAGGTGAAACTTTTAGATCATATTAGAATTCTAAATTTTTTATGCATAGCAATCAAATGACCTCTCTGTATTGCTGCTTAAAGTATAGATTTAAAGTTAAATGATCCAGTCAGTCATTTAGCATTCTTGGGGTCATCTTTTGCCAATAACTACTAATGTTTACCTATGGCTTTCTTGTTTCTATGTTTGCATTATTTACATTTTAAGAACTAAAGAAACAATGACACTTTTTAAACCTGTTTTTAATAGCCTTTGTTTATTGTTAATACGTAGTGTTCCAGGCTCTTGCTCTAATGATTTTTTTTTTCACACTGCATTGATAATTAAATTCATTCATTTTCCTGGCTGCACAATTCTTTTATATAAAAAGTTATGGGTAATAATACCTATTATGTTGAAAGTACAGAGGAGAAAAGGGCTGATCTGCAGCTTTTAGTTCAAGGAGAGCCAATGGATTCTGCAAGTTACAGATTCAAATAAAATCAGAAATCTTGACTCCTTTAATCTATGCTCTTGACTCCTTTAATCTAAGCTATAGTACATATAGTCTTCCCCCCATTCCCCAGTAAAACAGGAACTGCAAGTATGTGATATGCAATCCATTTCAGGATATTTATTACTAATACTTCCAGTGACCGTAGTAAGTATTGGTCCTTTTAAATGACTGGAGACCGTTCACATCTTGCTACCTCTGAACCTATACATGGTGGCAGTAATCCTCTTCAAACCCTTCTGCTCCCCTTCCCTTAAAGTGATTTAGTGTCAATAAACAGGGAAAAATATTGTAAATGTGTGAAACGTTATGATAGTGTAAGATGCATATAATAAAACATTCTTTCCATGCTGATCTTATTTGCTCACACAGCCTCTGCAATTTTTATCTGTTTCACAAAATCTTAGGTTTTGCAATTTTTAATTCATGCAAGAGAGCTTTAATACTTAATTACCAATAGAGAAGACATTCTTAGCCTCATATTTATTTTTTGTCATGTTTACAGAACTCGAGAGCAAAAAACATTATGTCCATTTGGCCTAATATATAATTTAATTTTATTTTGAAAAAAAGATCAGTGTAAATGAGTAAGAATTTATATCATTTAAAATACATAATAACCTAATTTTGTAAAATTTGTTTTGTAAGCTGGAATTTCACCAGTTTGCAAAAAGCAATTCACAGAACTAGTAATTTTTAAGTAGAGATAAATAAATCTCTTGAATGAAAAGTGAGAGAAATGTAGCTCAATTACTTTTTAGCATCTGAATTCACAAATTCTTTTGGACCCAGTTTGATGGAAATTTTCTTTTTTCTTATCTACATCTGGGCACACAACCCTCAAAGTATCTGCTTCTCTGGAAAAAACCCTCTTTTCCCAAGTGTTCTGATGTACAACTGTTTTTTTGCTTGTTTGCTATATTTTTTGTTTATTTTTTTTTTCCTTTCTGTCTGTCTCTTTACCTTTTGCATTTTATTTGTATATATTTTCTTTATAGCCTCACAGTGTAAATGAGTTCTGATCTAAGGTTAATAGGGCTGGTAGAGTCACTGGAGTATTGAGGAGGCCTTTGATGGAATTTTGTCATTCAAAGCCCTTTTGGAGTGCTTCCTTTCTACCTGTGTGCATGCAGGTGTATTGAAGGTACATATGATAATGCAACATCAGGTCTTCATCCCACTTTCCTCACCAGTTGGAGAACTGATGATGTAACTCTCCCAACACTGGGTTTAGGTATTGAATATGGATGATGAATATGTATTCATGCTGAATACTGCTACCCAAGCATCAATGATATTGTAAGAATATGATGGCCCAGTTAGTAAAGATTTAAAGTTTGTTACTTCAGGAGTTGAAAATGTTTTGTTCCTGACATTAAAATGTATCTACTACTTGCATTATCTTTAATAATTCTCAGCAAGCATCTCAGCTTTTCATATGTATCTGTAATTAGTGTGGAGGTTTCTACCTTGGGTATCCTTATTTCTCAAACTTGTTAGGAACAAATGAATGACTTAAAGGAGATCTGAGCAATTATCACTGATCCCCAAGTTGAACACTTTACGACCTGTACCAGTGTCAAGTGCCAACACTGATGTATTTGAAAAGGCAAAGACTGAGATGCCATATCATACACTTCTGTATGAAGGAACAGAATACCTGCATGTTCTCCCTACTGTCTAAGGTCCATCACAGAGGGAGTCATGAGGGAGCACAGATAATCTTTTCAACTCATCTGCTTGTACGTTATGGTATTATGATTTCCTGTCTCAATTATTTCTGCTAGACATGCCTGAGTGTTTCTTTCAGAGATAAAGACAAGGGTGTTACATTCAGATCCTACTTCTGCTCATGTGTTGGTGTAGATAATGAACTCCCAGATGCTGAATCTTTGAGTTTGTCGGAAGTTGTTAGTCAAATCCTGTAGGAGTACTGAAAGCATTCCTCATGGAAGTCTGGAATCAAAGTAGGTTTGAATCAGCATCATCAAGTTGTATGAATAGTTCCTGTTTGGGCCGACTTCTAATGGAAAGCTTATGATTAAAGAAAGTCATAAAGGGAAAGGGCAAGTATGAGAAACTGGCCTCAAAAGCACCAGAAGAATCAAACCTAGAAAAATATAAGCTGATTTTTGATAAATCTATTGCAGTGAAACTCAGTAGCCTGGTATTGAACAAATCTTTTAACAGTGGCAAAACTTGATGCACTGCAAATGAATGAAGTGAATGCCTTCTTGAAACTCTTATGGGAAACTTGACATGGGAATTTGCCATCTTGTCACAAAAGACTGACCTTCTTATCACAACTCCAAGCATGCATGAGGTTTGGCTGGAATCTCTATATGAACAGTTTCCTTTTTTAACAGTGTATTGTGCTTAGAGATGTAAGAAAGCTGAAAAATGCAGGTGACTTCATTACTGATTGCATTTCTTCTAATGACTGAAATTGATAGATACTGCATAGGGTCAATGTCTTGTGAATTTCTTTAATGATACCTTATAAGAAAGTGGTCTTCCTGAATGAAGTTGGGAATAATTGAGGAAAAGTGAGCATATGCTTTGCAGTGAGAGGTTTCTGCTGGCTGTCTGAGCCTAATCCACTCTCCTCCAGTGAATTGTGGAGATCAGGCTAATGTGGAGTGCAACCTAGTTGCATCTAGACCACAGGTGTGTGTATTTATATATATAGAGCTTGTTTTAAACTACTTTTAAGGAAGTACTAATTCTTTTGTTACAGTCTCCAAATACCTGCTAGTGAACCTTCTGATTCTTGTGAAGATGTGGGAAGTTATGTACTCCTTTCACCCTTTCCTGTAAATAATGTCCATACAGTCTACCTATAAAGCTTGTCTGATCTAACATTAGGTATTGTATGTGAAATACGAGGAAATTTTAATCTGTTCCTTTGACCTTGAGGGTAGAGGGACTGGACAACCGCATTTAACAATCGAATGCCACTGCCTTCTTTGGAAGGTGAGAATCAGTAACTTGCCTCCTCCTGCAATTTGTGCACGAATGGGACAGAATGTCTAGTAACAGTTGTTGAATTTCTCTCCTGTTACCTGCAATCTTCTAAATAGAGCTTGTGGGGGCCTCAGTTTCTCCCCACCTTACATGGTTAAAGGTCTTTTTGGAGCCTGGCTTCTATTGAGTGGAAAGGCTAAGTGGCCTCTAGTGTCTGTGCAGTAAGCCCTGCAGCTACCTGTGCAGTATTGTTACAGATGCAGTTTTGCAGCCTTAGCTTTCCTTTTCTGTGTTGTTTCTTTTATTTTTTTTTTCCTTTTCTTTTTTTTTTTCTTCTTTTTTCCCATTCCCTGCCTTGCAGGGTGATTTCCATTACAAAACAGTAAGTTTCTTTAACAAAAAGAAGTCTATTCCTATTTTTACAGGGTTTATAAAATCTGAAGTACCAGAACTGTGTGTCACACTATTGCAAATATTCTTAAAAAAACCTTTTTAAAGTTTGCTTTTCAGAAATGTACCAAGGCTTAAAGAAAAGGGAACATGCTCGAGAATCCTTTGGGGGTTTAACATAACTCAGTACATTTTCCAGGCTTAAATGTGATTTTTATATTACAATACATTTGTGAAAACCCAATTTTGATACTCAATGTTTTGTTTATTTTAATAACTAGCTATTTCCCTGGCTTCCTCAACAATGAGAAACAAGAAGAAATTATCCAGTTGGTGGTAAAATCACAGTGTAGGCATACTTATGAGAACAGAATTTACTACAAGTCTTGTTTCTTTGACGAGGGAGTTCTGTAAATTAGTTTATTTCTGTACTACTCTTGCAACAGAAGCATGCAGAGGAAACTATACTGCATCTATTCTTCATTAATAAATAACCATTCTGCATGATTTTGGTTCTAATCACTTATGCAAACAAAAGCAATTTCTGAAGGAAAATGTTCATATTGAAGGTATTTGTGTGAAGGTGAAAGATCTGTGTTCTGTGCCAAGTGTTACTTTTTCCTGATATTTCTAGTGCTTGATCTGTGTTCCACTGAGTTGGTGTTTCAGTGTATCTCTTGCTTCACAATTCCTCAACTCTTCCTTGTGAGCAATGAATGTCAGTAAAAAGGGCAAAACCATCCCCCAGCAAATTAACCCACTTAAATCTGGAAAATACAGGGCAGTGTTATACTTCCTCATATCTAGAGTCTTTTTGCTAAAGTTAAAGGAAGAATATATTTACTTACTTTATATTAGTGTAATGCACCAATTTGAACCAGTGCGTTTCAAATTCCTCTCCTTTAAAGTATCTAATAGGATGTTAAAATGATTATTCCATCAAAATGTGTTAGCAGACCAGACCTAGTATTACATGGTTTATACTTAAAGTTTATGCTTATGTATCTTTTTTAAATGCTAAGCTGATGCTTATCTCAGCCTTAGAAATATTGTATGATGAGCAGAAAGAGAAATGTGCTTTGTCTAAGAAGCAATTGATTCTTGGTAATGTGTAAAAGTCTCCTGTTTTACCTTTATAATTCCAGCAAAGAAAATTTATGAATACAAATGAGAGCTGAATTTGTCCAACAAACATATTTCACTTACATGCAAACTATTCCAGAAATACAATTTCAGCTAGTTCAGAAGGCTTTTGAAATAAATATCCTTCCCCAGTTTTGTTCAATGTATTTTTTTATTCATTTTTAAAAATAAAATTAAGTCAAAGGAATTTTCAATTCAAAACAGTACTTTGTCATATTATCTACAACTCCTCTACCAAATTTATAAATTAGTGTTCATTTGAGTAAAGTTCCAAATCATAATGAATGGTTTAGACAGCATTATCATCAATTTCCTACAGGTGCAGCTGTGAAAATCAGTGGCTTCAATCAAAAACTCTGTCAAGTTCCCCTGCACTGTCATTTTTTACATTCAGGCTTTGCTGAAATTAACAGAAAAATAAAAAGGGGAAACAAAAAAAAAAGAAAAGGTGACAATTCTGTCCATGTCTTTACATCACTTCTACCTTTGGGTGGTGCTTTTGAGCAATGCTGCACTGTCGCTGTTCAAAGAATTTAACAGCATTCATATTTTTACACTTTATACTAACACAATATTTCTTCTGTGAGATTATGGAGTTAAAATTGCACTGTGTGTTTTAACACACTTTACAACAACCTCTTAAGGCAAAAAAGTAAATTCATGCAAATGAGTTATGGAAAGTGAAAAGATTTGTGCTGCTTCATTCATTGCAGAAATAGTTATTGGGAAACAGGCATTTTCCTTTTGTGGGCTCTGTAGCTTCCTGCATCTCATGCAATTTGTCCGCTGATAATAGTTCTTTTGAATACTAATCTTAGAAGGGATTATAAAAGGGTATGAAAGAAGATATGGTTGATATAGCTTGCTTAAATTATTGACTTAGTTTCACTTGTGTCTCTAAAATATTGTTGATAGAGCTCATTCATGTTGCTTTGGTGGTGCCTGAAAATTAGAATAAATGAGAAACTTTGTAGTATTTGAGTTAGTGGTATATTTCTTAGCGTTGTAGTACTTCATGTGCCACTGGCTTTCTTACATCTTCCTATAAAACACTGCAATTAAAATCCAGTAACATTAGATAAAAATATAATACCAATCCCTTTGAAAATTCCCAGTGTGCTAAAAAAAAGTGAAGTTATAATGAGCTAAGTCATTGTACCCTGAGAAGCTAAGAGGCCAGGGTTATTCCTGCCTTCAGCCTCAGAAGCCAACAACCTACAGTTCCTACAGTATCTGCTTGCAAACGAACAAGTCTGTCTCTATGACTTAAGAAACCACTTGTTGCCAGCAAAATCTTGTAATGAAGCCATAGAAACCTCAATCCTGAGGAGTTTCTGCTCTTTCTCAGTGGGTGGTGGTTAGTTTGAGCGGATACTCGTTATCTTGTGACTGTAAACCTGTATTTTGCTAGTGTTTTCTGACTTATTAACTATTCTGTTTTTCCTTTTGAAGTGTTTGTACACTTTCTTAATGTTACTGCAGTCAGTGCTCACATAACTTTTTGACGAGAATTTTAAATGTCTTAGGCTGTGACCACTTTAATTGTGTTGATGGTGGAAGAGATGCCAAATTTTCTCTATATTAAGCTTAATTGAAAAGGAATGGATTTCAAATTAATGATTCTTTTTCTGTTTTAAAACTCTCAAAATACAGAGAGAACTATAATAAAATTACAATTTGTATTAATGGGTTATGCTGCCTTTTCAGAACTGGAGTAGGGTTCCTCTCTGTGTGAAGTTCAAGTCCTCTCTGCCTTTATCTCCACTTAGAATGCAATCTTTGAGAGTGCAACTAGAATAGGAAGGCTGCTGTGATTCCACCTTGTATGTTAAACTACGTAAGAGTGTCTATGAAATTCCTTTTAAATTATAGGAAAGCCTTTAGAGGGTAGAAAGCATTTTAGAGAATTCAGTTTCTGATGTTTTTTTCTGCAACTAGGCAATGATGGCAGCTTTAGGGCAGGCTGCACTGAGAGTTGAGGTGGAAGTGTGCAGTAACTGTGCACTGGTTCATCTATGTAAAGGTTTGCAGGGTAGGGCTCAGTTTTGCATTTGTTAAATCTGTAGCATCAGTCCCATTCAGCATACAGCAGTTCTTTGTCTTGTGGCCTTGCCGAATTCAGTTTTGTGTCAAATGATCTT